>NC_044340.1:19463699-20211987 GCF_007399415.2 Gopherus evgoodei | reverse complement strand
TAAATGAAGACTGAGACTCTAGAGAACAGTTGTGGGGGGTCTGTACTTCCTCTCAGCTAGCCCCACACATGTGGAGATGCTGGGCTAGAAGGCCCATCACTATCTTCTATGAGGGTTGTGGTTTTTTTTTTGGTTTTTTTTGCATACTAAGTGTCTCCCCCTCCCAGGATATGCAGATACATTCTTCTCTGTTCAGCACCCTCTCGGACCCATACAGCAGAAGGTTTTTTTCATTGTACAATTATTGCTTTGTCACCACTTCTTTGGAAGGGCATTGAGTCTTGTTTCCAGCATTGCAATGGCTCTTGATGTTATGACATCACTGGTTGGACTTAATCGAAAAGCCAAAAGGCCTGATTTTCAAGGCAAGGTCAGTTGGAGCTGCTGGTGCTCAGTGCCTCTGAAGATCAGGGTACAAGTCCTCATTGCCCCTCTGGATCTAAAAAGAACATCTATTCCCTGAATTAAAAGACCAGATTCATTCAATTAGAGACAGCAGAAGGCTCCCAAAGCCTTTCTGTTTGGTCTAGCCGCTAGAAGGGGTAAAAGACCCACAGTATATTAGCATGGGTTGTATTGGCCTGATGCAGCTGGGTGTCTTTCCATTGCAATTAATGGGGTCTGCTCAGAGGGAGGAAGTGGCAGCTGCCCCTCCCCTGGCCTGGTCTGCTGTGCCCATGGTGGTGGGAAACGTGGGATGCTACAAGCAGGTAAGCTGGACTGGTAGGAATGGTTCTGGGCAGTTCTGCCAACAGCTACTGCACGACAGCCCCTTAGCCATGGAGTTGAGCAGAACAAATGGAAATTAAAATAATAAAGCAACTGAATAAAAGAATGCACCAGGCAGGCTCTTTGAAAAGCATCATGAAGGCCTGGGCTGTGGGACGCAAGCCCAAAGCTACCCTCTTGAAATAGTCACTCAGTTATCCCATTAACATTGCTCATTGGTCCATACTAAGTGTAACTGACAGGAAGTAATGCTTTTCCTGCTCCGGTGCTCAAGCTGTGATGAGCAGTGTGATGGGGAAAGGAGGCTGTGCATGCCCTGCTTGCTTGTTGTACTCTAGCAGAACAGATGTGCATCCATATTTATCCCGGGAAGCTCTTTGGGAAGGAGTGGAGATGGTAACTGCAGCGAGGAAATCTGCTCAGGTGGCTCCATCTGGAAGCTTCACTCCCCAGCCTCTTCTCTTTGCCCTGACAATACCACACACACTTCCAGAACCACCAGTCAAAGGGGAAATGCTGCTCTAAAGCTTCCCATTCTCTGTTGCTGGGCATTTGATGGAGACAAAGTGTGAGCCAGGAAGCTGGGGTCGGAGTCCCAGGTGCCCTGTATTGGATATTCCGGTATGGATCCATTGCAGAGATTGCTTATGAAATTGGGATCTGGTGCTAAACTGAAGCTTCTCTCTGCATCCTGGGTTTTGATTACTGTCTCCTCCTCCCTGGTGGACTTTGCAATGGTACTATTGCCTGACAGGCATACAGTGCACACTGAGGAGCTGTGGAGAGGCCAGTTTGTTTGGAAACAGAGAGATGTTGAAGGCCTAGCAGCCATTATCTCAGGCAGGTCTCTGTGTTAGGAGATTGGAGCAGGTGTCCAATACAGGTGCTGCAGCTCCCCATGGGGGCCCTAAAGGGAAATCTGTAAGAGGCATCTCCAGGGGTATTTCAGCTCTCTCTCTGGGAGAACTCCATAATTCATGATTCTGGAGGCTGGCTTGGCTCAGTGCCCCCGGGCAATCCAGGAGCTGTCTGCCCTGCTGCTGGGAAATCACTCATTGTCATTTGAACATCAGCTACCTCTAAAAGACTGAATTGTCTGGCGCCTCCTGCCACTGAACGAACAGGAGGCATCAAGGGTGCGTTACTGAGAAATGTCAGCCAAGAAGACAAAGGCATTGCTACTCGTACATGTCAAGGGTAATCGTGATAACAATTACCAAGACAGGCTGTAGCTGAGTGCGTCAGATCAGCTGGCAGTGTCTCTGATAGACTGCTAGGCCCAGGGATATTAGAGCATGCAGACCTATTTACATCCCTGCTGCCTCGTGGGATGCTCGGAGCTGGCTAATGACTCAGGGACATTAGCATTTATTTCCCCCAGAAAGGAGAAAAATAGCAGTCTGTAGAATACATATTTAACCTTTCTGTTGCAGCTGTAAATTCTTTTGTGGAAGATCCCTGACCAGGAATGACTGGGACAGACAGACACACCCCTTTCGTGAAGCCGTTCTAGTCATGCAGCTGGAGCTCGTGGCTCTTTGACTTGGGGTTAGCTTTATTCCCAGGAAGCTTTATTTTCTGTCTTTGGTTTAGCCCATACAGAGGGAGTGTTGTCCAGTGGTCAAAGCAGAGAACTGGCCAGCAAGACTCCTGGACTTTAGCTCTGGGTGTGCCACTGACTTGCTGTATGAAACCTTGGGAAAGTCACCCGACTTTCTCTGTGCTTTACTGTCCCCGTTTGTAATATGTGGGTATTCACCTGTGCGTGTGCGTGCGTTACGAAGACTTTACTCGTTAATACTTGTAAAGTGCTGCGAGATCCTGGGATAAAAGTGTTCTGGAGCAGTTCATGCTGTGGCATTATTTTACCTCTTGGACCAAGATCCAGATCCAGGTCCAGATGAGGGACCCAGGCAAGTCAAAGCCAGTGGACAGGAGTTTTGTCACTAAGCCCGGCCCACCGTTTTAGTGGATTAATTGGCAGGTTCTGCTCAGGAGGAGACCAGGGCGGAATGGTTTGAGGGGAAAAACACCTGGCTTCAGGTTTTGCTACCCACCCGAACCTCAGGCTAGGTGTGCTGAAGGTCACAAAACTTGCGTCAAGTCTGGATCACCGAGTTGCAGTTCTAGGTGGAAACCAAAAGCAAGTAGGTAGCTTTGATCCCAAGCTGGGCACCAGTTGTCATTGTTGGTTGTGTTTCACTTGGAGATTTCTGGGTTCCAGCCAAAGCCTAGTTCAGGGGATGCACAGAGTCACCCAAGGTTCTCAGGACCAAACTGCTGCATTTCACACAACTTCACTAACCGGGTTGAACTGTTCCTCAGCCCAGGAAGAAATCATTTTATCCACACAGGGTTAGGGTTGTTGGTTGGGATTAGCTCGAGTTTTCATACAGTTTCCATTAATACTAGTTCCGTATGCATCATGGTCACAACATTTTGCCAAGCAAAATGTACCCCTGAAGCTAACCCAGAGGACGATAAAGATCTTGTTAGTGGCTTTAAGCACTGATATCCTCATTGTTTATAACCTGAGCAACTCTGACTTGTCCTAAACAACCCCATCAGGCTGGGGGGGTGTTCTGAGCCCCACGTTACAGAGAGGGAATCTAGGCACATGGCAGAATAAGGGACTTGCCAAAGGTAACACTGGAAGTCTGTGGCAGAGCCAAAATTTAAACCAGATCTCCAGGGTCCCCATCTGATGCTCTGGCCACTAGACTATGCTGCCTAATGGCAAGACAAGAAATTAGGAAAATTGAACTAGGAATAACAACCATAGGGACAGGCAGAACCTTCTGGTGTGTGTGTGTGTGTGTGATTCATTACAGCGGTGATCTCTCTCTCTCTCTCTCTCTCTCTCAGCTATATTTTGCTTAAATATTTAACTTATTAAGATAATAGCTGATCTATCTACAATGGCTTGAAACATGTTCTAAAAGGACTTCTCCAGCAAAAGTGGTTAAGCAGCTATGACATGATTTACTAAACGACTCTGAATGTGCTTTTAGTGAGATGGAGATTAATGTAGTGATTGGAAGGTTAATATATATGTATATAAAATATTAGGACATTTCATAGATTTTTAAAGGCCAGAGGAGAACATTACTGTTCCCTGGTCTGAACTCCTGCATAGTACAGGCCAGAGAATTTCACTCAGTGATTCTTCCATGAAGACTAATAAACCTGTGGCTGAACTAAAGTGTGTTGTTTAGGAAGACACCCAATCTTGACGGAAAGACTTCAAGTGATAGAGAATTTACCACATCCCTTGGTAAGATGCTCTTAAGGCGCCATGAACCACTCTCCAGAGGCAAAATCCCAGTGGAAGAATGAGGGGTTGGGCTGGGTTTGTATTTCTCTCTCTCTTGGGATAAGTCCCACATGAAAGCTTTGGCTATAATTCAGGAGGATTGTGGTTATTGTTCCATGCTTTATAAAAACATTTTTATTCTTTCCTAGACGTTAGTTTGTACTGTTCTTTGGTAAGACAAGACCGTTTACGTGAGTCTGGGATAGATGCAGCAATCAGGCTGAATACCTGGCGAGCAGAGCCCAGGTTTTTTTTGTTTGTTTGTGTCGGTTTATTTTTAATAGCAGCTGTGCATCCACGTTTGAGGGGAAGAGAAGGAAAAACCCCAACTGCTATGCAAGGAAAGCAGAATGTCTTTGTAAATATCTCTGTAGCTTAGCTGGTGCAGGCCAACATGGCTCCTGCAAGTTGAGCGTGACAGTGAGCATTGCTCTGATTTCCCGGATCTGGGTCACTAGGGAGGGCAGGCAGGAAGGATCAGGTGAGAGCCCTGACGCTGTCTGTTCACCCAAGAACAGGTACCGCACAGCGCACCTGCTCTTTGTTTCTCCACTGCCAGTGTGCCTCACCTCGGAGCTGGAGGGGCCAATGGGAACGAGTTAATTCTTCCTGGCTATTCACTCCTGAGGGCCTGTTGCATGGTGCTGGTTTTTGTGGGATAGCACAAGGTGCTCAACATCTCCTGCCCAGCCCCAGGTGTAGGCAGGATTGCTCTAACTTAAGCTCAGCTGCAACAAAGCCCTAGGGGCC
Source organism: Gopherus evgoodei (assembly GCF_007399415.2). Taxonomy (NCBI): domain Eukaryota; kingdom Metazoa; phylum Chordata; order Testudines; family Testudinidae; genus Gopherus; species Gopherus evgoodei. Next base: position 20,207,195 of record NC_044340.1, on the reverse strand, counting down.
ATTGCATCAGTCAAGGATAGCCAGAGTTCTGTAGTGCCCTTACTATGCCGCTTGCCCATGATGCACCCCTGGCACGTGCCCCTGACCTTGAAGTGTGTGAACTGGGATGGGGTTGATCTGGCACAGCCAGTGCTAGGCCACCTGGGAAAACCCTGCACTCAGAGTATTCTCCAGTGCTGGAGATCCTCTGTCTTTATATCACTAAAGCTGGAGAAAGGGGCCAATCGGGCAAAGAATTGACTTCCAAATCTTTAGCATTTGACCTCTTCCAGTGGCTTGTTCTCCTTCACTTGTAGATTTTCCCTCATGCATAGGAAATGCTTTTGGGCAAACCTGCAAGCAGACAAACAAAAAGAACTAGCTTAGAAAGGAACTAGCAACTTCCATAAGCGGTGGCCCACCCCTTTGTGTTCCTACTTAAAGTGTCGCTTCCCAATTCAAAGAGTATTTTGAACAAAAGCATCTGCCCTGGCACAGACATGCAACACCTGTGGGCACATTCCAGTCCCTGCCAACCATCTGGCATGCTCAGCATTTGTCCAGATCCTTCGTCATGTAGGACCCGTCAGAAACAGCCCTTTGTGAATCTCCATTGGCAAGCGTGCCTGGGAGCAGAGTCAATTCTGAGTCCAGATGCTGGATTTCACAGCGGCTCCGTGTGTTTGATCGCAGCCTAGTGCGAGATGTAAGCAAGGACGAGAGAACCCACCAGCTTTGGGAGCTTACTCAAGTCTATGGATGTGTGAAGAGCGTGAGGGGAAGGAGAATGAGTCTGTAATCATTTTGGGGGAAATGCTCCTCTTCTCTTCTGTCCCCACGTCCTTCCTCATGCGGTCTCTAGCCCCTATTAGTCCCATTTCACAGGGGGGGAATGGAGATAGAATTAAATGATGTGTCCAAGGTCACACAGTGCGTCGGTGGCAGAGCTTGGAAATGAGCTTAAGGTCTCCTGAGTCTCACTCTGGTGCTTTAATCACATGACCTACTTCCTGCACTGCCCACTAGTGCTGCCTAATGCCTGATTTGTGTGGTCTTCCCCAGCTGCCCCAACACACAGCCTTTGTGCAGCAGCCGTGGGACCAGTGATCATAGGGAGAAGCAGCAGCCCACGTGGAGAACAAGAGGTGAAATACCTTTGAGTGCCCCAGTTGGACCAGCTACCATCCTGAACTCCTCCCTTGGGACTCATCCCAGCAAAGAACAACTGGGCAAAGGAAGCATAGGACCTTCTCTTGGATAAATGGAATAATTAACAAATACAAAACAGAGATTGGAGCATGGGGGAAAGAGACACAATATTGGCAAATATTTATTTTCTTTTGTTGGGTTTGCCAGCCAGCTGGTGATGCTTGCAGATATTAGCATATTTCCATCAAATACAGAGCTGTAGGAACTAATGGAGGAGGCAGAAATACCAGCAGCAGAAGAGCTCTTTTCCCAGCAGTGCCAGACCTGGAAAATACTGCACTGCTGCTCATTCAGTCTTAGGCCTGCACGTTCTGATGGGTCCATGGAACAAGCCCTGATGGGCAAGAATTGTGCTGGTGTGAAACGTGCCTGTATCTCCATCAATGGCCTTGTTGATAAGACTCTGGGCTGGGACTCACAAGCCCTGGATTCAGTTCCTGGCTGTGCCACTGACTTCCTGTGTGAACTTGGGCAAGTCACTTAGTCTCTGTGCCTCGGTTCCCCATCTGTAAAAAAGATAAACCTTCTCTCCCCACTATTTCCTCTGTTGAGAGTGTTGGATCCAGGACTATCTGTTATGGCGTATTCACATGGCCTAGCTCAACGAGCCGCTCATTAGAGTCAGGTGGGAATTTTGTGATGAAACAAGTTTTTTGTGAGGAAATACCAGGTTGTCAAAACAAACTGCAAGGAAATGCATTGGTTTGGGTGAAACTTTCATTAGGAAGATTTCCCAGGTCCAAGATGGAATTTTTCTCTATATAACATGCTGAGCAAAGACAGAGACCCCCACCTCCATCCAGAACAGACTGGTGATTACTGGCAATTCTGGGGCTGGTTTCCCTTTTGTTTTTTGCACACACACACAAAAAAGACATTTTCAAAGGTTCCAGTTTCATGTTGGTACAGAACAACAACAAAAAATTTCAAAACTTTGAAGTTTTTTCATTACACGGAAATCTTGTTTTTCAGCCAGTCCTCTCTCTGACCTCAGATGGCAACTCTCAGCGCTATGATGAGTTCATTCTTCCACCTTGGGCATGGGTTCTTTCCTTTCTTGTTTTTGTATCTGCACAAGTGTGGCTTTTCTGTGCACGCATCTCTGTGTACATCTGTGTGCACACATTGCAAATACAGATGGTAGGAGTGTGCGTGTGCATTTCTATGTGTGTGTGAGGTATAATGCAGGCATCTGTGCTCAAAGCACTGAATAACAACAACCAGCCATTCTTTGCTAAGCTAACATGGAGCTAAGTCCATCTCCAAGATAAACACGATTCCAATGTTCTGTTGGTTGGTGAGCCATTGGTGGGATGGAGTTTGAGGTGGGGAGGGTTATCCCTGTTTTCTGTACCCTGAAAATCAGAGGCTATTTGCTAGTACAGAGGCTTCATTTTGCCAGCTCTGCCCTCAGATTCTATCAGTAAAATTATATTTCTAGATAGGAAAGCTTGATCTTTTAAAGATGCTGATAAGATTTTTGACAGAGAAAGGCATGAGAAATGAAGAGGAACATGCAAGGTGCTTTTTTTTCCCTCTTTTTCTGGCAGCTATCTCCAGCACAGCCTTGCAAGAAGAAAAGCTTGTGGGCATCTGTCATAAACAGATAGCTAAGGGTTAATGTCTCTTTCACCTTGAAAGGAGTAACCTGAAACACCTGACCAGAGGACCAATCAGGAAACAAGACTTTTTCAAATCTGAGTGGAGGGAAGTTTTGGGTGTGAGTTCTTTGTCCTTTGTCTTGTGTCTGTACCCTCTCGGCTATGAGAGTGATTTTTCTATCTCCAGCTTTCTGATCTTCTGTTTCCAAGTTGTAAGTACAAAGATAGGAAGACCATAGGTTTATATTGTTTTCTTTTGTATTTACATGTGTATAGTTGCTGGAATGTGTTAAATTGTATTCTTTTTGGATAAGGCTGTTTATTCATTTTTTTCTTTTAAGCAAATGACCCTGTATTTGTCACCTTATTACAGAGAGACCATTTTTATGTCCTTTTCTTTCTTTTTATATAAAGCTTTCTTTTTAAGACCTGTTGGAGTTTTTCTTTAGTGGGGACTCCAGGGAATTGAGTCTGCAGCTCACCAGGGAATTGGTGGGAGGAAGAAGTCAGGGGGAAAAATCTCTTTGTGTTAGATTTACTAGCCTGACTTTGCATACTCTCTGGGTAAGGGGGAAGAGAGATTAGCTCTCTCATGTGTTTCCAGGACTGGAAACAGGGAGGGTGGAGTCCCTCTGTTTAGATTCACGGAGCTTGCTTCTGTATATCTTTTCAGGAACCCAGGGAGGGAACACCCGGAGGGGGGAAGGGAAATGGTTTATTCCCCTTTGTTGTGAGACTCAAGGAATCTGAGTCTGGGGGTCCCCCAGGGAAGGTTTTGGGGAGACCGCAGTGCGCCAGGCACTGTATAGATCCCTGGCTGGTGGCAGCTTTACCAGGTCCAAGCTGGTAACTAAGCTTGGAGGTTTTCATGCTAACACCCATATTTTGGACGCTAAGGTGCAGATCTGGGAAAAATGTTATGACAGCATCTGAGCTTTATATTCCCCTTCCCCAGGGGCTTATCAATATGCGGTGCCTGTTACCTCGATAAAGGGTCTTTAATGTCTTTGTGTCTTCGAGGTTACCACAAAAGTTCCATTTTGCAAAGAAAAGCCACATTGTTAAAGTGCAGCCGCTTGTCTGTGGCCAAGCCAAGGGGAAGCTCCGCCAAGTTTTCCTCTTCAAGCTGCCCACGTCTCAGCTGGTGGCACCTTAAATGCAAATCTCAGCTGAAGGATCTGGATGAGCTCCATGGAAGCTCCAGGGGATTGGTTGCCTGGCGCTTGCACTTGATTTGTTTTGGGCTTTTTTATATGCTTTAGAAGGTTTTGTTCTTCCTCTCTCTCCTCATTTGAGTCAGAGAGAGAGAGTGGCTCTGTAGCCTGGTGGTTAGAGCACTCACCAGGGCAATAGGAGACCCAGAGTCCAGTCCCCCTGCTCCCATGACTCTTCCCCTAAATCGTGTGTGGAGTCGCTTCAATAGGAGAGATTGAGGGCACCACAGAACATCCCCTAGCCCAGCGATCCGAGTGCTCGCCTGAGAGTTGGCAGATCCCTGATCACCTCCATCTCCCGCTCAGGTGGTAGTGGTGGTAAAATGGTTCTGAGGGAAGTCTTCCTCCTCTGTGTGACTTTTCAGTGGGCACCCTCTGAGTAAACCTACAGAATTGCCCCCCCCGCCCCCGATTTAGGGGGAGGGAATGCCTTTCTTCCCCCCAGGTCCTGCATCACTCCAGCTTAGGGCCTCCACTCTCAAAGACGGAAACACAGGAGCTCAGGGAACCTTGACTGCAAAAACTATAGGTGCCGAGTGAGTTGAGGCGCCCGCAGGGTTCAGCAGGAGTTTTGTGCACTGCAGTGGTTCCAAAACTGGGCCTTGGGGGATCTGTCCCTTGTTGTGCATCCATGCTCGAGTTGTGTCTCTGTGGCTCAGTTCCCTGCTGCACTGGTGGGGATAATGCATCATCTTCCCTCTCGCCTTCCTGTATTGTCCAGTTAAACTGTCAACTCTCTGGAGCAGGGAATGTCTCTTACTATGTGTCTGTGCAGCGTCTGGTACAATGGCATCCCAGCCTTGGGTGAGGCCGCTAGGCACAAATGCACTACAAACCATACAGGGCATAGGAACTGGGGAAAAGCTCCATATCCCACTGCCCATGTCCGGGCCCTTGGCTGCGTGGTCTTTTTTAGAGCTTTTATGAAGCAATACCCAGATATTTGCTCTCATTTGCTGTTCAGTGCCAGCTGAACCGGTTTGGATAAAACAAACCTCCACAGAGCATCTCCCAAGCTCAGGCTAGCCCTGCAGTGGTCCTTTCTTGAGGTTTGAATCAGGGCTTGTCTCCTAGATTGTCAGCTCCATGGGGCAGGGTCCATCTCTTTGTTCTGTAATGGCTCCTAACACCAGGGGATCCCGGCCCATGACTGGGGATGCTGCATGCTTCTGCAGTGCCGCTAAGAAATGATGATAATAATAATAATAAAAATATTTTATTAAAGCTAACATTAAAATTATATAATACACAGGTTGAGAAAAGTGTCTGTACGTCTGGGTATACTGCTCAGATTATCCACAAATACAAAGCTTGTTTAAAAACTCATACAATACATATAGTGCACAATCTGCAATAACCCAAATTTAGATAAATTTAATGATATTGTTTAGATATAAGAATTCAAATACTCAGGTACATCACTCATGAAAAGTTATACAGAGAGTTGTTGGTAAAAAGCAAATATAGAAATGAGTGTAGGTTGTCCCTTAGTAGATAAAATCCGCCAGAGAAGTATTTCAGTTACTTTCCGACTTTGCTTCTCATCGGCACTCCAGCTTATCTCTCCTGGTATTGTTGATGTTTGGTGATGTATTCTAGGTAGATGTAGATGTCCCTTGACCACGTGATGGCAATCGACACCATGAGTTGCCGCATCAGCAGAGCAGAGCATTAACCAATTCTGCTTTCCCACAGCACTCGCTCGTTACTGGGGTCCCATGTGCTCCATGGGCACCAATGATCAGTGCATATGTCTGTCTGAACTTGGTAACCCCTAGCTCTTAAGGTGTCAGCCAGAGGAGTGTATTTCTACACTGTTTGAGCTTGAGTATTGCAGAAGGCTGGGGTCCTGTTCTTGAAGGGCTCTGTGACGTCCATCATCATGATCTTCTTCTGGTCCTCATTGGTGATGACGATGTCTGGTTGCAGTTGGTTGTTGGTTCCAGGGATGGCAAAGTTCACGGCCCTCTTCCCTATAGGTATAATAATGAATAGTACACATGGAGCTTTTCCAAAAGAGGTATTCTCCTTTAAGGTCACACCTTACCTTACTCCAGAATGCCCTGCATGTGTAGACAAGCCCTAAGTTAGGCTAGTCCTTTCTCCCCACTGCTTTTAATGGATATGCTTTGGATCCTGGCTGGGACTGAAAGTGGGGAGCCCCTCAGTAGCACATGGGAAGACTGTTGTAAGAGGCCCACCAGCACAGTTCTGCAGGCTTGCTTCAGCGTGTACATAAAAACACTCAACTTTGGGGTTTTTTATCCAAAACTGAACTCCAGCTGAACTTTGTCCCTTCAGAGATTTGCCCCTCACTAATTACCCATCATTTGTGCTGATGAGGATGGGCTCTTAGTGAAGTGAATCCAACCCACAATAGGTTGGCTCAGTCTCATTGTGCTTATAATATTGATCATTGAGAGCAGTGAATTAGCATTGAGGAAAATCAATTAGTTAAAAATCCTCATTGGTAGAAACCCAAAGATGCTCATAGGAACGTCACAGCTTTGCAGCTGAGTCGTCTCTGTGGATGGGGAGTTTGGCAGGTTGGATTTGACATGTGATGGCAGAACTGTATGGGAAAGTGAGTGCTATGGGCCATTCAGTGTATGAGCATTAGACTCATTCATAAATTTTGGCATTTAAAAAAATTCTCAAAATCCATTTTCTGTTGTTGTGGGTCATTAACCTTCTTGTATCGCCAAAGAGCGGGGAGATGGCTCAAACTAATGGAAGTTGAAAGCAGACCTGTTAGTACGACAATATCAAAAATATATGTACACATAGACCTGCTCTTAATGTTGTTAGGATGGCGAATATTTAGAGAATAAAGGAGTCAAATTGCTTAGCATTTCAGTTGGAATCAACAGACTTTCTAAGGCTGGGATTAATTTGAAGAAATTTACTAGCAGAGTTGTGGCAGATAAAACAGTTTGCTTATTTCACACTTGTATGGCCACCTGCTACGAACTGTTTGTTCAGTTTCAACTTCTTTAATTAAAATCAACATAAACCAGATTGAAAACATCCCAAGAAGGGGATGGTTGATTTGCTGGAGGATATTTCAGAAGACATGCCAAAGTGGTTAAAAATGCTTTCTCCTTTGAATTAGTCTGCATTGCTGGGTGTACGTGCACATTGTTGCATCTAATTCTCTGGGTCACCCTATGTGTGCTGTGGTGTGAGGCTGTGATGTGCTGTGTCTGTGTGTGCTGTGACATATAAACATTGTGACTGACTGTGATGCAGCGTGTAATGCTCTCCTTGCGCATCTTGTGCTGCGTGCGAGTCTGTGTATGCACATGACAGTGCTGGAATGTTGTGGCTATGATGCACTAAAAGGGATTATTTGCTTGTAATGAAAACCACTGCTAATGCTTAGGAGGTTACATTAGTGTCAGATGATCAAACCACTGTAGGAACATTACTTGATCTTTCCAACCCACCAGGAGGCTGGTCAGTATGTGCACCATTATCCCAGTTGTACAGATGAGGGAACTGAGATGCACAGAGGTCTAGTCATTCTTGCTCTTAGACAGCGGGCATGTTCTAGACAGCTGGCATGTTCTAGACTGCAGGATAGTTAAGGTGAAGATGCAACATCCACAAGTTAACACGTTGGTGGTTTGTGTAGCAGGGTTTGGGCTGCATCAACTAGTGCCTGGGACCACTTGTGCTTTTTGTCCCGCTCCACCTGCCATCTCCTCCCTGCCCCATGGTGGACTCTGCCAGTCCCTGGAGCAGACATGTTCATTTCAGACCGACGCTCCTCTCTGGCTCCAGGAAAGATGCTGATTATTTTTTTTTAAATCAGGTTTCTCCTTCTGGCCCTGCAGCACTTGCCTTTCGTTGGTGCTGTATGGCTCCATGCATCTCTGAAGCTGGCCATTTCAGGTGTTCTGTAGGACCCATGCGTCTGATGGACTGGAGAGAGGGCGGCTCCCATTGCTGGAGAAGTCTGCTTATGTGGGAGGGGTCAGTGCTTGTTGCTATCCGGTGACTGTGTCTCAGCCCTCTCACCCTTCATCCCCTCATCTTGAAAGCCAGTCTGCTGCACTTTGACACGCTCACGCTCACCAGCAAACCAAGGACCCACAATGCCTGCTCAGCCCTGAACTCTCTTATGCTGCTAGGGGCTAACAAGGTACTACGTATCGGCTCCTTTGTTGAGCTGATTAGAGGCCTCCTCCAACAAACATCAAAGCTTCAATTAACACGGGCCGCTTGCAGCCCTCTTGCAGAACTCTGATAAGAATAGAATTTTCCCTTGGAAAATGGATTTTGATTTAGTTGTATGTACTGCTCAGTAAATGACCTACTCTCTACAGTGGCAGAGCGATTCCAGGGACAATTAGGGTGCTCGCTGGGAACCGGTTATCTGAAGCCAGCAGCCACACTGCTATTTAGCTGCCTAATATACTGGTGGGAGGGGCAACAAAGTTTAAAAACTGCCTCTCCTTTCACCCCCTTTTGAATCTGCAGGAGGAGTCTTTGTTACTGGGCCGCTTTTTATGAAAAGGCTTTTCATCCCCACACTTGTGTATGGCCATTTGCAGCTCAGCAGTGCTGAGCACAAAAGGTGGGCTTGGCTGAGATGGTGGGAAACCTTAACATCGGGCCTCATGCTCTATTCCCTTGTGTCACCCGCCGTTGGGGCCCTGGAATGGGAGCTACTGAGCAGTGATGAACTGCAGGGAGGGCCAGACTCTCTCTCCCTCCCACGCTGTGCCAGTGGTCTGCTATGGGCCAGGGATGGAGGGTGGGAAATGGACATCGGCAGTTCGGGATTGAAGAGATCTCCGAGGGCTTGGTCAGCAGAGGTTTCTGGACTGGCGTAGCTGTGAGACTCGCCATCCACAGTCCATGTTCATGTTACCCATTGCTTACGGCACTTTCCCTGTGTAGACAAGCATGTAGAGAGTTGAGTCTTTCCCCGGGCAGGCCGGGGTCCTGCTCCTACCCGCTCCGGCTGAGGACGTACCACGTAGTATAACACTGCAATTGGTCTTCTCCAAAAGGCCAAGAAACAGCCACTCTGCCTTGCGCAGACAGGGGTGCTGAGTCCTGGGTCTTTCCCTGTCTGGTTGTTAGGCAGGCCAGGAGGTAGCACAGATAAGCTCTGGGCCAAGCTACATGTTTGTTTTTCCCAGGCCTGCAGTCTGTTCTAGCTCCAAGGCTGTTCCAGGCTCCCCCTCATCCCTTCTGTCAGTCTTACAACTGCACCAAGTCACAGGCATTAGGAGGCGGGTCCTCTGGGATTGACTGGAGTCGGACTGTCTGGGGTGGGAGTCAGGACTCTACTCCCGCCTTTGCCACTGAGTCACGCTGCGTGGCCTTGAGCAAGTCCCTTACCCTCCCTGGGCCTCACTTTCTCCACCTGCTAAATGGATGTGGCTGTTGGCCCAGCAGAGTCAAACTTGTCAGCGTCTGCTCAGCCTTCCCTGCCTTTGTTAATTATCATCCGCAAAGAGCTTTGTGGGTGAGAGACCTGCAGAGGGCAGCAGCACTTTGATAGTCAGCACAACTTGGGTGACACAAAGTGTATTTGCAAGGTCCGAGGTCTGGCTGGGAGCTGGCTAGAAAGGGAGGGGCATGTCCTGGGTACTGTGTGGCATTCTTACTGCCCTGGGAAAAGGACAATGCACTGGGGTTATGTGGCCTTGTGTGTTGGGGTAGGGTTTGGAAAGGAAAATACACCATGAACTTGGCTGTCCAAACCCCCAGTACCTGTATGTTCCTAACAAACTACCTGCCCCCTCCCTCTCTATTGACTCCCATTTATCCGAACAGTTCTGGGGTGGCCCAAGCCGGTTGGCTGAATGAGATTTGGCCATAGAGCTCGCCTGTCCCCCGGGGCTGGATGCGTAGGGATAGACTTGTAATCCACTGAAGAGCCCGGTGTAGGATGTTTCACAATAGCACCTCAATGGAGGATATAAAGCCACTTAGGGAACCTCTGCCTGTAATTCATCCAACTGCCTGCATCTCCCACTCGGAGGCAGAGGAAACAATAGTAAACTCAGAGCACAGAAAGTTAATATGGAGCCAGATGAGCATTTTAATAATTGGAAAGGTGAAGAAAACCTCACCTCCCAGTCTCTGTGCTGGCTCTTGCCAGCTTTTGCTCCTGAAAGCCTGGGAGACCCAAAATACCATGATTGTATTGATTCAATTATTCTGTACAATGTAATACTCTGCATTTCTGTGATAGCAACAAACAGAGTTGAAAGACGTACAAAAATAAACGATCTGAAAGTTAATATGGCTGAATGAACAGCTCTGAATACGAGGAGAGAGAGGTTTGGTTTTACATTGTTAAATCAATAATGCACAGAACAATGTCCTAACTTTCTCTAGAGACCTGGAGAGGACCCGCCTGAATCGATCACTATGCAAATTAATTGAATTTGTGAAATCCACATTGCTGGGTAATTGATGCTTCTTATAATTACCTCCGACTTATGAGCTTTTAGGGGATTGCATTGATTCCGGCACAGAGAGAGAGACCAGATTCCTGGAAAAACAGATCCTGTGCCTGAGGTTGAAAGCTGTGTCAAGAGGTGGCAGTGGCAGCAGGAGCAGTGTTTGAGGACACTTTGGGGGCACTGTTGCACCTGTAATGAGCCATGGCTGCCCCCTGAGGCTCTCCACAGGTGGATCCCTTAGGGAATAGCATGAGTGCACAGAGCGTTGATTTGCAGTAGCACACTAGTCAGATGTATCATGGCCAAAACTCCCTCCTAGATCCTGCAGTGATGGTTGCCTTAGAAAAAAACCAAGAGGAGTAAATGAATACTGGATTCCTCCTCTGCCAACCCAGTGCCACAACCCAGGAGCTGAGCTTTGAGAAGATGCTTCTGAAAATGCTGAACTAGCTGGCGCAGGAAGTTCTGTGCCAGGGATGGGGTCAGAGGTGAGGCTGTGGTGTCTGAGCGTAGAGCTCTCATGGTTACTGCAATGTCTTGCAGCACAGTTCTGTTGCTGTGCCAAATAACCAGGTTGTGAAGGGTTGGTTCCCCCTCAGCCAGACAGTGATGCTCAAGAGGTTCTAGTCCCCTGGGGTGAGGAGGCCAGGGTGCTGGTAATGGTATAAGAGCTTGTGAAAGCTTTAACACATCCCAGGAGAATGCTCCCGGGGATGCACCACCTCCGCTGAGGTCCCCTTCATGCTCAGAGTGCTCGTAGCTGTGCGGAAGCTGTAGTGGTGAGCAGACAGGTTCTGAACTGGTGCCAGCGAAACGGAGCCCACAAGGTATGGCAGAATGGTTTTCTGTCTCACGGGGCTGGGAGGAGGTCAGTTCTCTCTTACCCAGAGGCGCTGGTTTGGCTTGCGTTATGGCACACGCTCACCCCTAGGAAATCAATGACCCATGCAATATCTGCTTTTCAGGGAGCTGCTGAACCCAGTGACCCTGCTGCAGGGTAACACGGCTGGATCCACAGGTGCCTGCTAGTCTTTATTCCTGAAAATTAATAGAGACAGAAGCAGAAGGCGAAGCCAGTGGAAAGGGGCAGCGTTTTCAGCCAGGATTCTTCATCTGCAGCAGGTCAGTGGCTCATGGAGCTAAATAGATTTTTTTTGTACCCTCTTTATATGTCACATTTTATAGGGCATGGACATGGGCCTGACCCAGCTGAATACATTTCACCTGACTTAGGGGACCAGAGCCAGGCTGCAGGAGGCAGCAGGATGGCAGAAGAGGGGAAACCGGAATTTTTAGAGGTTTAATTTTTTTAAAGTTATTCTAAATCACTACCTATCAGTTAAGGTGCAGCCTGGTATGTTGTAGCCTGAAAGGCACTCTTATAGTCATGTGCATAGCTTTGTTTATAGTAGTACCTACAATAACAGAACCAGTTTTGGTATGTGTATGATATCTACTGGCTTGAAAGATCACTTTAAAGAAAACGCTACTTTTTCTAAGGCAGGTCACAACGTGGAGCCCAGCCCTGCTCTGCAAAGAGGCCTCATTACCTAGCAGGGCAACCTTTGGTCTGTTGAAAGCTGTGTCTGTGAGACACTTGAACTTCATTGGTATTCCTTGTGCTATGCACATGAGATTGTTAGGACAAGCGACTTTCAAAAGCAGAATGGAATCGCTGCAGAAATAACAAGGACAAATTCCTCTTTTATAAGTTTGTTCTTCTCATTCAGGCTGCTGGCTGTTATCTGAACAATACGCGGAACTGCAAGGGGAAAATAGAAAAGGCCCAGTTCCAATCCCCCATTCCACAAGTGGGAGTTGTGTGTATGACTCTCTCCTGTGGAATAGGAGGCTTTGTATGCAGAGACTAGCTGAGCTCAAGAGTGTTCTTCGGCAGGGAAGAAAGACTTGTCTCCCTCAGCACACATGCAAACGCACCACAACACACATCTGGAACAGGCACAGCTGGATAGTACTGCCCCCTTTTCAAAGGATCCACTCTGCTATTGTATGGCTCAAAAGACCTCTCCAGAGGTTTTCAATCTGTGGACTGAGCTTTGATAGCGAATGCATTCAAACTTAACCATGCCAGGAAAGAAAGGGAACTGGTTTAAGCAGGGCCTGATTTTTCTTTTTCTCCCGTTGGCGTGCCAAGCGGTTCCTGACTGATCGACCAGAACAAAGATCACAGCGCTACCTGCGCTGTCTGGGGCTTTCATTTTAAACAGCCACAAGAGTTTTCATTTGGGATTATTGCTTTTATCGAAGGAAAAGCAGCAGAATGCAGTCAAGCCTAAAACAAAGACGGTAAATCACTAATGGACATCAGTGCTCTCGTTAGAAACAAATTTGTCACCTGTCAATACAGAAGGGAAAAAGTAATTGATCCCAGCATTACATAGTCCTGCTATTTATATGGTGCCAGAGGTGCTGCTTGGCAGACGCGTCTGACATGGAGTCCCTGCCCCAATGATCTTCAGCTGGTGTAAATTGGCAGAGCTCCACTGATAGCAGCGGAGCAACAACAATTTACAGCAACGGAGGTGCTGCCTCTTTGCTGGCCCACTCTTTGACCTGGAAGGAGTCCTGTTGCTTGGTAGTGGGATTTCCCACATGAGTGAGGTTGGCAGGCTCAGGACATAATTTAGACAGACCATGTAAATGAGTGTAGAGAGGAAGAGCCATGAGGCAAGGACAGTTAACGGCTCTTAGGAGAGCGTTCTGGTCACTTGTCTGCCTGCACTTGCATTGTTTACATAGCATGTTTGGTGTTACCTAGCATGACATGGGGGCAAGTGAGGGGCAGCCCTTGGCAACCCTCTGTCAGGAGCATCGTGCAGCACATTGAACTAACATCTCAGTCCGAAGATGGACATTTTGATGTTTTCTCTAGTTGTTAATACGCGGGCGGGGGGGCAGCATTCCACCTCGTTAGTGCCCTCAGGGAGAGACTGGTTGTTAGTTCCTGCTGACTGTGCGTGGCTGTGTACGCCTCTTTAGATCCCACCTTGAATCCTTCAGTGCTAGGGCATGGCCTAGTGTGTAGGGCACTGAACTGGGAGTCAGGGGATGTAGAATTCCATTCCCAGCTCTGCCACTGACCTGCTGAGTGACCTTGGTCCAGTCACTTCACCCTCCCTCTCTGCCTCAGTTCCTCCTCTCACCTGTGCTAGTCTTGTCTATTTAAATGGGATGCTGTTCAGGGCAGGGGCTGTCTTTGTGTGTCTGTACAGTACCTAGCACAGTGCGGCACCTTGGCCTCAGATGAAACCTGTAAGTGCTACCATGATACAACTAATACTAAGGAATATAGGGCAGGGAAGAGGGGAGCACCCTGGGCAGAGTTGGGCCCGGGGCAAAAGAACCCTAGGTGCAGCAAAGTGCAAGGAGAAGCCTTTGGCACTATTTGCATTTCCATAGCGCCTAGGAGAACTGGTCATGGACCAGAACCCCCTTGCACTTCATCTGCTGCCGCCTCTGAAATATTGCTCTGGAGCTGCCTTTTCCTTCATAAACACTGCCCCTGTCATCCTGGTGCTGATGAATGAGCCACTTTTGTCTGGAATTGGTTGGGGATTCCAAGCTCCCATGAAGCGCCCAAGGACCACACTGATGGCCAGTGAGGATGTACCTTTAGTAGGTAGGTCAACTCTGGAATGCACATCGGGATTCTGCAGGATGATGGGCACTAGAGAAACAGGCATGGTGGCTGTTCCCAAGGGGCTGGGAATGAGTGAGTGCCCTACTCCTCTCACAGCCATCCCTGGGAGCTCATGTGGTGGGGACTGCGGGGTGAGCATGGCCCTGGGTGTGTCTGGCCCTGCAGTGACTGGCTCGTGCTGGGTGTCCGTTTGTTAGCCTTCCTGACAAATGGCTGCAAGGGAACAGGTTTTATCAAAAGGGATAACAGGCTTACACAGCACATTATTTAAGAAAAAGGGACAGGCAATTGAGCTTTGCAGAATAATTAGATTAAGTTAATGAGCTCATCAGTAATGTTTGTAATTAAGATCAGGAGCTAATTGTGGGCTGTTTGGTGCCCTACATTAACCCAGTTGTCCCTGGCAAAGCATGGCCTGGTGGGGATGAATGGGAGGCATCAGGGCTTTGTGTGGTGATCAAAGGGAGCTGTCCAGCCGTCTTTCTAACAAAGCATGATGGAGGCTGCATGGAACCGTGGTGTAGCAAAGAGAACAAGTGACTGGGAATCAGGACACCTGGGTTCTATTTCCTGGTGCTTCCCATGACTCACCATTTCACTGCAGGAAGTTGCTTCCCCTCTGACTCAATTTCATTCTGTATAAAACTCGGTAATAACATCTATGCTCTGCATGAGGCTTAATTAACAAGTGTTTGCAAAGCGCGTTGAGATCTTGAAATGAAAAGCACTAGAGGGAGGCAAAGTACTCACTATTATAACATTACCGTGGGGACGGATCCTGGGAAACCCTCTCTCCTCTTGCAGGCACCCGTGAGAATAATGTACTCCCAGCATTGACTAGCCGGGCCTGCAGAGTGAGAGCCTTTTGCCTGGCTCCTGAGCAAGGGAAAAGCCCTGTCATTTGAGCAGCTACAGAATGATGGAGGAGATGTTTTATAGAGATGAAAGAGGCCTGTTTGTCAGAGGTTGTTGGGAGACACTTTCCGTCTAAACCGTGCTATAAATGCCTTAAATCGATGTCTTGGTGCTGATGTCCTTAAAGGAGCTGTCAGGTTTTTCTACCCATTTTTCCGTGAGTGCAGAGAACCATCTGGTCTAGGAAGGGCTAGTTGGAACAGGCAGGGTTGGCAGAGTTTCACACAGTGGCAGATCCAAACCACAACTCTTACCCCAGGCTTTTCCACACCCCTATCATGGGTGTGTTTTATCTTATTTCTTAGTATCTTTTTCCCAAGTGACCAAGATGCCAGTAGAAAGTGCCAGATGAAACAGAAGTCTCTATTCACACTAGCTATGTGAAACTAGCAAGGTTTGGTTTGTGGGTGTTTGCAGAAATATTTCTATTTTTCAACCTCCCTCAACCACTGTTTCGCTTTATTTGCTTTTACTGAAAAAGAAAATTGGTTATTTTTTAAAACTCGCAGCCACTGACTTGCCCTCTGTTTTGAAAGCAATCATCACTCCAAAGAGCTAACTCTGTCCTCATTCAGACCCTGGTGTGGTTTTGTTTGAAAACTGGAGGGAGCTCAGCTGAATCTCCACACAAATGGTCTGTTGTTGAGTTTGTAACAAAATGTGAAAAAACCTTGAATTTCAGTTTATTTTGCACATTTCCTATGAACATTTCCTGCACCTCCACAACAGGCTGTCTGGACAGTGACAGGGCAAGCTTCCTCCTTCCTTACCATAGATTATTTCTATTATAATAGCATAACAATACTATAGCATGGCTCCCATGTAGTTTTTTAACTCAACCTGCTAGCTACTCACTCCTTTATCTTCTCTAGGATTTTACTTTGAGTTAGTTAACTTGAGTTAAGAACACACATTTTTTCTCTAATGATGACACAGTCCTAGTGAGAGACTGGATGAATTCATCCAAGAGAAGGTAAAGCGGTGATTTTCATGGTCTCCACGTACATAGGTGGGCGTGTAATTTCTGATAGTACAGGGCTGTTCAATGTAGCTAGAAAAGGCAGAACAGAGTCCAGTGCTTGGAAGCTGACGCTAGAAAATTCAGATGAGAAATAAGGTGCACATTTAACAGTGATGCTAAATTATCCATTGAAACAGTTTACCTAGGGACCTGGGAGAGTCTCCATCCCTTGGCATCTAAATCAAGACTGCAGGTATTTTTAACAGGTATACTGTAACTCAAACACAAGTTCTGGGTTAGGTGCAGAAATTACTGGGTGTGGTTCTCAAACCTGTGTTGTGCAGGAGTCAGACTAGATGATCATAATGGGCCGTTCTGGTCCTATAAATAGATGAGTTCCCAGGGCAGTGCTTTAACCACAAGACCATCCCTTCAGATCGCTCCCTGATACCTTCTTGGTCTCGCCTCCCTGATAAATATTCTAGAGTTCATTTTCCAGTGCACACTCAGTGCTTGGCCCTTGTTTTGCAAGATCAAAAAAACGGGCTATTTAGAATATTTCTGCTGTGAGGCTCTCCATAGGGTGACCAGTAAGTGTGGAAAATTGGGACAAGGGGTGGAGGGCAGGTAACAGGTGCCTATATGAGACAAGCCCCCAAATATTGAGACATCTGGTCACCCTAGATCTCCAGCAGGTGAAATACTTGTCCAGTTGCTGTTGCACTGAAAGCTCTCTGGGGTTCAAACAACCCATGTGACCAGTTGTGGGGAAACACAAACTTTAGGGTGATGCTTATCAGTGGCTTCAGAGCTCTCAACTCTCCTCCTCATTTGCAACTGAGATCAAAGCCTCTCCCCTTTCTTTGCTGGGCGGATGTGAAAGGAACGTGTGGATGGGAAGTGGATTTGAATTGAAGCACTTTCTATCAGGGGTTGGAATCTTTCTTTTGCAGGCGTCAATGTGGTGTCTACATGCCGGAATGAGCAGGTTCAGATACAATAAGAGCCCAACATGAGTCCCAAATCTTACAGGAATCCAAAAGACAAACGGCAGGTAGAAAAGGCTGAAAGGAAATACAAAGAGATTAGTGCAAAGCAGAAGGAATAAAAAAGAGAGCGAGATGGGATAGATGTGAAGCTATAAAGAGGAAAAATAACCCCAACTTCTGAAGCAATAGTAGAAATTGCTTGTTCTGGAGAAATTGTCTGAGATAATATTTAAGATTTATCAATATAGATATAGTGCTTAACAAGACAGACAATTTTCCCTGTGTCATGGCAGCTGGAGTTGCCAATACAGCCACTTTACTGCTTTTATCCTCGCTCTCATGTATTTCATATCTGATCTTTTTTCTTCTCTCCTGCATCAATGTCTCTTCTCTTGTGCTCTCTCTTTATTCTCCTCACTTGGCTCTTTTTTCTTCCCCTATCTCATCTCCCTAACCCTTATCTTCTCTCTTGACTAAATTGGTGCTCTGCAGAATCATTTTGGGGCCTTTAAAAGCTCTTTAGGTCCCATTTCAGGGCCCTCGGTTCAGCTCTCCTTTCCCCTATTTACTCCCCCTTTTCAGAAAAGGGGGTTCTGGTCTATGCTGTGCCTCAATTAATTTTCTTCATTGTCTCCAGTGCTGTTTCTCGTTGCCATGTCTGTTCCTTCTGCTGCATGCCCCCCTCCTTCCACTTTGGGCTCATTTTCTCCCTGTCTCCAAGGTTACACAAACTAGTTTCCTAGCCATTCCTGAGTTCCCAGTTCACATTCCCCCTAAACACCTCTTATTCTGCGTTTGGATTCTTGTTTATTTCTGATTGCTGTTCTTTCATGGCCTTTCTGGCTAAAATCCAGGCTAGTATCTGTTTTAAAACCTGGCGCAGCCTCTATTTGGAGACGGTCTATTCCAGCTGGCTGAAGGCAAGGGATGACTTAATCAGTCTCTTCTGTCTTTACTGTCTGTAATTTCCAAAAACTGATGCCCACCTAGGTCATGATGGAATGGCCCAGAAAGCCTCTGGACATCCAAAGACAATCCTCAATGAGGAACATCTAATAGCTTGAGGAACCTTCATGACTAAGGCACTGGTCTGGGACTCCAGAGACCCAGATTAAATTCCTGGCTCCACCAAAGACTGTGTTCTTGAACAAGTCACTTCATTTCCCTGGGCCTCAGTTCCCCATTTGTACAATGGTGATGCCATCCCCCAGTGTTGGGTGGGGGTGGGGGTTTTGTCAGAGTATGTTTGAGGCACTCGCATACCTAGAGAGTTAAAACTTCCTAAGATGTCTACAGGTGGGTCAGACTTGGATGCATGTTCCACTGTTAAGTGTAGCTTTTGGCATTTGCATGACATGGCCTCTGCAAGAGACAAGGTGAAAATCTCCCAATTCTCATAGCTATCAGAATAATTTTGTTTGAGCAACAATTTTCCTCCGTGCAGAGACAACGGCCACCTGGGATTGACCTCACCTGGGACTGTGGGCAGCAAACAAAGAGAAGGATATGTGAAGGGAGATGTGTGTGTAGCCCTAGCCTGCCAGTCTGGTATCACCTGTGTGACCGGGATACCTGTCTTTAGGTATGTGGCAAGAGACTCACTAGAGATCTGTCTGGCTCATGCCGCCCATCGGCACACAGCAGGTCTTGTCTCCGCTGTGGGTAGCACAGAAAACACTGTCCACACAGCACCGAGCCAGGTGGGTGGGACCTGACTGCAGCCCCTGCATGCTCGTGTCATACAGATAATACATATTAATTATCAACCTACTCATGCCAAAGCGTGTGTGCGAGTGAAGTGGAAATGAGAAATCTGTCTGTTCCTGGGATCCAGGTATATCGCACCAACGTCCATGTGGGAACATCGGCAGAGCAACTGGGACCTGGGTCAGAAGAGTGGGTAGAGGCGTGAGAAGGACTTTTCTATATTTCATGAACTCTGGCTCCCATCTCACAGTTACATTTTACTGGGCCAGGTAGTGAATGCAGGCAGGACAAGCCAAGGCAGACTGGTGCTAGCTCTGGGAATCTCTAAAACAGGACAGACCCCAGATGCCATTCTCGGTGGGTCCCGGGATCCAGGTCCAGTCCTACTACGAGTGAGGCTGTGCCCAGATCTCACTCCATAAAAGTCTTTTGGTCTTTTTTCTTCAGAGTGAAGTTTAGTGCTGGTGAGAGGCATCAGATTCATTATCACCAACCCCGGATGTTCAAACATTGAGCCAGGCCCTCCAAAGTCTTGAGAGTGGCTTACAAATCATGAGATGAAATTATAAAGGTGAGGTTCTCATCTGACTTTCGATTTCTGAATCTCTGGGGTGCCCTCAGGTCCCATTTTCAAACTTCTCCCCACAACCACGAGGACTAGAACAAAATCACTTTTTCTCCAATGAAAGTGGAGATTTTTACATAATCACATGACTCCAAGGAGCAGGGGCTTGACTAAAACCCTCCAGTCTTGCAGGGCGCAGATACAATTGTGAGATCTGGCAGCACAGCACGTCTTCTGAATGAGATTGAAGGCTTCTATTTATCTGTAAAGCAGAAGCAGCACAAGCCTCCCTCTCCGTGCTCCTGCCTATGTCCCTCTTTGCTACCCTATGCACTAGCGGGGTTTAACCAACACCTTTGTAACATCAACCACTGATCCACTTGACTTCATCTGTCTGTTCCCAGCTGGCAAATTCATTTCCTTTTGCACTGAGTAGTAGTACTTGGCACTTAGGTGACACTTTGTATTTTCAAGATACTGTCTAAAATGTCTAGGCATGAGAGTAGTTCTCTCTGTGTGGCCCATTCGCTCCTTGGTCTCTCTGCTTACAGATGGTATCAATCTTTTGTGGTCTGTTTCTCTGTACTGAGTAGCATCTTCACAGCCCTCTGTGCGGTAGGGCAGTGCTGTTATCGTGATGTGACAGATAGGGAAAGGAGGCACAAAGGCTGTGTCCACGGTGCAATGAAACCCTCGCGGCTGGCCTATGCTGGCTGACAGCTTGGGCTGTGGGACTACAAAATTAGTGCAGATGTTTGGGCTTGGGCTGGAGTCTCTTCCCTGGGCCTTTCAGTTGTGGTTACAGCCTGAAAAGTGACTATAAAACAACCTGTATTGAGGAGTCTGGCTTCTCCCTGTAAAAGGCTGCTGAGTGGGGACCATGGGCAGATGTTTGTAGGTCACACTGTTCATTTTTGGATAGAGTTTGTTTTGTTTAAATTGAGAACTTAATTGTAATGTCCCATTCATGATGCTGGGTGACAGCAGCGACTTTCCCCTGCGAGCAATGGTGTCCTTGCACTAATCCTGACCCCTAACCGAGCACCCTGCAGTTTGATGGGGTCGCTGGCATGCAGGGGTCTGTCTGCGCAGAGCTCATGGCTGCTCCAGTGTCCTAGCAGGGATTCTCTCTGATGGTCTCGCAGCCCTTCATCTAAGCACCTCTGTCGCTAATACCCAAACAGCCCCTCGCCTGTGCTCACCTCTCCATTGCTATTCCTCTGTTCAGCTGGCCTGGAGAGCCTGGTCAGCTCACTCAGCTCGGACACTGTATGGCTACCAAGAGGGAGGCTGTGGCTACAATTTCACTCCGCAGGCCTTCCTGGAGTTAAACAGGCATTCAGGTGGCAAATCGAAGGCAACCAGCACCTTGGAGTTTAAGTGTCTTCTGGTTTAAAACCCCAAACCCATCAATGGGGCTGAGAAGCATTTGCAGCAGGGAATTTGGACCCAGTCATTAGGGCTGCAGGCCCAATTAAGAGGGGCTGGGTCTGTGACAATTGTCTTCTCAGCCTCTCAAATTTATTGGGTGGTCAAAAGATGGCAGTACTGCACTGACTCAGCGTGCTGCAAGGTGGGTTTGAAAGGCAGCTTTCAAAGCCGTGAGCCATGATCGCAGGCCAGGCTGCTGAGGCAGGGCTGGGAAGAACAGTATCTTCCTTCTGCACTCCAGCAGTTCACAATGCAGCCTGCTTTAGGGACTATTGTCTAGGTGCTGGCCTCATCAGCGTGGATGGCATGTTACTCAGGGGCCTGGACCGTGACTGGAGCATGGTACAGTCATCAACTAATAATCTCTTGCACTTGAAGAAATGTTTCCTTTTGCTTCTGTTTTTCATGTGTTTGCACTGAATGGACTGAAAAGTCATAGAATGATTAAAAGAACCACCCACTCCTGGAATCCTTTATTCCCTGTGGCAGCAGCCAGCCCTTAGATGTGATGGGTGCCCTACCTAGGTTGGACAGATGGGAGGGATGGGGTCATATCTTCAAGAGCATGCGAGTGATTTTAGGCTGTGTTCCATTTAAAGTCAGTAGGATTCAGGCTCCTGAGTGTCTAGGTCGCTTTTAAAAATGGAGCTCAGTGGCTTTTGAAAAAAGTCTCCTTTGCCTCTATATTCCTTCCTGCATAGCTTTGTGCAAAGTAATTGTCAACCTGAAGCCCCTGCAAGGAAGATAAAATAGTATCCTCCCTGTTTGTCAGAGATGTGAAGTTATTCAAGGGCAGGAGACGTCATTGTCAGAGCAGGATTTAGAATTCAGGGATTCCTGGCTCCCGGGCCTGTGTTCAGGCCACACCTCTCTGTAAAACCAGGATATTACAAGGAAACGAGTAAATATGGCCAGATGTTTAAGACAAGTTTGGGTTCTGTGCGCCTGTGGGGGCCCTGTGCCCCGAGCAAGCATGGGTCAGCTCTGTGGGAGTTACAGGAACAGATGGAGTCAAAGAATCAACCCTACAAACTCCACTTCTCCCTTGGGAAATAAATGACTCCTCTTCCACTCCTTCAAGGGCAACTCCAGGCCAGAGAGGGGTTGGTTTCCAGCCACTGCTGCCTGGCCACTGAGCTTTTCACCTTTCTTTATTTCATAAATTAAAATATTGATGTGGCTTCACTCATGCATACGAGAGCCAGACAGCACTGGTGGCTTCAGGGCAAATGGTAACAGGAGTTTCCTTTATACTTGGAGCCCTGGTACTGGCTGGAACCAGGCATAGCATAGGCAGGTGCCATTCAAGCTCCTTCAACCCCAATGCAACATGCCTCAGTCCTGCACTAGAGCACCGGTTCATATTCCCAGTCCTGTCCCGCCCCCAGACACACAGCTCTGCCAATGCCCCTCAGCCCAGTTCTAGGCTCCTTTCATGCACAGCTTGGCCAATGCTGCTTAATCCCAATGTGCAGCATTTCCAGCTCTGCCAACAGTCGGTTTTCTGCAGCTGGGTCACCAGGGCTCTTCCCAAGCAGATGCTGCCAATCAGTCCACCTATTCCAGACTGTGAGGTAGCAATATATGAGCAAAAGACCCACCAGCTCCTCTTCACTTGCCAGCTGAGTCAGGATTTGAACCCAGGTCTCTAGCTGAGAATGGCTTGGCCAGATGCATCCTTGGTGAAGGCTGAGGAGCCAGGTAGCACCTCCTTTGACTGTGGTGGCCTGGGGTGTGTTGGGATGCTCTGCGGGGGTTGATTTGCTCAGTGGTTTTGGTCCAGCTCCGATATCTCGTTCTCCTCACCCAGGGCCCAGGTATACAGGGATATTAGGTCACCATGGTGATTAGTGCCCCTGCCGCAGAAGTTGGCAGAGTCAGCCTGCCCTTGTGAGTCTTCCCAGTGGATGGACGGGCGTGTGCTTGGAATAACATGCTGGCAACTCACCTCCTTCCATTCGTGGCTCCGTTTTCTCTAACTTGTTAGGCCATGCGAGCTGACACTAACTGCACCTGTCAGAATCCAATGAGTTGATGAGCTAGAAACTGGTTATTAAGTATAATAACAGTTGTTGGTTTTAACAGTTCTGTGTGTAAGTGCCTAAGTGACAGGTGACTGACTCAAGCCATCAGGCCAGGCTGCATTTTAAGCGCCTGATTGCTGGGGCTTTCACAGACTGGTTTCTTTAGCCAACTTTCCAGCAGACCGAGCCAAAAGCGCCCAGTCAGAGACTGGGGAAGAAAGACGATTTTTGGGAAGTCCATAAAGTGAAGTTCAACCTTGCACCTAGATGCGATGCTTCCAGGGATAGCTTTCTTCCAGGACCTCAAGCTCCAAATGTCCCCACCCCACACCATCCCCCAGATTCAGCATGTCCTGAATGTCATCCTGCTCTGCGTATTTACTGAATGTCGCTTTGCTTACCTGTGTCCAACATCCCTCCTGCTGTTCAGAGACTGGCTACGCTCTCAAAGGGCAGGAGGGTCAATCGTGGGCTTTCCAGGTAACATGTAAATGTGCTTCTGGATGGCTTGTGGGGTGGGGCTGTGACTGGTGGTGGGATATGAAATCTCTCACTTTGGCTGACAGTGTGTTGTGCAGGAGATCAGACTAGATGATCATAATGGTCCCTTCTGACCTTAAAGTCTATGAGAACTGACTGATCACAGCTAGTCAGTGGGCCTGTGTGAGAGGACTGATGTGCTCGATTCAGTTTCTAACAGGCCATACTACATTTTTACTTCCTGATGGGCAGTCTCAGCTTGCAGGGCAAATATTACAGAGACTGATCAGCTGTCTCCCCCGACAGTCGAGGCTGGGGCACATTGGCAGGGGGCAGCGTGGGGGAATCTTGTTGAGCTGCACCTGTCCTGTGGGGTGAGACTGTTTACCAGCACTAAAGTGAATGTCAGCCATTAATGAATGGCTTGTTTCCAGATCCACAGCAAGGAAAGGTCTGTGTTTTTAAAGCAGATAATGAGGAGGGGCCATGAGGTGTCCTCTTGGCTAGTTCCTTGGCTAGAGAGGAGAAATTGCTACTTCCCAATGGGGTGCATCCAGAGACCACAGGGATTTAAGGAAATATTTCTCTCTAGTTCGCTGTTTTAAAGGAGATAATTTGATTCTCCCTATTTCAGAAGAACACACTTTCAGTTCCCCGACTGCAAATCAACAGGATGTGTTCCTGGGAAAGATCATCACGAAAGAAATGGATTTTCCCCCTACTGCTTTGCCATTTTTGCTTGTATTTGTGAAAGCCAGACTGATGGGCTGTGAACTTTAAGGAGTGATTTCTGTTCTCTCTCCTCTGACATGTGGAAGCAGGGCCGGGAACCTGAATAACCAAACAGAGTGAGCTTAACACACTTAGGAAGAAAGCTGAGCCCCCTTCAAGATCCAGTTGCAAAATACTTTCCTTTAAGTTTATAATAATAAGTGGTGATCAATGCAAGAGACAAGCCACCTGGAGAGGGGGTCTCAGGGCTGGGAATGAAAACTGACGAGGCTAATGATTGGATAATACCACCAAGGGTGTGACAAGTACTAAACAAGGATTAGTGCCGAAGTGCAGCAGATCTCTGGGGCAGGGAGCATGTATATTGTCACATGCATCTGTAGAGTTCCTAGCATGACGGAGCCCTGACAATCCAGCACTGTGGTGCGGCTACATTCCCATTGCAGAGAGTACGGATGGTGTCAGCAGAGCCCCAAGCAGAAGTTGAGCCCCACGGTTCACAGTTGAGGCTGTTTCATGTTACATCTGGCCTGGATCATGGTCTTTGCTCCACATCCTAAGCAGACTGTCCTCCAGGGGACTGCTCCCAATCCTGTATCTCCAAATGACTCCTGTGCTCCCTTCCTCCTCCCCTAACTATGTGCATCTGGCGTGTTTGTCACATAACTTTCTGTTCATTCCTGCCCTGTCAGGGACCTTTATTTCTCACACTGGTCTGTTTGGCACTGCCAAGCTGTGCGACTGGTGTGTAGCTGACAAGTGCAGGGCTGCTAGCACAAGGATGCCTGACTGATTATGAATCAATCAAGCCTCACAATTCACCTGCCAACCCTGAGCTGGCATTCAGGGATGGTGGAGCAGCAAGGCAGGCTGTTGTCCAGGTTGCGCCAGGCTTCACTCTACCAGGGCTATGTTCAGAATCCGGCTGGAAGTCTGCAGACAGCAGGCAGACCCACACGCTGCTCAGGGTAACTCCATCCTGTGGAAGAAGGAATGTGCTGTTCTCTGGCTGGAGACTGCCCCATGCCTGGCTAACCTCTCCACTGATCAGAGGTCTCTTCCTGAACTACCATAGCAGACCGGCGTGTGACTGGCACTTACCCACCCATCCCCTGGGCTTTCGCTTCCCCTGGCTTAGCAGCTGCACTGCTGCAGGTCCTGGTGGAGCTTTGATTCTCAGGTGGCCACCTCTGAGCGATTGCTTTGCTGCTGCTGGAACAGAGGCTTTCCTTTCATGCTGTCTGAGAGAGGGATATGACGGGGGAGTGGCCGCCGAGTCCAGAGGCTCAGGCGTTCTGTGTGGTTTCTAAGTGGGTGAAGGCAGTATGAACTGGGACAGGGGTGGGTTTGGATCCCGCCACCCCAAACGCCTACTCTGCTGGGTAACTGGCTCTCCCCTATCTTGCAGTGGGACACATAGAAGTTATGAGCTGTGCCGTGTGCAGAGCTCCCCCCACAGCCCCATATTCAGCCTTGCGCTGGAATCTACGTTAGCCACATGCTGCTACAGTTTAAAAATGGTGTTTGACTGATAGCCATAGTCCAGCGGGGCTGCGTCTTTCCCCAGGCTATATTGCTGTGTTTGAACTCACAGAGGCACTCAAGCTGGAGTCTGTTCTAAGACAGGGAGCTGCTGTTAGAGCAGTCTCCCCCACTTTGGAATTCCCTGGTCTGCAATAGCACCAGTGTGTTGGCCTTTAGGGTGTGTGCAAGCAAAGCCCATGTATTTGGCATCATTAAGGGGAGTGGGGAGAGCTGGTTCGCTATTTGTGTTGGTGTCTTTGTTGGATTGCACTTTTAATTACTTGCTAAAGATTCCTACAACTGGGGTAGGAGCATCTTATGTTAATGCCTAGAAAGCCAAATAAATCCATTGCAAACCAGCCAGGTATCTCCGAGAGGTGTGTTCTCCTTCCACTGAAGTGCCAGGCTCGGGCTGCTGAGGAAGGCAGGATACCTGGCCTGCTCCAGCCTTACCAACCCAATGGTCCACCATCCAGGACAAGACTTGGGGATTTGGAGTTTTGGAGAAACCCAAATATTTTTTGGCCTAGAGTCACTGGGGAAGGACGTGTTTGCAGGGCCAGACTTACCTGGCTTTCCTGTTGTTTTGCAAGGCCTACTCTTGCTTTCCAAACTCTGCCAGTATTTTGGTGAATTTTGGCAATTCCTGTTCCCCAGGAACGAGTTTCTGGTGATGAAAGTTCCCTTTTGCTTATGGCAAATGCTTGCCAAGCTATTGCAAATGGTAAGTTACTCTGCAGTGACCAAGTACCTTCCCTTAGAATGAGATCCACCTACCGTCTCTGAGCACTGTGTTTGCCCTCAGGGCCACTCCTGAACTAGGCCTATTCTGGACATCTCAAGCCAGGCCGTGCTAGAGGCTCTGTCAAACCAGGTCAGCCTCCAGACAACCAAAGCCAGAACTTTCCTAACTCTGGAGCTGCTTGTAGCCTGTCAGCCCAAGCTGTCTTCCCTTCCCTCCAGCCCCATGTCAATGGAACACTTCTTGCTTGAGAATGAAACTGCAGCTGTAAAAGACAGATTTCATCTGCTAACTGCGGAGTTAAAAACACAAAGCAATCTGTTCTATAATGGCTGTATTTAATTAATACTAAATAACTCTAGGGCTCATATAGATTTACACATTAGATCTACTCTAATGCCAAATAGTTTGATCATGACTAATGTAAGAACAATGACGGCTTGAGAATCACCAGCTGACCTTAAAGGTGCAGCACTTCTCTGCGTGATGCTCAGACAGGTGGCCCGCTCCTCCTCTGCATGTATCCAAATGGGCACAGCCCTTAGCAGCCCCAATGAGAGCAGCAACAGGAGTCGTACACCCAGGCATACATCTAGGGTGACCAGATGTCCCAATTTTATAGGGATAGTCCTGATTTTGGTTTTTTTTTTTCTGTAGGCTCTTATTACCCCCCCATCCTCTGTGCTGATTTTTTACATTTACTGCCTGGTCACCCTACATACCTCAGAGTAGCAGGGGGCTCTGCACTTGATCTGCCCGGGCAAGTCACAACTCTCTCTAATCTTTGCTAATTTCATGGCTTCTTTTTCTATAAAATCGCCTCCCAGACATATTTTATTTCCTTTGACCCAAACTCAACCAAACATAACCAGTGCCTACGTTTTTAAATTGTCAGCCCCCTCCCACGTGTCTTGGGGGGAGGAGGAGATGCATGCGTGCACCGCACCATCCCACCCCACCATTAAACTGCTCCGTGTCGCCCTCCCCAGTCACCGTGGCGAGCTGAACACAACACACAGGTGTTATTCTGCTGAACTAGCTCATCCTGCTTCTTTTAATAGCTCTTGCTGCACAGACCTGTCCAGATTTCCTAATGCCAAAGATATCAAATGAAATAAACAACCCGTTCAGGATGAATGGAATGCGGAGGTGTTTAAAGGGAGTTTTCAGTCGTCTGTTCAGTATATTTTTTTAACCCATTACATGAAATAGGACCAATGTAATAGATTTTAACGCCAGAAGAGACATTATTGTGATCTGGTGTGACCTTCTGCATAGCACAGTCCATAGAACCTCACCCACAATTCTGCTTTGAGTTCAACAACTTGGGGTCTACAGCAGGTTCATTAGGAAGACATCCAGCCTTGATTTAAAGTTTCCAAGTGGCTGAGACTTTGTGCTTTTGCAATAGAGTTGGACCAATAGATGGGTGTAATATATTGGTACAAGATGGGACTAAGCGACCTTGATCTACAGAGCTGTGTGGAAGAGCAGACTCGGGGCAAGCAGCAGTGGCAGAGTAGAACACTGTGAGAGTGCTAACGAGTCTTCTTGTGATTCCTTGTTGAGCTATCTTTACTGCACACAGCCCACAGAAAGGTGCTGGGGGAGGAGGCAGAGATGATCTCCCTGTGAGAAATTAAGAATACAATAAAAGAAACCCTCCGTCTGTCTCCTCCAGACTAGAAAACAATAGAGGTCAGAGGGAAAATAAATTGAAGCCCGTAAAATCTTCCTTTGCATAGATAATATCATTGCAGGTGGAGTGCTGGCCTGGCAGAGAGAGAGAGAGCAGGGCCCCCCGCAGGGGAGAGCACACAGAAAGCTACAGAGAGCTGTGGCCATGCTAAGAATAATATAGATGTGTTTTGAAATGTGCCAGTAGTCTGTGTGTGTCCTGTAGCTGCACATGTGTGTGTATGTGCCTGGATGTGGGAGAATGTGAGCATTAACAAGGCTGTGTGGGGAGTCGAGGACCAGGGTGGAGAGCTGCAAGCCAGGACCAAGGAGCATTGACAAAGCCGTGTTTGCCCATCTAGAACAGCAAGGGTGCTGCAGGTCAGAGCTGAAGTACATTAGCAAACCTTAGAAAATAAGTGTGGAAATTAACCATTGGAACAAATTGCCAAGAGAAGCAGTGGAGTCTCCAGTTCATGATGTCATCAAGTCAAGACTGGATGCGTTCCTGGAAGATATGTTTTAGTCAAACAAGTTACTGGGGTCACTGCAGGTAACTAACTGGGTAGCAACTGAATGGCTGCAATATCCTAGAATTGTACGACTGGAAGGGACCTCGAGAGGTCACCTAGTCCAGTCCCCAGCACTCGTGGCAGGACTAGGTATTATCTGGACCAACTTTGACGGGTGTTTGTCTAACTTGTTCTTAAAAATCTCCAGTGATGGAGATTCCACAGGCTCCCTAAGCAATTTATTCCTGTGCTTAACCACCCTGACAGTTAGGAAGTTTTTCCTAATGTCCAATTTAACCCACCCTTGCTGCAATTTAAGCCCATACAGGAGGTCAGACTAGATGATCTCATGATCCCCTTTGTCATGAAATTCTATGAAACTGTGAGGGTGACGACAGGACCAGAAAAGCCTTTGCTCTGGAATGTTAGGCTTAACTGCATTAGCAGAGCAGTATGTGAGAAGCTTTCCCATAACTTACCTGCGTTTAATCTGGCTCTACCACTGAGCACAAAAGAGACATTCCAAGGTGCTTGTCAATATCCTCATTCTTCCTCCTTGGATGCTTTTCAGTCGAGTTCCTGTGCGCGACACCTTTATGGGAAGGAAGACATTGTTTTAGGATGCATTAATAAAACCGACTTGTGAGAGTCAGGTAGGTCGTGCACCATGGTTTAAAACCTTCCCTTTGAGGAGATGAGAGACATATTTGAAGGCTGTCAGGCTGCCAATCACTCAGGTCAAAATGCTACAGATAGCAGGAGGAAGAGAGGTTTGTGTTGTAGAGCAACACACTGATCCGGAGAGGAGGAGATAGGAGATCTTTGATCAAACTAGAGAATTGACAAATAAAAAGGAAAAAACCTAAACCCACAAAGAATTATCTCCAGAATGGGTCTGAGCACAGGACACAAGGGATCATTCTAGCCCAAGTCAGATAAAGAAAACGGGAGCACAAGGAGACACATACTTGGAGAATCAGAGGAGCAAGGAACAATTGTCTGCCAGGGAACTGGTGGAACCGGACACAGGAACTAAAGCATAAAACTAAAAACAATAACCATAGTTTATATAGGACCTACAAATATCTTCAGCAGCAGCTCTCCAACTGTCTTAAGTAGAGCTGGTCTGGAATTTTCTGATGTAAAGTTTTGTTGTCAGAAAATGCGTATTAGTCAAAACCTAGTGTTCCTGGGTAGAGCTGGGTGATTTTTTTTTTAAATGAATAGCTCAAGCGATGAGAAATGCAGCTTCAATAAACCAAGATAAATTGTGAATTTGACAGGATAGATTGTAACTTGTCCAAAGTCACTCAAAGTCTGTGGCGGAGCAGGGGATTCAGCCCAAATCTCCAGAGTCCTAACCTAGTGCTCTGATTTGTAGACCATCCTTCCCACCCTGCGTGCTGTCCCGTTAGCTCATGCTCGTGACGCAGGCCGTAGGGCAGGCAATTTTCACAAATGTTTACGAGGTAATAAATAGGAATGTGTGAAGAAAGGAAGATTTGGATGTGGAGCATGTTCCTCGTCTGGGAGTTGGAGAGGTTACTAGTTAAAGGTAAACCCTGACAGTAGGCCTTTTTGGAATGCCAGAGTCGTCGTTGCTCCATCATGGGCACATGGAGTTTGGTCAGAATTCCCCTGGTGGTGCTCACATGTGAAGGCGTGCAGACAGACGTGCTCCAAAAGAGCTGCTGCTCACAACAGCAACCTTAGGGGGTCACAGGCTGGAGCCAGGCTGCGTGGTATTGTTTGATCAGTATCATTCCCCAGGCTGGGACCTCTGTATCTAAAAGCACGAGCTGTAAGAGATTGAAATGAATAACCAGGCCTGTTGGTTTGGAGGCAGTAACAGACTCATAAACCTTGCCATGTGCCTCAGCCACTAGATGGGGACAAAGCCAACCTGAGATAATGGGGGATGACACTGTTCTCATGTTGAATGATGTTTATCCTGGGGTTTAATCCAGACCACCCTGGTTTTGCTTTAGTCCCCGCCACATGCACAGGTGATGTGTTTGGTGTAGTCCTCTCTCCTGCTCCAGGCTGGGAAATCCAGCTCCTTCCAGCCGGTGTCAGAAGTGTTTCAGATATGAGCCAGTATACTGAAATGTTGGGGGCTAGAAAAATGAGTGGGTGGGATGCTGGTTATTGTCTGATCTCAGATTCATGCTTCACTGGGGACTCCTTTGGCTTTAGCAGGTGGATAAAATCAACCTTCGGAGGCTAACTTCTTTGTCAGGATTTTAGGGCAGTTTTCCTTATGAGTGCCTGAGGAAAGGGTCAGTCCTTTTCTTCGAGAACAGAGAGAGACATGCATTCTGATGCTTAGCTCAGGTGACTGGGCGTTGGTCTCCTGGGTCCTATTCTTAACTCTGCCACTGGTTTGCCACTGCCAACTTAGGCAAGTCAACTTCTCCGTGCCTCAGTGTACCCATTTTCAGAAACTGACGTAAATGATATTCACAAAGGACTGGAGAGCCTGAGTGCGGCAGGGCTGCCTATGTGCCAGTTTTGACCAGTGATAGAACCCCCCACATCATAAATCACAAGATGAATAAATGAAGGGCCCTATAACTTTTCAAAACGTCACTTTACTTATTCTCCACCTAAATAAAACAACTTCCTTCCCTCACCTCTTCAGTCTTGAGTTTTGTATTAAACCCTCCTTGTACCTTTGGTATGACAAATGACTGAAATGTGTAATTTGAAAGCTGAGCTACCCATCACACTCTTTTCTCTATTGTTTATTTGCCAGCTCCAAATGGGTTGACTGCCAAGTAAAGTAATCAGAAGGTAATAGCCTGATATCGTCTGAATCCCCAGAGCTGCCGGCAAGCTGGAAAACTACATTCTTGGTGCCGCCTGCAGTATTCATGCACTGAAAATAATTGCATAAAACAGTATAGCTTGGATCAAACTTCGGCTGACATTTCTGCATTGTAAGATTAGCGTACGCCTCGGCCTGATGTGGTTATTAGTAACTTGCTTGGGGGCAAGACACTCCAAAGTGTCTCACAGAGGGATGTTGTAATTCATTTGCCTGTGTAGATAAGACAGCGTCTTCCTAAACCAAAGAGCATATCTTTATCATCGTCTCCTCCCTTCCTCCGCATCTTCCCTCTCTTGCGTTTCCCCCTCTTGTTGCGATCCTTGCAAAGCGTTGATTTTATTGAGTGTGGCAAGTGGCAGTTCATTAAAAAGTGGGAGCAGATGGGGAAGGGATTGTAGAAGAAGATTAATGATGCACACTGAAACTAAATAGGCCCAGGTTTCAGAGTAAACACAATCACTCCGGCTTCCTAGGAGCGGGTAATCCTCCTCTGTCAGCTCTGTTCTAGTTAGCTGGCAATGGAAGTGCTTTGGAGAGCTAACAAGAGGGGAGGCTGTCTTGGGTACTGCAGTGATGTTGCTGTGCCTTCGCTAAGGATGCTGACAAGCGAAGATGATGATGGTCACCTGGGGACCCTGATCCTGCTGGCAGAGCCAACTAGCAGGAAAAGAGGAGGAGTGTGGTCTAGTAGGCAGAGCAGGGACTTAGGAGTCAGGACTCCTGGGTTCTTTTCCTGGCTGTAGGAGGGAGTGTGGCTAGCAGCTGGGGTAGGGACTGAGTCAGGACTCCTAGGTTTTATTACCCACTCTGCTACTGACTTGCTTTGTAACCTTGTTACCTGTGCATCACCTCTCTGCACTTTAGTTTCCCCATCTGCATGGAATAGCTGGGTGGTCTGTGGTTAAAACACAGGAATATAGGGGATCTGACTCCTCTCCCTGGCTCTGCCGCAGGCTTCTTGTGTCACGTTGGGCAAGCCATTGCGTTTCTGTGCCTCGGTTTCCCCTTTTGTTAAATAGGTATTTATGAGGCTCAGTTCATTAATGCTTGCAAAGAGCTTTGAGATCCTTAGGTCCAAAGATGCTAATGAACGTGCAGAATGTTATTTCAGCAGTTATTAGTGGACAATAACAGCTTGGATGGAACTGACTTGAGATACAAACCAGCTATCTGCTTAGGTTGCTACCCAGGGTAGTGAAGGTAGGGTGGGAAAGGTGGGATCAGAAGGGAGCTAAGAGAGAACGGTTACCAACAGATTTGGTAGTTACGCATTTCAACTGTCCTCATTATGGATGCAAATGTATCTCCAAGCCGTGCCGCCCAGTGGCCATGCCACACATAACACATTGTGTGGAATGCTGGAGCTGAATTTTAAAGGCAGCTGGCTAATATTATACTCAGTAGGACTGTCTGCAGTTTTGCTGTCTAAATAGACTGTGAACTAGTCCTATGCTTCAGGTATCAGCTGATTTTCACAGGGGTCAGGACAGAATGTGCCCTCCCTCCCCAGATGCAATGCCTAGCTGGACAGATGTATTGCTGGGGTTCCCCCACCTTCCTTGGAAGCATCAGTTACTGGCTGCTGCTAAAGACAGGACGCTGCACCTGGGGGTTCAATAGTCTAATCAGATATGGTGAACCACATGCCTCCTGTTGTAAAATTATTGCCATCAGAAATCATGAGAGTGAGGTTATGGAAAAAGGTGACTTTGCTAAAGGAAAGAATCTGATGTGATTCCTCAGCCCCTCACACTGCTCCTGTTTGTGCACCTCAGGCTGGTGTTCAGCAGGTGTGTTACATCAGTGCACACCCGCTCCCACCGAGACTGGTGCCTCCGGGAGTCAGGTGCAGTGCACACACAGTGAGAGAAAGTCCTTGCCCCAAGGAGCTTCTGATCTAAATAGACAAGACAGAGAGAGGGCGGGAGCAGAAACGGAGAGGGGAAGTGACCTGTGTGGCCACTCTGATTGCTGCTGGATGGCCCAGGCACAGGGTGGCCCATGAGATGCAGCAAGCATTACTGTTGTTGAAGTGCCAATTACTTTTTCGACCAAAGATGTGTCTGAGTGCTTCGCTCAGGATCGCTGATGCTGCTGGACTGATGGCGTTCCTCCAGGACAGAACCTTTTCCTCCATCCTGTCTCAGTGGGGGGTCAACTCCCATTCCAGCCAATCCACAGGTGTGTCTTCACCTTGCTGGCTTGAGTCTCCTTTTCCACTCTCCATCAGAGCCATGTCTCTATTTGACATTTTAAAACTGCAGTTACAAGGAGGAAAAGGACTTTATTTATTTTATTTTTTTTAAATTTAAAGTATTGGTGTGACTTGCAGATCAAATTGTCTCCATTAACTAGCTAAGGTGAGATTTTTTCTTTCCCCTGACTGCTGGCTTCGCTCAGCCCAGCCAGGTGCCCGAGAATCAGACTGGACTCTTTCAGCTTCGTACCTTATCACAAGCAATAAAGGTTCCCACAGTTGGAATTTAGCTGGTCAAAATAGAATCCAGATCTCTCCCTGCCCCAGGCCCCTTTGGCTCAGCTTTACTGTGAACAATAAAAGAGTGTGTGTCATTCTCTCAGCCTCTCTGACTCAGAAGACTCTCAGGTAGCAGGGACAAAGAGGGCTAAGCAAGGGGCTGTTTTTAGAGTCTCTTTTCTGATCTACTAATAAACCTCTTATAATTAGTTTGGTTGAATGCATCAACTGGACACGCTCGATTATCATTAACTCTGCAGAAAGAGACAGAGGGGTCAAGGGAAAGCCTTGCTCACTGAGGCACTCCTGCAGCACTTCTGGGGAAATAGCGGTAATGGTGTAATGAGAGCATTATGCAATTTGCTCCTTACTTTTAAAGCCCTCACTCGGCATAAAGGCATTGGCCTCTTCTATACAGCCAGCGTTTGCCAGCCAAGTATGTGAGCAGCTACAGTAACTCCCAGTGCTAAGTAGGGGGAAATGGGGTTAGAGAGGAAGCCTGATCATGTGCTTAAGGCACCATGCTGGGACTTCTGTGCTCAAGTCCAAGCTGCACCACTTATTCCTAGGGTGAGGTTCTCTGGGTGCTCAGGATGGTGAATCACCTTGTTCCCCCCTGCCTCCAGAGAGAGGAAAACGTGCTTGTGCTTAACTGGGGGTCAGCTCCCTGACACCACCAGCCTGATAAGCACCCAAGCACTCTCCTTTGGCTATGCAGGCCCTTCCTTCACCTTGCTGGTTAACATGTGCACCCTAATCCTTGAGTCCCTTTGAATCATTCCCCTGTGATGTCCAGCCCCTGACACTGGCTACTTCCAGAAATCCCAGATCCTCTGCCCCCACAGGTGCAGCACAACTCAGTTTACCAGTTTTACCTAGAACTACCACTCCTGTAAACTGCAGCATACTTGTGAGCACTTGCAGTAAAACAGAAGGTTGATTTAAGAAACAATAGAGACTTAACTAGAAACAAGGGAGAGTGGTGGAAACAACTGGTTACAACACTAAACAAAATCAGAACAAACAAACTTGAGTCTACATTTCTCAGTAGTTATTTGTCCCATCTAATATAGCAGGTTTTCCCCCACCCTCCCCAGGTTCAGTCTGTAGCAGAGCTAGCTGGTTTCTCAAGAACCAGGATCCAAATCCTTGTGCATCCCCCATCTGCCCGGGCCTGTCCTCAGTGAATGGACGCAGAGGGTCTTTTCCAACACTGAAACCAGCCTTTG
Organism: Gopherus evgoodei; assembly: GCF_007399415.2. Classification (NCBI taxonomy): domain Eukaryota; kingdom Metazoa; phylum Chordata; order Testudines; family Testudinidae; genus Gopherus; species Gopherus evgoodei. The sequence continues at coordinate 20,172,312 of NC_044340.1, read as the reverse complement.
GTGTCTGTTCACAGCCAGGGCAAAGCTCTGCCAGGTGGAATGTTCATTTTTCACCTCCAGGAGGTTTCGATTATTCGCTGGTGCCCCTGCTGGTTTCCCATTGTTAGTTCTGAGAGGGAGCAAGGCTGGTCAGTTGAGCCTTGCATTACTGTACCTTCTGGTTAGGGAGGTGTGACCACTCCCTCTTGCTCGGCTGGACAGCCCTGAGGCCCATTGCCGCTTGGTGATTAATTTCTACTCCAAATCCTTAGCACAGACTTTAGCTGTTCTTACTTTGTTCCTTAAATATTACCCGTACCTACAGCTCACAATGATGCTGAGTCTTGACACATGGTGAGCTTTCTGTAGACCCCTCACTTGATATCTCTGATGGATAAATACCCTGCAAGATGTATTTGGTGTAATGCATGCGTCAGGCCTGAGGTGAGAGCTGTTTACAAAGAACAGGGGACCCTTTGCCAGGGAGTCCCTGTGTCACAATGACCTTGGGCAAGTCACGATCAAATGGTCTACCACCGTCAAGTTAGCTTAACACTAGTGACAGACTCTGTCATCCTAACCTGTTTGAGGCTGTGTTCTAGCCTAGGTTAGGGCCAGATTTCACTGGTGCCAACTTTTGTGACTTGATTGCAAGTCTCGTGCTAACTGATCCTTTTCCTAAAGCCTCAGCTCCAGGAGCTGTGTTTTTGTGGGAACCTAAGCCTTCGTTTTAAAAATAAAAGGGTTCTAGCCCACTTGGTTGTGGAGAAAAGCTGGAAGATGGGACCCTGGTGCAGCCTAAAGGTTCAGAAACCAAAGGCAAAAGAAAAATCCAAACTTTATTTTTTAATAGAAAAAAAAGTCGTGGTTGGGGGTTGGGAGGACTCCACACTCAACATACACACAGCCTACTGATCTCCTAAGTGTCCAACCCCTGAGGTCTCTGCAGTTCATGCCAGCCCCAGACATACACAGTCTGTTCCCCCGTCTCTGCCATGCATGTCAGTATGTGAGGAAGGCATTGCAGGATCAGTCTGGCCTTTCATGTGTTCTCAGAAATATTGACCCTCCTAGCAGGGTCCCTTGCCCAATTAATCATGTAATTCTTAGTGCAGTGCTAGCTCCCTTCAGCCACAGCTCTCAAAGCAAGCCACAGGGAGGTGTCACAGTCCCTGCCTCACAGAGCGGGAGCTGGGTGAGCGAAGTTAGGAGCTGCATTTTTGGAAGCCGCCCCTGATTCTCGGTGCCCCTTGCTAGAGAAACCTCCGACACGGTTTTCAGTGAGTTTCAGGTATAAGCGTCTGACGAGATGGAGGAGGTGGCATTCACCATCTGCTGAGCCATGAGGGCTGCATCTTGCAGGTAAGCGCTAAGGAGAGATGTGCAGGATGGCCAGGAGCTTCCCCCCACAGAGAGGGGACAGCATGGAAGAAAATGCAGAGGAAGAAGCAGAGAGGCAGGGAAACCTGGATATGGAGCAGGGAGTAAGGTCTTATGAGTCCCCATGTCCCTCGGTTAGATATTTACCTGTTTGCATCATGATCTCGCAATCGAATGTGTTTATGCTTAGGTTGGGAAGTGCTGTTATCCCCACAGGGCAGGTGAGGAGTGGCATCAGAGACAATAAGTGACTGTCAAGGTTGCCATGGGGATGTCTGGTGGAACAGAGTAATGCTTCAGCCCCTGGACCACCTGTCCTCTTGGGCCATGCCGCCTGGCTAACTTATTGGCCGACGGTCATTCAACAACTACACCAGCCACCTCCCTGGTTTCTCTTGCGATGGAGATGCTGAGATGCACAGGCAGTGCAGACAGACAGGTGCTGCTTGCTTTTGAAAACAGAGATGTCAGGCCTGACACAGAGGAGCCTGACTGCTCATTAAGTGCTGTAAATTTCTGTCAGCAGCCTCTGTTCCCCGCCACGACAAAGTTCACCTTTCCCTACCTGCTTTGCTTGTCTCGGTCTTAGTCTCTCTTCATTTTTTCTGACAGCACTGACCTATCTGCGCAGCTTTGCTTTCTTGCTAATAGAAAGGCCATACACCAGTGAGCATCTGTGCCCCTTGATTTAAATACAGGGTACATTTGTCTTTCAGCAGGATGGCTGCTTCCTGCCAGCGTCCCCTCAGGACAAGCCTTTCATTATTGATGGGACTGTAATTTTGGTGCAATTTACAGGAAAGTGCCCGACACCTTGTATAAACTGCGGCAGAGAAGGCAGAAGGACATGGATTCATTTGAACAGTGCATGAAGCCACGGTGGTGAGGTTGGCTAGCTCCTTTGCTGTCACCCCATGGACAATCTAATCCCCCGAGATGCTGGCAGGATACTTGGATGCTGCTCCTCCTCCTGCGTCAGGCCTGTCTGATTCGGCAAGAGGATCATCAGCCCAGAGGACAGAGACCCCAGTTCTGATTCCAAGTGGCACCAATTAAGCGAGATCTGTCTGCACAGAGGTTGGCTATGCAAGATGTCCCTGTGCCCACGACCTCTTAGCCTGCTGAGGCCCAAAATGTGGGACCCAGTGTGTGGCAAAGACCTAGAACGAGGCGGGCAGCATGTTTTTTCATGCAAAAAATGTAAATGCTGTGGGATTATGATGCACTCACTCTGCGAACAGCACCAGGGACTGGAACCTGGCAGGAGGGAACACAACCGGTTATTCCTTCCCTGTGCAGGAGCTCAGAATCCTCAGCCCTGCTCCCAGCTCTGGAAGACCTCCGCTGTTTGGGCTCTCCCTCCCATGGTGAGCTCCATGCAGCTCGCAACACGGCCAGTGCTTTCCATTTTCAGCCAGGCTTTTTGTAACTCAGCTGGTCAGGGCTCTGTTCTCAGGACCTGCCCCCTCCCTTCCCTTCGTAAAGCACTTCGGCTACAATCTAATCCATCTAATTGAATGATGGCAAATCAGGAAAAGAATTTATCAAAGAGGGGGAAAAAATCATGACATTTGGCTCAATGCACATCTGTCCTTTCAGATCCACAGAGATAATTTGATTGCTGCCTTATGGGTAAGGCCAGAATTTCAGAAAAGAGAGGGAGGCGGAGGGAGAGGTATAAAGCCACTGGGAGAAGAGGGCATTAAACACCTCTCAGGAAACTGGAAGTCTCATGCTGAGCCCCAAAGAGGAGGCCCTTAGCCTTGTCCCCCATGGCTCCCACATAAACAGACCTGTGCACTGCAGGAAGCCAGAGGCACCGCACGGGTCCCTGCAGGACAAAGGGCTGATGCTGCTGCAGATGTGGGATGCCTGGCACCCAGAGGTGGGCACGCACTACAGCAGCAAGGGGAATAGGGGAAGGACATGCACACTAAGCAGAGTAACTACCAACCGTTGAGCAACTCTTGACCAGTGGCCAATATGCAGCTCCCTTCAGCAGCATGGACCATAGTGATGCCCCAGGCTCAGCAAACGGGCCTGGTATTATCCCCGGGAATGGGTCAAAGTAACTTGGGTGCTTTCCTAACCCTGGCGCACCATGTACATAGGGTCACATGTTACTCCTAGGGTCTTGCAATCCAACATCTCCCTTTCTTTGATGGTTGGAGCAGCACTGTCCACAGAACAAGAGGGGCTAGAGAGAGCATGACTGACCGAGCAACCCTCCAGCAGGCAAAGAGCAGGGCAGCTGCACTTCTGTTCCCTTCCTAGTCTTTCTGGGTGCACTGCTCAAGTGGCAGGCCCCCACCTCTCCTGAGGTGGAATTCCACACATCTCCCACTCTGAGACCAGTCTCTGGGCTACAGAACTTGAATATCCACCGAGCTTACCCAGCAGGCCTGGCTGGGTTTGGCACCTGGGGTTTTGCCTTCAGGAGGCTGTGACCAGCAGTGAATAGTCACCTGGAAGTGGCATTAAACCAAACCATAGTTTATTCTGCAGTAGGAACAATGCCTTAATGAAACAAAGATTTTCAAACCGCTGTCACGGAGTCACCGGGCGATGCTCTGGAACTGCTCCCCACCAAGCCAGGCAGGACTTTGGGGAGCCTCCTCTCCCTTGGAGCAGACATCTCTCCCTCCTTCGAGACCGAACTGAGCGAGGTCACTTCAGCCAGTGACCTGGGGAAGTTCGAACCCACCAACGTTCCTATGGATGCCCCAGCATCTCTCCCATTCCTTGGTGTGAGTTACACCAGGACAGTCCAGTCTCGCGCCCTCCCTTAGGTTGGGTGTGCTTGATGGCACTTGCAGGCCGCATGTGGGAAGGTTTATGTGGCTTGAACCCTTTTGCTATCCCCAATACCCCTGGGGTTCAAACTGGGACGGGGTCTTCTCCCAGCACTCTGGGCTGCAATTCGGGCTGTCTTGGTTAAGAGCCCCCATCTTGGCCTTGGCCAGCTCTGGGCTTGGGCAGCCACTTCCCACTTTGTGGCCCAGACACAACACCTCTGCCTTCCCCCCTTGCACTTTCCAGCTTTTACCGTCAGTCCCACCTCCTTGAGGCAGCCCAGCCCCCTCTTCACCTGGGACACCTGTTCCTCCCAGGTCTGGCTAAAGATGCACATGTTATCAGTGTCTGCCAGGGCCAAGTTCTCCATCCCTCTCAGCTTGTCTAGAATCTCCCTAGGCCTAGGCATGGGGTCGGCATCGGATGCTGTGATGGCTTTAAGCTTCTGATAGCCCCCATAAAACCAGATCATCCTGTTTCCCTTGGGGATCAGCCCCACGGGTGAGGCCCATGGGCTGTAAAATGGCTGGATCCCATCTAAAGCCAGCAGGTCCTTGACCTCTCTGTCCAGGTTCTGGGCTGCTTTCCCAGTGACTTTGAATGGGGAACACCTGATGGGGAGATTGGCTTCCACCTCAGGGAAGACATCCCCCAGGGAGTCTTCCCCCTTCTCCTCCCAATCCTTCCTTTCCGGGTCCAGGGGTCCCCTCACTCTCCTCCCATCCAGCAGCTCGAACGGGAAGAACCCTGTGGATTCCTGGGGCACCACCCAGCTGCCTTCCGATTCCCCCCAGTTCTACTTCCCCTTGGGGAGCCCATTCCCAGTACAGGAATCCCTTCTCCTGCAGGACTCTGTCCCTGCGGCCTTCCCCAAGGGGGTTTGCAGCACTTTGGCCAGCAAGTTCCCTCAGCTTCTCCAAGGAGGGATCCCTCTGCATCTCAGTCTGGGATTCAGCGGCTGGGAAAGGGAGTGGAACCTGCTCCCTCTCGCTGGCTGGACCTGGGGTCACAGCCCCCCTGAGCCCTGTCCCTGGTAGCTCCCTCCCTGCTGTGTAATCACTTCCCAGCAGCACGTCTGGACCAGGCAAACCTGTTTGGCAGCTGACCTGCCCTGCCTGGGTGTCCCCCCACTCAGCTGGGGTCTCAGCTCCCCCCGTGCTCAGCGCTGCCCTTGCTGTCCCAGTGGGGGCAGGCAGCGAGCTCTCTGCTCTGGTCCCAGCATCAGAGCCAGCGTGAGCCCCCTCTCCGGTGTGCAGGGGGGCGGGGGGCATCTCTCCCCCCCCTCAGCCCCAGGGGGCTGGTTACAGGTAGGCAGGTAACCTGAGCCCAGCAGTCCCTCCCCCCTGCCAGCAGGTCATTTGCATTTTCACTGACCATTTCCATCCTAGCCAATTGGTTCCCTGGATTTGAATTCAAACCCTCGGCCGTTACAGGAGCAGGGCCTGGATCCTGTCCCATGGGGAGACAGTCACCCCACAACAGGGCCTCCCAGCCGATATCCTGGAGAACCCCAACTACCAGCCAGCCCGACACCTCCTGGGTCTGCACAGGGATCTGGGCCATAGGCAGGGCGAGGGGCTTCACCCCAGGGAACTTCACCCAGGTCCCACAGTCCCTCAGCATCTGGGGCTGCACCACCACAGTTCTCTCTGTCCCAGGGTCTCTCCCCCGCAGGCGTGTTTCCCCACTGACCCCTGGGCAGCCCCCTATGTCTCTCTGCTACACCATCACCAGTCTACGCTGCTGCTGCTTCTCCTGCAGCTTTTCCTCGGGCTCTTGCTCTCTCTCACGGTCCTCTCGCTCTCTCGGGCTCTGCTCCCATCCCAGCCGTCTCCAGTCTCCTGATGGGGAACCCAATCGTGAAGACCCTCATCTGATTGGGGACCAGACTCCCGGGGATGCCTGGCTGATGCTCCAGCTGCTCTCAGATCCTCTTGTAGCCCCATCTGGGCCAGGAATCTGCTCCTCAGAGCAGTCCTTCTCCTCCAACTGCACGATTAACTGTGCCTTGGTGAATTTCCCCATGTGTAACCCTCTCTTTGTGCACAGGATTACAATGTCCTTCTTAAGGAGATGGTGATAGGCCATCACTTCACCGTTCCCAAGTGGCTTTGGACTCACAGGCCTGTGTGCTCTTGGCTCCCCCATGGTTTCCACGAAGAACTCCTGATGTGCCAGCCCTTCTCGTGATCACCACCTCTTTGCCAGGGTCGAGCTGCAGACTCCTCCGCCCCTGGGACTGCTCCTGCAATCCCCAGGGGAACCCTGCTACTGCAAAATCCTTCTCTCCCCCAGGGTCGAGCGGCAAGCTCTTCCGCCCCTGAGACTGCTCGCTGCAGTCCTCAGGGGGACCCCGTTACTCCAACAGTCCTTCTCGCTGGTCACACACTCCCAGAGGTTAACTGCCCCCTGAAACCGTCCCTCTCTGAGCCTTCAGCACGCCTGGTCCTCATTATCCCTCCTCTGTTTTACTGCTCCCCAGTCACTTACTGCAAGCAGCGCCATTCACGGGGTGCAGTACGCCCCTCCGCTGCCACCAGTTGTCACGGAGTCACCGGGCGATGCTCTGGAACTGCTCCCCACCAAGTCAGGCAGGACTTTGGGGAGCCTCCTCTCCCTTGGAGCAGACTCGTTCAGGGCAAGAAGCTCACACGGTTTCACCTCCTGGGTCTCTCCTTGGAGCATTCAGCATCCTCTGCCCCTCCGTGCGCTTCCCACAGCGAGTCCACCTCAGCGGGGTCCTGGGGAAGCCACCGGGTTCTGCACCCCCACTTTGCAGTCAGACGTGACTCTTAGCCAGCCAGTAAAACAGAGGTTTATTTGATGACAGGAACAGGGTCTAAAACAGAGCTTGTAGATATAGCGAACCGGACCCCTCGGCCGGGTCCATTCTGAGGGGCAGTGAACCAGATCCCCCATGTCTGCACTTCACTCCCTAACCCCAGCCAGCTCCAGACTAACCACCCCTTCCAACCCCTCCTTTCTGCTCAGTTCCTTTCCCGGGCCAGGAGGTCACCTGATCCCTTTGTCTCCAACACCTTCAGTTGGCACCTTTGCAGAGGAGGGGCCCAGGCCATCAGTTGATAGGAGACAGAGTGTCAGGCATTTAGGTGCACTGGCCCTTTGCTCTGCCAGATACTTAAGAACTGCCATGGCAACACTGAGGCACCAACACAGTATTCAGAGCAAACATTAAGAACATTCCTAGTTCATCACAACCGTGTGCATGTCTGCCTTCCCGAAAGCCTTCCCCTCCCTGACGGTAACCTAGCCAGGCATAGCTTCTTACAGACGCCCTGGGTCCTGTCTGTGTCTGTCTGGTTTCCTCAAACAACTTGTTCCTCTTTTGATTCCATTTCTACCCTTTTTGTAGAACTTTGTAGAGTTCCTTTGTTCCTGTGTGTTCAGCTCCTTTCCCTTACCTGGTCAAACCAGTTTTTTTATTCTGGAAAATAGTTATTAAGGCAAAGTTATAATAAGCCATTAGCATACTACATTGTACATTACCTATCACATTTTCAGAATCAGATTAATATTCAAAGAACCTGGCCAAATATTCTGGCTTGCTGGCTGGGGACCTCACCTCCTGGGCACATGCTTGGTATGGAAGCTTTTGCATTGCAAGGACAGTCCATATTTTACTACGCCACATTTCCATAGGAGGAGAAGTCCCAGTTTTCCAATAATGGTCAGAGCCAGTTTTGGCTGGAGAAAGGCAAAACCATCAAAGCTCTTAGTTTGCCCCATTGGTGGAGAGGTGGCTGCTGTGAGCCGTTCATTTGCTCCCAGCCTCGCAGTTGAGCTGAACCAATATATTCATACCCTGCATGTCCCAATAACTGGGCCAACCCACATGTATTGCCTGCACCTGAGTTACAACTTCCTGATGCTGGGTTGGTTGCCCCTGTGTGAAATTAATGGGTGGGTGAGCACTCCCAGGAGTGGGGACTAGTCCCTCCCCTCCCCATTGGCACCGACTGGCCCATAGCATGCTGCCCTGGGAGGTAGCTGGTGTTTGTCCAGGGGATGGAAATGGCCATTTGTTTCTGTGGAGCATTTGCAGCCTGGGTGACAATTATACCGAGCAGTTTGCTCCTGCCAGACTCGGGTTCTTTGCTGGCCTTAGCACCACCAAGCAGGCTCCTCTGTCTGTGGCTCACGCTGGCTACGAGGTGTCCCCTGCAGAAGCTGCTCCGCTCACTCCTTGGGCAGCCTGTCTGTATGTTTGGCATGGGCTTATCTCTGGCACCTCACAGACTTCGCGAGATGGAAGAGGAAGAGCCCGTCAAACCCTGACATCCTTTAACGAGCCCCAGCACAGCCATGCCAGCACAGCGCCTGAGTGGGGAGGATGCTACAGCTCGGATGCCGGCCTGCTGGAAGGCTGTGGATGGTAGTGCTATATCTGGTGTGCCTGTGTTGGGTAGTGCTAATGGACGTGTGTGTGTCTGTTGAAAAGGTGTTTCATTTGCAGGTCTCTCCCCATGCCAGTTGCCAGCCCCAGGTCCTTGCTCTCAGTGCAGTGTTTGGGTGCTCTCAGCACCCCCCCGCCCCAGATCAGAGGCTCTGTGTCTCTCTCCTCCTCGACAGACTGCGACATCTCAGGGATCAGCCCGGCAGGTCAGACCTTGCTCCATTTTAATGGACCACCCACCTCCAATGCACCACTGGATACCAGCTGGGGCAGCAGGGCTGGGATGAGACTGCAGAGATAACGAACCCCCACACCTCCAGCTAAATAACCACAAACCTATAGAAATACCTAAGGGGGGTGGGGATTATAACGGAGAAGGACTGGCACCCGGAGCTGTGCTGCCAGAGAGTGTAAGTAATTTAATAAGGGGATGTTTGAAATTATATCATCCCAAATAATATAATAAACCCTAATTTACTCACATTTATCTCCCGGAGGTTTTTCTGAAAGCCGTAATCTTGCATCTTCCACAGTGATGGATTAGCGCGATGGAAAGTCCACCAGGGAATAAAAACCCGCATTGTGTAGTTTTTGACATGTTATTATTCAGTTTTATCTCAGGCTGCTCATTCCTGGCCCATTACTCATGTTCACAGGGATTTCGCTCGCTCTCTTATTTATTTATTTTTATCATGACTAGAAGTAAAGATGCTAACAAATTGCTCCTCCTTTCGCCTTCTTGGTTTGAAGAATGGCTCCCCCCTCCCTCCCTGGTTAAAAAATATACATGCAGTGAGCACAGCAAAGAAGTTACTGCGTGTTGTGGTTGTGGTCCCTGGTTTAAGTCTAGCTTAAATCTCTGAAACCAGAGGGAACTTTAAATGTGCCCGCTTGTCTGTAGCTCAGTTCTGCTTTGGACATTCAACTCAAGATGGTGATTAGGCAGTACTGGAGCCTTTGCTGCATAGAGATGTTGCTGGATCTGGCAAACGCTTGAGACAGATGGAAAATGAAACCGAACCAACTGGCTTATCCACAGTAGTGGGACAGGAAGAACACTGTGATGTCACTCAGGACTATGACATCACTGAATGAATAAGGATCAGTAAAGCACGGTACCTCAGCATAGAGGTTGGGAGTACTGAGGTTTTTTTGGATAGGACCCTTTTGTCCAAAGACCCCATGTCATCTTTCCCGACATCCAGACCGAGTTACAATTCAGATAAATATATCCTGTAATACCCCAAATTCCCCTGCAGTTTTGATGGCTTACAGAATTCTTCTTCGCTTCCTGTCCTAAAGCGATGTGTAGAGTTGCTGTGCTGTGGAAAACAATGTCTATGTTCTGTCCCAAAGATGACTGCATTTCCCCAGTGGGGGGATGCCCCTTTCCTAGTTATTGGGGGCGGGGTGTTTTGTGCGTGTACGGGGCTAAATTAGTCACCAAGATTCTAATCAATAGAACAGATCAAGCTGCTCGAGAAGAGTGGGGTGCTGTTGTTTACAAGGCACCTAATACAAGTGGAATAGATGCTACAGAAAAAAAGGCAACTAGAGAGTGACAAAACCACCCACCACCAAGAAGAGCAGAGGGGGGATGCAGGATATATGGGAGGATCTTTTAACACCTGTATCTTGAAAACAGATGACGATGGATATGGAAAATAGCCAGAGCCAGGTAATGGAGGAGCATATTAAACTAGGATGGTCTACCTAACTGGGATGGGATTCCATGGGTTAGAGATGGGCTACCTCTCACTTGGGGTTACCGTAAATATGGATTGCCAAAAGAAAATGCTCATTGTTCAAGGGACCAGTCCTGTGGCCAACCACGTAACAACAGACTGGGGTTGCAGTTTGGGCCTTAGCACATGCAGTTCTCACCCCTTTAATTTTTAATGCACTATGCAGAACAGCTACAATCATTCAAGCCAGGCATGTAGGAGTCCTCAGCTGGTAACTTTAATTATTGTAAAATTCTGTCTTTATTGCTTATTAGCAATTATGCATTGCAGTACCCAGGATGCAAGGCCCTGTAGTTTTTTTTCCTGAGAGGGAAGCTTTTGTTAACTGTAGTGCTTAAAACCACTAAGAGGTTATTAAATAACTGCACATTACATCAATAATGCCTGGTATGGTGGGTCTCTTGTTTATTACAACTGCTTTGTTTACTCCCAGACTTCAAAGAAATTTAAAAAATTCAGAAACCAATTAAGGCTTCAGCATTCATGTGGTAGAGAGAGCTTATAATTCTGCTGCTGAGCTGGAGACTTTCCTAACGTGTGCTATCTATGCAGTTCTTCAGTAGGTGAGCTAAGTACCTCAGGACTTAAGATGGAGCCGTCCAGTATTCTGGAGTTTTGTTGGCTTTGTGTGGCCCAAGAGGACAACTAGCATTGGGGCTAGTTCCCCCAGACCTGCTCTCTCTTCTCTGTTGTATTGACCGTGGAGAGACATCTCGTGTACTACAAGGATTCTTCTAATCCTTACCCCAGAATCAGTTCAATGCGTTTCCCTATGCAAAATGCTCAATAAGAGTTCAGACTTGGCCTCTGGCATTAACTATAACAGCTCCTCCCCACTCACCCCCACGATCAATTGGATTGAAGAGTATGTGAAATAAGGAGGGGATACTTCAAGGACCAGCTCATTGAAGCTGTTTGAACAGAAATTGCCTTCTGGAAAAATCCTATTGTCTTTTGTGGTGGAGGTTTAAAGGCCCAGTCATTAGAAGATGGCATTTCACATTAAAATTATTCCTATCAGGCAGTGACATTTCTTGGTTTCTTATGGCCAATGGACCTTATCCTGCCTCCAGTTCAAATATTCCCCATATTAATACTCCTTCCCCATCTGTTGTTAAAGCAGAAACAGAAAATTGCTCTCTCCATGTATACACGATATACAGTAGATATCTGTATTTATTGACATTTATAATAAACTATGCCTATTACATATACATAATGCATGCAGGGCAGACTGTGAAATCTAGAGCTCTCAGCAGGGAGGGACTGGCAGAGTAAAATCCTAGAGGGAATAAAAAAAATCCCTGCATATACAAGGCATTGTTTGCAGCACTGAAGGTACCTGAGTATCCCGTGAAAATCCTTGCTTCAAGAGACTGTAAGTATATTGACTACAGATTAGATATATTAGGAAAATATTGCCTCTTGGGGTGAAATGGTGGCCAATGAGCAAAGCTAATGCATTGTTTTATTGTCTAATGGAGAGCTCTGTATAAATATTCAACATATTTAAATATTGATTGGCTATGTGAATAACAGACATGGTGTCCTGACTTTGCAGAGCCCTGAAATCTTCTCCTGTTTCCTTGTTCTGGCCCCAGCTTGCACATGTTCATTGAGTTGCCCTGGGGCTGGTGAGTGGGCCAGCCCTTAAAATGGGTGATGAATTAGGAAGGGGAAGGCATACACCTATTGTAGATGACAAGACCTAGACTCCGTTGGTTTGTGCCTGGCCCTAGTGCATACAGTGCACCTGTCCTGGCCAGGAATATTTAACATGCACAAGAAGGAGATGTGTGGGATCTTCTCGACATTGGCATATAGATGTGCTTTGCAAAATTTCCAGTGACCCCGAATGAATATACATGGATATGGCAGGGTGGCATGGGTAGATTTAAGTAGCATTCGGTTTCTTCATCATTGTCAATTATAGCAGCTATCATGCCTGGCTGGTGAGTTTTCTTGATGCTCACAGTTGATTCCCGCAGGCACTGGATAAAGCTCTAGAGGCTGCTGTGAAGCACCTGAGCTGGTCATCCACACTATTTAGCATCGTTATACTTTACTCTCACATAGTACTTGTCATCCCTAGACCGCAATGCCCTTTGCAAAAGGACCTCAGTATCCTCCCCATTGTATGGCTGGAGAAACTGAGGCACAGACATGGGAAGTGACTTGCCCAAGGTCAGACAACTGGCCAGGGGCAGAGCCTGAAATAAAATTGGTGCTCTGGCCAAAAGGCCACACTGCCTCCCTCGGGGCTTCCATGTGACTGGCCCCTGCCTTCAGTTCCTTAGTTAGCTTTTCCTTTTGAAGAGTCTTTTGCCCCCAAAGGAAAGGTACAAATATCGGTTGCTGAAGTTTTTTCATCTGAGAAGTGTTTTTCAAAAATAAAAAACTGTTTGCAAAAACTTGTCAACGTTGACATTTAAGATCTTTTGCAAACACTTTCCACTCTGTGGTTTAGAGCCAGATCATTTTTCAGATTACTGAATGTTTTCATTTCCCCAAAGCTGGGTTTTTGGTATAAGACAAAGTGGGCACATTTATGAAAAGTGGAAAATGGGTCAGTTTGAAACCCTGGGAAATGGAAACAGCTTCAAAATGTCTCCCCCCTTCCCCCGGAGCAGGGACTGTGGTTTTGTTCTGTATTTGTACAGCACCTAACGCAGTGGGCTCCTGGTCCATGACTAGAGTTCTAAGGACCGTCACAATTCTGGTGCTGTTATTTATTGAGATAATTTTCCCATTTCTTGACTGGCTCAGTAAAAAAGCTTAAACATCCCTGCCCACCAGATGAGTGTCCCAAAGGGGCCAAACACACCACTGGAGTATTGAGTCCTCACAACCCGTCTTTGCAGCGTTGTGTAGTTCGCATTGCAAGCACCGCTGCAGGATTCCATGGGCCTGTGCCTGACTCCAGCCATGCCTACATGTCCGCTGACTGCAGTCAAGTTTGCTGGGTCTAAACTTTACACTGTGATTGCAATTAACCAAACAACAAACTCCATGTTTGACGATCCCTGTCTAAATTTGCTTAGCTCAAGCTGGAATCTGCAGTAAGTAAACGATTTTCTGTTTATATTCATCACTAATGAAGAGCCAGTGAACATTGCCCATTAATAACTTAGAAGATGATTGTGTTTACAGAAGGCCTGTATACAGCATGTCATACTTACCAGGGAGCTCGTGACTTGCTATTGATTTCCCAATAAGCACAGGCTCTTTTATCTTATGTCTGTATTTGTTTTCTCCTCCTCGTAAAGAAATAATCTGTCCAAAGGACAAACTTCCTCTAGTGTCCGGAGTCGAGAGATGTCACCACTCTGACTAAAGAACCAACGCACTGCACTACTGACCCAGCCCGCTGCCTTTCTAGGGATCCCCTGATACACCCATGGGCAGGACTGGCCTGGCAGTGCCATTCCCAGCACCCACTTGCAGGGCCCAAGGTGCCAGCTTGTGGTTCGGGTGTCTCTAAAGAGAGTTTGTGTCATGGCTTTCCACAGAAGTGAGAGATACGCTTTACAGAGACAGAGAAATTAAGATAACCCCAGGCAACACTAATATAAATAGAACCACTGGGCCAGACCCCTGTCACCCGCAAACCAAACCAAACCAAAAATGCAATAGACTAAGAACATTTTGCATTTCTACAATGCCTTCAATCCAAGGGCTTCTGAATGGTTTACCATTGTCCTTTAATGGAGCCTCCCCTTCCCCCAGGTGCTAGCTGGCATTGTCCGCAGTCCCCCAAGGCTGTGAGTGCTGAGTAACTGCTCTCCTCCTTCTCCACTGAGAACCCACTGGGGTTCAATGGCCAAGCCAAAACCAGAGTATTGCAGTTCTTGCTTCCCAATCTCTTGATTTTCCTCTCCAGAATCACCCTTCCTTGTCCACAGAAGAACTGTCACAACTCTGCCGGCCAACAATCTGTTGGTTCCAGGCACTAGAGATGCTGTTATAGCAGGATACATTCAAATTGTTAGAGTGACCAAGACACTGGAATGACTTTGAAAGGACTTGAAGTTTGCTGACCTCTTGCCTGGAATATTTCCATGTTCCCTGCCTACACAACTTCTGTTGGGTATTGAACTACGCCAACATAACATGGACCCCAAGTTCACTGGCTTTTCAAAGTTTAGAATGGGAACCAGGATACAGTTCCTTCAATGAGCCACCACTTGTCTGCTTGGTTTCACTCCCCAAGCAGAGCTTGGGGAAGAGAGCATCTGACTTTTCCTCCTGACCACCTTGAGCTCCATGGAACTGTTCTCTGCTTTCGAATTCATGTCCACTGTCTGGTTACATTCTGTCTAGTCACTAAGATTCTTCAGGTCTTGGAGTGGGGAGGGGCAGAGGGCAATGTTTTCTCTCGCAAAGCTGAATATTTTAATATGTACACCTCTACCTCGATATAACGCTGTCCTTGGGAGCCAAAAAATCTTACCACGTTATAGGTGAAACTGTATTATATTGAACTTGCTTTGATCCACTGGAGCACGCAGTCTTCCCCCCCCCCCTGAGCACTGCTTGACTGCATTATATCCAAATTTGTGTTATATCGGGTGGCGTTATATTGAGGTAGCGGTGTATATATTTTTGATCGTGTTTGCTAGCTTTGAACAATTGTGTGGTGCTTGTCAGCCTTCTGTAGCTGCTTCTTGAGCACATTTCTCTGTATGCTGGGGAGCCTTGTATGAGCTACCATAGAAATCAGAGAGGTGATTTAATTTATGTGCATGAGAGGGGGAGAGACAAAAGGCGCTGGACCTACAACTCTCAGTCCATGGCTATACTATAAAGAGTACATCCCAGTCTTCACTGCCCTGCTTCTGACCTATCATAAGTGAAACATAACTCTGAGGTCCTGATCATGCATAGCTATTAAAGAGCCCAGTGGAATTTTTCACAAGAATTGGAATAATATTCTTAGTTGATACCAGAGCTGTATACCAACACATCTCTATATGGTGGGTGGGTGGGTGGGTGCTTACTTAACATATATAAATATCATATGGCACATAAGAATGACACATTTGTTGTGTTGTTCATAGTTCTGTAGGTTCAATAAAGTTGTGTGGCAATTGACTTCCTGGGTGGAGCTCTTGCAACTGGTAATCCAACGGCATGTGGAGTGGGCAGGGGTGTGTATAGCCAGGAGTTAGAACAGGGCTGACTAGATTCTATGCCACGGACCCATTCTGTGACCTTGGAACTGGTACTTTCTAAGTCCCTCTCTGAGCCTCATTTACCCATCTGGAAAAATGGGCCTGAGCCTGCTTCATCTCTCAGCAGTGTGAGGTTTCGTTTACAATGCGTGGCATGTGCTTTGAGGGAAGGTGACCGAGAAGCCTAAACTATTGGTCTATTGCCTAAATCCCACCCCCACCCCCAGTTTTAATGCAGTCCAGGGCTGTTCTTGACTTACTGATGTGCAGCGATAGCATCTTCTACGTATTTAACACATCAAAACAGGACACGTCCACATAGCATGTGTGTTGGAGTCCTTTAAGTGCAAAGAAGGAAGAAAGGCATTGGGGATAAAACCCCATCAGGCTGAGAGACCACTGGGTACTTTCAGACTTGGATTGATTTAAGGTCAGAAAGGACCCCCCCAGACTCAGCTAGTCTGACCTGCAAGCCACACAGCACACACAACCCCACTCGCCAATTACTGCAGCAAACCCTAACTTCTGTCGGAGCCAGCTTGGAGCTGTTAGGACATACCAGCGAGATTACAAGCGTCAAGAGATGGAGAAGCCCCAAAGACTTTGGGCAGTTTCCCAGGGCTGATTACCCTACACTTTAGTGCTAGTCTTAATTTGTTTAGTTTAAGCTTCCAGCCGTTGGATTGCTTTTTGCCTTTTTCCACTGGATTAAAGAGCTATCTGCTATCAAAAATCTCTGCCCCATGTATCTATTTGCAGCCCGTGATCACATCACCACTTTACCAGGTTGAGATTCTCGGGTCTCTCGCTATAGGGCAGGCTCTCTAGACTTGTGGCGGTTTTCTGAACCTTTTCCAATTTTTTACACCCTGCTTGAAGTGCAGACACCAGAACTGGACGTAGGATCCAGGACCGGTCTTACCAGTGCCTATAGACAGGTAACACCACCTCCTGTCTCCACTTGCTATTTCCCTGTTTCTCCATCCAAGGATCACATTAACCCTCTTCGCTACAGCATTGTCTGGGCAGTCCATGTTCAACTGGTTATTCATGGTGACTGCCAAGTCCCTCTCTGTCTTGCTGAACAAATAAAAAGTCATGGGCCCTGCTCCAAGAAACTTACAATCTGATTTTAGCACACTCAACTTCTGGAGGGCACATGGATCAACACTGGCTCAGACCAGAGGTCCAGTGAATCCAGTACCTTGTCCAGCACCAGCTGCTTGAGAAGAAGGTGCAAGAAACCCTGCAGTGATGAGGTAACTCTTGTATGCTGAACATACCTGCCTACACAGTCTAGTAGCCTTGCTGGAGGTCCCTGGCGTTTTCAAGGGCAGGAGATTGTTATTTGCAGGTTGGATTAACATGGGTGGGTGAGAGAGAGGGTAGCCTCTCCCTACCCCCTACCATTCAGGAGCCCCCCCAGACTGCTGTGCATGGCCTCCACCCCTTTTCCAGAGCAGAGCAATACCTGAGCATCTGTCTCTCACCTCCTTTCTCCCAACACCTCCCCTCCGGGGAAGTGTAAGGAAATAATGTTTATTTACAAATACAAATGTTATTGAGCCAAATGAGAGAGATTATTATGGGCTTGTGGAATTGTCAGCAAATGCTGTTTAATTAGAGCGCAGACATAATACTCATCATTACCCTGTAGCTGGTTCTCTGATCTAAGGCTCTATACCCCCAGGCTTCCTTGGCTACAATGAACTCCGCAAAGCAGACACTTTCCCTAACTCCCTCATCAAATACCTGCACCAGACTCTCAAGGTTAGCGCAGCGGGGGTCAGCCGTGTTTAAATGTTGATTACAGAGTCGGCAGGAGCTGCTAAGATTTCTAATTAAGATTAAAGAATGCACACAGTTTATAAATGGTTCTTAGGAATGTATAATTTGATTAGCCTGTTTTCTCATGGTACTTTAATTTCTGGATTAGTTAAGATGGCCTCTTATTGCAGGGCTCCTAACTGCTGTCTCTCCCTCGTTCTGTACAGCCTCGTCAGCTGTGCGCAGGAAGAGCCCACAGCTCTCTGAGATCTCAGGGGGCAGTAGGGTCCCAGGGCTAGTTGGGAGACCTGTGGTCCCAGCTCTCCTACGGACTGGCTGTGTGACATGGGGTGGGTGACTCGCTCTGTGCTTCAGTTTCCTCATGTCTAAAGTGTGATAGCTAAGCGTCCCCTCTGCTATAAAGTTCACTGGGCTCTGCAGGTGAAAATTCCTCGATGATGATTTATTATCTGTATTGTGGTAGCCCTGAGGAGCTCTAGTCAGTGACCAGGATCCCAGTGAGCTAGGAGCTGCACAAACTGAACAAAACGATGGGCTCTTTCCCAAAGCACGTACAAGTATTGTTAGCACAGTCTGCCCTGGAGCCAGTTCACAGACATACCCTCATATGCAAAAATAGCTAACTCTGCACCGCCAAAAATAAAAGACCCATGGCATGACTGCAGCTATAAAACCGCGGTGTAGATATTCAGGCTTGGGCTGGAGCTGGGTTCTGAGAGCCTGCCCCTTTGCAGGGTCACAGAACCTGGGCTCCCCCCGAGCCTAAAGTCTGCACCGCAGTTTTATAGTCCGAACCCCATCAGCCTGACTCAGCTGCCCTGGGCTCTGAGGCTCGGTATCTGTAAAGCTGGTTTTGGTGCCAGGGGCTCATCTGATATATTAATCAGCTTTGGGTTAGGTGGTTTTGGATACATTGAACGCTGCACCTGTCAGTACCCAGGTAGTAAAGCCTTTAAAATGTGAACCCAGCCAGGGCATGTGCTTACCTATGCTCCATCGCCTGTGATGTTCACCCAGATACTCATTGTGAACACAGACTGGTGCCTGTCATAAGGCCAGTGTTCAAATCATGAGGCAAAGTCGAAAAATAAAAGACAGATGTCTAGCCAGAGATACCAAAGCTCAAAAAGTGAGCTCTGTGTGTGGTCCCAGCCGGGCCATTTGAGCACAGAACTAATGGTGTATTGCACAGCCTCACGCTCGAAAGCAAAAACTTTAGCTCCACAGACATGCTACAAAACACTGTTAATAAAACTCTGATAAGAAACAAAGAGCCTGCCAGTCAGTGCAGGAATTGTTTACCCTGGTAATGACACCAGTCCATGGTGCTCATGCCCTATGCTAATGCCCTAACAGCCGCTAGCACTATCCATCTTCAAAGAGCTTTCTGTATGCTGCAGGGAAAGCAATCGTGCTGGTTTACAGAGGGAGTGACTGAGGCTCAGAGGATGCCCACTGAGGGTGCCAGTGTAAGGGCTGGGATTGCAGACCTGGAGTTCCTGCATGGCTCCCCACCAGGCCACACTGTTCCGGGCAAGCCAGCTAGGCCTCAGCTGGGGTAGAGAGAATTGTGTGTGGTCCTGCGTTGGGTGGTTCTTCAGGGACCTGCAGCAGTCGCTCAGGCTGCAAGAGGACTGTCCTGCATAGCAGGAGGCACCTGAAGGCTGAGTGTGGGTGCTGAAGGGAGGTCGCACCCTTCCTGCTAGCTAGAGGGAGGCAGCGGCGAGGGCTGCCCCCAGCTGGTAATTCAAATGGAGTCTGGAATTGATTCCTGTGCTCTCTTCTTTCGTTAAGGAATCTACCATGAGACAAGGCGAGTCAAATGAGCCGTTTGGCTGCCCACTGTCCTTCCCCAACATGCACAGCCGCACTAGGCAGAGCAAACCATGCTACAGAGCGAGCGCCCTGCCTAGGAAGAATCTCCATTTACAATTTGATCCAAATGGGGAGGCAGGAAGTGGGCGGGGGGGGGAGCTCTGCGCCAGCTCACAGGATGTTTAAAGGGGGGAGGGCCGTGCCAGCCCTCGGCCGAGATTCTGAGGTGCAGCTGCAGATGGCAAGCTGGAAATGGAAACCAGGCTTCCACCAGAGAGGCATGAGATCTTGCCCGTGCAGGGGTGTACAGTTCTAGGTGTGGGAGGTGAATTCCCATGTCCTGCTCTCTGAAAAGTGACTGAGCTGCTGCTTTGTTGGCAGAGGCAGATCGGATCTGTGAGAGGCGACCTACAGGCCCCCCCCCAGATTCTCATGGGGCCATTAGTACTTGGGATGTTCTGCAGGCTGTAGCCAGCTGGGCCCAATAGGACATCACAGCGCCTGCTGCCTTTGGGTGGCGCTTTCACAGTGCCACAAGGGTGGCCTGGGAAAACATCCATAGTAGAGCCAAAGTGGTTTGGAAAGGCACAAAAGGAAGGGTGAGATCTGCTGACTTCAGTGCTTTTAACTCAATCCATATGCACAAAGGGAGCTGCCCAGCTTTCCACTGTGGATGTATGTCCTGTGCTTCCCGTGGGGGGCAGGCAATGGCCATGAGTGTATCATGTTGCTTGGAATTTAAATGGAGGCAAGGAACATGCAAAGGCAGCATGGTTTTTGCCATTTGGCGGCCACACTGAAGTCACCGGGGCAGCCCTCATGCCCCCGCTGGCCAGCCCTGTGTGCTAAGGCAGCTGAGCTTCAAAGCAGGATGTTCACAGGTCATGTTACCATGTTACTCATTGTACTGAGGCCCTGTCATGGCCCAGGACCCCATGGTGCTAGGCATGGAACAGAACAAAAAGACATTCCCTGCTCCAGGAATATGCAACCCAAGGAGCTGGTGCATCTCCCGTCTCTAACACTCAGCTCGTCTCAGCCAGCTGCGGTTCCATGCAGCTCTTCAGGGTGGGCAGCCTGAGTTGCCAGCACCTCCCCATGATGTGGTATGGCCTGGCTGGCCCTTGTCCTAACCCTCATGTCGGGTTGTATTTAAGGTGTGCGTAGAGCTGGGAGGGCCATTCCATTTGCTGGAGTCCCCCAGGGCTAGGGAGGAGAGAGGGTATGATTTATAGGGCTGCCATGTATTCCCGTCCCACCTGAGGAGAGCGTGTCACATTGATGGATCTGCCTCATTTTCATCGGGATTCACACGCCAGGGCAGGCAGCATGGTGGGGGAAGGGGGCTATACTCCAGCTGGGCTCTGGAGATGGAATACATTCACTCAGACAGCAACCAGGGGCCCGGTGGAGGGGCTGGAGCAGCACGGGTAGGGCTGGGCTGGCTTTTCATTTTATACCCCAAATCAGTCCCAATCCAGCTGAGCCCGACTCTCCTTGTTCCGCATTTGCTGTGGTGTCACCAGCCTTGCCATGGGACAAAAATCTCCATAGGGATCTGCCTGTGAACATCTAGGGCTGCTGCAGCACTTCTTAGCTTACGCAAAACCTGCCTTAGCTGGCACATGACCAGGATTCATCACCGAATTTGGTCCACCAGTTGGGTCATTAGCTCAGGATGGTCCTTTGGCCTTTTAAAGAGCTGCCTTGGCCTAGGAGTGCAGGGAAGGACTGTTGGCATACAGACCAATCTGACCTGTCCTTCCATACCCTGTTAACAGGCTGTCAGAGGACATGGTCAAGCTTTAAATGTCATTGAAACTGTTCCCTTGTTCCCCCTGGTAACAGCACCCTGCAGGCTGTTAATGCTGGACAGACTGAAACACTGAACTGGCTTTTCATTCCTAATTCAGATTGTTCAGTGTTCCTTTCCCACCCTGTTTCATCTGGGATGAGTACTTTCACTGTTTGGTTCTCACGCTGTCACCCCAGTACAACGTGGTGGAGCCAAACTGCAAACTTGGCAGGGAATATTTAAATAACAAGCGAGCCACATCCTCAGCAGGTGTAAATCAAAATCCATCAAGCTACCAGCTGAGGATCTGGCTCCATGACTTCAATAAACAATGACAGAAGCTTCGGTATTCATTCCCAGTTTGATTTGTGAAATCTCCCTCTCCTCCCACTCCCCAGCAGCCTCTCCCCATTCTCGTCACAGATACCTACATTTTAGACTCCAGTTCCTTGAGCGCATCCCTTCAGCTCCTGCTAGGAAATGCTCTTAATGCTAGGCAGTTTGCTTCTGTTTTGCTGGAGCTCAGAGTAACAGCAGCCACGGTGGGAAGCTGTTTGAATGCAGGTGTTAGTGGAGAGGAAAGCCTTGTACATGACGTGAGTACACGGACTGATTGGTCAGTGCGGTGACACATTTAAGGTTCCCGAGTACTCAGGGAAGTTGCCGATTTAAGAGCTTAGGAGGCTGCGTCGTTGTGTTTTGTGGTGCAGGGCCTCAGCCCTGTGGCTGCGGGGGTGAATTGTGCCATGGCTAGAAAGCAGGGAAGGAGGTGGCACTTGGGGAATAGACTCTGCACCAAGCTTTGGATGGAGATGATAGATTTTGACTGCTGCAGTTCAGAGCCTGTTGTGAGGGGTGTTGCGGAGGCAACTGTGGAGTAGGTTTGTCTGGATTCATGTCTCCAAGTCGCCCTCTGCTGAAGTGCAGAAAGTCTCACAGAAACTCAGCTGTCTTCCCCTAAGTGCCCACGTTCCACCCTTCTCCCACGGGGTGTTTGCACCTTCTTCCATGCTGCCCCTTAGGTTTGAGGCTGGCTCACTTGCCTTGGGAACCAAGGTGATGATTCTCCTCCTTCAGATCCTTCCCAAGAGATGCTTCTTCTGCAAAACCTTTCGGTTCCGATCTCCCTCAGCCTCCCTGGAGCTTGTGCTCTGACTCAGACTCCAGCGTGTGTCAGCTGTGTTCTCAGGCTGAATTAGCCCATGTGCTTGGTAGTGCCGGGGCAGTGGTGCTACTAAATGCATAACACACAACAGCACTAACGTTCCGTGGGGCAGGAAGGATGGGCCCATAGCGAGGGCCTGAGGTGAGGATGCAAGAGGCACAGGTTTAATTCCCTGCTCAGATACAGAGTCTCTGTATGACCTTGGGCATGTCCCTCAATCTCTGTGTCTTTGTTCCCAACGGGGAAAGCAACACTGCCCTACACTTACAGGGTGCAGTGAAGATAAATGCCTTAATGTTTGTGAGGTGCTCTGGTGGCTAGGAAAGTTCTGCAGATAGAGAAAAACACAGAGATCCCTCTCTGATGGGGAGCAGCTGGCCTGATCAGGTGGGGTGAATCTGATACTAAATATGTGTGAGCAAATTTGCATGCTTCGGCCCTGTCTGGGTCTGGTGGGGTCTGTATCAGAGGGGCCCATACTCCGAGAGGCTGGAGGCAGGAAACACCTCACAGCACATCTTTCCCCTCCTGGGAAACCAAGAGGCCAGGAGGAAAGCTTTGGGAAGGAAAGTGGCTGCGATAGGGTGTGACTTTTGGGGCGGGGGAGGGGGTCTTGGAAAGGAAAGGAAAATGGAGGAGTTGGTCCATTGCCCTCCGCAGAGCTGAGTGCTCAGCCCACACACACAGTCTGTGATGGACACGACTGTCGGAGACTAATGGCCGATGCCTTCAGCAAATGGCACCTGGGCGCAGGTCTCACCATCAGGAGACGTCTGGGCTGCTCCTTTCCCAGTGTCCACACTGGCTCCTGGCCCAGTCTCCCCTACCACTCTGCACCGTGTGCACACACAGCATCCTGCTCCCGTCTGCAGCATCAGGACATTGGCACCAAAGGCAAGCTGTTCCCAGCCATCAGCAAGTTGAGCCTCCCGGAGACCACAGCGAAACTGTTTCCAGCAAAGAGCAACCCCCTTCACCTGAGCAGGGGACAGATGTGCATCAATATTTATTCGAAACTCTCAGGAAACCTGGATGAAATGTAATTATCTGAGCTCAATCAACTCGGATTAGCATAACATCAAGTCACCCATCAGACTGGGGGTTTGATTTCTGGGATCAAAGCCGCGTGCTGTAGCCTGTGATTAATTGAGTGCAAGGGAGGCAAAAGAAGAAAGTAATGTGCTGCACTGCTTTGATATTCCAGTTGTTGCTAAGTTAACTTTCTTCTTTGGAATGTCCTTTTCCACCTTCACACCCTGTCTCTCAAATCAGGGATGTTCCTGTCGTCTGGCTCTGAGGTTTCTATAGCCCCCATCACCATAGAGTGTTTATGACTTAAACTGAATCTCTCTTGCAAGGATCCTGGAGGACATAGATAGAGGTTCTTACCCTTTCTCCCCACCTTGGTTACAGGAGGGGATAATCCCGCTGGTTCTGGTGGGGATGTTTTGTCCAAGAGGAGAAGTTTGATTTGCTCTGCTATCTCTTTCCACACAGCTTTGCCCGGAAATGTTTTATCTCATGCAAACATTTGCTCTTATTGATTGCTTACTCAGGTGGGAGTGTGGAGTTTAAAACCAGGAAATCTTAAAACTTTCAGCAATGAAAAGAAACTGTTACCAGATCCCAGAACAATTAGCAGAGAATGAAGGACACAGGCTTGCAAAGGGCAAAGTGAATACACACAAAAAAACAATGATTTGAGATCCACTTCCCTGCTTTCTTCTAAGGTAGGACATGCCCTGCCATAGTTGGTGACCCCCGCAGCCCACTACACAGCTCTCCACATTTCTCACCCTGGCACACAATCCATACAGAATCTTAGATGCTGAAGTCAGTGCCTACTCCCACCCAGTTTTTCTAAAGCACCCACCACACCATTGCATCCAGCCACCAATGCAGAAAAACTGTTGTCTGGCTGATGAGGATCATAGTCCTCTGGTCTCTGCACCATGGTACATTGCCTGTTTCCCAGCTGTGCTATATAAATGGTAAGAATTCAGAGAGCTGATCAAAGGGTAAAAGCCCACTTAGTAAATATTTTTGCTAGTAAAAAAGTGTCATGTTCCATTTGCTGCGATTCATGGGATGGTGGCATTCATTACTCACAAGGATTTGGAGAAACCTGAGGTGGTTGTGAAAATGATTTTGAGTCCAGGAAATTTAATATCAGCACCAATAACTGTCACAATATAGGTACTGTACGGACTTTGCATTCACGATTTACAAACAGTGTTTCACTCCTCTAGTTAGGGAACAGAAACACTCCATGGGATGATGTTTGAATGCATCCTGCATTAAGGGAAAAAGCAGGCTTGAGCACAAGGTTAGCATGCAGTAAAGACAAAGCCTCAGATGACCAACCACAAAGAGGGAGCAGACAGTGTAAGCAGCTGCTTGAAAATCATTTCTACAAACAGTTCTGTGAATTGCTAGAATAACAAATAAGTTGGTGAAACGTCCGGGCCGGTTCACAGATGATTCACTAACAGAGCTTTTGCCTCCGCAGAATAGCCTGCAGAATTGGGCCCTGGGTCTGTACCTCACATTATTGTCAATAAACTCTAATAACCTGCTCAAACAGAGGAGTTTGTCTGAAGGATCAACTCTGCCTCTTACAGTCTGCCAGCTTCTTTCCAGCCTTGATCCTACCCCGTGAGCCTAGGACACTGGGAGGGATGGGTATACAGCATGCCACGGTTTCTTTAACGTGGCTCATTGACTGGATTTTCTTTTTTGTGCTTAAATTATCTTGACATGCAGGAGAGAATTAAAGTGAGACTCCTCTGCATTCCCAGTGCAGCTCTGTAATTCACTTGTATTTCCTTCCCTGCTTGTCTTTAAATTATCTTCCAAAGCGCAGAAGGAGGGTAAAAGACATTGCTTCTCCATGGCTATTTTAATGTTGTAATTTGAATTCAAGGGAAGCATTTCAAAGACTGGCTACCAAAAACCAAACAAAACCTTGTCCTATCTAGTGGTGCCAAACACGTGGCTTGAATCAGCAGATGCCCTGTGGGCAACAAGGAACGGGGATGTTTAATACCCCTTGATGACAAAGCAAACCAAGTTCTCTCGGGGATAGAACAGCAGCAGAAGAATGTTACCTTAGATCCCTTTGGTGGCAGACAACCAGCAGGGGTGACGGCAGCTCAGTATTCCAGGCCCCCTCTAAACCGATTTCTTCTTCACATATTTATCTCGACACAAAATCACTCCCAGTGAAACATCTTTTTTCCCCCTCTCCTCCCTTTAATTAAGAACTAAATATAGATCTTAATTAAAGCACTGATGAATTTAATTTAGAGTGGCATTACTGCCTTAACTTCCAGCTCTCAACGCCTTGTTTGTATAATGTATAATATAAGCTAAATGAGTACTTACTTGTTCCCACCATAAATAATTCCCTTGCAAATCCCTTCAGATATGTCTCAGACACTAATCCATCTCCTCCTACAGAATATTCATGGGCACCAATCCTCTTTCTTCCTACCTCGCAGATTTTAATAACAAACCTCCAAACAGCTTGCAACCTTCCCTGTCTAAAATTAGCAAATAATGGAGGAGAAAAAGCAGGGGCATATCTGAGTTAGAAGTATCTGCCATTTGGACTGGACGTCAAGGTTATAATTTCAACCTTGAGGTCCCTGACAAAGAGCTCTGGCTCACAATGCATTCAAACAGGTTCGCTGTAGAAGCACAAATGTAAAGCTGGATTTTACTTTGATTCTCCCAACAACCTATTCAGAAGCAAAGGGAATCAGGAATGCTATGGCCTGACAATACCATCCTCAATGCTGAGAGTGGATTGGCTGCCTGCTCCCTGGGCTGAGAGGGCTTTGCCAAATAAGGAGCATTCTTGACAAAATCACCCACAGGGATTCTTGAGACATCTGATAGGGCAGTGGGCTGGGAATCAGGAGACCTGGTTCTGCCGATCTTCTCGGTGAGCATGGCCAAGTCACTTTTCCCCTCCGTGCTTCTGTGTCACTTTCCACCCTTTGTCTGTCTTGTCTGTTGAAGGCTAGGGCAGGGATTGTCTCTGTGCACACCTAGCACAGTTGGGCCCTGATCTTGGTGTGGCTCACCTTGTCAACAGCGGCTGAGAGAGTGCAATCTTGGGCGAGATCTAGGGGGTTTGGAAGGGCGCCAGTAGGGACTGGAGATGGCTGCATTAGAAGAGCCCGCCTGCAGATTAGAAAAGTAACACCTGCACTATTGGAGTTAAATTCAACTGCACGAGCAGGAGAGCAGGAAAAAACTGGTTCAGTCAGGTTTTCCCCAAATCACACCCATGCTAAGCTCTAGCAAGATATCCCATCCCATAAGCATTGTTGGCATGGAACTGCGTCTGACTGGCTCAGCGTCACTTGGCAGGAAGCTGTTACTTAGGAACATCTGAGATGATTAATCATCCCGTCCCCTCAGCACAGCTGAGCAAAAGGAAGAATAGAAGAAATTCAGTAAAATATGCCAGGCTTCATGTTGAGAGAGAGGGGAAAGTTGTGTCCTGCAGTCAGCAACTCTTTCTGTGTCTGGTTGGTTCAGGCCAGAATACAGGCTGATGGCCCTAGGCTGCATGGGTTGGGATTATTCAGCCTGGGAGCTGGAAAGCCAGAAAGAACCACATGGTCTATCTGCATCCAGCAGCCTCTTTAAAAAATCCATTACAGCAGAGCCCAAGCTCTTCTTTATCACGAAGGACAGAATGGGTGATGTGCTTTCAGCCCTGTCCTTTAAGTCTGGGTTCTCTGAGCCAGTTGCCTGCACCAGATCCCATTGTAATTCATCCTCTTCCATCACTCAGCATGTTTGTTTCTCAAGGGTGGATGGAGTGGATGATATCATACGGGAGCTGTTGCCAGTTCTGCTTCATGGCAGCGAATGCCGGGCCTTGTGGTAGATGATAGAGCCATTGAGGAACTGCATGGATTCCTTGCTGTGAGCGAAAGCACCGGGGGATTAACTGATGTTACTAAAATTGACCTGCAGGTACTTCAGAAGGACTGTGACTTTTTCTCTCTCCTGCTATCACTACCTAGGGAGTACATCAGCCAGAGCACAGTGCCCCCTTTATACAAAGCCATTTTGTTCTGAGCTAACATTGTCAGGCCTCATTGTTCCCAATATCTCCTAGCAATTTCTGAGCTAAAGGAGTGTTGAATTGGAGTGGAAATATGTATGAACTTGCAAGGCCAGGTGATGCACCAAAGGAGAGGAAGTTGTCAGAGTGAGACTCTTTGCAGGAGAGCATGAGAAAGCCGCTCCTGGTCCTTGGTTTGCATGGCAAGAGGAGATCATTTCCAGTGCACCAACCATGCGCAGCTCCTGTGGTCCCTGTGTACCCCAAAGAGATGGCAAAGTGGTTTGAGAAGGCAGAGGGCGCAGAGAAGTGGGCACCTGAGCAGTGTAAACAAGGGTCAATAACTCTTGCGTCTACAGGGTGCGGTGTACCACGGGCTGCCTAAACACTGGTCAGGCAGCGATGCTCGTGGCATTGTGAAGGGGAAACAGGACATAGGGTTGGGGCTGCTGTCCCTAGTTCCTGGCTACACCTGGACATGCATTCCCCTTTTCCAGGGGAGACAGTCCCACCCAGTGATGGCTCTTCCTTCCCAGTCTCCAGCCGGTAGGGCCTCTGGAGGATTCGTTCCTCCGTGCTTACTAGTTTGAGGGTCCAACACTGTAGTCCCTTGAAATGTGCTTACAGGTAGAAAAGTGGCTAAGAATAACAATGTGGGACTCTACTCCGATTCCTCCTCAGTCGTTCCAGGTCAGGTGCGCTCACTGTACCAGTCAATAAATGACCCCCTCTCTTGTACCCCTCCTCAGTCAGCCTGGGATGTGAAAATCTCGTTGTGTCCTTTCTACTTCTATCAGCGCTGTTGCTGAGAAGGATTCCGCTAGCGGCAATAGGCTGGTGGCTTTGCCAGAGGTGCAGGACCCAGGCTAGAATCCAGCTTGCTTTTTTGTCGTGGAATTGATATTGGCTTTGTGGCTTCTAACTGGAGTACAAATCTCTTTCCAGCGAAGTGAAGTGCACAGGAGTGACCTGGAAACATGCCGGGTGAGCCCTCACTGGGACAATGAGGTGTTTTTATCGTGTTAGATAACTCATACACACACTGACAAGCCAGAGTGAGCAGATTTCTCATGTGAGAAGGGGCTACTTTCATAAGGTCGTTTTTCTAATTAGGAAACAGAGGTTGTATTATGCAAAGTGCTTACAAGAGGTTCAGCCTATCAGATTGCTCAGTAAATGGAACACTCCAGTGCATTTTTTGTTTGTTTGTTTGTTTTTAAAAAGGATGATACCTCCAGAAATGGATTGTTCCACTGTTGTTGCAACTGGGGAAAGCTCTGGGTGTTTAAAGTTTGGAAGCAAGATTAGTATGTAAAATGTAAAGCAACCAGGGATGCTTAGTAAATACGATGTGCAGCAGTGCTGGGTGGCAAAGGGGTGTTGGGTAGATAAATACATTAAGGATTGTGAGGCACTCAGATACTACGGTAATGGTGGCCTGATAAGTGTCTAAGATAAGCCAGGTAGTGGAGCTGGATTCTGCATTTGGTTAAGCAAGGCTACACAACCAAGTATCTCTACATTGCAGGGCTTGGAGACCAGCGCTTGGGTGGAAAAAATAAAAAGCCTGTGTTTTCCCCGTGCTCAGCCCTGAGCCATGGTTTTGTCTTACTTGCTCAAATGATTTTCTTAAGCTCCACTTTTATTCCTTAAACATATAGCAAAGTAATCAATTGATTTTCCGATACAGTCTAAGCTGTGTGAATCTTTCATAGGAAGCAATGGTGAGTGGATAGAATTGGCATTAAGGATAACCCCTCCTCCCACAACTAAAAATCCCACTGATCGGAGACTTAATGTGCAGAAATATGATCAATCAGCAGCTGAGGGCTGTGTAACATTACACAGCCTAATGCGCAGCGCTATTAACCAACTCCAGCCGGAAGGCAGAGGACTGGAATACTTCTTCCCAGTGGCCAGGCGCCCTCCCCGTTATCTCAGATCCCAACTTTCTAGCCTGGTTCCCTTTTCCATGTACACCTCTACCCCGATATAACGCTGTCCTCAGGAGCCAAAAAATCTTACCGCCTTTTGAGAAATTCCTCAGAGATAGGAGCAAAGGGCCAGCTGAGCATAGCCTGGTGCAGCTTGGAGCAAACAGAAAAGGTAAAATGGGGAGGCAGGGAGCTTCACACACGTCTGATGGCTCAGCTGCCCTGAGTCTACACCCCAGGGTGCGGGCACTATGGGTGCTGGGGGTAAGGTAGCACCCTCTGGCTTGAAGTGGTTTCCATCATATGCAGGGTTTACAGTCTGGTTCAGTGGCTCTCAGCACTCCCACTACACACATGTTCCAATGCTGCTGCGTAGACCTGCTGTTTGGGAATCACCTAGTTGAGAAGCAGCCGTCCATAGGAGGTGTTGTAGCCACTTTTATCCAGGGGAGCACTTGAGGTGGAGCTGGAGGGTTGTTAGGCAGATTATTCCCCACCCCACCCATGGGGAGGAGGCTGAGTGGCACCTTATTGCTGACAGCTGTGCTGCATGGAACAGAGCCAGCTCTTGGGGTGGATCCAGCCAAAAGGCTCATTCTCCTGGCTGCTAAGGCAGGGCCGAGTTCCCCTGGAAGCAGGGGTTTGCATTAGTATTTGGTACTATTGTTATTTCACAGTGACCTCTGCCCTAGAGGGGGGCCACAGCACCACAACCTTTCTGGGCTGATCGCTGTTCTGCTGCTGCCTGTGTGCCAGGGGAAGGTATTGAGAACCGAGTACCCAGGTGATATTCACCAACCACCACTGCACTCTGCCCATGTCGTTCCATTGCATGGACACTCCCAGCTCTGACATCGCTCTAAGTGCTGCTTTGCACTGGTGTTTCTTTGAACCTAACGGCTGCCGGTCTGATAACACCAGATATGTAGCTGGCTAGTAAATAATTCACACCAACAACATGTTCAAGCTGCAATTTGTGACTTGCTTCCCTCCTCCCCCCAGTATCGGTGGAGGACTTTCATGTGGAGCTTTCCTCCTGAGTCATTCCGAAAAGGGTCTCCAGAAATTTAAAACAAGCAGCCTCGCCACTTCGGAACAAGAACAGCTTCAGGAGGTGCCTTGCACGTTTTTGGAGCCGCTGCCATGACCTGCTCCTGCCTTCAGTATTTAATCCCCCGCTTTTCATGATGACAGTGGTTCCTGGGACTTTCCAGGGAAAAGTGCCATGTGTGGCTGGGAGAGGAAGTGACATCAGAAGACGATCTGTGGCTCACTTAGCCTAAAGCATCCAGCTAGGGATTTCACATGGCACCTCCATTCTCACTTACATTTCTCTCTCTCTCTTGTTAATTTAACACATCCAGCTTCCAGACGAAAGTGGAGAGGGTGCAGCTCCATGCCCCGCAGTCTGTTGCTCAGAGGCTGTGGATCAAACTTTGCTGTCCAGTAAGAACTGGTGATTTAGGGTCAGTTATCATTCATCCCCAGCTGAGGGTTGCAGAATGTAATTCCCTGTTAGAGACACCGAAAAAGAGGGGCTGCCAGGGAATCTGTAATTATCAAAAGGTCTTAGGATCCTGGCTTTACCCCTGGGTCCAGCAGGTATTCCTTGCAATAGGAAGGATGATCTTGTGGGTAAGACATGGGACGGGGAATCTGGAGAATACATTTATTTTCTAGCACTGCCACAGACTCTCTGCACAAGCTGAGACAGTTCACCAACTTTCTCTGGGCTTGTGTTCTCCATGTGCGGAATGGGGACGATGATGATCACTCTCCCCCACACTTTCCATGTCTTGTCTATTTTGGTAGTAAATCCTTTGGGACAAGGGCTGTCACTTCCTATAGGACCGTACAGCAGTGAGCCCCATGGGGCTGCATCTCGGCTGGGGCCTCGATGTACTAACACAAATAGAGCCGGTCAGGACGTTATATTTTGTTACCGTGATGAAAATAGGGGGAAATATTCATCAAGATTTGTCTTCAAAAGTTTTCAGATTTGTTGATGGAAAAAAAAGCTTTCAGCAACTGAAAACAAAACAAAGAACCAAAGAATTGGCTGCAAACTGATTTAATTGATTTTCGACAGAATATTTAAAATTTATTTTGAGATCCTAAAAGCCTTGAAGGATTTGGCTTTTGTCTGAAATTTCTGTTTCCATTTTTTTTATGAAAAACAGAAATTTAGATATTGGTTTTGATGAAACATATTCTTCTGATGAAAATGGCTTTTTCAAATGAAAAGCTTCAGCCAGCTCCAAACAGAAATAATAATTTGCTGCTCCAACACACAGTCACCGATCATCAGGAGTAGCTGGTGACAATCAAAGAGTCAGATAGTAAATGAAATGACCAGAGCTGAATGCTGGCAAAGGGAAACAGCCCACAAAGATTGTCCTTTAAGGGGTACCATGGAGGGAAGTGCTCAGAAAGTTACAAAGAACAAAGCCCTGCCTCCCTTGTTCTATTGTGAATGATGAGCATATGTAAATGGCGCATGATATCTCATTGTCCCCCATTGACAGCTCAACACTGTTGCTGAGCAGGACAGTTGCTTTCCTGGCTTCCCCACCTGGGCTGGGAGAGGGTTTCTCTATTCCATCCACGTCTTTTAAGATGAAAGCGAGAAGATAAACATGAGCATTCCGGCCTTTAGGCCTTGATCAGACTGGAATGACTGAATAATGGATGAGAGTGAGAAATGACTTCTTCAGAGCCTGTGCCGCTGGGGGGCTGTCCTGGGGGCGAAAACGGACGCCACCGACAATTCCTTCTGGAAATACCCATGCAGGGCAGCTAGCTAGGCTGCCCTCCTGCCTGTAGGCACAATGCCCACATATGTGTGTACAGCACAACTTGGAGTTCACAAGACTCCCTCCTCCCTGCAGCACATCCCGCTGTGTGAGCATATGTATTCTACACCACAGTTGTAAATGCAGCATGCGTATTGTAGGAGAGGTGCCGGCCAGTCAGGATCAGACCTGAGGTCCATCCAGTCCAGTCCCCTGTCTCTGACAGTGGCCAGCATCAGCTGCTTCAAAGGAAGGTGCATGAAACTCTGCAGTGGATAATTCTGGAATGATCTGCCTGGAGGGGGACATTCCTTCCCTAGCCCACCAGCTAACTCTTAGCTTATGCCCTGCAGCAGGAGGGTTTGTCGCTCTTGCCCTTTTATTTTAAGCCGAGCTAATGTTGCTGTGAATGCACCCATGAATCTGGCTTACAAGGCAGGGACATTCCTAGCCCTGTCATGACTCCCCCACTGGCCGTGGTTCTGGAGGGGGAAGTAAGGTGCTGGGAGCTGGAGCGCCTGGCTTCTGCTCCTGTCTCCACCATCAAATTGATGTGACTTAGAACGAGCCATTTCCTCTTTCGGTGCTTCAGTTTCCCCATCTGGAAAACAGGTGGTGTGCGGATTAGCCTGTTGGTGTGTGCGAAGTACTCGGACGACAAGAAATGCTGAGCACTAATGTTCTGTGGGATATTTATGCTCAGCCCTTGTACGTGTGTATGTGTGGCATTGATGTTACTCAGTGGCCCTAGCCATGGTATTAAAGGACCAGCTCTATTACTTACTGCAAAGGGCTTTGCCAATTAGCAGAGAATCTATGCGCACTTGGAAAGCATGAAGGACCTCCGAGGGGAGTATTACACTTGACTGAAGGCTACTTTGCAGCTCGACGCATTAGAATTCTCCTTTCACCTTTGCAATGCTGAGCCCTGGGCTCTCCTTGGTGTGTGCAGTGTTCTGCTCTCACGGCTTGGCATGTGCCAGGGAGTCTTGGCATACGTGACTCTCCAGTTTCCACCCCTTTAATTAATGTGTGAGATGTTCGAGCCATGTCGGAGAGCTGTGAACAGCCCAGCTGCTCCTCCTCATTGGTCCTCTCTGCCTGTCCCTGCTAATTGTCGCTGGGAATATTACTTGCTGCCTGCTGCAGGCCTGGCTACTGGTCCTCATTCCTCCAGTGCTTATCAGAAAGGGAATAGTTTTGGCCGTGCACTTTGGGACAGCGGCCATTAACTCCCTTCCAGGCACTGACGCAGGGATAGGAGCAGGACCTTATATCCTGGTATAGTTATTTAGATTGTTGTAGTGCCCAGCACCTGCCAGGCCCTTTGCAAGCATGGAGTGAGACTTGGTCCCCGCTGTGCAGACAATGAGAGATGCCCCGAGGCACCCGTTGTGCACCACACTCCCCTAAGGGAAGTGAGCGGCACAGACCAGTTCTCTGGTGTTCTGGCCCAAGGCAGCTGCCTCCTGCTCATGGCTGGGTTTCCTTTCTGCTGTAGGCTCATTTAGCTGAGCAATTGTCCTGTCTGTGGTATCTGACCCTCCTGAATTTATATTGCAGCAGTTCAAAGGACATGCAGATGTCTTATGTCCCCCAGGGATCAAACTTTGTGCTGAGAGACAGTGGAAATAGGGCAGGGAAGACACCATGGCCAGGGATGTGTCTGGAAGGGAGCGAGATCATCTCCCCTTCCTCATGATTTATTGAAACGTTTGAGCACCAGCTGATCTGGGAAGCAATCAGGTGGGGCAGGAGGCCTAGTTTTCTGCCCTTCTGGTGTTGAGGTTTTCTGGCTGTTGCTCTCACTGAGGATAGATGCACAACACATGAACATGCACACACGGACCACAGCAAAGCCCACCATGATTCACATGCCATCCAATGTGTTATCTGTGCAACATCAATGCACGCATCCATGTACACAAATGCACAGTGTGCCCACATGCTAATTATTATGAAGACATTGCTTCAATGCACTCAACGCATTAAAGCATGAATAAGTGGAGCTCACCCATGCAACACGGAACATGTCATCCAGACAGCACATCAACACACACAATACATACAGATACATGCTGCACACCATGGCATCTGAACCAGTGGGATGTTTCCTTTCTCACCCTATAAGTAGGAAAGCAGGAAGTTCAAAGATGTTGAGAGACTAAATGGAAATATTCATTCAAAGTTTATCTCAGCCACTTTGGTCTAGACACCTGTTAGGAAATCTCCTGAGAACAGGATTTCTTGCAAGATTCTTAGTATGAATCTGGCGGGTTTGAACTAGGACTTTCTCGGTTGACTTTGGTATTCCCTTCTGACTGCACAAGTAAACCGTCCTTTTTAGAGTTCACCAAACATTTTCATCCCGCAGGAAAAAGTTCACGTTCTGTTCAAGTTTTGGAACAAAGATTCAAGTTAGTTCTTGCTATAGATGATCTCTTTTGTATAAGCATAACCTATAGCACAAAACTATATGTCTTTGTCCTGTCCTAGTACAGTCAGTTGTCCTAGTACAGCAGCTCTCAGCCAAGAGATTTTAGGGCTTGTCTTCACTGCAAAGTTAACTCAAGTTATAACTTGAGTGTTGCTCCTAACTTGAGTCCTGTCCGCACACAAAACCCCTTCACTTGAGTGCAGAGGTGCTTTTAACTCAAGTTGACTGACATGACAGGGAATATAGACTAAAGCTCAAGTTAGCACAGCTAGTCAGCTGCTAATGCACCTGCTCTGCATTGTGGCTTCAGGCAAGCTTGACCTGAGTGCTGCTAGTCCTCCCATGCCTGCCCCACAGTTCCCCAGAAAGTTCTCCCACAATTCCCTGGGAAAGAATTCAGAGCAGCTCAGCCCACTGCAGGGCAAAGAGCCATGGGATGTGCCCCCAGGAGTCGTCGTGCCATGCACAAGTGAGTGACGCGTGAGTGTTATTTCACCATGTGGCTGCTCTCAGCTGAACTAGGCTGCTTCCCGCGTAGACAGCTCAAATCAACACTGCAGTGCAGACAGACCTTTAATTCAGGTGGTGAAGCTCACGTGTTTAGCTCTGTAGGTCCCAGATTCAAAACATGCTGATAGTCCAAGGGGGATTGATTAGAAGGATCACCTTTAGGAGAATCTTGATTTAGTGAAAACTCTAGGGTGGGCCTCTTAGATGGAAGTCCTTGCCTTCTGGAATGATAGTCTCTCCACTGAACCTGTTCCAGCCTCTCGCTGTTCTCTGCTGCAGGCCCAGTGGTTCTTATGACAACACTAATTCCTTATCTCCTTCTCCTCATAGCTTCCTTCTCCTCCTCCCAGATTTCATGGCTTCGCTGCAGCCTTTGCTGCCCTGGGAAGTGAAAGCCCATTGGTCCAGAATCCAGGCTGCACTGACACAGGTGCTGGCACTCACTAGGTGGTGCATCTGAAGCCCCTGATTTTCCTTCAGCCTTAGCATGTGTCACAACACTTCACAATGAATTCAGCTGTCGCTTGTGTTTTATTAGTTTAATTTAGTCATTAGTAAACAGAAATTAGCCATTTGAGATTTCTGCTGATAAAATTAGCTTGGTGACAAACGCTTTGTTGCCATGTTTATTAGATTACCATGCTTTCTGCGTTTTAAAGTCAGCACCAGCCGTCAACAACCCTTCAGAAATATTCCCACTGCTTCAATCTTCCCCTGACTTATTTCTTTTAGGGCCTTCTCCCCCAGCCCCCAGACAAATTAAGGAGAGAGGCTGGATGGCATTGGGCCACAATAATCATGTTAGGCTTAATTAAGAGCCGAGACCAGTAAAGGCTGAAACAAGGTGTCATTAGTATTTGGTGCGGGTGGAAGGTGCTGGATGAACAACTCTGGAGACTGACCTCTGCTGTTTATCCTCAGGGCAGGGAGGGGGCACAGATGATGGCAGCACAAGCTTCCCATGTGCTCTGTCCCCTGCCAACGCACCCCAGGCCTGACCTCTGTGCATGAGAGAAGAGTTCAGTCTCTGTCCA
The DNA here is from genome assembly GCF_007399415.2 of Gopherus evgoodei. Classification (NCBI taxonomy): domain Eukaryota; kingdom Metazoa; phylum Chordata; order Testudines; family Testudinidae; genus Gopherus; species Gopherus evgoodei. The sequence goes on along the minus strand of NC_044340.1, from coordinate 20,136,477 downwards.
TTTAGTCCTTGGTCTCTGTTGAGACTGCCTTTGAATGGGCCAATCATGCTAAATATGGTGAAGGCTTTTGCAGTAGGACCTCCTGTCCCACTGTTAGATCAGCAGCTCATTCCGCATGGGCTGTCACTCACCATGGAGGGGAGCTAGCACTAGCGGACTAGATGGACTGTCTGACAACATGATGTTCTGGGCTAGGGACTTGGTGTTGCTGGGAGGCTGAGCTGTCCCAGCTTGAGAGTGTCCGGGAGAAAGCCAGGAGGACCGAGAGTGGATCCTTAGCTGTAAGGTGCTGCAGAATGCAAATCAGTCCTGTGTTTCTCTCCCATCTTCCCAGCCTTTCCTGCAGGCTAGGAAGGAAGGGTCCCCAGGGCTCCTTTCCTCTCTCCAGGTGGGGGGTAGATTATGGCAGCGAGGTGGCTGATGTGATTTCTCCGCACTCTGTGTGTGGCACAGAGAGGAGCACCAGTAGGGCCACGTGCCACAGGTTGAATATCCCTGTGTTAGGCTAAGAGCTTTGCTCTCTCTTTATGGCTGGGAAGCAAATCTGGAGCCAGACTGGAAGTGGTGAAAGCCCAGTGCACTGTGACACTAATGCCCTCCCGCAACCAGCCTGGTGCACTATCCATTTGCGTTCACACCTATGCCATTCATTCCCTGCTTTTGAGTGCATGTGTCCTTGGAGCCTGGCAGCACCCTTGCCTGTTCCAGGAGCTAGAAGGGGCAATCATCGTCAAGCAGTGGCATCCTGTGACTAAACCCCAGTACCACCAGGGTAACCCTTCCTGCCCTGCGTGTGACCCTGCTGGCTGTTGTGTGGCTCTCACGGTTTAGATGCTCGTTTCCTTGCACGTGTAATCACCAGGCCACCAAGAGAAACTAATGCTTAAAAAGGAGTGAGAGAGAGGAAAGGAAAGTGTCTTGGGTTTTGTTATGGGGTCAGTGCAGGGCTAGTGAGCCAGGTACCACCAGGAAGCATATACAACTATTTAGACTTCCTTTAGCTGCTTTGCTGATTCTGCCAACTTCTTCCAAAACTGTACTCCTAACAACAGACTCTGATCTCCATTCAGCCCCAACTCTCTCTCCATTAAGACTTGCCATCAGGCAGCCAGAATGGCTGGGCTTGCAGTAAAAGTTTGTGAGGAGAGATTGCAAAGATTAGGACTCTTTTTGCAGGCAAGGAGGAGAGTTAGAGGAGACATGATTGAACTAGCCAGAATTTCAAAGTGCTGAACAAGAAGCTATCAGTCCTTTCTGCATACCCTGTCTTGCAGCTGGGGATCAAGGGGGGAACTCAGTGAATTTAAAAAGCTGTCCATTTAGAGCCAATGACTGGAAATACTTCTTTGCACAGCATGAGGTCACTCTGTCGCTGCAGTATTTGCACAGGGCCCCAAAATGTGCTTCTCACTGCAAATAAAAAGGCACCACACTGTGCTTGCAGTGAGTGAGACCAATAGACACCAGGATAATGAAGGGCCAAGGGCACAGTAATAAGATCACATGGTTACTCAGGTTTGGTAGAGGCACATCTTGATGTTTGTCAGTTTCTCTATTTACCTCTAGAAACGCCCTGGTGAGAAGGACCGTAGCAGCTGGATCCATAAGAACTTTTGCAGCAATGTAGGAATAAGAGCAAACTAGCGGGATGCGGCAGGGTCTAGAGCATCACCGCCTTTCGGGGTCAGGAAGAGACTCCCACTCACAAGATGCAGCATTGCACTGCATGCTTGATGCATTATAGGACCTTTTGCCTGGCCACACTTGGAGGCAGGATGTTGGGCTGCATGGACCGATGCTCTGTTCTGGTGTGGCAAAGCTTCCATTCCTATTTGCATAAGGGTCTGCTGTGCCTGCCTATATCTCTCTCCACTGCAGCTAGACAGCCTCCTGTCTGCTCCATTTTTCTGCTTCATTCTTCCTGGTACAAATCATCTGCTCAGATAGCAGCCGACATGTTTATCCCAGGGGATATGACTCTGAATATTAGGATGTCAAAACTAGATGCATTTGCAATACGTTACTGTCAAATGGGAAATAAAAGGGGAGTTTCCGTTATTTAATTTGGTGCCAGTGCATGAGACTCTGGGCAGGGGAAAGGGAGCCAGATGGTGGTGGGAACTGGCGCTTAATAATGACGTAACCAAGCTAAGCTGAGCTGGTGGGGGGCTTCCTTACGTCTCACCCCGGAGCATGTTATCAGCCATTCTCTTGGCACAAGGGGCAGGGAGATAATTTTAATTAGTCCCTTTGATTCAGCGGCACATGCCATATGACTAGTAAGCATGCGTAGTCCTGTGCTGTGGAGTGGGCTGAGGATGTATGGCAGGCGGACGCTCACTGTGATTCGGAGAGTTCCAGGCACACACACTGGGTGGGGGTCTCCTGTGCCCCTGGGCATGGCAAGCATGGTCAGTGGAGTTACCCCCTTTGACACGCTCTCCTGTAGGTCCCAGCAATCTCACTGAAGGTGCTCGCTCCGTCAGGGCCGCTGCATGAAATTAAACACACATCTTGATGCAGTATGTGGGATTTTGCTGAGCTCCTCATACCACACAGCTGCACCCAAGAGTTTGTGTAGCACATTCCCAGAGCAGTGTGGTGAGTTGGGGTTTCCAATCCAGTTCTTGGAGGACAGGTATCCACATAACCCTAAAACCCCCAAGTGTCCCCACACCCACAACTGATGCTAATTGGCACCACTTACTAACACGCTATATCAGTGCCTGGATAGATTCAGAGCGTCAGAGTGCCAGGCTATCAGTCCAGCACAATTCACACCGGTGTCAGAAAGGGGCACACGTCTCTGAGGCTGCCCTCTATGTGGGAGATGCAGGGAGTTTCGCAGGGCCCTTTGTACCAAAGCTACAAATCCAGGTACTTCCTCTTTCTTGCTAAAACTTTTGCTTTAAAATCAGTAGCCTCATCTGTGGGCTGCTTGCACCAGAGTGCAGTGCAGCTCATTCATGCATGCCAAGGAAAATGTGTACTTAATTTAAAAAAAAAGAAAGAAAGGCTTTTTGAAGACAAACATCCCAGCTCCTTAGGGAAGGCCCTGAGTTTGCGGAATACCAATTAAAAATAGAAAAGTGCTTCCAAATATCTACAAAGCAAAGTTCTGAGACTGGAGAAGCAGGAGGTGACATGGGGGGCAGAAGGGAAGAAACAGCACTTTGTCCTTTGGCAAGAACATATTTTAGGAAGGTACACAGTACTGGTGGTGACTGTGTGTGAGGGGGGACAAGCACCTTTTTCATGCAGTGATTTTGAAGGTGGAAGTGAAAAGCTGACTCACCCATCTGAGCTTCATTTCCTACAGGAGCGGCAAATTATGCCCACAGCACCCATGATGTTGCAAATAAGCAGCAGGGGTCTGAGTTGATTTAGTGTTGATATTCTTATCACATTCTTAGGCCTGGCTCCACGGTGAGGAATGGCTGAGGTGGGATGGTAATAATTTCTCTAAGTAAGAAATACTTCTCAAGTTAACTGGAAGGGAGGGTATGCATGTATGTTTGCATTTCTTTTTCTGATGTGTGGTGCATTTTGCCTTAATTCCCCAGCGATCTCCCCTTGGCACTCTTCCCCCATCCCAAAAGGGAATGTGCAAAACCATGGTGTGTGTGAAATTCACATGCCAGTCCTTCTCTGCACAAGAATATTTAGTTTGTCGTTTTAAGGAGTCCACGAGGCTCTGGTTATCTTTTGTGCTAATCCAGTGATAAACGGCACTGATGCTGCTGTGATTCTTTTGTAGCCAGCGAAGAGGCTGGATTTTACTGTACATGGTGTTGCACACATCTTTAATGTACAGCCCCACCACAAGCCTGCCACTGGCTAGTACGTTGCTCTGCTAGGTTCTGTATGAAGTAGAAGGTCTGGCCATACCAATTCCCACTGCTCTTTTTGGGTTAAACTTCCTATATAGAACGGATTTAATGGAGCATTCTTTCCCCTCTGGAGAAGCTGAGAGGACATTTTTCATATATTTAAAATAGAACAGAACAAACTAAAATTCTCTATTAAATTCTATAGACTTTTAAAGTTACTTCCTATTGAATAACCCTTCTGACTTACTCCTTATTACATTCTACTGGACATGTCCAGATCTTCTCTCCACTGTGCTAATCCAGGGAGTTATGCAACTGGGGACTGCCAGGCCTCCTGGGTTCCATTTTTGGCTCCATGGCTGACTTGCTGTGTGACCTTGGACAAGTAGTTTCCCATCCCGACGCTATGCCTCAGTTTCTGCGTGAGGGTAACAATCGTGGCCTGCACATAGGACAGGTGGTTTAGCTAACACTCAAAAACACTTTGAGATCCCTAGTAAAGGTGCAACAGAACGTTACCTCTCACCTAGGGCTGCAACATTAACCCCAGGGTACAGTTTTCCACAGAGGGCTTTGAGGTGAATTTCAAAGTAGGTGGGAAGAAGGGCAAGAGAGTATTATACATTATCCTTATACATTTTGCATGATGCTGCTTTAGTCCCTCGGCCCAAGGAAACCATGTGTTTGATGCTTTGGGTACAGCAGTGCCAGCCATGTTCTGATAAGCAGGTGTCAAAAGGGATGTGTCCTTTGCAATTGTGGTGGTTGAGTTTACAGACAAAAGTCAAGCCAGCAGCTTGGCTGGAGTTGTTAACAAAAGGACTGCTTTCTCACTATAGCAACCCTGGGTGCTGGTGTTTTACGCGATGGGCCACTTTCTCGGTGATTTCATTTCCGCCTGGTATTGCTGAAGTGATCCCTGCGTTTGGCCTCTTTCCAAGGCCCTGATTTGGGACAGTAGTTAAGCACGTAGTTCACTTTAACTTGCATGGCAGTGGGACTTAGGCATGTGCTTAGGTGCTTCCCTGAATCAGAGTCCAGATGTAGACACCCTGCTTTGAGGAAGTTTTGGGGACATCTGGAAGCTGCTTTTGTTTGTGGAGGTAAGCACATTGTATTTCTTTGCTCAGCACTTGGTCAGGCACCGGTTCTCAGGGTAAAGATGCCGTAGGTGTAACATTGACGACTGGTGCCATGGCAGTACTTGAAGTCATGCCCTGCTAAGAGATCTCTGATGGGATGATGGAGAGGCGGGGAGGCACTAGCTAGCCTTCACAATGGAGCTAATATTCCGTTCAGCATTTCTGCTCGTGTGGCATGATCCCGTGCAACACGGAGCCCGGCACCATGTGCTGGGTTCCGGGGGAGTCCAGCCCATGAGCAACTAACTTATAAGTAAGCTTGGAAGGGTTAGATTTGTATTGGTAAATGTCAGTTTCACCTTACGCACACACACTGACAGAACAGTATTTCCATCAATGATAATAGAAATTTACAAATAGGCAGGGTAAGAAACAAGCTGATAAAGAACTTCTTAGAGTCGGATTTAAGGATATTTACTTTGTTTATTTTGACATATGATCTTCACAGTTTTTGTGTTAATGGTTATAAGAATATAACGGCCACACTGGGTCAGACCAAAGGTCCATCTAGCCCAGTATCCTGTCTACCGACAGTGGCCAATGCCAGGTGCCCCAGAGGGAATGAATAGATAGAGCAATTATTGAGTGGTCCCATGTCATACACTTCTGGCAGTTAGAGGCTTAGGAGACCCAACACATGGGGTTGCATCCTTGGTCACCTTGGCTAATAGCCACGTTCACAGAGGATCAGTCCATCAATATCTAACTCTTTTTTTGAACCCAGTTACGATTGTCAGACCTCCTACATAATACAGGACAGAGATAATGCTTGCCTGCTTCTTCATCTCAGCCTGAATACACATAGCATCTCACACTTCCTAGGGCAATGCTTCCATTGGACAAGGTACCATCGGAAAGTAACAAGTGGTTACATATATACCTATACGGGTTCAGTGAGAAAGAGCTATTCCTTTTCACCTACACCCATTTGGCAAGAGGGTTAAATCTAGATCCACCAGTCGTAATGTACAAAAGACATAAAGGAATGGGGACAGAAGTCTCCTGCTGCTACCCAAATGGCAGGGGGCTTAGCCAACAAGTCAGTGAGGTTAATCCTTTGACGTGTTCGGTTCCATTGACCATGATTTGTTAATTTCCATAGCTCTTGCCTGAAGAGGGAGAGTGGAGTAAGGCAAATGGTAGGAAACAGAGATGAAGAAATTCTGTCATACTAGTTCTTGTCCATCCCCACCAGCACAAGATTATTGCCTAGAATAGGGGTCGGCAACCTGCAGCACGCGAGCTGATTTTTAGTGGCACTCTGCTGCCAGCCGGGGTCCTGGCCGCCGGTCCCACTCAGCCTGCTGCCGGCCTGGATGGACGGAAGCCCAGTCTGGCAGCAGACTGAGCGGGGCTGGCAGCCGGGACCCCGCCTGGCGGGGGCCGGTGGACAGAACTCCAGACCGGCAGCGTGGGCAGCAGACGGAACCCCAGATCGGCTGCAGGATGAGCCGCTCAGGGTCCCGTCTGCCAGCCCCACTCAGTCCATTGCCAGTTGGGATTCCGTCCACCGGCCCCTGCCAACCAGGGTCCTGTCGGCCAGCCCCACTCAGCCCACTGCCGGTCTGGAGTTCGGTCCACCGGCCCCTGCCAACCAGGGTCCTGTCGGCCAGCCCCACTCAGCCCACTGCCGGTCTGGGGTTCCGTCCACGGGCCCCTGTAAATGTAAAATGTATTACTGGCATGCGAAGCCTTAAATTAATGAAGACTTGGCACATCACTTCTCAAAGGTTGCCGACCCCAGCCTAGAATCTATTCTCTTGGGCTCTGTCAAGTCTTGTTTTAAATTACAGTAGTGATGGGACCTCTACTCCTAAATTGAGACACAGTCCCAATGGCTAATGCAGCTTCCATCCAGTTCTATGTTAAATTACACACTGTGATAACTAATCATAACTACATCTAGCTGAATTTTTTTAATGGAAAATTGGGTTTTTGACTAAATGAACATTGTGGGGGGAAGTATCTGCTTTCTTCAAATATTTTAGATTTTTCACTGGAAAACTGAAACCTGAAAATTAAAAATATTTTGGTTTTCAACAGTTTTTTTCTGTAATGGAAACTTGAAACCATCCACTGAAAATTTAGGACCTCCCCCCAAAAAGAAGTTTTTTTGTCTTCTGCCCCTGTGCCCACCATTTATTTTCTGACTAGCTCTATGTATGACCTGACAGATCACTCTCAGAAATGAATGCTTCCCCCTCATTAGTGCTAACACCCTTCAAACACATGGAGGAATTGTCACCAATACTATCCCATGAACACATAGACCCAAGAGTTACCACTGCATCCACTGCCATGTGGGGACCAGAGTGAGTAGGATGGTGGAATTCCCTAGACTGGACACTGTTTGAACAGGAGAGGTTTAGTGCAGATCCATCAGTAGCCTTGCCTTCACTTCACATTCTTCCTTAGAAGGAAGGGGCTGGTAGAGTAAGTGGCAAACCCATCATTTCTGTTTCAGGGTGACCTTCCAAAGATGACCTAGGTCTGATGGGTGGGGGAGCTGGCACTGGGAGAGGTAGTGTCAATCCTGCTTAGGTCTGAGCAGGGTGAGTGACAGATTGCCAATGGCAGAAACCAGTCCCTTCGCGCTAGTGTAGAGATATTGCATTAGGTAATAGTTTTCGACACGTTTCATTGAAATATAACAAAATATTTGCATTGGGTTATGAGATAAATGGGAGTTGACTGGAGGCAGCGCTCATTTGGAAATGTGATATGAAAATTCATTTAAAATGAAAGAATGTGGAAGCTTACGTTTATGGTAATGGATTGATTGCAGATAGTATCTAATAACTCCCAACAAATCTGTTTCAATCATAATATCCTTTCTCCTGCTTGGCTGCTGACGTGCGTGTGCACACACATGGGTATTACCGGCTTCCCTTCTGCGCCAGATTATTAATATGTTAGTGTTACGTTTGAAATCAACAAAGGCCTTAATGTATAGGAGCCAAATAAATAACTTGTGATTCGACTGGATTCGATCAGGGACAGAGGGAATCAGTGGAGGGAAAGTGATCTGTACCAGAGGAAAGGTATTGCTCACCATGGGTGCAGGTCTGCTACATTAGCCACAGCATTTGAGATGGGTGTAATAGAAAGAGAACACCAGGGTCCCCCGCTCCTGGGTATCTGTGTGGATTTCACTTCGCTGTTAGATATTGAACAGCCTCCTGCTGTATAATGTTAGCAACGTGCTGATGTTGAACTCTTCCTGTGTGTGCTCAAAACATAACCCAGCTGTGCCTGAAGCTTGGCATATGCTTGTCAGACCTCAGTGATCCTGACCTGTGCTTCAGTTTGAGACGGGAGCATAGGATCAGATCAGCAGTCCATCCAACCCCGTGTCCTGTCTCCCACAGTGGCCTGCACTGGCTGCTTCAGAAGCAGCAGCAAGAAATCCTACAAAAGGCACGTATAAGATCTCCACAGGGAAAGTTTCTTCCTAATCTCCGTTAGTCAGAGGTTGGCTAGTGGTACTCAGGGCCTGATTCAAACCCTACTGAAATCAATGGGAGTCTTTCTATTGGCATCAATGCGCTTTGGAACAGGCCCATAAATGAGGTTAGGTCTTCGCGCTAATAATCAAAGAGACAGGATGAAGGAGTGAAAGAGAAGGCTGTGTTGCTCTGGGATAAATGCCTGGGTTTAATTTTCATCTCCTGATGCTAAAGCAGATTGAAAGAAAGCAACAGGAAAACTGCCGATGAGAGGTGGGGAAATTTAATAATGTCATAGTAATAGCAGTAATGAGTGTCTGTGCCTGTGATAATTACTTTGGAGCGGTCTCTCCAACAGCCATGTGTGTGTAGCTCTAATAAGCTAGCTTGTGAATTCAGGAACAGTGCGAAGGCTCTCAGGTTAGAGCGAGAGCCTGTGTCCACCTGAGGAGAGTTCTCTTCCTTAGTGACCGATGACGACTCTAAGAGCTGGAGGGATAATTATGCAAAGCAAGCGTTTGGGAACACGGGCTGTCATAAAATGTGTCTGTGAGGTTTCCAAAGCGGTGTGAAATCCCTTCACACCACCACTGAAAACAAAAGTGGATGCACTCCAGCTTCAGAAACCTACTAGGCCCTCAAAGCAAACACCATCATGTAGCTTGGGGAGTCCAGATTTTTGTTACAGAACCACCTCTGAGGGGAGAGGTGGGGGAATAAACTCCTCACTAGAGAAGAGTCTTGCCCCTGAGCATGGGACATCTTTTCCCTAAACAGGGACAGTCAAGGGACCTGTAAGTGTGCTCAGCACCTATAGACCAGCTAGTAAAACTCAGATTGTGCTTGAGATTATAAACAGGAATAGCAAAGATGCTACAGATCTTAGATACTATGAGCTAAGGGCAATTCTCTGGTAATCAAAATGAATGTGTAATTATTACCCTCTAGTTACAGAACGTTTACCTAGCTATTGCATTACTTAACAGGATCTGCACAGGAGGACTAAGAGCTTTGGACTTGGGCTGTGATTAGAAAGGTGTTCAGACACCACGGTGAGGGGCAATTTCATAAAAACAAAAATCTACAGAGAGGCCTCCCAAGCACCGTTCAGGTTATTACATAGGCGACAGAAGAGCCATGCTACATCGAACCCAGTGCCAATGCACCAGCCTATCTGTAATTCTGCCTGCGACAGCTAAAGGCATGCGCTGAATTCCTGAGGGGGCTGGGGAGGTGAGACAGTTCAGGGCGGTAAGCTGGAAGGAAAAGAAGATGAGAGATTGTGGCTTGTCACATTTTACTCTAATAGGTGACTTCGCTCCATTCATGCTGTCTTTCATCCTGTTGAACGGGATTAGCTAATAGAGGGCAGTGTTGGGGTGTCAGGTGAGGCAGAGTCACAGTCCATTTGAAAGCTCTGGCCATTCGCCGTCTCCTCTCCAAATCGGATTGGTGCTGTATTTATCTTATTTTAATAAAAGAATAATTTGCTGGTAATGTAAGTCACCATAGCGGGACCTGATCCCTCATGGTGTAACTTGGTGTCACACCACTCAAGTCAGATTCACTGTAGCTCAGGATCTGGCCCCCTTCTGCTAATAATTCGGCATTGCAGTGAGTCTGAGAGCGGTACTAAGTGTCAGGGCCAGTGTAGCTGCCTTCGGATTGACAGTACATTGTGTCTCAAGCCCTGTCTCTGCAATCGAAAGGGAACATGCTATAAATAAATAGGTGATCTCATGCTACCCTAAAAAGCAGCAGGCTTTGCAAACTAGATGTGTTGAAATCACATGGGAACATTGTCAGAGCTCAGGGAAGGGATTCTCCTCTTGATTCATAGATTCATAGACTCTAGGACTGGAAGGGACCTCGAGAGGTCATCGAGTCCAGTCCCCTGATCTCATGGCAGGACCAAATATTGTCTAGATCATCCCTAATAGACATTTATCTAACCTACTCTTAAATATCTCCAGAGATGGAGATTCCACAACTTCCCTAGGCAATCTATTCCAGTGTTTAACTACCCTGACAGTTAGGAACTTTTTCCTAATGTCCAACCTAAATCTCCCTTGCTACAGTTTAAGCCCATTGCTTCTTGTTCTATCATTGGAGGCTAAGGTGAACAAGTTTTCTCCCTCCTCCTGATGACACCCTTTTAGATACCTGAAAACTGCTATCATGTCCCCTCTCAGTCTTCTCTTTTCCAAACTAAACAAACCCAATTCCTTCAGCCTTCCTTCATAGGTCATGTTCTCAAGACCTTTAATCATTCTTGTTGTTCTTCTCTGGACCCTCTCCAATTTCTCCACATCTTTCTTGAAATGCGGTGCCCAGAACTGGACACAATACTCCAGCTGAGGCCTGACCAGCGCAGAGTAAAGCGGAAGAATGACTTCTCGTGTCTTGTTTACAATACACCTGTTAATGCATCCCAGAATCACGTTTGCTTTTTTTGCAACAGTATCACACTGTTGATTCATATTAAGCTTGTGGTCTACTATGACCCCTAGATCTCTTTCTGCCATACTCCTTCCTAGACAGTCTCTTCCCATTCTGTATGTGTGAAACTGATTGTTCCTTCCTAAGTGGAGCACTTTGCATTTATCTTTATTGAACTTCATCCTGTTTACCTCAGACCATTTCTCCAATTTGTCCAGATCATTTTGAATTTTGACCCTGTCCTCCAAAGCAGTTGCAATCCCTCCCAGTTTGGTATCGTCCGCAAACTTAATAAGCGTACTTTCTATGCCAACATCTAAATCGTTGATGAAGATATTGAACAGAACCGGTCCCAAAACAGACCCCTGCGGAACCCCACTTGTTATACCTTTCCAGCAGGATTGGGAGCCATTAACAACTACTCTCTGAGTACGGTTATCCAGCCAGTTATGCACCCACCTTATAGTAGCCCCATCTAAATTGTACTTTCCTAGTTTATCTATAAGAAAATCATGCGAGACCATATCAAATGCCTTACTAAAGTCTAGGTATATCACATCCACCGCTTCTCCCTTATCCACAAGGCTCGTTATCCTATCAAAGAACACTATCAGATTAGTTTGACATGATTTGTTCTTTACAAATCCATGCTGGCTATTCCCTATCACCTTACCACCTTCCAAGTGTTTGCAGATGATTTCTTTAATTACCTGCTCCATTATCTTTCCTGGCACAGAAGTTAAACTAACTAGTCTGTAGTTTCCTGGGTTGTTTTTATTTCCCTTTTTATAGATGGGCACTATATTTGCTCCCTTCCAGTCTTCTGGAATCTCCCTCGTCTCCCATGATTTCCCAAAGATAATAGCTAGAGGCTCAGATACCTCTTCTATTAACTCCTTGAGTATTCTAGGATGCATTTCATCAGGCCCTGGTGACTTGCAGGCATCTAACTTTTCTAAGTGATTTTTTACTTGCTCTTTTTTTATTTTATCTTCTAAACCTACCCTCTTCCCGTAAGCATTCACTATACTAGACATTCCTTCAGACTTCTCAGTGAAGACCGAAACAAAGAAGTCATTAAGCATCTCTGCCATTTCCAAGTCTCCCGTTACTGTTTCCCCCTCCTCACTGAGCAGTGGGCCTACCCTGTCCTTGGTCTTCCTCTTGCTTCTAATGTATTGATAAAAAGTCTTCTTGTTTCCCTTTATTCCCATAGCTAGTTTGAGTTCATTTTGTGCCTTTGCCTTTCTAATCTTGCCTCTGCATTCCTGTGTTATTTGCCTATATTCATCTTTGGAATCTGACCTAGTTTCCATTTTTTATATGACGCCTTTTTATTTTGTAGGTCACGCAAGATCTCGTGGTTAAGCCAAGGTGGTCTTTTGCCACATTTTCTATCTTTCCTAACCATCGGAATAGCTTGCTTTTGGGCCCTTAATAGTGTCCCTTTGAAAAACTGCCAACTCTCCTCAGTTGTTTTTCCCCTCAGTCTTGATTCCCATGGGACCTTACCTATCAGCTCTCTGAGCTTACCAAAATCTGCCTTCCTGAAATCCATTGTCTCTATTCTGCTGTACTCCCTTCTACCCTTCCTTAGAATTGCAAACTCTATGATTTCATGATCACTTTCACCTAAGCTTCCTTCTACTTTCAAATTCTCAACAAGTTCATCCCTATTTGTTAAAATCAAGTCTAGAACAGCTTCCCCCCTAGTAGCTTTTTCAACTTTCTGAAATAAAAAGTTGTCTGCAATGCAGTCCAGGAACTTATTGGAGAGTCTGTGCCCCGGAGTGTTATTTTCCCAACGTATATCTGGATAGTTGAAGTCCCCCATCACCACCAAATCTTGGGCTTTGGATGATTTTGTTAGTTGTTTGAAAAAAGCCTCATCCACCTCTTCCACCTGATTAGGTGGCCTGTAGTAGACTCCCAGCACGACATCACCCGTGTTTTTTACCCCTTTTAGCCTAACCCAGAGACTCTCAACACTTCCGTCTCCTATGTCCATCTCCACCTCAGTCCAAGTGTGTACATTTTTAATATATGAGGCAACACCTCCTCCCTTTTTCCCCTGTCTATCCTTCCTGAGCAAACTATACCCATCCACACCAACATTCCAGTCGTGTGTATTATCCCACCAAGTTTCAGTAATGCCAACAATGTCATAGTTGTATTTATTTATTAGCACTTCCAGTTCTTCCTCTTTATTACCCATACTTCTTGCATTTGTATATAGGCATCTAAGATACTGGTTTGATCTTGCCTCCCAGGTTTGCCCTGATTCTCCTTCCTCACTCCTGGCCCCTAGTAGCATTAACAGGAGTCAAGTGCACATGGCGGAACCGGAATCAAACTCTGGGATTATTGCCATGAGGGTTGATACCAGTAGCGTAGCTAGGACAGGAAAACTGGGTGGGCCCCAGCTTTCGAGTGGGTGGGCAGTGAAGGGGAGGGGGGCAGGGAGACGAGGGCAGGAGGGATCTGGTGCCTTGAGGAGGGGGACAGGAGGGATGGGAGGTCCACCTCCCTCCACTTCCCCTTACCGCTCAGCCAGTGCCCGAAGATGAGGGTGCCTGGAGCACACAGGCTTTGGGGTGCACCGCTGGGATGGAGGAGGGCTACACCTGGGCTTGAGCTCCACCCCGACCCCAGCTCACTGTCCATCAGCCAGGCTGGGTCCCCCTCCTGCTGGCGCTGTGTGCTGCTGCCCCGGTCTCTGGCCCCAGCACTAGACCTGTCCAGACCCGACCCCACGAGGCACCCCCCTTGTGGGGCTAGCGCTGGGGCCGGAGACGGGCAGCAGTGCATGGTGCGACTCGGAGCCAAGGTCAGGAGTCCTAACTTGTGGAGTTGGGGAGCTCTGGCCCCAATTTGGGTGGGCCTGGATGCTAAGTGGGTGGGTCGCAGTCCACCCAGGCCCACCCATGACTATGCCCCTAGTTTGTACTTTTCTGAAGAGGAAGGTTGTTCCAGCTATCTCCCAGGGACGGGTCTCCCCAACAGGGTCTGGCTGCTTGATGGGGAAATCTTAAAATGCAGCACATTGGGCTTCACAGGCTGGGTTCCAGTCTGAGCCGCAGCTTCCAAATGCAGTCTACACAACTATTTTTAGTCTGTCGACCTGGGCTCAGATATTCCCTGCCGCAGGCTGCCACTGGTTGTGTAGACATGCCACAAATCTCCAAGTGCAGGAGGAGGGCAGGAAACGAGCACATGCTTCTGTGTCAGGTATTATAGTGTATTTTGCAGTAAATTAATCTTCTTTTTCTTATGGGCTAGAAATAAAGAAGCCTACCTTAGATTAGATCACTCAGAGTGGTAAAAAACAGCCCTGAAATCAAACTCTTTTTCAGTAACTAACTACTCATGGACGCTTGTCGACAGTCAGTGATGTAATCTTGACCCCTCACGAACAAAAATATCTTGAGATCTAAAAAAAAGGAAATTACTACTTACAATACAAAAAAGTTGAGATTTTTTGAAGAAAATTATATGCCAAAATAGCGAAATGAAAACTTTCCAGCCTGCAATTTAATATTGGGCTTCCTCTCACGAATGTCGGTGGAGACGCCATTAGTATTCGGAGCCAGCACAGGAGCCACTTAGGCCCTAAAGACAGCTTCGCTGACACACAATTGAAATATTTGTATAAATGACCAGTGGAGTTTGAGTGACATGCCCTTCTTAGGCAAAATAAAATTAAAGATAAACCTTCTAAAAAATACATAAGCTAAACATCCTTTCTACATTTCATTATGTAAATACAGCTGTCCATTGCTGCACAAATTAGCTCTCTTTACAAGTTGCTTGGTTATTTCTCTGGGAACAGCTTTGTGTTTTTAGCTAGACAGCTGGAAACCATGGAGAAGGGTGGGGGATGAGATGGAACCCAATCCACAAACAATTCCCCAACTCACGCTCTCTTTCGCAGGGGGAGAGGGAAATAAAACAAAACAAAAAAGTCATATTCAGGCTCCAACTTTCCTTCTAGCCTGCTGAAGGATGCTGTTGATGTCAGGGAAGATTAGCTAACAAAAGCAACTGTAGCTGCGTGTCTCAAGATGACATGCTAAGGCCCAGGTAGTGTGAGTTTGATAGAGAAGGAGGGTGGTCCAGTGGTCAGGATGCCAATATGGAACTTGGGAGACCTCTAGTCAAGTCTCCACTCTGCTACAGATTTCCCATGTGACCGTGGGCCTTTCCGTTGTTCAGTTTCTCATCTGTAAAATGAGGGTTGCTACCTAGTACTTATGTTAGGTGTAGTGTACACCACATTAATCAGTGCATGCTATTAATATATTATATGCATAGGTGTTGGGAAATTATGTTAACTGGAAGTATTATGCTCTTCTCATAATTCTGTTCACTCATGTCAAGCATCTCTCAACACTTTGCAAAGCTGAAGTCAGCTTTGACATTAGAAAATAGGAAACTTGTCAAAGCAGATGCCTGAATGTGACGGAGTACTTTCTCGGCTTGGAATGTAGTGTTCAAACCAAGATATGGGGACGTAAAGGGAGGGACCAAGGACCCAGCTGGCACAAACTAGCAGGCTAAATGTAAATGTAAGTGACCTATTAAGAGTTTTGTCATTTGTAAAATTGTATTATAAATACTACTAGCTGAAATGCATATCTTTGAAGCACATGTTCTGTGTAAGGTGAGCACTCTGTGAGAGTTTGCTTTCCAAAAGGAGGATTTGCGTGTTTCCTTCTGATATTGTACTGCTCTGTCTTTTATACAATGCATTTGGCTAAGACTGGTTATTTGGCCCCTTGAACATTTTAAAGAACGAACCACGAGTTTACTCACACAGTTGGCCAATAGGATAGTAGTACTTCCCTGTTGCACGGAGTGTGGTGAGGAGAAATACATTGCAGACTGTGAGGTGCTTCATGTTTAACTTAAAAAATACAAATAATCACACTGAACTCAATGGGAGAGCATAACTGCTTCTATTCAGTCTTTTTGTCCAGCGTTGGCTTTGCATTGACCTGCACCTCTAGCACTGCCTTTGGCTGCTTCTGCCGTGTTACACTGGCTTATCCTGTGATCATGACTTGTTCACATTTATAATGTGCACACAGAGAAAAATCCAAACCAGACATATATACCTAGTACTTTAAAAAGGCCAGTTTCACAAAGCAGAAACCAACGGAGCCAGATCTGCTGGGAAGAAGAACTTAATCAGAAAAATGTGACTGGTGATTGGCAATTATTTAATAACACATTATTAGCTATCCCAAAAGCCACAATCAAAGAAGGCTATGCTGATTAAAAAGCCAACCTGAGAAGATAAACCTAGGACTTAACAAATGTGGAAGGTCTGGGATATGGTGCTGAGCTGCATAGATAAACCAATGATGCGCATGGGCTTAGTGGTCAGTGCCGTCACTGCTGGGCTAGCATGTTGGGGGTCTAGCCCTTCACAAAAGCTGGGGACTAGTGCTGGAGATGGGTCTCAGCTGGAACACTGGGTTGGACCTCTGGCCACACAGAAGATTGTGGGAGTCCAAATCTGGCTATTGATGCAGGTTTGGACATTGTTGAGCAGACTGGAGCCCTAAATTCAAGCAACTGCAAACTCTGGGGAAGTATGTAAGCAAAGCCAAGCTTAGCAGCATGCCCCCATCTCTCCTGATCCCCAGAGCTGTCATGGCAGGAAAGCAGCAGGGAGGGTGCTTCAAGTGTAAGGTTAAACCCTAGGGTCCTAGAGCCTTTGGGGCTGGGCAGACGTCCATTCTGGGAAAAGCCAGTGTCCTCTCTCCCACTCCTTTGCATAAGGCCCATGGAAGTCAGTGGTAAAAGTTCTTGGATGGCAGCTGAGTCAGGGCCCCAGTCCCAGTGAGCTGCTAACTGATTGCTTTGCCAGGTTCTCTCAGATGCCTGGAGTAGGAAAGGTGCAAACAAAAAACAAAATTCTAGGTCCCACATTAGTGCCTTTGTTTAACACAACTGGATTGCTAGGTGACGTATTGTAACATCTTGTGAGTACGATATCACCAGGGACCCTGGGAACTCCCTCATCTTGCTGCCAGGGGCTTTATTAACTGGACCGCGAGGAAGCAATTTGCCATCCACTGAACCTCATCATTTTTCTGAGTGTAAAAACAGATTCTGATTAACTGTTTAGAAAGCAATAGGCCACGATACATTTCTGTGCCACCCTGCACTGCCTTGGCCTGGTGGGGACTGGAGGAGGAAGTGGCTAAAATGCTGGGTGAGAGGCTGTTCACAGCAGCAAGGATGGGGACTCTTTGTTCTTGGACGTTTCCCAACAGAATTTTGCAGTCAAGGATGCTTCTCCTTTGGGCAGGTCAATCCATAAATATCCTCAGTAGGGTTTGTTGCTCCACCACTGTCAGACACTACAAATAATGTGGTCAAGTGGACAGGGCTCTGGCGTGGGGCTAAGGTCACGTGAGTTTTATTCCTGAGTCTGCTTGTGATGTGTTGTGTGAACTCAGGCAAGTCTCTGCCTCTGGTTCTCCTCCCTTCCTCTATCTGTCCATTCTGCTTGGATTGTAAACTCTTCAGGAGAGGGACTGTCTCTTACTGTGTCTAGCACTGTGCCACTCCGATACCAGTGGAAACCTTTGGTTGCTACTGTACAGGGAGGCATCTGGTCTAGCTCAGAATGTCAGCTCCCACCCAGAATATAGATACTTTTCTTCCTGGGGAATTTTGAGGTTCTTTGGTCACTGGCGATGGCCAACAGCTACATAAGAAACAGGTGATGATCATGATCATGGCCTTGAAATCATGCTCAGGTTCAAGAATAAATGGGCTGTGAGCATTTCTGCTACAATTTGCTGTCTGATTGCAGCTGTCCTTGTTAACATGCTCTCTCCTTCTTTGCACTTCCCCTAATGAGCGACTCCTACTTGATGTACAAGATGTAAGTATACAAGTTATTAATCTTGCACTCAAGCAATACATCAGCACAAAATTCCTGGCTGATGGTGTGCTTGTTCTCCTCTGGCCCCTTATCAGGTTAGCAATTTCAGATCTACATTAAGTGTTCAGAAATCAATTTTCAGCTTATTTTGTGCTGCAAAATTTGCCATGCCTGAATCTGTGATACTAATTGAACAAGAGCAATTGATGTTTTAGAAGTAATTAAAGATGGTAATTATTACCAACTCTCCCCATGGCCCCATGTGTTTGCTTTGGACCTGTCAAAACTACATGCTGGCAGAATCAATCTTAATAAAGTTGGTACTTCAAAGCTTCTTGCCAGTAATGGTTTCCCACAAGGTCAGGGATGGAGCGATAGGGAAGGAAGAGGAGAAATTATGAAACCTTGTAGAGTGCAGGGTCGCTAATGGATGTTTCCTCATTTTTTTTAAAGTATTTATCCAAAATGAAAACTTCTCATGGTTTTTTAATCTGAGACTCCTACAGGGCAACATTGAAAATGACAGGGACAAATATCCCATGAGCTCTGTTTACTTACAAGGAGCCATAGCATAATTTTGTAAATAGAAGGTAACTACACAGTAATTAAACATCCCTGCAGATTACTTGTTAATTACACTAGAGGGCTGAACTTTTGTTCCCAATAAGGACAAACCTGCACTGGCTATGGGAGGATTTTGTTTTTTCCTGCACCAGGCTGTTGGTATTTGCTTTGTAAAATGTATTTGGGTTTAGAGACCAGAAATATCTGAATCCCAGGCCATCAAACATTGCTCCAGGTATGAAATAAGTGCTGCCATCTCTGTATATTCTGGGCTACTCTTTGCATAACCTCTGTTAAGTCCCATGGTTTCCCTTGCTAAATGCGGGTCTGTGGTGTGGTTCTTTCGGTCAGCCCCTTTTGTGCATTCATCCAGCTGCCCTATGGCAGGTGCTCTGGCTTCATTCTTCACACACGTCCCAGATATTTCCATCTTATTTTCTGTAGAATGGTAAGGGGGAGTTGAACTCTCTGATGTGTCTCAGCGCTGGTTATAATTCATTCCATTTAACACCTGATATTTCCGCAGGGTATTTGCTTCCAGAAGCATTCAGATGTCTGTCTGTGTCTTTCACTGATTTCCAACTCTCACATGTTTAATCTATCGTTACTTGGTCAGCATTTACCCTGCAATTACCCCACTACAGCAAAAGGGCTACCAGTGTCATTAAATAGTCACCAGCAGTGTCCTTAACAAGGGGCCAAATCCTGTGGTCTTTAACTGAGCAAAAGTCCCTTTGAAGTCAAGTTACCAGCAAGCCCTTACGATGCGATGCTCCTGTGTCGTCATCAGTATTGCTGTGCTGTATGGATTATCACCAAGAGCATGCTAGTCAGTCTCTTGGGCTCTGAGGAAAGAGGCAGAGCTGCTTTAATAGCACTTGATATGGAGTAATGGGGTGAAATTGAGCAAAGGAACATTTAGGCTGAATATGATCAGGGGAAAAAAGTCCTTGATGGTGAGATCTATCATGCCAAGCAATCACCTCCCAAGGGAAGTGAAGGGAGCCCAATCACTTGAGACATTTAAAACTAAGCGGAGTAAAGTACACAATAATGTACCACTGGGAGCAATCCTGCACTGGCAGGGAGATGGACTGGATTGTTTAAAAGGCCTTTTCCATCTCGGAGCGCTATGATATACTGAAGGGAAAGTGGCTATTGTTATTTTTATTTATGTTACAATAGTGCCTAGAGATCCCAGATGCAATCAGGGCCCCATTGTTGTGCCAGGCGCTGTCAGAGACAGTCCATACCCTAAAGAGCTTACAAACTAAATAGGGCAAGACAGACAACATATGTTTCCTCTCCAGCCCTTTGTCTGTCTTGTCTGTCCAGATGGCAGGGCCTTTGGGGTAGAGACTGTCTCTCATTCTGTGAATGTGCAGCACAAGGGGGGCCCGGTCTCAGTTAGCACCCAGGGCACTTCTGTCATATAAATAATGACAGCGAAAAGGGTTTGCACGAGCCTGTTGTGTACTGAGACTACCCAAACTGGCACTGAATTTACCAACTAACCCTCCTGACGCACGTTATTGCCTGTGCTAGAGGCTGCCACATTGTCTTTCAGCAAAAGCTGGCTAAGGAGATTTCTCCTGGCCTCTGTGACTTTATCAGTGTCCCACATCGTCCCATCCTCCATCATAAAGCCAGGTGCCTCCTTTCCTAACAGCTATTCCACGCTCCGGAATCTCCTCTCTCGTTGGTGTGTTCACCACTGGAACACCCAAGTGCCATACTCTGGCAGACACCAAGCTAACAAAATCTTCACAGGCTTTTGAAAAGTTGTGTTAGGAAGATACCTTTTTTACAGAGAAGCTTCATAAAATTAGTACTTTGAATTTCCCCCCATCCTGAACAGGAACGGGTTAGCCGGGGGCAAGGAGCATGGCCAGAGCTGGATTGCCTCTGTTGTTTGAGGGCTGTTTCGGGATGAGATCCACCATATCTCTCTCTCCAAGATTCTTATCTGGCCCTCATTCACACTTTATCTGAGCTCTTCACAATCTCTGGTGTGCTAATCCCTGGGAGGGAGGGCAGTGCTGTTACCCGCATTCTGCAGAAGGGGAACTGAGACACTGACTTGGCTGAGGTCACACAGCAGGACCGGGGGCAGCAGGAGTTTAAACCTGGATCTCCAAGTCCTAGGCTAATGCCCTGCCTACTGGACTCTCTTTCCCGTCCACTCCGGGGGGTCTCGTGCAGAGTGCAGCACAGCCTGGATGGACCAGAGGATCTGGCCCTCTACTTCTATCTACCATGTGATTTATAGTGCTGCTTGACTACATTCCGGAACCTCTGCATCCCGTGCTGAGTGATGAATTGCTGACATATAAATTAAAACATATTTTACTGGCATTTGTGCCCTTTCATGCCAAATCTCATTCCCCATTGTAGTTGCAGTGACAGCCTGAGTTGCTAATGGGAAGACAGTTTACAAAAACATTTAAATAGCACTTGCCATTAGCTTGAAGAATGAGCAAAACAGACCTAAAATGCCAATGAGGAAAGGGGCAGCTTTGGGATGCGAGAGAGGCTAGCTGGCTGATGGATGGGCTGGAAGAGTGGCAGAGGCCATTAGCCACTCCCCTCTTGAGATCTGGCTTCAAGTGTGGATTAGGTCACAAGTGAAATGAGTTTTATGGTCTCAGTTTACTCCTAACGTGTTTTCCCCTTTTTGCTGAAGACCATTTAAATGCAGCCTGGTTGGTCGCCTCTTCTCAGAATGGAATACAGCTCTTCCTGCCTCTCTCATTTAGAAGCTGGACCCACATTTACCTGTGGCCAGTGCCAACCTGCTGTTTGTCTCTCTGTTTGTTAGTGTGAAATCCTTGCCTTATAAATGCTGGGCCCAGAAAGGAGAGCGCACAAAACTTGTATTTAAGGTGGAGTAGCCCAGATCAGGTGCACAATAGATTTGTGGGAGTGGTTTGGCTGGGATATTAGGACTTTAGCAGAGCTGTCTAGAACCCTCCGCTGCAAGGACAGAGCGTGCAGCAGGTCAGGAGAGAGGTGCAAGAATCGGGCTGTGTTGGTGGGACTCGCACCTGAGCTCCAAGTGCAGGCATAGCCTGTGGTATATTGTGGTAATGAGCTCTAAGATTCCTGCATAAAGCTGGTGCATGAGAGAGAAGCAGACGTGACCTGGCTCTGGGGGCTGGTACATTTGACTGGGGACCCTACTCGGGGCCCCTGGATATTTCTGACGTCTCGTCCCTCTTTGATGTCACTGACTCAGGCAGTCTCTGTGGCACTGCCAGGGGAACTGGGAATGCAGCAGAGCACTTTGCCCACTGGTGGAAGATGGCAGAGGTCCTACGTAACCCGCGGGCCTGCTGTGTTTGCATGGAAAAGTAACCGGACCCCTCTGAGCCCAGCGAGAAGGCAAGCTGAAGAGAGGCCCCTGCTGCTAGTATGAGTGGGCTGCGTGGAGACTTTTGACTGTTTGTGAGTCAAACCCAATGAGCTGTAAAAAGTTACCTCTGCAAAGTCTTCCAGCAGCTGCAGCAGAACCTCTGCAGGCTGTAGGGTTGGGCGAGTGACACATGGACCTCGCTACAGGACGCAGCTTCGTTCTGCTCTCAGTTTCACCAGTTCCTCCCTCCCCCCATGTAACACCTCTGCCTGCATACATTGTCTCCTGAGGCCTGCTGAGTGTCTGTCCTGGTCCCTGTGAAAACGGATGATGGGATGTCATAGAGTAGAACAACTTGTAGCTTTAACCTGTGAATGAGAGACTCCTGATCCCTGGCACCCCTGTAGAAGAGCTATTAAGAGAGGAAAAGAGGGGAACGAACCAAAACAACGCGACTGAAATCCATCTTCCCTGAGAGAGAAGAGCGAGACCATTTCTTCAGGGAAAAATGGAAATGTAATCAGATCAGTTTGTACAGTGCCAATAGAAAATCAGTTTTAATAAAGCCAAAAGGAAATGCAAAGCAGCTTCTTGAGGTGGAAATTGTGTTAAATAGACACCTCTTTAGGAAAAGGCAGATCCAGGGATGTTTTTAAGGGAGGCATAGAGCAGCGGGTTTTTCTTTTCTTGAGCAATAATTCAAACAGCAATGTGATCAGCTTTCAGTGATGGGGCTAGCGTAGCAGTCAGTGCCAGAGCAGCTTCATCTCTTTGTAAGAGGCATAATAACTGCACGGCAGGCATGTCTTTCCAGGGGTGAAGCAATAGCTTTAGAGGCACCCCCTTCTCTGAAGTGCACCCTCTTCCCAGAATGCACCAAGCAGCTCTACGCTAACAGCCTGTCTAGCTTGGAAATAGCTCTCCCTCCAGCCTCCCTTACTTACAGCCTGTGTGATTCTTAATTATAGTTCTGGGCAGGCACTTTGGCTTTATTGCTTTCATTTATTATAAAAAGACCAGTGTCTGTTTTGTGAAATCACTATCTGCTCAAATCATGGTTTATAAGCAATACTGGTCTGTCTTCTAAGACGGCCAAAATTTATCTTTTTTGTTTGTTTGTTTCTGTGCCAGGCTTTGCTGGGGTGTGTGTGTATATATACTTTCAGAAGTGATATTTTGCAAAAGACTTTATTTTTCCTCTCAGCCTTAAAAAAATTGTTGCCTTTAAAAAAAAAACAAACCAAACCGAACAAACAGAAAACCCCCCCAAAGGCAACTCAATAATAAAATCTATCATGAAGGGAAAGGTGATAACTTTGTATTTGTTCTAACGGTGCATTTACTGCTGAACTCCTCAAGTGGTAGACACAGTGCAGCATTTGTCAGCTGCCTTTTTTATTTTTTGCAATTAGCCGTTACAGTTGCATTGTGCCTTTTTTGAAATGCAGCTATTGTAAATTATAGCACGGAGACTTGGGCTGGATAAATTTGGAGCGTTATGCACCAGGCAATGCAACGTGGGGATTTGGTTGTGCGGGGTGGGGAGGTTGTTAATGCATTAATCTTTCATCTTTGGATAACTTGATCTCATATCTTTGATTATTGCATGGAGTGAATTTGTCTGGTTCACTCTGCTACCTAGTGGATGCCTGTCCATATTGCAAAGCGATGCACAATAAAGCATGAATGGCAATCTCTGCTTGCAAGAGAATGAGGATTGGAACACAAAGGATGCTGTGGAGCAAGGCTGAGTCATGTACAATAATTGGAAGAACTGCTTAGATAGCTCAGGAGTGGAACAGTGGTGCACTGGCAGAGCTCTATGGAGAGGCTAGCGAGTGCTGTGGGTCAGAGATGAAGAGCATTGGCAAAGCAGCTGGAGTTGGAGGTAGATCTGGAATAGGGATTCAGTATGTCAAGATGAAGGTGCATTGACTGAGTCATGTGAGAGAGGCTTTCAAGTCCTGTGCATAACACTGGGACCTCTCTCAATCTCTCACTGTCCTGAGTGGCAAAGTTCCCCACATTTATCTCAAAATCTTCATGGCAAATTAAGTGAAAAAAGGGGGAATTCAGTCCATGAAACTGTCCTCAGAACCCAGAAGCAGCATAATCCCTTCAATGAGTGAGATCATAGGGCTGACACGATTGCTCCAGCTACTGTAACATGGCGTGAGGTTTTCCATGCCACTTGGAGTCAGCGGGTTTTATCTGCCATGCACAAAGGGGCGGTAGCTCAGGGTAGACCTTTGGAGCTAAATGCATGGGCCTCTACTGCATGAACTAAAAGCCATGTGGCTCTTCCCTAAGGCTGTAGCAGACTCATTAATCTCTAAGTGGTCTTGGTGCCACTAGAAGGTGACAGAACACCACACCCAGGAGGTGTGGGTTACAAATGCACAGATTAACTATCCACCCAACCCTGGTTTCCATTCTTTGGGTATGGCTACACTTGACATTTCAAAGCACTGCCGCGACAGTGCTTTGAAGTGTGAGTGTAGTCGGAGCGCCATCTCTCCCAGCGCTGCACGTAAACCACATCCCTTACGGGTGTAGCTTGCAGCACTGGAAGCCGCGCTCCCAGCACTGCTGCCCTGATTACACTGAGGCTTTACAGCGCTGTATCTTGTAGTGCTCAGTGGGGTGTTTTTTCACACCCCTGAGCGCGAAAGTTGCAGCGCTGTAAAGTGCCAGTGTAGCCACGGCCTTTGTGGGAGATGCTGTCATCTAGATGCACCTTTTGGGGGAGGTTTAATCTGGGGTTGCTCTTCAACCATGAACCTCTATTGGTTGAATTAGGTAGCAGATTAGGTAGCAAACCATGACTTTGTCCTTAAATCATCTTTCGTCCCCCTCCTCAAGAAAAAAAAATCAAATCCAAAATCATTAACCCTAGAATCATTTTGAAAAGAAACCAAAAGACAAGAGGAGCAGGGGCTTTGAACTCTGAAAGCCACAACTCCACCTGGCTTTGTGCTGCTTTTAAACAGAAAAAGATGTCATGAATATTATAAAAAGCAGACAATATTGTCAGGCTTTTTGCAACCCAACCCAAAGGAAGGAGTCAGAGATATTTAGAGAAAAGACAGGGCTTGAAAGACCTTTGAGGCAAAGGCATGACTTAAAATTGGGTGAGTGTAATTTCATAATTCATCTCCCTGAACCACAATGAAATTGAAAGAGTTTAGATTCCAAAGCGTAATGATCATCCCTTACACATTCTGCCAGGGCTGAGCTCTCTTCTCATTTGAATTTAATTTAATTTTTTTATTATTATTTTTTCTGTGATTGCAGCGGGCGCGAAAACAAATGCTATTGTCTGATGTGGCTGTGGCGGGAGCGAGGGGTGGCAGGAGGAGGGACAAGAATTAGAGACAGCAATTACTACCCAGTGACAGGGAAGACTGAGGGAAAGCAGGTTTTTCCTCTCCTTAGCACAAGTGCCAGGCAGGGAAATCCATCATTCTGAGTCTAATCAGTTAATGCTGATAAACTGCCAGCAATAACTGACAATTGAACTGGGGTTTTCAGGCTCTGAGTTCATTCATTTTGGAAGTGCCATAACTAACCTATTTTTAAAAAAGGCCCAGTCTGGGTCCCCTAATGAAAACTGCTGTTTATTCTTTAAGTGGGGGTGATGATGTGTTTAGTGGCTGTGGATGCCAGAGGTTCGGCCTCGGCTGGAAAAGTCACTTGTTGCTTTGGAAAAGGTCTTGGTGCGTATCCTCTCGGAGCTTGCATCTTTGGTGTCTTCCTGCGTGCCCCCTCTGACCAGACTGGGCCGTCTCAGCAGAAAGGGCCAAGAGGGGATGGGCCATGGAGACTGAACACTCTTCTCCCTCCTGGAGGCCTTGTTTCCTCCAGGACGGGGCTGCAGCACATGGCTGGGGCAGGGTGGAGGTAGCCTACATCAAATCTGAGTGTTTGGAGGATTAACAGGCGACTTGTGCTCCTGAGGCTGCCAGGGCCACCTTTCACCAGTGTCAAATTCACACACACGTGTCAAAGCAACTGAAAAGACAGAAGAGCAGAGGAGCAAGGTGCGTGCGCATGATGTATCCTCAATGCTGTGCTCCTGATCAGCGTAGGGAGAGAAGACGGGCCTGCTGTGCCCCTGCTGAGCGCTTGTCTCAAGTTCTCACCCGTTGGGGATCAGCAGAGAAACAGACCTGGCATTGGGAATTCAGGAATCCCAGCTCATTTTGTCCATGAACTCAAACTGCATTCAAGGGGTATGTTTGGCATGGCAGTGCTGAGCGTGGAAAGGAATATGTCCAAGCTGCTTCCACATGATTAGTGATGCTAAAGACATCTTTGGGAGCACGGGGAGGGGTAGGAGCCAGGGGTCAGTGCGATTGGGGCTTGGGCTGGAATCTGTGAGCTGCTGGGTCACCAGTGAAGTTAATGGGAATTGAAGATACTCAGCTTGAGGCACTCAACCCTTGTAAGACTGGGTCCTTGCAAAGTTGTGTCCTGATGATAAGTAACACTGTGTTGTTATGATCTGCAACGAGACCTATGCAAAGAATTTGGAGGCCAGTGGCAGTTCTGAAAAACATAAAAAATATTTCATTTTGGGCCTAATTGACTATGAAATTTTTGGTGAATTGAAAAGTAGAAAAAACCCCATTTCAGGTCAAATGAATTTGAACATTTTAAAAATGTTTTAAAACTAAAATGAAATGAAAAGAGGTTTGGAAATGAAAAGTTGTTTCAAATTGAAATGATTGGTTTAGAAAATGTCAACAAAATATTTTGTTTTTGTCTTAATTTTTTTGTTTTTTTTCCAACTGAAACAATTTGCCGAGATTAACCCATATTCACAAAGTATTTCAATCAAACCTGAATCTGTATTTTTTTGCTGAAAAATGTTTGGAACATATGGAAGTTGTGTCAGACAAATGGTCATCTAGCCCAGTATCCTGTTTTCTGAAAGTCATCAGTGCCAGATGCTTCAGAGGGAGGGAAAAGAACAGGGTAATTATTGAGTGATCCATCGCCTATGATAGACTCCCATGTTCTGGCAGTCAGAGGTTTAGGGACACCCAGAACAGCGGTTGCATCACTGACCATCTTGGCTAGTAGCCATTGATGGACCTGTCCTCCATGAACTTACCTAGTTCTTTTGTTTGGTGACCCCTGGTTCTTGGGTTATGTGAAGGGGAAACTAACACTTTCCCTATTCACTTTCTCCATAACTTTCATGATTTTATAGACCTCCATCATATTCCGCCCCTTAGTCGTCTCTTTTCCAAGCTGAAAAACCCCAGCTCTACATGTAACACCTTGTTACTACGATAGATGCATTTTCTGCATCCCCAGAATGCAGACACCTTATACTGATTAAGACAATTATTGTTTTTTTGTGAATTCCTAATACAAGTGTAATCAGACCACAGTATACTGGCTAAGCCTGCAAACTGCCTTGGACTTTCAGATGGTGACACTTCACTCCAGAAGGCAGATGTACTCTGTATGTATTCATTTACTTACAGGTGGTTAATTGTGCTGTGGTCTGGACACATACAGGCTCCTGGCGAAGACTTAGTAAAACAAGACAACATAATACAGCTTTATGTGGCTTCTTTCATAAAGTCTGTATATCCCCAGAGCACTCAAAGAGTTAAGTAAACTGAACCTGGGTGATGTAAATGATAGAAAACTGGCAGGAAAACACTGAGCCAAATCCATCCCTGGGGTAACTTCTCCATAAAGGCTGCATAAGTGAGTGGTATGTGGCCGACATGCACCCTCTGTCATGGGCACTAATATAATCTCTGCCATCATTTCCAGTTGTTCCCCATCCTGCATGCCGTATCACAGTCTTGTCTAAACAGAGCCTTGACCATTTAGCCTACTCTGCTGCTTTGCATGCCCCACTCTCCATTCCACACCTGCCAAATCGTTCAACTGCACCACAAGGGTAATAAGAAACAAAGTTTGTTTCTGCATTAAAGAAGGTGATGAGCTGCTGAAGGAGACAAGTGCAGTCATTACCCCATACTGCAGCTGTTAACCTCAGGATTTCCATCCTGCCAAGGAGAATTGGGTCATTTCAGTTGCACTGTGCATACAGCTATTGGAATGCAACAGCCAATCCACTGCTAGAAGCAGATTGGTCTGATAGTTGAGCAAGGCCTGAGACTCCTGCCTCTGCTATTAATTTTGCTTTTTGTCTTCAGCCAAGTCAGTCGGGCCCATGCTCTCAAAAATAGCCTCTGGTTTTAGGTGCTGCAAATTTTCAGTGTCCAAACTGACGCAGCGAGGATGGGAGGTTCAGATTCGCCTATGAGATTTAGATAGACAGCTATGGTTAATCTCAGCTGGTCCCCCCACCCCACCGCCCCATAGGTTCGCAGATATTCAAGCTGTAAGAGACCACGGTGATCGGACACAGAACTTCCCAAAGTTGCTTCCTGTTTGAACAAGGCCAGATATTTCAGAAAAACATCCAGTCTTATTAGCCAATGACAGAGAATCCACCACATCCCCTTGGTAAACTGTTTCAATGGTTAATTACCCTGACTGTTAAAAATTTGCATCTTATTTCTAGTCTGGATTTGTCAATTTGCTGCCATTGCGTCTTGCTATATCTTTTTCTGCTAGATTGAAGAGCTGTTTATTATCACACTTCTGTTCCCCATGCATGTAGTTACATACTGAACAAATCACCCTTTAGTTAATCTAAACAGATTGAGCTACTTGTGTCTTTCCCTATAAACCATGAATTGTGTATCTAAATCTCTTAGATTACCCTGAACATTTCAGCCAAGCTGTCTGAAGCTAGGTACCTAAAAACTACAGAATGCTTTGAAAATTTGATACTTTATGTCTTTGTGTCTCAGTCTCCTAAAATGAATCTTTGCAGCAAGCTTTGGGCATTACAGCTGGTCTCCGCTATAGAGCTGGTTGGAAACTTTCTGTTGATTTTCTTGTGCGTGCATAGGATAGAAAATGGCTATTTTCATTGAAATGTCAAGTTTTCATTGAAAAAGCTGAAAACCAAATGAATTTTCAATTGCTAAAAAAACAAAATCAAGCCCCCAAACTAACCCAAACCAGCCAACCAACCCAAACCCAGAGAAATTTAAAAGAAAATATTGACCAAAGAAAGAAAAAAAATCCTTGCAATTTATCATCGGGGGGGGGGGATTTACGACCAATACAAAGTATCTGCCTGTCTATCGATCTGCACCAGGGTCTCTTACAACCCAGAACAAGATCACAAATCTAGTACATATTGGAAACCTCCTGCCTGCTGTGGGAGACGAGGGACAAACACACAGGAACTTAGCATGTGGTCAGCACATCCCATGTTTTGGGTGCTACTAGAATAAAAATAATGAAGAAATAATCCCACTAGTGGCCACTGCAGGCATCTCTGAGAACCCAAAGGCTTCAAGTTTTCAGTATTAGCTACACTTTATGGGCAACAGCTGTATATTTTATGCAGCTCTTTACAGAAGGTTTTTTATTCTTTTGCTGCAATGTAGCCCATCAGGTTAGGTCACTGATTAACCATCGTGCAATCATCACACACCTCACCACTTTCCATACCGACTGCAAGGTGTGCTTCTCTGGCATAAATACAGAGCAATGTGTACAACCCTACCAAAACAAATCCCTCCACTGCACACACCGTTTCCTACCTGGATGAGTGAGAGAATGAACCACATCTGGCATACGTTAGTCATGTATCATAAAGTATGACACAACTTCTGCATAAGAAGCTGAATAGAATAGAACCAATAAACCATATGTTAGGAATGGAACAGTGTAAACTAGGGATGGATGAACTATATGTTGTGAAAAATAGATCAGTCTCATTAACCCACCTTTCCTGCCTCCAATCCTGCTTGGTTCTGTCTCCCCCCGCCCACTCAGACTTGGTTTAGAACAGGGTTACCCTAAAAGGCAGACTGTGAGTGCCCTAAGAGCAAAGGCAATTCACCGCTGGAGAATGCCAGCCAGCAGGCAGTTGTGATTGAGCTCTCAGTGATGAGCACATATTCTTTTTACTTATTTCAGAGTAAAAAACAACCACCTCCAAAAAAAACCCCCTTTATGCAAGAAACCAGTATGTGTCTTGCTGTAACAAATATTGGGCATCTCCGGTTTATGTCCATGTCTCCAATGAGACGTGGAAGAATCAATCTCTTGGGAAGACACAGAAAGTTGATCCGACAATGAGCAAATTACGATCCCCTCTTCCAGAGAGTGACGCTAATGTTAATTTACAGCTGCTCTGTACAATAATATTTTCAGTGAGCAGAGTGGGGAGGGGCACCTCTCTCTCTCTCTCTTTTGTCTCCTTTCTTCCTGCCACCTCCCCATCGTAATTAGTTGTCAAAATTTTCTGGATGGAAGGGGGCACACTCGGGCCCTGATGAGATGATACAGCAAAGATTCCATTTCATCTTGAATTTGACATTAAACTTTAATAGTCTCAAGGACAAGAAGCCAAGAGATATCAGATGTAATGAGATAAAGCAAAGTTTCTCTGACAGCAAATTTGATCACAAATGGGCTCTGAGATTGCTTCTTTGATATAAATGAAACATAATTCATCTTCCAGTGCCTTGAATGGGCTTTGAGGCCATGTATAATAACTCTGTCGCCATTGCCCAGCCCTGACAAGTGCCTGCGCAGCAAGAGGAGAAAGGGCTCGCTGAGACTCCGCTCTCCTTTGTGGTTCTGAATAGGAAAATCAAAGGGAAGCAGCGAGCTGCCAGAAAGCTAAGTGAGCTGCCTGGTAAATGGAAGCTGGTGACTGAGATAGGCATGAACCATTCCTGCCAGGCACACTGAGACAGGAGCTTTGGAGCAGGAGAGACTTGTAGGCCCCCCCGCCTTAATGGACCATGATAAAACATTGCCTGGGCTGCTCATGAGCAGAAGGGACAGTGAGCTCTATATGCCAACAAAATGATGACAAATAATTGCCCTTTGCATAAATAGTCACCATTCAGCTGAGGATTTCCAAAGGCCTCCCAAATGCACTGAATGAACTAAGCACCACCAACATCCCAGTGAATTTAGTGTTTCCATTTTACAGAGGGGAAACTGAGGCACAGAGACCCTCTTCCTGAAAGTTGCTCTATGAATCAGTGGCAAAGCTGTGAGTGGGATGCAGGAGTCCTGCCTTTCCCTAACTACTGGACCACATTCTGCCAAATCCCAGAGTGAGCAGAGATATCCACAAGGCTTTTACAATACTGCTGCTGGCTTTTACTGGGATGTTTGCTTTTCCTACTACCTGGCACCATGCCCTTTTTGCTTATCCCAGGCATCCAGGGAGTGCAGTGTGAGCATGTGATCTGCATGCAGGAACTCGTAACTCTGGAACAACCCTCCTTGTGGCTTTGGGCACGGCCACAGTCACTCCATCAGTAAAATGGGGATAACCCTCCTTCCTGCCTGGCAGGTATGCTGGGAATACAGCCAGGCAGATATTCACAGTGCTTGCCAATGTCAGCTTGAACAGGGAGCACGTGGCTCACTAATGGTTTTTGCAGCCCTTTGTGTTCATATCTAGAATGGTTAATATTTTTATTTTATTTTTGCTGTTCTCAAGGATGTTAGTAGAAAGCTGAAGTTTTTTTTTTATACTGGTGCAAATATGTGTTCACATGAAGTTGTGTGCCGGGACTACTCAAGCAATCATCTTTAAATTGCTTTGAGCATTGGCCAAGTTTCACTTATCCAATCAGCAAGCAGAAATGACAGCACGTGACTTAAGGCCCCATATAGTACAAATACCATAAATAAGGCATAGCAGACACAAGTGAAGCAAACCGTTTACAACAAGCCATAGGCTGAAATAAGTTCACACAGAAGGCTCATTGAACATTTTGAAAAGCAGGTTCACTAAAATCCATGTGTTTGCAGCGAGCTAAACAGAATAAAGGGCTAAATTCATCAGCTAAATCATTTGTGACAAAGAGTCAACCCCGCTTTGGTTGTGAGGATTAATTAGTTAATGTTTGCAGAGATGAAAAGAGTTGAAAGATTGCCAAATGTTGTTATCAATTAGAGTCGTTTGAGAAGTAATACTTGCAGAGAGGATTTGTACATTGTGGCTACATTTTAGCAAAAGCACTTAAGCATGCTCTTAAATTCCATTTAATTCAACAGGATTTAAGCATAGGCTTAAAGTTAAGCAGGTTGTTATATGTGCAGTTGCAGAAACCACCTTTCATTTTCAAGAAAAAAAAGTCTGCCATGAGACTGCAGTGTGTTCTGTGTTGTGTGCTCTGTACCACATAAGAAACACCCCCCACCGAATTCTCCCCCCAGGTACCTTGTTGCTACTGATGTTGTATGGGATTGAACAGAAAAAGCACAGCATGCCATTTTTCAGACAATAGCTGGAAGTAGTGCCGCCGGGCCAGATCAGAGAAAATCTGACTGACTGAACAATTCAGACTTGGAAATAACTTGGCCTGGGACAGTCAAGATGGCACATTTCAGAGCATAAGTGTCACATTCGTTAGAGAGCAGCTGTGACGAAGGGACTCAGACAGCTGGAGATGTTACAGAGGGTCATGGAATATTCATCAGCCAGGAATATCTGGAATCAGGGAACTGTGGGGCTAACCCTTTGCTGAGCACAGAGACCGGGAGGCAGGATTCCTAGGTGATATCCTGCTCTGCCACTGCCTTTCTGTGACCATTAGACAAATCTCTTCACCTCCCTGAACTGCAGTTTTTCAGTCTGTAAAAAGAGTATAAAAATCAAGCTCGTATGGGAAAGTTGTAAAAACTCCTTTATCAAGCACCCTTTGGCTGAGGATCTCTACCCACTTATATAGCTGTCACCAAATTTTTATACCGTGTCTATCCCGATATCTGAACAAATTAAGCCCCACAAGAACCCTGCCATCCTTTGCTAGGCAGGGAAACCGAGGCTCTTGAGGCTAACCTCATGCAGCAGGTCAGGTGGCAGAGTCAGGAGTAGAACCCAGATCTCCTGATTCTCGACATGAGCTGTTCCTACCCCATGCTTTGTAACGAGGCCAGGTATCATGGCAGTAGCCATGATATAAATGAAATAGCAAAGTGTCATTTGTTTTGAGATCTGCAGATGCAAGTAGCCAGGGAAGTGCAAAGTGTTCGCGATTCCTAACAATTACTGTCCCTGCACGGCTGAGGAGGGGACCTTCTACCACACTACCTCTCTACCCAGTGGCCTCCCGCTAACTCCTTAAGAGACCCCATTCTTCTGCTTATCTGCAAGACACCTCTGTGGAGAGGACCTTGGGTCTGACAGTGCTGACACACTAATTATAATGGATTCATTTTGCACCATTTCCTGATCTTGTTATTATCGCTGTCATCAGAATTAATTTAGTGCTGTGTGTTCCCCCTCCTTCCCCTCTCTCTCTTCCCCTTTCTCAAGTGTTTCAAAAAGGATCTGACAGAATTCTAATGGCGAACGTGTTCTGTGAAGTACAATGATATGTGGTAATAGCATGACCTTTTCACAAAGCTCCCTGGAACACAATCACAGAGGAGCCCTTGTTGCCAACCACTGTCTGGGCAGTACTGCTCCCTTCCTGCCCTCTCTAATTTGTAGGTCCTGAGACACCCTTGCGGAGACAGACCTAAATTCTGCTGGATTGCCCTGGGGTAAGTGGCAACCATAGCAACATTCCAGATGGTGCAGAACTGAGGGGCTGGAATGCACCAATCAGAGCCTGCCCTCAGCATTATATCTATTAGGTATGTTGCGCTGTTTGTGTGCCTGGTTTTTATTTGTTCTGAAAAAGGTGGATTCTCTGCCCAGATGAGATTATGAGTTCATTATATCTAATATCCTTCTCCAGCAGGTACTTCAGAGCATGGCAAACACCCTCCTATCCCTGGTCAATTCAGGGCAATTCACTTTTGTGCACAATGCCTCTGGCCAATTGTGCAAATGTGTTGAGGGTGGAAAATGTTCCTCCTAACCCTTTGGGAGAATCAGATTATGCCTTGGAACATGAGATCTGATATCCCTAGCCTTCTTGTAGAATCTGCTAGAGATTTTTTTAAGGCACTCCATCTTTGGTTCTCACAGATGCCTGGTCTGGCAAGGCAAGGCTATTTCCAGGACGTTATGTCAAAAGTGTATCTCCAAGGAAGCACCCAGCCCTAGCCTCTCTGAGGAGCTGGGATTCTGATTCCGAGCTGAGGTAGTGTTTGGCTTTTGGAATGAATGCCGTGAACCTCTTGCTTTCACAGACTGGAACAGAGAATGTCTAGGCCGCTAGACCAGCTGCTGACTAGCTCAGAATTGTGCACCTCCTATTCTATTGATTTGTTATCCTGTCTCCTGCCCAGCCTGATTCTTTGTCTCTTCCACCTGTTCCAGCTTGTCTTTTAGACTGTAAGCAATTTGGGGCAGTGGCTGTCATTTATTATTTATTTGTATAGCTCTCAGCATGGGGCAGCCCAGGCAGGAGTGTTTAGGTGCTGATGACTATATATTTCAAACCAGCAGAGATTTGTTGTGGTGGTGGTTGTTTCAGCTTTTACATGAACAGCACTAGAATCTGCAGGGGACATCTCCAGGCAACTGTCCTGGCTTAGCACCCTGGGGTCCTGGTCTGTAACTGGGGTTCCTGGGCTCTACTGCAATATAAACAATAATAATAATGGAAAACACACCAGAAATTTTAGAGACCTGAAAAGTGGCGGTGATGAGAATCCTTTTCTCTGTTGTTTGGCTGGCTTCAGATCCTCGCTTAACCAGAGAGGACCTGAAGTCTTGCTGCGGTGCTGTGCTGGTTGGAGAAGGGATCAGGGCTCAGAGCTGTTTCACAGGGCTGTGCCTATTCATTGCGGTGAAGAATAATTCATTTTCTTCGTGAGCCTGAGTAGACGGTGGGGGGAGGGTCAGGAAACGAGAAGAGGAGAATTTTCCATTGCAATTGCAGATACATTAATCGTCTGCTGGGAAATAAGCAGAAAGTTTTTACATGATAAAGAAGCCTGAAAATTAAGGGTGGCAGCCTCTTCATTTTCTGTGGGTTTTGTTATTTTTATTATGATTAAATTGCTTCTAGTGACCTGTAATATTTTTGTACAGTAACAAATGCAAACCTTGGAGGGTTAAGCCCTCCCTACCGCACCACACACAGAAACACCTGTTAATTTTATCCTTAAGGGCATGACTGATGCTCCCTAATGCAAAGGAAACTAATTCAACTCTTCCTAACTCATCTTGCTGGGCCCATGAATCCAGTACCTAACATTCCCTGGAGCACTGGGACGAGTTTAAAGAGGAGCTGATTATACAAAAGATACATACTTGCAAAGATAGATAAACAAATGAAACAACTGTCTCATGACTGGTTGAAAGCAGCCATGTGACAAGTCAGAACTTTGCTATCCAATCAGATTCTATATACAATTCTCTGCTCGCTAGTTGGCCCGTCAGCTATCAGGCATACTTTTTCTTATTATTTTATTATAATCGTATTTATTAATATTTTTATTTTATTGTTTAATATTGTTATTGCAATAGTACCCAGATACTCCAATCGAGACAGGGGCTCCTTTGTGCTAGGAGATGTACAAACAGGAAAACACAGTCCCTGCCTCTAAATGCTCAAAGGCCCAGGGTCCTGCAGAACTTTATCCACACACCAACCACCTTTATTTTATTTATTTGAAAATGTACTCTGCATTGAGCTAATTGCAGCATAGGGGCTAAGCAGACATGTGACATATGAAGGTTGGGGAGAAGGGCACAGGTGAATGTATACAATTCTGCTTGTACAAATGCTTACTGGCCTGGCTCACATACATACCGATATATCATGTAAATGATAGCTAACTCCCGAGATCAGACTCTTTAGAAGTGAGTTTCAGTTGCATGTGATCAATTCTTGGCTACCGTGAAATGCTCTGAAGAGGTTGCTGTTGAAGGCATTCAGAACGTGTGAAACAATGCATATTTCTATGACTTTCAATGTTTGGGCCTATTTTTTACATGAAAAACATCAAGGTCCCTCTTAATTTTGTGTTTTTTAAACACAGAACCACTTCATCCAATCTCCCTACCGAGAGCTCTGCGTTCCCTTCAACATGTAGCTCTTCATGGTGTTCCAGGGCTGCCGAGCCTGACCCAGTAGTCTCACTCTTGTGCTGTGCTGTGCAAAAGCCCCTTGCTCAGCCCTTCCTGGTCAGATTCGATTTTGTTCTCAGCACATTATTGCAGAATTCATTTAAAAAGAATCCAATAGTTATGTTCACAGGAGTTTAATGTTTGGCTGGCAAAAGACGTTCCCCTGGGACAAGCAATCCCCTCTGCAAACACAGCATGAGGCTAGCATGGACACTGTCATTGGCGAAGGTGCTTCTTTCTTATGCAAGTGTGCTGCAGCTGTATCCTTAGGACACCATCACTGGGGATGGGCCAGAGTTCATTTCCCATCTTCCTCTGACAAGAGAACCAGGTGCCTGTGGCATGGAGGCCTTTTCACTAAGAACTGCACCCGAACTCATTTCATATGGACCACCCGAGTGAGAACTGCGGGTCGCTACTGATGGCGCATTGATTTGAACCAGCAAGCTCAGGGCTCCTCATCCCTGTTTCCATGCCCTGAGCCCCCTGACTCTGCACCCACTGTCTGGAGGTGCTGAGCCAGCTACCCTCTGACTTATACCTGTGTAAATCAGGAGTAATGCTACTGAAATCAGTGGAGTTCCACAAGGGTAAAAGTGGTGAAAATGAGAGAGTCTGGCACTGTGTGTCCAGTATGCTGTTCTGAGCCTGTTACTTCCTGGGTTTGGAAAACAGCTCCCGTGTCTGATGCTCCAAGGTGAGGGAGATTTGTCCTCCCCTGTTGTTGTACTGCTGCTGGCCCACGGTGAGTTTAGTGCATGTTGTTGACAGAGCTCTTCTTGCATAAAACTCCTAGTGAATATGAGAAGTAGAATTGATTCACTCTAATAAATGAAGCAGTTGGATGTCTCATTTGTGGTTTGACATCCACGCCAGCACTGCAGCTGCTGCTTCTCACCCCTGCCTGGGAGATGCACTTATTAAAATGGCATTCTGCAAAGTTACTGCAATTTACCAGGAGTCAATCTATTTGCAATTGGCTTCTGGTAGGGAAGGAGTCACTGCTGGAGGGAGAAGGTGGCAGGGGGTGCTGAGAAAGCTGGAGTTTTCTTTTGATGTCAGCGTTCTGTCAATAGATCATTGGCTCCTTCATTGCGTCCCTTTCACCAAAGGAAATCCATTAAAGATTCCTGGTGGACTTTGGATAGTTCATGCCTGGTTATAACGTATTGGGACACTGTGCCAGATGCTACCTAGGCTATATAGAGTTAGTATGTGTATAGCCACAGGACTCATTGGTTCACAGACTCTAATGCAGAGACCTGATAAAGTTGCAGAGACTGAGAACACAGCCAGCCTAGGCTACAGCAGCAACTTGCCAGAAATGCTGGGGGCATGGCCCTGGTCCCTCGTAGAGGAGTTTGGGATTGGGTATAATCGCACCCACCTTTTCCAGATTTCCTAGCTGTGCAAGTGGAACGCAGGGACATTAGTCAAATTATCCATTACGAACAATACTAGAGAGACCAGTGTTCCTGTGTCTGGATCAATAGCCCCATAAACGGCAGGTGAGGAATGTTCTGTGATGCTGTTTCAGCAATTCCTTTGGTCATTTAGTGCCCTGGTAATGTTTGTTAGGGAGCTTTAAAACAAAATACCGCCCCCCCCCAATCCCAACAGCAACAAAACTTTATGGTATCACAGAATCCCCTTCTCCTGTCTTCCATCTCCAGACTCAGCCTCACCCACTGGCATCTACCCAGCATGCCTTAGCAGCCTTGAGCTTTCCAATAGCTCGGTTCGATACGGAAGCAGAGGGCAACCTGGGGAAGATGCCTCAGGATGCTCACTGCTTTGGTCTGGTGCTACAGCACTTTATGGGGAATTCCCAAGGTATTCATCGCTATTGAATTTGAGTTCCCACAAAGACGAATGAATTGCCTCTGGGAAGTAAGCCAAAGACTTTGTCTCCTATTTTACAGGTGGGAAAACTGAGACTTAGATCGGGGAAGTGACTGGGGTAAGGTCACTGACGTAAGTTTGTGGCAGAACCAGGAACACAAGCCAAATTTCCTGATTCCCATTCCTAGATCTTAACACTAAGACCATCCTTTCTCTTCAAAGGGGCAGTGTGGGAAAGGCTGAGTTTGGTCCTGGTAAGGTTTCAATAGCACTTCAGAGAACTAGTATGGGTGGCAGGGTTGGAGAGGAGAGAGGTGACAGCTCTGCCCCTCTGTACCCTGCTGTGCGGTGTCCTTCTCCGGCAGGTATCTCCGACAAGGAAGTGATTTTGCCCGCTCCTGCTCCCCTTCACTTGATACTGTGGTTCCACCGCAGGATTGAAAACAATCATGATAAGTCAAACGCTCTCTCCTGGTCTTGGTGAGAGGCTGAGAACCAGGGATAAGAGTTTATCCATCCTCAATAATAATGCACTAGAGCTGCCAGTTCCCTGCTGACTCAATTTGCATGATGCTAAAAAATCAATGACCCAGGCGATTCTTTGATGCTAGCAGAAGAGAGTCTAAAGACTCCGTGCTGGACCATCCAGGGACATCAGGATGTTAGGAGCTATTAACAGTGTTGTCATGGGCTCAGTATGCCTGGGATTTTACACCAATCCAACAAAAGGGATGGTTGCTGTGAGTGCAGAGATCAGGTTAATTAAATCTTTGTTTAAAAACTCCAAAGCTCCATTACTGAGATCAGGAGAGAGTTAATTAAACTGGAAAGGTGAGAGGTAGCAGCTGATGGGTCTCAGGCATTTCTGCAGAGACTGAGCTTACTCATGGAGTCAGGTTCCAGTTCAGGATTTGCTCTTTGGGCACAGCAAAGGGAGGCATCGGCAAACCTTGACTAGTCATGTTATCGCTAGATGTCTGGAGGCCCTCAGACATTTGAATGCATCTCTGTAGTTTCTCCAGAAGGATTTCTCATGCGGTTTCTAGCATTTCCTGCTTTGGCTCAGGCCAGAATACTAGGAAAGATAATCTATCCACACTTACACCCCAGCAGGGACTACCAAGTGCAGAGGCCGCACAAAAATGGG
Organism: Gopherus evgoodei; assembly: GCF_007399415.2. Lineage (NCBI taxonomy): Eukaryota > Metazoa > Chordata > Testudines > Testudinidae > Gopherus > Gopherus evgoodei. The sequence continues at coordinate 20,097,707 of NC_044340.1, read as the reverse complement.
TTAGGATGAGGGTGGAGGGAGGTTGTGGGGGGATGTTAACCCAGTTTAGTAAGGAAAAGGATCTAGGGGTTACATCTGAGTTTGAAAATGTTTAGGGGACAGGAAATCATAAGTGAGGAAGCATTGCTCAGTGGTTAGAGCACTAGTCAAGCACTTGGGGATCCCATTTCAGTTCCCTGCCCTGCCACAGAATTCCTCTGGGACCTCAGGCAAGTCACTTAGCCTCTCTGTGCCCTAGTTCCCCATCTGTAACATGGGGAGAAAGCCCTGCCCTCTTTCAAGAGCATGTTGTGAGGATAGATTCATTAAATAATTGTGGGGCATTCAGGTTCTGCCGTGTTGGGGGCCATATCAGTACGACGGAAGAAGAAAGGAGTTTTGGAAGGTCTCAGACTCATCTACAGCAGACATTAGACCACAGCACACAAATCGCTGCATAACTACACAATCTCAGCTCAGAAGGAGCTCAAGACTGGAATAACGGGGTTTTCTGGGTCATGAATGAGGTGCACTGGTAATGCTGTATGTGGGCTCCGGACTGGAACCGCCAAGCACTGTGGGGACCTGGTCCATGACGATGGATCCTAGGAACTATGATAACATTGTGACGTTACAACCCATATTCTTCATGGAAATATGGTTATGATATGAATATGGTACAACTAAGATATACTTTATGCCACATGGCTCATGTGGGGTATCATTGGAAAAGTTCTGATTTACTGAATGTGGTTATCCAATTTGTATGCATGTGTCATTCCTGTCTCGGAAGCTGGGAATATTGACCATGTCTCCGTATTTCAAATGGGCTGTGTTGGATGATGCCAAACAATGTTAGTGGCTTATTGAAGAAATGCACACAAGCGCAAGGCTCACCCCAGGAACTGTGTGCAATAGAAACCTCTCAGAGATAGCTCGACACAATGGGAACTGTTTGACCCAGGTCACTGCAAAAAAGCTTTCCAGCAAGTGAGGGGAAGATATAAAAGAGGGACAATGACGACAGGAGGGGACCTCACTCTCCCTACAACAACATACCAGAAATCACCTGAGGAATAAAGACTAAGCTGTGGGAAGTTATGGTCCCAGGCTGGAAGGATTTTTAGCCTGTGTAAGAAAACCTGGGAAAGCCAAGGCAATTTGTGTCTTAATTATCTGCCAGCCAGTTTATCACTAAGGGTGAGAATCTGCTAATTTGTATCCTTCCTATCTAGTGTGTTAAGATCAGATTGCTACTTTTGTTCATTTACTAAAGTAATCTGCTTTGTTCTGTTTGCTATCCCTTTAATTACTTAAAATCTACCTTTTGTAGTTAATAAACTTATTTCTTGTTTATTATTAAACCCAGTTTATATAATTTCTAACGGGGGGGCCAAGAAGTCATGCACATCTCTCTTCACATTGAGGAAGAGGATGGATTTTTATGAGCTTGTGCTGGGCAGATTTTTCTATACAGCGCAAGACAGTATTAGTCTGGGTTTATCTCCCAAAAATGGGAACGCACATGAGTGGTGGGGGAGTCCTCTCACACAGAGCTGACTTCCACCTATGTCTGCAGCGGGGTGTGGCCATACCTGAGTGTGCGCTGCAAGAGGCCGGAGAGCCTAATTCAGCAAAGCAGGGAGAGGGAACCCAGGCTGTTTGAGCCGGGGAGGCTCAGTGACATCCCAGTACATCAGGTGGCATCCCAGAAAGTGGGGTCCAACCCATCACAAACACAAATAATAATAAGGATCAAGGCAGCCAAAGATATTCAACATGTCCTGTCTCGGGACAGAGCAGTAGAGCCATAACTGGTATCCATTTTCTTCTTGCCTACACTGAGTTCAGTGGAGTTATCCCAGATTTCCACCAGTGCAAGTGAAAGGAGTGAAGTCCCTTTTGTGCTTGCACGCACATCTGTGTGTGATTTCTGTGCATGGGTCTATGAACTGCCAAGGGCTTTTCTACATGAGGGAGATTTGAACTAGCACCTTGCTCAATTGAAAAGGTAAGGGGAAGTGGATGGGGAAAATCAGTGGAACTTCTTTCCCACATCAATGAGAGAAATTTCTCTCCAGGAGACATATTTGTTATTTGGAGATCAGACTGGCTGTAATCTGTTTCCATTTTCATTATATGTGTCCCCGTCAGAAGCTGCAGGCTCGGTGGCAGACACCCTGCTGTTTCCATTTGGCTGTATGAGGCAATAGATTAGATTCCTATTTGGTTCATGGAAGATCCCTAGTGATATCAATTAGATATGTCAGAGGGACTCAGGGGAATATTTCTTCCTTTATTTATTTATTGGAGTTGAAGACGTCGCATGCTATCACTGAGACACTCAATGTCTCTCTCTCTCTCTCTCTCTCTGGCTTGTAATAAATCACAGCAAAGGTTATTTTCACGAGGAGTGATACTGTTATCAGGGCTGTACCCAGCAGTGCAGGATTAAGAGTTTCTGTTTTAAAGATTTGGACACATGCTCAGTTTGTCTGTCTCTCTGATTGGTGCTTGTGCATTTATTTAAAACAGAGTTGTCTTCTTTTGGCAATTTGCTTGTAATGAACTGGTTCCATCAAGGCATGGGAGGATGGGGATGGCAAGAAATAAGCAGCAGCTCACCAGAACCTTGCTTATGCCCCAAACCCTCACGTTTTTAAGATCTTTAAAACTTTGGGTAACTTTTTTCTCTCCAATTTTCACTGTATGCTCCTCCTGCAGTTTTGAGCAACTCTACATTGAAATTCCACGTGGATAACCATTCTCTGAGGGATTCCATCATGACTCTTGCATTCAAGGGAGTTCAGACCTCAGCAGGGCATTGGATATATTAATAATGAGCATTTTTTGTATTCCCCCATGCAAAGCACCCTACAGCCAGGCATTAACTAATTAATGCACTCAAGATCTGGGGAGGTAGATGGGTAAATATTTTTAGCCTTATTTTACAGGTGGGGAAGTTGTGTCAGAAAAGTGAAGTGACTTGGTCATGGCCACACAAAACCTCCATGGCAGAGCCAGGACCTGTTTCCCAAACCTGCATATCATGCTCCCTTCTTAGCAAGTGTCCAACCCACACTCATGTATATGTCTGAGAACTATGACTCTTCTATCAATAATACCAAGTTAATGCCCACAAGGACCCCAGAATGAAGGCTCAATTCTTGCACTTGGCCTAATCCTGAAAGGTTCTGAGTATTGGTTACTCCTACTGAAATTACTATTAAACGATTTAAATCAGGTGTAATTAAATACACAGGAGGATGGTGCAAATAACATAGATCTGTCAATGTCACAGAGCGTGAAAGATGAAAGCAATGAAAGCAGACCAGAGAATACCTGTCACCTTAGCGCTGTCAGGCCAATACAGGCACTTCATTAAAATGGTGTAATCCCCTGTCCATGGGGGTACAAGAGGACATGTTAACTGAGCCTCTCAGTTTTCCTGTGTCATGTAAGAATAACAGGGCTAAAGCCAGCCTGACTTGGAAAGAGTGGGGATTGCTGAACTGATAGGGATGTTTCTGGTTAAACAAAGGAAAAGCTTTAGCTTGTATGAGAGCCAGTTGTTTGTCCCTGTAACCATATATCATAAACAGATAGTTAAGGGTTAATGTCTCTTCTACTTGTAAAGGGTTAAGAAGCTCAGTAAACCTGGCTGACACCTGACCAGAGGACCAATAGGGGGACAAGATACTTTCAAATCTTGGTGGAGGGAAGTCTTTGTTTGTGCTCTTTGTTTTGTTATTGTTCGCTCTTGGGACTGAGAGGGACGGGACATCAATCCAGGCTCTCCAAATCTTTCTGAATCAGTCTCTCATGTTTCAAACTTGTAAGTAATTAGCCAGGCAAGGTGTGTTAGTCTTATGTTTGTTTTCTCAACTTGTAAATGTTTCTTTTTGCTGGAAGGATTTTACCTCTGTTTGCTGTAACTTTGAACCTAAGGCTGGAGGGGGCCTCCTCTGGTCTATAGAAATCTGATTACCCTGTAAAGCATTTTCCATCCTGATTTTACAGAGATAATTTGTATCTTTTCTTTCTTGAATTAAAAGCTTTCTTTTTAAGAACCTGATTGATTTTTCCTTGTTTTAAGATCCAGGAGGATTGGATCTGGACTCACCAAGGATTGGTGGGGAAAAGGAGGGGGGATGGTTAAATTCTCCTTGTTTTAAGATCCAAGGGGATTGGATCTGGACTCACCAGGGATTTGGTGAAGTCCCTCAAGGCAACCCAGGGAGGGGACGAAGTTTTGGGGGAACAGAGAATGCCCCAGACATTGGAATTCTGGGTGGTGGCAGTGTTACCAGATCTAAGCTAATAATTAAGCTTAGAAGGGTCCAGGCAGGTCCCCCACATCTGTACCCTAAAGTTCAGGGAGGGGAAAGAAACCTTGACACCATGAAAAAGCAATTCCTGCATCATGAAACTACCATGCAGTTTGGCATGACTGGCAATCAAAGAGAGTCCCGGCTCTGGAACAGTGAGGCAGACTAAGTGGCATTAGCAGGACAGTATGGGAGTTCCAAACTGGAGTGGCTGGGCATGGCTGGTTAGGAGGGCGGCTCGACAGAACTGACTGGGAGCTGAGGGCTGGCGTAGCTGGGTGGGCTGCTGGGCAGGCTCAGGTACACTGGCAGAGCGCTGTGTGGAGCCAACACTGGAGCAGTAGAGTTTGTGTGCAGGCCATAAGTGAGGCCTCTCTTTCAGCTGTGTTTTACTGAATTCCACCGGCCGTGATTTTTAGAGATGTGATGATACAGGGCTGATTTCTGCTGTTTTGTAACCATATTTTGCTCATAATAAATGGGCTACTGACTATCCTATGGAAAATCTGGTAGCCTAAGGGATTGTTAATTCTGATATATCCTTGGACTCCCATCACTAGGGATCTCCACTGCTCCTAATGAAGTTGATTGCAAGACTCCCATTGGCTTCAATGACAGAAGGAGCAGGCTATAAACAATGCTGTGTGAGCATGAGCTTATTAATCCCTCGTAGGAGACAACTCTTATAAACAGAGCTGGTGGGGAATGATTTTCCCTCATGAAAAAAATATTCTTCAATGTTTTGGGGGGTTTTCATTGAAAACCAAACTTTTTTGGGGGTGGGATGGGGTGTTTGGTCAATGAAAACACAGATTTTTTCCCCCTGAAAATAGGCATTTCCCAGGGAAATTTTTATTTCAGTAAAAAAGGCATTTCCCACAGAAGAAACATTTTGATAGAGAATTTGCGACCAGCCCTAAGGTACTGTATTAGCACCATTTTGTGCGTAGGTCCACTGAGGCCTAGAGAGGGAAGCTACAGATCTCTGATGCCAGGGTCAGGGTCAGACCCAGATGGGGATTCTGAGGTCTTTTGCTCCCAGTTCTGTGCTCAGGTCACCAGCAATTGTCCTTCAGGGTGTTGTGTCCTCCTCCTCCAGACTAAAATAGCTAGAGTCTTCCTCCGCGTGCCGCGAGTGCCAGGGCCTAGCACAGAAACCCCTCACAACACCAGCCTCCTCTGCCTCATTTGATTTCATATTTAACCTGTGAATAACTCAATGAATATCTAAATCATCAGCGAGACACGTGCCTGGCTCGCAAACACCCATTATTAATGCACAAACACCCCCTGAATTGTCAGTTTACTCTAGGAGTGAGTCCCGTTTGAATGTTAATGCCTGTAAGATGAAACCTAGCTGATTAAATTTTAGACTTGCAAATGGATTTGGTAAATAGACTTTAGGAAAGGCGGGACGGAGACTGCCTGCTTTGATAGCAGATACAGTAAAAATCAGCACTTTGTGATTAGGTGAGAGATTCACTCTTGGAGAATAGGAGTCTCGAGGGGCTGCTTTCTGGTGAGAAATCTTATAAGTAAATAAATTTATGGCAGTTTTTCTTTTCCCAAACAGAAAAGTCCCTCAGCACTTCCCCCCAGGCTTTCTGAGGCAGACTTAATGGGAAATAAATAAATGAAGAGAGAGGCTGGAAACAGAACTCAGCTTGACAGTTCTCGAGACATGTCCAGGCCGATTTGGGACCGGAGAGGTTTGGATCAGGTTGGTGCAGTCAGCCAGCAGGACTTCTGCATGGAAGTCCAAAGCCACTTCCTTGTGTCTGGTCCATGCTCGGAGTCAGGGGGGAGAGGCCCAGTCCTGGGGAAGAAGATAGAAGATGACATTTAGTGCTTCCCTTATGGCTTTGATTCCTAGTGCTCTAGGAGGGAAGTATGGGCTTGTGGGTAATACACTAGACCTGAGATTGGGATACAGTTCCTGACATAGCAATGGTGCTGTAGCCCAGCCACAGAAATCCCAGCCTGCAGCAACAGAAAGAGCTTTTCTGTCACTGTTGCAACACCGTTTTCCCATGTGGCAGTAATTAGATTGTTGGAAACGTTCTTCCTTTGACCTAGCTGCGTCTACACTGAGGCTGAGGTTGGCATAGCTGCAGCAGTTGGGATGTGGATTTTAAGTGTAGACCATGCCTCTCCATCTCTTTATGCCTCTCATCTCTACCTGTAAAATGAAGTAAACAACCCTTCCATTGTCTGTCTTGTCTACTTGGAGTGTAAGCTTCCCAGGACGGGGACGGCCTCTTACTGTGTACAATTTCTGCTTCTTGACCAACGTAGTTAGGTTGACCTAACTCCCGGGGTAGACATGGGTAGGTTGATGGAAGAAATTTTCCATCAACTTAACTGCCGCCTCTTGGAGAGATGGATTAACTACATTCATGGAAATTCCCCTTCCCTTGATGTAGGAAGCATCTACACTAGGATGCGACAGCACCACAGCTGTGCCCTATAGTGTAGACATGACCTGAGTGTATAGGATCACAAATCAAATTGGGACCTGTTGATTCTATTGTAATACAAATAACAATAATTCACAAACATTAATAAATTAAGCCTTTGAGTTCCCTGGGGAAGTATGTATGTTTCATTATCCCCATTTTACAGATGCAGAAACTGAGGCACAGAGAAAGAGATTTGTCCAGCGTCACCCAGGGTGTCTCTGGCAAGCAGGCAATGGAATTCCTTCTCCTCAGTCCCTTTCCAGAACCCTTTTTTCCTATACAGGAGCCATTTTTATTCCTACTCAGCTTTCAGGTTTATTTAATTTTTCACTGTGAAAAGAAAACCAGTTTCCAAAATCCTTTTAAAAATGCAGATGACAGGGCACCTCACACCAACCTGTCTGTATAATATATAGGGAGATTTTAATAACAGTGCTTGCATTAGTTCTTATCTGGAGTCATATGAAATATTAAGAAGAAAAAGAGGAAAAAATAAGTGTTGAAGCTGGAATCTGGATTTTGCACATATTAAACCATTTATCTTTTGCTCCCTGCTGAGCTCAACCATACGTGGCTGCATCAGCCCAAAACCTTGAGAGAAACACAGCACTGGGAGGGAATGTCCTAGGGGAAAGGGCTGCTCAGCAGCATGGGAATGGAGAAGCACTTTCCCTTGACCCATCTCCCAGCGCCTCATTCAGAGAAAAAGGTGCAGCAGGAAATGGTGCTGGTTATTCTGTAGGGCTGCCTTCCCTGCTGAATCAGCACAGCATTAATGCCCGCCTGCCGCGGTGCTGCAGGGAGGGTGACTCTTTAAAGGGTGCTTTCACCTCTCTGTTCGTCCTGACACCAGTACCCCAGGGTGGTGTTAGGGAACCCTGTGCTGCAGGGAGCTGTGTGGGCGAGTCAGTAGGATCATATTAGTCATAGTGGTGTGGCCAAATTCCAATCCAAGCATGGCCAATTCATGCCTGACGTCATGCCACAGATTGTGGTAGCTACTTGACAGAAGAATCTGCCCCATTCTGTTTACATGCATCCCCTCTGCAGTTCAACTGGAATGAAGAAGGGCTGCTGCATCCCACCCTAGAGATGGCTGCATTGTAGTGTCCCAGTACAAGCAGCCGGTGCTTTGCTGCTGTGATGGGATACACAGGTCTTTTGGTGCCCACCTGCCCCGGGAGGAATCCTGCCAGCAAGACCCCTCCCCCCATATATAGAGAGGCCCCAGTGAGCCAGACTGTGCCATTGGATTTGGGGGATCAGAGCAGCATCCCAGCTGAAAGGCCTCACTGAGCTGAGGTGATTGGGTGCAGCTGAGAGTAATAAGAGGCCTTAAAAGGAAGGAGTGGGGCTACCTGAGAGCTGTGTAGGGAATGTGAGGGCCTGCAGAGCTGACACCATTTGGGTCTGAAGTGGGTGAGGGAATGTGGGTCCCATTTACCCAAAGGCTCTAGAGGGTGAAGGATGTTAAAAGGAGGTTCTGGCCCATCTCTGCGGGCAGCCAACCTGGAACCACGGGGGGCCCTTGCTATGCGAGTGTCTCTAATCCCTCAGCGCTCGTAGAAGCTGGGGTGTTTCTGAAGCTGGCCTCATGGCTCAGCCCTGGGCAATCCCATCAAGCACTAACACTTGAGCAGTTCTTCTGGCCTGGGACAGGCAGGCACTTACAGTATCCGTAGTGAAGGGGTCCCTGATAGCATCAGCTGCCTGCTCTTGCCAGCGGCCGTGAGTGTCAGGGGCAGGGAAGCAGCCACTATGTCCTCCTATCTCTGTGCCCTTTCCTTTATTAATGAAAAGCCAGGGCCAGCTGTTGTAGAGAAGCAAGCCCGGAGCAGCAGAATCTCTCCAGATTTCCAGCAGCACAAGCTGGCTTCCAGACCAAAGGAGTGTCAGGGTCCTCAGTTCTCTTTGCTACAGATCCTTTCTGCTGATTTTGAAGGCAAACAACCCCCCCACTCTCACTGTCCTGGCTTCCATCCCAGCCCTTAAACCGCTAGAGGGTGCTAAGAGATGAAAGATGCCATCTGTCCTTCCTGACCCCCATGCCCACTTTGCCATGCTAGTGGAGCATTACTGTAGTATGCCTTCTCCGTGCAGCAATGGACTGCATGAGAGCCCTAAGAGCAGGGGCAGCCTAGAGGGACCAGAGGCGTTTGAAAGTCCATCATGCAAGAACCATGTGGCTGATGGGGGCTCCTTGCCTTTCTTCCTTTTTAGAGGATGAATTCTAACGCAAGAGTTTTATTACCACAGCAGCTTGGCGTTCTGCTGGGGGAGTTGGGATTAGTTAACATCAGTCAAGAATTATGCTTTCTATTTACCTGTCTGAAATTTCCATTACTTTTCTTGTTCTGTATATTGAAACATACATCATCTGTTCATTAAAGCATAATCTCCAAATTATACCGTCTCTGAGCAAACAAGGTTACACTGGCTGCTCGCATTAGAATGAATCAATATCACACCTTGCCTGCTGCAGCTACTTTGGAGAAACCAATGCAACATCCTCAGTTGCTTGGCCAATCCTGCCTCCATGCAATCTGCCAGGGGTTGGGAGCTAGGTGTTAGTTTGGCAAGGTAAGGCAAGGAGAAGCAACAAGGAGGCCTAAGGATGAATTTACACCATCGGTAGCTGGAATCAGGGTCTGGCCTGGTATGTACAGTGTTTGTAAAGCCCTTTGGTGTAAAGCTCTGCATTAATATAATTACAGCTGGTTCTTATCTAGTGCTTTCCATCTGCAGATCTCAAAGCACTTCGTAAAGAAGGCCAATCTCATTATCCTCATCTTACAGATGGGAAAACTGAGGCACAGAGACATGCCTCATGATCACCCCGCTGGGCAGTGGCAGAGCCAGGACTAGAAGCCGACTCTCCTGAATCTCAGCCTGGTGCCTAGTCACTAAGAGACGCCAATCCCTGCATCCAAGGGAGTTGGGTACAGTGGGCCCAGCCTCTGAACCAACCCCTGCTTTGAGTTTATAACACACACACCTGATGGATCAAAGGCCCGCCCTGCCCATCTGTGCCCATTTCTGGCCATTGTTCTTTGTGTTGCTCTAGTACCTGGGGCACCAACCCAGGATCGTGGCCTCTGCATAGTGAGTACGTATGGACACGCAATCCCTGCTCCAAGGAGCATGGAGTCCATTCCACCACTGCCACACCCACTCTGAGCCTAGGTGAGATGAAAGCTAGAGGCTGATGCTGTCATAAACAGATAGCTAAGGTTTAGTGTTCTTTTACCTGTAAAAGGGTTAACACAAGGAACCTGAAACACCTGACCAGAGGACCAATCAGGAAACAAGACTTTTTCAAATCTGAGTGGAGGGAAGTTTTGGGTGTGAGTTCTTTGTTCTTTGTCTTGTGTCTGACCCTCTCGGCTCTAAGAGTGATTTTCCTACCTCCAGGCTTTCTAATCTTCTGTTTCCAAGTTGTAAGTTCAAAGATAGTAAGACAATAGGTTTATACTGTTTTTTTGTATTTACATGTGTGTAGTTGCTGGAGTGTTTTAAATTGTATTCTTTGTGGATAAGGCTGTTTATTCATTTTTTCCTTTTAAGCAATTGACCCTGTATATTGCCACCTTAATACAGAGACTATATATTCTGTCCTTTTTCACTCTTTCTATATAAAGCTTTCTTTTTAAGACCTGTTGGAGTTTTTCTTTAGTGGGGACTCCAGGTAATTAAGTCTGCAGCTCACCAGGGAATTGGTGGGAGGAAGAAGTCGGGGGAAAATCTCTTTGTTATATTTACTAAGCCTGACTTTGCATACCCTCTGGGTGAGGGGGGGAGAGAGATCAGCTCTCTCGGTATTTGTGTTTCCAGGACTGGAAGCAGGGAATCTCTTAGGGTTGTCCAGGGAGGGGAGCCTGGGAGGAAGTAACAAGGAAACAAGGGGAGGAGGTTATTTCCCTTTCTTGTAAGACTCAAGGAATCTGAGTCTTGGGGTCCCCCAGGGAAGGTTTTGGGGGGACCAGAGGGTATCAGGCCCTAAAAATTCCTGATTGGTGGCAGCGCTGTCAGATCTAAGCTGGTAATTAAGCTTAGGGGAATTCATGCTAACACCCATATTTTGGACGCTAAGGTCCAGATCTGGGAAGAAATGTTATAACAGATGCTGATTAGGGCCCCATGTCACTGCCCACTCTGTCTCCCCTCATCAACCCTGCATGTAGACTTTGGCAATGGGAATGACTTTGTCCACTGGGGAGCCAAACAGCGGAGGGGATGGGATACAGACCCCCATGGCCAGAGCAGCCCTGTGAGCTCGTCATCGCTGGGCTAATTACAATTGAAGCTGAAGTCAGTGGGCTGTACTGGATAGTTGGGGCGATGTAGCTGACAGAAGTCCACCCTTCCAGTGTGTTTTGCAGCCAGCATCATGAGTGTTTGTGAGGCACTCAGTGGGTTCAAATCTAACATGTGGCATTGGTGATTTGAGACTGTTAGGCCTGAATAAAGATATAGCAGACAAAACCAGGTATGCCAACCTGACCAAAGTCAGGCTAACAGAGGTTTGTGGGTAATCCCTGAGTGGAAAACACTGAAAAGCAGCAGCATGTCTCACAAGCGCTGGGAAAAAGTGAGATAAAAGAGAAGCTGCATTCCTGGCATAGTACCAGATGTGCTGTGTTCGGGCAGCTCCTTCGAAGAAGTGATAAGAGCCCTAGTTTCCCAGCCTCCTTGTTTTCACTCCCTGGTTTTGTTCTTTGTTTGTTTTTAACTCCCCTACATTTCTAACTTTAGGCATGCATGTATACTAAAGGTGTCTAGTTTCTAGTTGTTAGAAGAAGGGGGTGGGTTGCTCCAGTGAATAATTTATGACGCAATAAAACTGTCTATATAGGCTTATACTAAGATGTAAGAGGGGGCTGGTTCTCTCTGGAGACGAGCTGCTCTCTATTGATGCGTGCACTTGTCAATAAAGAGCTTTTGATCGGACCTTGCTGGTGTTGCCTGTCTCTCTCGCGGTCAGACAACGAACTTTGCCGTCGGGGTTAGAGTCCCTGACATCTTTGGCGACTCCGCCGGGACCCGTCTGACTCTCCGGCGGGGGATCGGACCCTGAGGCAACGCAGCGCGCATCCTCCAGTTTAGAGGAGCCTTGCCTGGTGATCTGATCTCTGCGTTGGCGATAAGGCGTGTTCTGTGAACCAGCTGAAGCTCGTAGAAATCCAGCAATGTCCACCTACCCGTTGAGTAGGGTCCAGGTTGTCGGGGTTAGAGTCCCTGACTACTTAGGTCTGGGTTAGAGTCCCAGTCCAGGTCTGGGTTAGAGTCCCAGTCCAGGTTTGCGCAGGATCCAAGTTGTCTGGGTTTGAGTCCCAGTCCAGGTGTTCAAGTCCCTGGAGAGGTAAGCGAGCGCTCGACGCGGGGAGGTGGGGGTTAGAGTCCCTTTACCTCGACCTGGGAAAGAGGGGTTAGAGTCCCTTCATTAAAATGGGACAAGTTGGCAATAAGTGCCCGGGGGACGCCCCGTTGTCTCTGATACTTAGAGATTGGAAAGAGATTTCTGAGACAGCTGGCCTAATTAAATTTAAGATGAGAATCTGTGTTGGATCCAATGGCCATCATTTACCTTTCATTTGTCCCCGACTAGAGACTGGCCGGAGGGTGAAACCTTTTCCACAGATAGGATAAACTCCTTAAGGGATATTTTGGTTGATCTTAGGCTGGGACAAATGGATTACTTGTTTGTATGGTATAATTATGAACCCATGGAGGGATGGATAGCTTTTGAAGCTGTTTGTATGGAGAGCTCTTGTAAAAAAAATCCCCCACCATATGCCCCAGAGCCGCACCGGGAGGAGGACAATTTTGTTCCTGTTTTTCCCCGCCTGATGGAGTGCAAAGATTCAAAAGCAGGTTAGGGACAGTTCAGGGACAGAGGAGAATCAAGGGGGAGCTCAGAGTGATGGTCCCTCATCTTCAGAAGAATCAGGCAGCCTCACTCCCTCTGTGCAGCCTCCAGCCAGCCTTTTGCAAACTTGGTCAGGGACTGCTTTTCAAACACCCCCAATATTACAGCAGCCCTCGTCCTTGCCCTTGTGGACCCCCACTAGATTACTTAACTCCATAAGGGAGAATGTTTCTGAGACACCCCTGATATGACAAGCCTCGCTGAGAACTTATCTGGTTCTATTGGTTGCTGGGGAACATGAGATGGTTTTACCCATATCCTGTTTGCAACTTCAAATTTGTTTAACTGGCAGTGCACTATGCCTCACTTATGAGACAATCCTGAGGCAGTGGAAAGAATGTTCTGCACAATCTTTTTCACTCATGTGCCCACTTGGGCAAATGTAAATCAGTTATTAGATACTCTCATAACAAAAGATGAAAGACAAAAAGTAAAAGAAAAATCTGCAGCTCATTTGAATGCACCTTGGCTAATTACTGACCCTAACTGGAATCCCAATAATCCAGCTCAAAAGACAAAGTTGGATGAATTTTTAAAAGCTGTTTTGAATGGTATTAGAGATGCAGGGGAGGTTACTCCAAATTGGAGCAAGGTGACTGCTTGTGTTCAGCATCCAGATAAGCACCTCTCTGACTTTTGTGCTCGACTGATTTGTGAAGTTAAAAAGCATGGGAATTTAAATCCTGAAACTGATCATGAAAAGGAGATGGTTAAAATGGTTTTCATGTCACAATGTGCAAAGGATATTGCAAAGAGATTTAGAGAGCATCCAGATGGTACGCAAGGGAAAAGTTTGTCTAAAGTAGTTAGCATTGCTACTAGAATGTTTAATGGGAAAAAGAAAAAGAAAAAAAAAGACATAAGGAACGGGTTAATTTAAAAATCATCTTGGTCCCGGGATGGAAGGAGGGGGTTGCTCTGCGTTCAGGGTCAGGAATCGGCGCGGACTGTGCTTGGTGCAGGAAGGGGCTGCTTTCGGCCCCAGCTGGCTGTGAAGGAAAAAATATAGACAGAGGCGAAGCAAAGGAAATACAAGTTACAGAACTAAAATTACATTTGCAAAGCTTAACTGTCCAGTAAGATCCAACAGTGTGCCTTTGTGACCCTGGAGTCGGTGTGGCTTGGTGACACCAAAGAAGCCACAGGCAGCCGACCTGGACTGGAATCTCTGAAAGAGACGCCGCAGGAGATTCCAGGGTGTAAGAGAACAGCCCTCCCAAGAGAAGAAGCATATTGGAAATTCTGGACGAGCTGTAAACAGGATAATCTCCCTTCCACCTCTCCCCCTCCTCTGAACATTATACACAGAAGTGGCCAGTCTGAACGTACGTGTGTGAGTATGAAAGGAGCTTCGGGCTTGGGGTATTAATATTTTCCTGAGTGATGTGGGAGCGTTCCCAACACTCTCTGTTGTTGTTTTATTATTTTATTAATGAAGCTTTAAAATTCAGTTATATGGTGTGTTTTCTTTATCTTCCCCCAATAATCCTGTAGTGTCAGCCTAATCACCTAACACGAGGAATAGATTGGTAACAGAAATTTGTCACAGTTTGGTGAGCAATTAAGAAGGGGGGAGCCCTGCAGAATTTACACCATCTATTTGTTTTACCCTTGTTATTTTGTGTTTGCTTTGCTTGGTACTGTTGGTGCTATATGCTGAGAACTGCATGAGTAAAAGTGAGTCCTAATAGGATAAGGAAACACTATCTGGTTCTGGTTCTGTTCTATTTAACCAGTTACTGTTGTTTTTTTTTTTTGCTCTGTTCATTTGGGTGTTAGGAGTGTGGGCGGAACTGAACCTCTCGTTCATAATTCCTCGGAGTGGAAGCCATGTGTGCGAGAGAGCTCTGAGGTGGAATTGAAATCCTTCTGTCCCGTCCCCTGTAGCGGTCAGTGTATAGAAGTGGGAAAGTCTGGCTTAGACTGTAATTCCCTCTGCTCTCTGTGTAATTCTCTTTTCTGTTTAAGTGTCAAACAGATGAATGAGTCTCTGGGTAAACCCTCTAAGAATAGTCCTTTAACTTATATGTTAAGTAAATGGCCTTTGCCCAAGGGCCATGTGTCTTCGTCTAGGTGGCAAGCCTCATAAAGGAGAACTCGGGTAGTCTTGTGAGTGAGAAAGTTTAAGGGAAGAGACCAGGAGGGGTGGGGGCTAGTTGAGAAGCCCACCCTCCTAGCTAAACTGGTAGTGGAACAAGTTGGTGCCTATGGAAGGGACAGTTCAGTGAGAAAAGCAAGATCGGGCCCAGGCGGGCAGGCAACAGACAGAGAGATTGGAAAACAGGTTGGAAAACTTTAAGGGTGTAGTGGAAGGAAGGAGTAAGTAAGTGTAAGCATGGGAATTTCAAATACCCAGGACTTACTTGGAATGGTAATTTAAGTTAATAAAAGTGGCTGTTGGGAGACAAGCAAGTGATTTAAGGGAGAGTGAGAAGTTAACTCTGTAGTTGCTGAAGAAAACAGCAGTTGAACTTTGTAAAAATGCTAAAGAGGAAAGTTCTTGGTGTCTTTGAAATGTTTGTAAATAAATTGAGGCAAAGAAATTGTTAATTGCAATCATTTAGAATTTAGTTAAATTAGCTGAAGAATGTATATAGTGCTATGTAATTAAAATTTTATTAGGCTGTAAGGGCACTATAAGTAGTGATGTTTTCTTTCAGTGTTTGAAAGCAACAGTTAGAAGTAAAAAGCAAGCCAGAAAGCATCTGTATTAATGCAAATTATCTAACTGATAAGGTAGGAACCACTGAAACCTGGGCTACCTATGAAACACATAAAATATGGAATAAATCCTCTGTTTTTCCTGAAATCAACAAGGGTATTTGTCTATTTTAAGCAATGATTGACTGCCCAGAAGGGGTAAACCTCTGTTTTTTTTGTCTTTCAGATAATCAAAGAAAACTGATGCCAGCTAAACAGCATTCAACGTACCATGCATTTACTGGCACAATAGAAATTATGTTTTGTGTTCTATGTTCTGTCTTGTGGTGTTTGTCTTGTGGCCGAAATTGTTGTGTTTAGTGTTTTCATGGGATGGTCTGGTTTGAAATCAAAAAAAAAAAAAAAAGGTTAAATTAAAATGCACATACTTGTTTTGTTCAACTTGGAATACAAAGTGTTTAAATAAATCAGGACAATGTAATATATTAAAGTCTAATGCATTTCCTTAAGTAAGAAAAAGAAACTTCATTGGCCAAATTGTTAATTGCAAAAATTGTTGTTAAAATTTGCATACCAACAGTCTTTGAAAGCAAAGACATGAAAAGTTAACCCACTCCCCATATTGAACATGGAATCCTTCTGGCTACCTCAAATTTCTAGCCAGAGGGCTGGGGATGGTGAAAAGCTATTGGACTACAGGTTGTATTAAGTAAACTCCTCAAAGTGGGTGTGCTTGTCCTGGCCTGTTGCTCCAAAGTTCTGTAATAAAGTTATTTTAGTAAAAGGGTATATGTGGCATACATTAAATAATAAGACTAATGTACTGTATAATAACAGTGTGTAGGTATTCATTGTTGGGAAAAATGTGTATAAGTAAAAAATAAAAGTTTCCTTTGCAGGTTAAAAAAGCCAAGAAAAAAAAAAGAACAAAAAACAAAATAAATTAACTAAAAAAATAAAATAAAATAAAATAGCAAGCTCAGGCTATAGATAAGACACTGACTCCATTCAAGGACACTGCTCACAGTTAAGACTTGGTTAACAACCAGGAAAAGGAGAGCTTGAATTTGCCCATGCAGCTATAAGATCTGAAAAACACTGCCAGGCACTAATGAAATGTGTTAAGTTTCTTTTCTCACAGGTAAGGAAGCGCTACCCAAAGACCCTAGCAGCCCTGCCACTCCTTACAACCAGGAAACGAGATTGATGTAAAGGTCCACCAACGAAAGACTGCCTTGGCTCCATGCTGGAAAGGCCCTTAAGTCCTAATGACTACCAACACCGCTGTGAAGTGCCAAAAACTGACTGTTTGAACCCATGATTCTCACTGCAAAAAAACCCCTCCAACTCGGGAAAATTCTCCTACTGATGATTAGCCTATTTCTCCTTCTAGCTCCACTGTGTCTTCTGGACAGTAGGGAAAAAGTACAAAGTAACGTGCTAGTAATCTCTCCCTTGTCCACCAACAAATCTATTGTGCCTTTAAATTTTTCTACAAAAAGCAAAGCCATTACAGGGTTATGTGCTAGTAACCTCTGCCCTATATGATGCTGCACCACAACTAATTTGGAAAAAAAAAAAAAACACTCACTCCACTAAAATTGCCAAAGTCCAGAAATTCCTAACTAGAAAAAACATTAAAAACTGACCCTGGTAAAAAAACAAAGAATTGTACACTGGCAAAAAAAATTTGTGGGACCCATGCTTGGAAATGTGGTATTAATTGAATTTTGGGGTTTATTCTACAGGCTGTGCCCTGTGTTCTAAATAAATTCTTCAGCATGTATTAAATTTTAAATAACAAGTACCCGAAGAGTTTGTTCTGCCACTGGAAATTTTACCTGTATTAAAACCATTCCAGTGACTAATAATGTAACCCCCTCCTATGCTATTAATGTCAATGCCTTTTAAAAGTACCTAAAATAGTTAAATAACAAATGTAATATAGTACTACATCAAGGAAAAATGGTATTAAATATCACTGAGGCTGGAAAGGCATTGCAGTGGGATCTAGTATGTTTGGAGATTCCGAATTTCCTAAATAACCAGCTAATGGCCATTCGAAGTGATCTTGAGTACCAGACTTGGCCCACTGCCCTTACAGAAACATCAAAAGTACCATCTAATCTGTGGTCATAAAAATATACTAAAGACTTTCTGGGTGGAAGTGTAAACATTTACAGTGCTCCTTCCAAGCATTTGAACCGGGGGGTGTGGGCTTCCACATACCGAATCCTGACGGGTCCATGGGGAGGATGCACATAAAACTGGATTATTCACCAAAACACCTGAAAAATTAAACCACTTGGTATACCTAACTGATTTATAGTCAGTGCCCCAATCCCTTAGTTGTCAAACAAACAGAATTCCACTCTTTTGTCCGTGCACTCATTCCTGGATTGTGGGTGGCTAAGCTCAAAAGAGCAGTTGTAAATATTTCTGCAAAGCTTAAAAAAAAAAACAGCTAATGCATTAATAGACGCATTCCAAAAGTTGCAACAAAAGACTAATAAAGTAGCAAAAGTAACTTTGCAAAATAAATGTGTGCTAAATGCCATAAATGCTAAATTAGAAAAAAGCTTGTGCTCGCATCGGGAAAAAATGTTGCTTTTCTGTTAATCACTCTGGCTTAATTAACAAGAATTTACAAGCTATTAAGAATGTTCTGTTGTTTTCCATGCTATATCTCTTGATCACACTTTTAGTTTTAAGGACCTCCACTCAGACCTTGGGTCATGGTTTACTAGCCTCCCGCGTACAATTGTTAAATAAATATGTGTCCCAAGAGTCCCATTATGGTCCTCTAGGGACAAAGGGGGGATTGTTAGGCCTGAATAAAGATATAGCAGACAAAACCAGGTATGCCAACCTGACCAAAGTCAGGCTAACAGAGGTTTGTGGGTAATCCCTGAGTGGAAAACACTGAAAAGCAGCAGCATGTCTCACAAGCGCTGGGAAAAAGTGAGATAAAAGAGAAGCTGCATTCCTGGCATAGTACCAGATGTGCTGTGTTCGGGCAGCTCCTTCGAAGAAGTGATAAGAGCCCTAGTTTCCCAGCCTCCTTGTTTTCACTCCCTGGTTTTGTTCTTTGTTTGTTTTTAACTCCCCTACATTTCTAACTTTAGGCATGCATGTATACTAAAGGTGTCTAGTTTCTAGTTGTTAGAAGAAGGGGGTGGGTTGCTCCAGTGAATAATTTATGACGCAATAAAACTGTCTATATAGGCTTATACTAAGATGTAAGAGGGGGCTGGTTCTCTCTGGAGACGAGCTGCTCTCTATTGATGCGTGCACTTGTCAATAAAGAGCTTTTGATCGGACCTTGCTGGTGTTGCCTGTCTCTCTCGCGGTCAGACAACGAACTTTGCCGTCGGGGTTAGAGTCCCTGACAAGACTGAAGCAGGTTGAAAACATTTGACACCAATATTTTGGCAGCCAGCTGTTTTTACCAGCCCCATGAGCCGTATGTGGACAGATGCTTTCAAAACTTCAAACTTGACAAATTTTCATGAAAAATGTCAAGAATTGTTTTGTGACAAATGTTCCATCTTTTTTTGACCAAATCTGCCTGAGATTCCTTTTATTCCCCTGGACTGGACACCAACAAATCCAGCTTCTAGCCGGAAGGAATTGTGTTGTTGTAAATGATTTGACTGATGGCTTTTTGGTGACCTGTGGCAAAAATGTCAGATTTCAGCCCCCTCCTCCCCACACTCACCTTGTAATTAGCAGTCCATAATGAATGAGTGATGTGAGCCTAATTTCAGCAATCTAGTTTACAAGGAGATTTGAAGAGCTGAAGTGTGACAAGAAACACTGGTGAACTCTTGGTGACCTCAGATGGAAAATTCAAAATTCAGCAGCAAATTGGGAAGTGTGATTTTCCCTGTTCCCCATGCTTGACTACAAACAAAAGTTGGAACAAAGTTAGTTTTCAAGAGCCTAGCTCCTTGGGAACATGGAGATTACCTCTGTCAATCACTGTAGTAGAGGGCTCTATAGAATACTAGATACAATGTACTGCACACATTTGAAACATCAGATTATTAGCAATTTAAACAATGTTTAATATACTCTGAAATTAGACAATTTCCAGGATAATTAAAATAGCTCATGGCATGTTAACTGCTGCTATCACCACGTGTAAACCGCACCCCATTCAGTTCCATGGAAAGATTTCTATTAACTTCGATGGGCTTGGACTGGGTACCCTTCCATCACCCTATTTAGCATGTGCTTAAGACTTTGCTGAAAAGGGATGGCTTTACACAATGACTTCAGTGGGCCATAAAGTGGGGTGTTACCCTAGGGTACTCTTTTCCTTGAAAGGACATTGATTTTAAAAAAATTCTTAGAAGAAATGAAACAAGCCAGCTTTACTGTAAAAAATGCATTTCCCTCCTGCAGCTTCTCATGGTCCTGGATCTTCAGGGTTTTAAACTGGTATTACGTTCCTTTCAATGGGGGAGTATTCTACAGATGGCATTTGTCTTCCATAAAATGCCTTGCACTTGTATTTAAAATCTGTATAGTGGTGTGAGAGACATGGAATGCATAATAACTATTACAGAGCTGTCCAGCATCCATTGAAATAGAAACAGATGATAGGGCTTGGTGTTTTGTTCTCCATCAGGAGCATGGTAGACATTATCATTGAGACACATTACTGCAGTACGCGGACCACTATCCTCTGGAGTGCAGTAGCTGCTTTTGATTTGACAGTATTCATGGGAAAGTATTTTAAATAATACATGACGTTTCTGTGCAATTCAAGGCTCATGTGCTAGTTTAACAGCAGTTGCGATGTGTTATCATTTGATAAACATGCTCGTTATATATTATGTATATCATATCCTGATGTCAGATTCACAGGGAATTTTTTCTGGTCAAGCAGCTGGGCTGTTTGCTCTGCATGTGGATTAGGTTACGTTAGCATCTCCATTGTAAAGTGCAGTCTACTCTCCCCGTGCAGCCTGTGCTTAAACCAATGCTGCAGTGTAAATATTCTAATCACTACATCTAATTACAGAGAAGGGCAAATTAATACAAAAGATTTTAAGAGTGTCTTAAACATTACAAATGCTCATCTCCCTTTGGCTCGCATAGCCTCTTAGCTTCAGTGGAGTTTCATTGGAATAAGTGAGGGCAGGTCCAGACTAGAGCTTTAAATCGATTTAAACAGCTTTAAATCGATTTAAAGCTGTAACCGTCCACACTACAGAGTACAGTAAATCGATTTTAAGGGTCCCTAAAATCGATTTCTGTACTCCACCTAAACGAGCGGAGTAACCCTAAAATCGATTTTATAAAATCGATTTTATGCTAGTGTGGACGGAAACAGAAGTTAATGGCCTCCGGGAGGTATCCCATAGTGCACCGGTGGCCGCTCTGCACAGGGAAAGGAACTCTACTGCTGGCCAGGTAAACAGGAAAAGCCCCGGGAACTTTGAAATTTCAGTTCCTGTTTGCCCAGCGTGGAGCTCTCAGCAGCAGAGATAACAATGCAATCTCCTGAGAATAGGAAAAGAGCTCCAGCATGGAACACACAGGAGTTACAGGATCTGATAGCTGTATGGGGAGAAGAGTCAGTGCTTTCAGAACTGAGGTCCAGCAGAAGAAATGAGAAAACCTTTGAAAAGATTTCTAATGCCAGGAGACAGAGAGGACACAGCAGAGACTCGTTGCAGTGCAAGGTGAAAGTGAAGGAGCTCAGACAGGCGTATCAGAAGACCAAAGCAGCAAAGGGCAGGTCAGGATCTGGCCCCAAAACATGCCGCTTCTACAAGGAGCTGAACGCAATATTGGGGAACTGTGCAACGACAACCCCCCCCTTGTCTGTGGATTCAGAGGTGGGGGTAGTGATCTCTGCCACTGCCGAAGATTTAGAGGACAGCGAAGATCACGATGAGGACCAAGAGGAGGACGAAACAGCAGAGAGCACAGAGCATTCAATTCCCCCTAACAGCCAGGATCTTTTCCTAACCCTTACAGAAGTACCCTGCCAGCCCTCTCAAGCCAGTAGCACAGAAAATGATGCTGTGGAATTGTCCTCTGGTGAGTGCACTTTTTTTATTAAAAGCGTAGGCTGAATGAATGCAAGCCTTTTTTAGTGAGTGATTTGCCATGAGTGCTTGCATGCAGTAGCTGGAATTAGAGTTACTGGAACAGTCCGTTAACATGTCTGGGAACAGAGATGGCCATTCATTCCTTTCTTCTGTGCTGAGCCAGTAAATGAAAAACCTTTCCTAAAACAATGACCCAGGTGGTGGT
The DNA here is from genome assembly GCF_007399415.2 of Gopherus evgoodei. Classification (NCBI taxonomy): domain Eukaryota; kingdom Metazoa; phylum Chordata; order Testudines; family Testudinidae; genus Gopherus; species Gopherus evgoodei. The sequence goes on along the minus strand of NC_044340.1, from coordinate 20,076,084 downwards.
TGTTAGAAAGCTGTTCATTCCTACGGGGTAGTGTCCCCTAGCACTTGGCCAGCATGAATCATCCCTATTAACTGCCATGGCAGAGGGGGGATGGGGTTAGGTAGATGGCATTAAAGCTAACTCCAAAGTGCAGCACAGATGATTGTGGGAGGGAACTTGTATTTCCCTGTGCTGCACCTTTTCCATGGCTTAAGAAAAGAAACCAGTGTTGTTCCTTAAAGCGCTTTGCCTCACTACTGTTCATGCTACCTGATAATAGCAGGGGGTGCAGGGTACTACAAGCCACTGCACGGTTCACTACCAAATAACTTACCATTGTCTCCGGACACGGTCTGTGTGCTCCCCTGACCTGCGGCTGAGCTGAAATCTCAGTCCTCAGCCACAAGCAATAAGTATTAAAAGAATCCTAAGGCGACCTTGTGGTAAAGTTACATGCTCAAGGTACGGTGAATAGCGCAGTTCACTGAGAAAGACTGTATCCATTGTTCTATGAAATGTCTCTTATGATTCTTCTATCACTCTTTCCACCCCCACCCCCCCACACAGCTGCACATTTCTCCAGCCTCCCTCTCCCTTCTCCTGTCCGACGGGGAGGTCACATAAGAAGGCTAAGAAAAAAGAGGACGCGTGAGGAGATGTTCACAGAAATTATGGCAGTAACCCGTACTGAGAGAGCTCAGCAGGGGGACTGGAAACAATTGGTCGCAAAGTACAGGGAGGCTGCCAGTCAACGCGAAGACAGGAGGGATGCTAAAAATGATTTCAGGTGGCAGGAAGAGCAGCGCTGGCGGGCAGCAACGCTGGATCTTCTTCGTGATCAGACCGACATACTCCGCGATATGCTGGAAGAGCTGCGTGGTCTCAGGTTGCCTCTGCAGCCCATGTATAACCTCCCTCAGTACTCACCCTGTCCCACACCTTCCAGAACCAGGCGTGTAAGAACGCGTGGGGGAAGGCTATCTGCACCAGCCAACTACACCCCTGTGGACAGTCCAACCAGAAGGCTGTCATTACATTGAAAACCCCTTAATGTTATGTTTCTTCCCTCCTGTACTCCTCCCAAACCTCTCCCTTGGCACCATTTACTTACTTTACTCTCAGGACATGCTATGCAAAGGCAGTGTGAGGGTGGGTTGTTAAAGAAATAAAGCATGCAGCTTTGCAAAGCTTCAGGGAAGCTAGTTTGCAGCATCAGGAGTAAACACATGGGAAGGTGGGTAATACAGGGAAAATAAACAAAGCAGTCATACCGTACCATGGTCTATGATAAATCTTGTTATGTCTTCTCTGATGCGCCTTCTTCTTACCAACCTCCCTCCTCCTTCCTCCAAACCTCCCTCACTCCCTTCCCCGGAGAACCCCGAGTTATGAAATGTCATGCACAGGATTGTAACAGCAAGCATGATGATTGATTGCTGAAAGGGTCTGATTTTTAATAAAGAACTCAATTTCTTTAACAAATACCAGTAACTTTATTTTCAATAAGCAAGCAGTTAAGGAAGGGTGCAGGGAAGCTCGTTTGCAGCAGCCAGAGTCAAGACATGGGGAGGTAGGTAATAACAGGGAAATAAACATACCAATCACACTGTTCCCTGGTCCATGAAGCCACTTCTGGGCTTCCTTAACTGACTTTGTCTTTCCTTCCTACATCCCTCCCTGACCCTAGCCATTTACTATTCTTCTCCCAAAAAAACCCTATTACTGTAATTCTATTCACAGGCTTCTAAATGCAAGAGGGAGGGTGCGCTGCTTACAGTGACTGTCTTTTAATAAAGAATTCAATGTTTTCCACAGACACAGACGGCTATTTTAATTACCGTAAGCAAGCAGTTGTGGAAGGGTGCAGGGAATGCAGCTTGCAGCAGCAGGACTGAATACATGGGGAGGGTGGTAATCAATGGAAAAGAAACTCAGCATTCAAACTGTACCCTGGCCCATGAGGAAGCTACTTTTCAGGGCTTCTCTGATGCGCACAGCATCCTGGTGTGATCTTCTAATTGCCCTGGTGTCTGGCTGCGCATAATCAGCGGCCAGGTGGTTTGCCTCAGCCTCCCACCCCGCTATAAAGGTCTCCCCCTTACTCTCACAGAGATTGTGGAGCACACAACAAGCAGCAATGACAAAGGGGATATTGGTTTGGCTAAGATCTGAGCGAGTAAGAAGCGTTCGCCATCTTCCCTTCAATCTGCCAAATGCACATTCTACCACCATTCTGCACTTGCTCAGCCTGTAATTAAACAACTCCTGAGCACTGTCAAGGCTGCCTGTGTATGGCTTCATTAGCCAGGGCATCAAGGGGTAGGCTGGGTCCCCAAGGATAACTATAGGCATTTCAACATCTCCAACTGTTATTCTCTGGTCAGGGAAGTAGGTCCCTTGCTGCAGCCGTTTAAACAGTGTAGTGCTTCTGAAGACACGTGCGTCATGAACCCTTCCTGGCCATCCCACGTGGATGTTGGTGAAACGTCCCTTGTGATCCACCAGGGCTTGCAGCACCATTGAAAAGTACCCCTTGCGGTTTATGTACTGGGCGCCCTGGTGCTCCGGTGCCAAGATAGGGATATGGGTTCCATCTATGGCCCCCCCACAGTTAGGGAATCCCATTGCAGCAAAGCCATCCACAATGGCCTGCACGTTTCCCAGAGTCACAACCTTTCGAAGCAGCAGCTTAATGATTGCTTTGGATACTTCCAGCACAGCAGCCCCCACAGTAGATTTTCCCACTCCAAATTGATTACCGACTGACCGGTAGCTGTCTGGCGTTGCAAGCTTCCAGATGGCTATTGCCACTCGCTTTTCCACTGTGAGGGCTGGTCTCATCCTGGTGTTATGCCGTTTCAGGACAGGAGAAAGCGAGTCACAAAGTTCAAAGAAAGTGCTCTTACGCATGCGAAAGTTCCGCAGCCACTGTGAATCGTCCCATACCTGCAGGACTATGCGGTCCCACCAGTCAGTGCTTGTTTCCCATGCCCAAAAGCGGCGCGGAACGGGTAGAACCTCCCCCAAAACCGTCAGGAGCTCCAAAGTGCAGGGGCCCGGGGTGTCGGAAATCTCGTTCTCCAAGTCCTCATCACTGTCGTCCCCGCAGTCAAGCATTCTCTCTTGCATTTCTGACTCATGGTTCAGCATGGATAGCATGAGAATGCGTGAACTATTTACAGCATTCGCGATCAAGGATAAGAGCACTCCTGGATCCATGCTTGCTGCAAAATGGCGTTTTCTCACTGCAGCCAGTAAAAACCGCGCGAAGTGACTGTGTTCCGCTGACAGGAAGGGAGGGGGTGAGGCTGTACCCAGAACCACCCACGACGGGGATTTTGGCCCCATCATGCACTGGGGTAGTAACCCATAATTCCAAAGGCCAGGGACCCATGCAGGAACTGTGGGATAGGTACCCAGAGTGCAACGCTCAGGGAAAAGATGGACGCCAGGGAACATGGACGCTCAACATCGATGTAAGTAGCCCTAGTGTGGACGCGCAAAATCGATTTTATAAAGCCTGCTTTATAAAATCGATTTTAATAACATCGATTTTACCCTGTAGTGTGGACGTGGGCTGAGAGAAGGATTTGGCCCTATCTGCGTAAAGCAAAACATAACTACCATGCAGGGAGAGGAAATGGCCATCTTGGGAGTCTGATGAGATTGAGACACTGGACATGCTAATCGACATGTGCATGCATGAAAAAGGCAGGAGAGTTCCAAAGCTGTTGTAAGTTCTGTTTTGTTTCACTGTTAAGTTAACTCATTTAAATAACAATAGACCACACTGTAGTGCTTTGGGACACTGGGCATTGAGCTGCTGTGTCTCAAGACCCCATACCACACTGAAGCTCATACTGGGAACCATTGATAAAATGGCAGGTCTCACGATGTGAACAGCAGTCCATTCATGGATGTGACAGGCTTCTGAGAGTGAGAGCACCAAGCTCATGTGCTAAAAATTGGGTCCTTTGCCAGGCACCCAAAAATTAAGGCCCCAAGAATCACTGGTCACCTCTGAAACTCTCAGCCTGAGGTTCCTCTAGTTCTTTCAGTTCTTTCAGTTGTCTGTATCGGTTGTTGGATCTGTAAATGCCTCAGGGCAGGGACTTCTGTGGAAGCTTGCACAGCTCCACTCATACTGTCGGTGCTTTACAAATACATAGCAAAAGGGAACAGTGACAGGAAATCCCCACCTGGCACACACCTGTGCATTGAGGGAAAGAACCCGGGCCTTTCAGCAGGCTACCATCAACACTAGTGTAAAGCTTAGACCTTGGGCAGATGGACGGAAAGGAGCCGAGTAAAAGAGAAATAAATGAGTATGACCATGTTATAGGTTGTATGTACCTTTTCCGTGAATTTTGACAGCTGCAGGTGAAGGGGTTTGCCTTTAAAAATGGAAATTGGCACTAGACTTTCATATTGAGGAGCACAGGCTTACACTGGCTCAGCCTAGAGTCCATTATCCTCTCTCCAGCAGTGGCTAGTATGTGATGCTTCGGAGGAAAATGATCCTCTTGAAAATGCACCTGGATGGTTGTTGCATATAGGGATGGAAGGTGGGCAATTTCTTCCTGATATTTATGGGGATTATTTCGCAGTCTGAAGCATGAAATCTGATTATCCGCATCCCAGTGGGCATGACCACTGTGCAAATGGTATCAGTCGCGTGACTGTTCAGTGCTCCCAGGCCCTGACTAGTAACAGCTCCCCAGCACAAACCTCACCACTTTCTATTGCAAGCATTAGGGGCACTGCTCTGATCTGCCTTTTCTAATATGGACACAAAGCAGAGCAGACATTAAAAACACAACTCTACCAAAGTAAAACACAGCGCTGCACACACAGTTCTCTTCAGGGGAAGAGGACCAGAGCAAGACCAAGCCACATGTGCCTAGAGCAGGACAAAATATATTGATCAAACTTTTTCTGGCGAAAAATGCGGAGTAGGTGATATCAAAACATTCTGTGAATTCAGATTGATTTCCTTGAATTGTTTCATTTGAAATAAACATTTAAGATGCAGAAAATCCCCCAAACATTTCATGTTGAGATTATCAAATGAAATGTTTCAATTTTTTTGTTCAAAACAACTTTTTGTTTCAAAATTTCCTTTAATTGTATTTTAAAAAATGTTTCAAATGTATTAAAAATGTTCAAAATCAAGAAGAAACATTTTAGCTTGACCTGAAATGTTTTATTTTCTACTTTTCAATTTGTCAGAAATGCCAGAACATTTCACTTTTGGCAGTTCCAGAAATGATTTTTGTAAATTATTTTTTGGAATTACCAGCAAACTGAAAGGTCTGTACTTTGCCCAACTCTACATGTGGCAGATGTTAGTCACATTACGTAGTGTGCCACCGGCAGGTGCTCAGATACGAAGATGGAGGCAGGATAAGAACATGTATAGTATAATACAGTGTAGTGTAGTATATAGTACTAGGGTTTCGCGTTCCCTCATTTTGTGCATATGACAGACCACGCTACTCTGAAAGGGGAAATGCAAGAGGGAGGCAAAAAGCAATGACAAACCAAGAAAATTCATGAAAAAAAGAAGACAAGAAAACTTCTCTTTATTTTCTTTTCAGTGGACAGCAGCAAACATTGTCTAGATCGATCCCTGAACATCCGTTGCTTACATTTAGTCTCTTCTCCTTCACGTCCTGGTGGGGTCTTATGTGAAACCTTTAAGCAAACTTCCTTCTTCCCCTTAAATTAAAAATGTTAAGGAAAAATGGCTCCTGTCCTCATCTGCCTGGGTGCCCCTCACACAGCCACCCGGGCCCTGTCTGGGATCATTCCGCCCATCTCCTTATTATGAGGGAACTAGGAATGGAACAGCAGCAGTGTGGGCTGCAGGTCGGGACTGAGGGGCATTGGGAGGGATGTGAATTGGGGGTTCAGAACTTGACTAGGGGGCTAGGGATGTGAATGGGGTGCTGCAGGTCAGGATGGAAGTGTATTGGCAGAGCTGTGTGTACGTGTCGTCTGCTACGTAATCAGCGCTGAGCACACCCTGCATTGAAGGGCCCCAGCCTTTCTGGGATGCCAAAGGATTTGCAGTTGAAAGCGCCAAACCTTTTTTTCTTCTCCTGCTTTTCTGAGTGACTGGTTGACAAAACTGGTTGACAGAATCAGTCTGTGGAAGAAGGAGGCATTTCTGATCCTGCTGTCAGTTCCTCAAATGCTCCTGATGCACTTTCTTTCCTTGTTACATGCGATATGCCAACTTCTCACCTGTGAGAGTCCAGCTCCATATCTGAATGCAGCCCCCCTCCCCAGGAATTCAGTCTCCCAACACAAGCAGCCTAGTGACCAGGCCATGGCATCGTGCACACAGCACACGTCTGATGCGGAGATGCTTTACTCCTGGCCTTGCACAGATCCTGGGTCCACCTCCGGCTTCCTGCTCTATTGACAGCATCCTACTAGCTGGGGATAAACTGCAGCCGCTCTGCAGCCCAGCCACACCCACCCACAACTGAACCTGAGTTTCATCTCCTTTCATAACCACGTGCAGGTTGGCTTGTTCAGTGCTCAAGGGCCTGGGCTAACCTTTCATCTCTTGGTTTGTAACATTGTTTAAAGGTAGGAGTTAGTTTAGCTCTCATGAAAGTGATCAGGCAGGTAGTACTGGCTGGGTGCCATACAAGCTCCTCAGCTCTCCAGCTTTTTAAGTGCCTCTCAGTCCTGATGGGTAGCCTCTGCTGATATTCCAGTTCTGGATTACCCCCACCCCCAGCTCTGCCAGTATCCCTCCATCCTGATCTGTAGCTCTCCAGTATTCTGGTCCTGGTCCTGCTACTTAGCCAATGCCCATCTGTAGCCCTACAATGTTGCAGTCCTGAGCATCCCACACTCAGCTCTGCTGGTGCCCCATAGATGTGCCCTGTAGCCTTCCTGATAGCCCAGTCCTGTGTTCTTCTGCTGTGCAGGCCTACCAAGCAGTGATCTCTTGATGTGCTCACACACAGACACTAGACTGAGACCCAAGCTCCTTTTCAGCTGGCGACTCTAGCCAGTGTTTGATCCCAGGTCTCCACTTAGTGGTGACTCCAGGCACCAGTGCTCCAAACGCGTGCCTGGGATGGCAAGCTACGGGGGGCGCCCTGCCAGTTCCTGCAAGGGCGGCAGTCTGGCAGCCTTTGGGGGCTTGCCTGCAGAAGATCTGCTGGTCCTGCGGATTCGGTGGCAATTCAGTGGTGGGAACGCTGAATCCACTGGAACGGCGGACCTCCCGCAGGCGCACTGCCAAAGGCCGCGTGCCTGCTGTGCTTGTGGCAGCAAAAAAGCTAGAGCCACCCCTGTCTCCAGCGGTGACAGGCACTCTGCCGTTTTGCCCTTCAAGGCCCACGTCTCCTCTATTAGCCAAGACAGATGGTGGGCTCATCTGAGCATGCTCTAGAGCGCACACATGGACCCACCATCCTCAGCCAAAGCAGCCTGGAAGTGCCTCCATCTCAGTTTTCTCATCCTCCTACTCAGATTGTCCCTGTCACTCCGTTCCAAGAAGTTGAGACCTTCATGTTGGGCTTGGGAAGGGCGGCTGAGCTGCTTCACCTCCAACAGGAGGAGAAGGAGCAATTAGCAGTCTGATAGCAAGATTAATAGCAGATGCTCATAATTAACTCACTATGCATGCAAGCAGCTATTGTCTCCACTTTATCCTGGAGAGATTGATATTCTGGAGTGACTCATTATCGAGAAGGGACCTATTTTGCCTGCAGAGCACAGTCACCAGAATGGAAATTGCAATTAGAGTTGACTGTGTTCCTGCCAAAAGATTTTAGAGGAGAATGACTTAGGGTGGGGCAGGCGCCTCTCTCCATTTGGGCAGGCTGCCATGGCGGGCTGGCTTCTCTTCGCTTTTCCCACTGCAGGAAGTTGTTAAAACAGAGTTGAGTGGGTAGGTGTTTGTGGCTGGAAGAGTCTATTTCTGTACAGGTCTATTTGGCACCTTGGGGCGGATGCAGAAGGATTTCTCAGCAGCGTGTCTACCCCAGGGTTCCTAGGAAAAACCCTACAGTAACAAACCTGAGTCGCCTGGGGTGTGTACATTGGTTTGTTATTGTAGGATTGCTCCTGATCACTTGGAGATGGGCCTGCTGGTTCTATATTGTAGAGTTGCTCATATGACGGGCTTTTCTCATTCTAATTTTGTAAAGAGCATCAAAAAACAAATTGCAAAACTGGACACATGCTGACCATTTCCTGGATTTTGCAAACAGATAACAGAGGAAAGAAAGTTCAGATACTTCATTTCTATCCAGACCATGGCAGTGTTATCTCTAGGATATCGCTTAGCACCACATACGCTTTCTCCAGATCAGCAATTCTGCAATTCTTCTCCTGGTGTGAACCTGCCTGTTCCCAGAATTAGACTCTAAGCCCTGAGGCCAGGGACTCTGCCCGACTAGCACAGTGGGGCCTTTGGCCTCCCAGTTACACAACTCAAAAATAATTATAAGGGGTCAGGTTCGCATCACGTTTCCTGCAGCGACTGTTATACCTGCATTTATTCGCAGCTTCCCTAAGCATTGCTGTGGAGGGGAAAAGAGCACCAAAAGGAATGTGGACAAGAGCAGTTCAGCTGTTCCCTTCTGCCCCTCTATTTAAAGGCTAAACAAGCAGGCCAATTCCCTCAGAACCTGTGCATCCGCTAATCAGATCTTGTGTAAATTGTCTTTCTTTTCCCTGCTCCCCTACCTGCAACTTGGAACTAGCCTTTGCCACAGTTCAGTAGCCTCCACATTGATCTCAACAGGGCCTTGAAAACACAACTCTCATAGTTCAAGAGAAAACAAATGATTCTGTCTGACTGGTAGATAAAGCTTCACCACTCCTCTCGAAACACGTATCGATCAAAGACATTCGTCAAGTCCTGTCCATGGCTGAGTGGGAATTGGGCTGCCACTATGATGAGGGAAAGGGCTTTCAGGCTCCAGCTGGGTAAGGAAGAGGGATTTCATGTTCCAGGCCACTGTGAGCCATCTCAGACCTAGAAACCCTGAAATTAGACTGTTTTGGGACCAGTCAGGAAGCAAAGTATAAGAAATCATAGAAGCCCCAAAGTAAGGGATACCTGCTGTCACGGTTACAGGGCTAGCTGCACCTGTCCCCTTCCTGGTCTCCTGGGTGCACTTGTTCAGGTGTCTGGCCTTGGGCCTTTACCTCTCTTGGGGTAGAATTCCACAGTTCTGCCCCTCTGAGACCAGGCTCTTGGCTACAGAACCCTGAGCATCCACCATGCTTACCCAGCAGGTGCAACTGGGCTTGGCACCTGTGGTTCTTCATGTCAGGAGTCTGTGACCAGTGGTGCATACCGAGACCAGAAGCTTTCTTCAAGCCAAAATGTTTGTTTATCACAGGAGGAACAATTCATAAGAGAAGAAGGATTTTAAAGGTTTTGCAATGATCCTGGTACAGTCTGGGCCAGAACTTTGGGAGCGTCGCTAGCGTCATGTGGTATTCCTGCAGTGCAGATGCAATCAATAAAGTGAATGATAAGTTATGTATCTCACTATTTAGTGTCATTGGTTCAAGAATCTCCTTATAGCCTGGGACAAAACACCAAGGCTTCAAAACACAAGTTACTTTGCTCTTATGCATCCTGAATGACATATTAGCCATATCAAACACTTCTTCCGGTGAGACAATCTGGCATGCTTAATGAGTTTATGTGTAACTTGGATAAAGGCAAAAGAAATGATACCGCACAGCTGAAAGAATTTCTCCTCTCCTGCCTAGAGCGTATCTGCTTCTATGCGGCAGGTTGACAAAAGGATACTGTGTAGACTACCAAATAATAGAGAGACATTTTAATAACATACTTGGGGAAAAACTGTATTGACTCTTTGGAGAGGAGTGATAAAATGTCATGTAAAGGGATCCACCTCTGAAATAGAGTCACTTCAAGGAGAAATGCCATATACAACAACCAATGCAACGTTATAAAAAAGGAAATGAAGAAGAATCCCTTATCCATTTGTAACTGCGGAAGGAATGTTAGGGACAATATAGATCCAATTAGAATGTAATTCATCACCGAAGGTGGGATTTGACTAGGACGCTGGGGTTAATATTTCTACTCTTAGAAAAAGCACAGTAGGGTATGAAAGACCCTAAAGTGCCCAGGATTAGAACTGAGTGAATTATTCATAATGAGTCTTTTATTTGCCATGTTTCATCAGTGCTCTCGCTGTCCATGAAGTGATTGCGATTGTGCCACATTCATTTGTTGTTTGAATTCATTTGCTGAATAGTCCTGCTGAAGATTCTTTGTCTGTAGCTTGTTTGCGAGCAATTCTTTGCGAGTGTTCAACATTCAACATAGCAGTAGTTTTGACTGGACATGCCGGCCACATCGAGATTGTCCCTGTTCAAGGTAACTCTTAGCTTCCTTTGTCAGTATGAACACTCATGATTCTGAATTGAAATGTGCTGCTTGTGAACATTCATTACATTTCCCTGCTTTGACGAACATCCCTGCCAGTGAACTTGTTTGCTGGAGTATTTCTGCACAGGCGCCAAACTCAGAAGAAATGGATTTGTTTAATGATTTTGAATGAAAGTTTGCAGAAAATGTTTTGAGGACTTTGCCTAGCTGTAGTGAGGACCTTAAGAACATAAGAACATCCATACTGGGTCAGACCAAAGGTCCATCTAGCCCAGTAGCCTGTCTTCCAGCATTGGTGAATGCCAGGTGCCCCAGAGGGAATGAACTAACAGGTAATCATCAAGTGATCCATCCCCTGTCACCCATTCCCAGCTTCTGGCAAACAGAGGCTAGGGACGCGACCCCTGTCCATCATGGCTAATAGCCATAGATGGACCTGTCCCCCATGAATTTATCTAGTTCTTTTCTTAACCTTAATTTTGTGTCTCATCTGAAAGATGGCACTTCCAGCAGCACAGCACCAGTATTGCCACATATCTCAATTTTATTGTGAATCTCAATATTTAGTGGGTTTCTTAAAGCCCCAGCACCTGGACTCGGGTGACTGGACAGAATCTCCATTTTCTTTTTTTCAAAAAGTCAGTTTCTAGTCCTCATGGTTACAGAGAAAAGTTTGAAAATGTGACCTGAGTATGAGCTAAAGGCAAGTGAAAAAGAACCCCAAAAGCACAGTTTACAAAAAACCTCATGATTTTTGAGCCAATATCCTGCGTTTTTTTCAGCGAAACTTCTATGACTGTTGAACCTTGGGTGTGGCAATACTGCAGTGTTCACCACCCCTGGGATCAGGTCAAGACTGATTCAGATGAAAAAGCTCAGCCTATTCAGTCTCCATCAACGCTCCCTGCAGCGGGCACATGTTCCATCAAAGAACAGAACTAGCCGAGAGAGTTTAAATTGTAAGACATAGTTTGCAGCATAAGGCGATGATGTAACTATTAGGACATATATTTCTCCTTGTTTGCTAGCTATTCTTTTGGTCTCACTTGTCAGGCAGCAGATTTAAACAGAATAAGCACAGGGAAAAAAGACTCTAGAGAAAACATGCAAATAATTACAAAAACATGGTACAAGCCCCTTCATTACCGACATGGCTGGTGTGAGTAAATGTAATGGAGGTGACCTCCTGTACTCTACAGAATGCTGCTCCAGCGAAGTCTGCTGGTTTTATGCATCAAGACGCCTGTTAAACATCCATTAAATATAATGACAGTGCGGTGATAGCAAAATAAAGTCAAAATTACTGTTCATTATTCCTTTGCTCACATGGCCTCGCTGATGGGGTAATAAACCAACTATAGAATCTTACTGCTCAGGGAATGACACCTGTGAACACCTGAGCCAGCCATCGGATGTCAGCCAAGAGTCGTTACCTGAGATTGATGGACATGATGCTTGTCTAGAAGAAAAGGCCCTTCAGTTTGAGCAGCGCCATCTCTGATCTTTAGTTTTCTGCTCTGCCTGAGCTCCCTAACCTCCACTGACCCCTGTAATGCCTCATGTAGGGAATGCAGCTGGGTTTGCATTTTTTAGTGCTTGCAAACAGCTGATCTGTGCTCCAGCCAAAGACCTATAATGAGGCTGGTGCCAGCTGAACAGCTGATGCTAAATTCCTACCAAGACAGAGAGGCCATACATGGCACATGATGTGTGTATCTGAGCGACACCTGTTTATACAATTCCCTTAGAGAGAGAATTGGAAGGAACTAAGCAGCAGCTCTGGATCTGACTGAGTCAGCGGAGGCAGAGACAGAGCAGAGAGAGGCTAATCTGTACCAGAGCATGTGCACTGTAGAGAGAGCAGCGCTTCACCAAGTCTCTGACTGCGTGGCACTTGGGCGAAAAATCAGACATTAGGAAATCAATTAGGAAGAGCCAGGTTTGTCTGAAATTTGGCCAGGCTTGTATGAAAACAATCCTCTGTATTCCAAGGGTACCCAGCAGTTGGGGTGCACGTCAGTTGACTCGGAGGGACAGTCATGACCATGGTGAGAATGAATGAGGTTTCATTGCAGCTTCTTCAGCCACGTGGGTAACATGTTTCTGACCTGGCCTTTGGAAGCCCTTGAAGTAAAGACTCAGCCCACGTTTTATACAAGGACATGATGGAGGACTGTTTTAGGCCTTGATTCAGCAAAATTCACAAATACCCACTTGCTGAGCTTTAAGCAGATGCTTAATTCCATCCCTCCTCAGCAAAGCATTTAAGCATGTGCTGAAATTTGAGCATATGCTGAAGTGCTTTGCCTAACTAGTGGTATAGTCAGTTTCCAGTACAGACCTGGTGACGCTGGATGATTCCAACAGAGCAGCTTGTTCATCACCTTGCTATGAATCATCACGAGGCAGGCTTAATGGAGAGGGGCCCTCACTTGCATGAAAAATTTCAGAAGATTTGCTCCATGGATTTGGGAAAGGGATGATTTTCCATTTATTTCAATCTTTCATGGGAATTTTGGAGTTAAAAAATCTTCAGGTTAGAAAAATATCCATTGTTTTGTTTTTCAGTTTTCCACCCTTCTCTTTTTTCCTTTTTGTCACTGAAAAGGAAAGGGGTGAGAACGCAAACCGTAAGAATCCCACACACGACTCCCTTGGAACCAGGGTCCCCTAAAGAATCCCTGGGGTACCACAGAGATGAGAGGAATACATAGATGACAGATAGCATTGATTTCCATGAGGCTTCCTAATTTTGAAGGGACAGGATGATCTTCCCACCCAAGAGTCAACCCCCTTCTCCCCAAATGAACAACCCAAACCCTTCCTTCCCCCCAGGAAAGAAATTCCTGTGGCAAGATGCACAAAGCAAAGTCAATCTGTCCCCCGGGGGTGTGAGTGAATGCCAGGAGCTGTGAGCAGCAGGGGCATGGGCCTAGGCAGCAGGACCAATGCAAAGCAAATGACTGAAATGCGCAGTTCCACCTGGTAACAATTAATGTCCTTTGTGTAATCCTTCTGCCTCGAGTAGACTTGCTATGATCTCCTCAGAAACTCCAGAGATAATCAAACAGTTTGGGCTAATATCATAGGCCCGCATAATTAGCCACAGTTACCATCTGGGCTCAGCATGTCCATTAAAACTGCAGACCCAGTGAGGGGCATTGAAAGGAGGAGAAAGGGGAAGGTCTGGCTGGAGCAGCCTGCCTTGCAAATGTCAGATCTGCGTCACAGCCGTCTGCATGGTGTGGATGAGAAAACCTGACTGATCTTCCTCCCGAAAGGGGTTTCCTGAAAGAAAGATTTGCAGAGGGCAGGCTGCTGCGGTGGGTGCCTGTGTTTGTGCGATTGTTATTTTGGCCAGATAAAGGAAGGATCAATTATCACCATTGTACAGACATAGAACTGAGAGATTCTGTTATTTGCCCAAGGTCACACAGGGGATCAGTACAAGTGGCAGGATTTGAACTCAGGTCTGTTGAGTCCCTGTCCAGCACCTTAACTGACCAGCCTTCCTCCCTGTCATTTGGGCATGACTATCATGGATCTGGCCCTCAGAGGCAATTCATCAATATTTGTGTTTTACTTGGGAGCCAGTTCATAGCTGCTTTTCCCCATAGGATTAATATGGAAGGAGGCAGACTCCAGCCTCCTCCCTGTATCTGCTCCAGTAGTCACAAGAACTGTGGTTGGAAGAGGTGCCATTGGCAGAGGTCCAGAGCCCACAGAGACAAGCATGTAGCAGGCTATGCTCATTTGGGAGGAGATGCCCAGATGTTTATTTACATGAGCAATGGTTTCAGCGTGGGCTGGTGGGGTGCCAGGCTGGCATGCGTCCTTCTGAGCTTCCAGCTCTTTGCTTCTACATCTTCTGATTGGCTTGTGTGGCCTCTTAACAGACAGTGACGGCACGGGCATATGGTAATGCATATTTAACTGCTATTTACATTCAACATTGTCTCTGTGTATCTCTGTTTTCCTTTGCAAACACTTTGATTCCTCCAGGCTTCTGGCTGCTGCAATTTAGAAATACCCAGGAGAGAACATGATGAAGGGAGTCAGGCATGATTGGCACATGCCAGCTGAAGACTCCCAGGCACAGAGAGCAACTCCACACTTAGTAAGTTCCACACAGTCCAAGTCAGGTACCCAGCATGATGAGTCCTACCTAGCAGCTCCCTTAATTAGATAAAAGGGCCTGTCATTAATTATGGATGCCTTCGTTCATAATTAATAAGCAGCGGATGGCCACTGTCTGTGCGGTGTGTTGGCAGCTTCTGCTGACAGGTGGCAGAAGGCATTGCAGAGGGGGTTATGGGGCAGGGTGGAGCAATTTGGGATGAGTGGAACATGTAGGAAGAGTGCACATCTCTTCTCTGCATTCTCCCTGGCTCTCACTGAATGGACTCCCTGTGCCTGCAGCTCCAGCCACATCCTCTCCAAACTGTTTCTATCAGAGGAGTCTAGGAACTGTAACAGATCCCACCAGGGTGCCATCTAATCCAGTGTCCTGTTTGCAATGGTGGCCAGTACCAGCTGCTTCAGAGGATGATGGAAAAAGCTCCTTAATGTACCATTGTGGAGGGGAAGTTTCTTCCTAATCCCTGTCATTTGGATGTTGATTTATGCCCTGAAGCATGAGGGCTGAGGTTCCTCCTCAAAGAAAAAAAATACATTTTAATCCTATGGGATGTAATGGTGGGTGTTCTCACTACCCAGACAAATGCCTAATGCCTTTTTTGAGTCTTCCGAGGCTCTTGGCCTAATTGCAATCTGTGGGCTAATTATGTATTGTACAAAAATATCTCAAAATGTTGTTTCCGTTTTAAGTATGCTGGCTTTCAATGTCATTAACTCATCCTTGTTCTCGTAATGTGAGAAATGGTAAGTAGGAAAGTCTGGTTTACCTTCCCTGCATCATTTAAAATGCAGGTTCTTTGCTTATTCCCAGCATGCCAACAATCTAGATCACTTTATATTCATGACCTGTCCTCTTCCTTATTTACCTCTCCCCCTTTGTGCGTCATCTGCAAATGTTATCAGTGAGGAGTTATGTTTTTCTTCCAGGTCATTAATAAAAATGTTAAATAATGTAGGGCCAAGTTAGTTTGCCAGGATCTATTTTCCATAAACCCATGTTGATTGGCATTAATTACGTTACACTCCTTTAATTCTTCTGCCTTCCTTTGCTCTTGGGACAGGAAGGCTCTCGGAGAAGATTGCTTGGACATTCTTCTTCTTCAGTATGCTTCCGGAAGTCATCTGGTATCTGCATGATATCTCACCAAACAGCGCCATTAGTGCCGTTAGGAGCCATCACCAATGGATCTTTTTTCTGTCGACTTCAGAAGCTTATCCAATGATACGGTAATGGCTTGTGTCTTGGCTCTGGGAAGGCAGCCCACTGTCCTGTTGCCTACCTGTCCCTTGCAGAATGGTCTTTTAATTCTCCTGAGTATTGAATCTCCAACAAGGCTTGTCTGTCTTCCTTGGATGGTTGGAGAACTTCTTGTGGACAAGCATGATTTTCTTACAGGTTGGGCAGACCTGCCATCCACAGGTGTGTCCCGTGTATCTCTCCATTCCTTTGAACCAGCTGGCTCTTGAGAGGTCTCTTCCACAGCTTCCACATTGAGGATCTGGAATCAACTGGAAACTTCCAGCTGTGTGGAATCCCTCCCCATCCTCTTCTGTCTGATGGCCAGAGCCTATCTCCAGCTGTGCAGAATGCCACTGTGACCTACGGCCTCTAGCGGTTATGAACTGCCCAGCCTCCTCTCCGACTTCCTCTCTCTCTGACTCCGTGGTGGCCAGCTGCTTTCTTCCTTGGCCCTGGGGGACTGGTGTTTGCCAAGCCTAGCTCTCTAGCAACACCATTGGCAAACTGGACACCATTAAATTAGGCTTGTATAAAGACTGGGAGTGAATGGGTCACTACACAAGTAAAACTATTTCCCCGTGCTAATTTTTCCCCTGCTGTTACTCACATCTTCTTGTCAACTGTTTGAAATGGCCACCCTGACTATCACAACGAAAGTTTTTTTCTCCTGCTGATAATAGCCCAGCTTAATTGATTAGTCTTGTTAGAGTTGTTATGGCAACACCCATTTTTTCATGTTCTCTGTGTACATATATCTTCCTACTGTATTTTCTACTGCATGCATCTGATGAAGTGGGCTTTAGCCCACAAAAACTTGTGCCCAAATGAATCTGTTAGTCTCTAAGGTGCCACAAGGACTCCTTGTTCTTTTTACTTGCCCCTTGAATCCCAGAATCTTCTCCGTAGCACAGCCACCATCTGGCACTTTGTCCCTTCTGGGTTCAGGCAGGAAAGAAAACATGGCCCATTCATTGCAGGTCACCACCACTGTTCCATCTCTGGCCCTCTTGATATCACAGGTAGCGCTGAACCTGGAAGGCGAGCCACTCCCTCCAGAACTCTCCTGGTAGCTTCCTGTGTTTGACTTTTTATACCAAGTATCCCTGCTTAGCTCAGCCTAGCTCCGCCCCTCATCACCGGGG
This sequence comes from Gopherus evgoodei, assembly GCF_007399415.2. Taxonomy (NCBI): domain Eukaryota; kingdom Metazoa; phylum Chordata; order Testudines; family Testudinidae; genus Gopherus; species Gopherus evgoodei. The sequence goes on along the minus strand of NC_044340.1, from coordinate 20,059,181 downwards.
AGCAATTAACCACTCAGAGACTTCAAACAGTGGAGCTGATCAAAGCTCCGAGTTAGAGCCTCCCGGCCTTATTGTTCTGTGATGTGCTCTCTTACATGTTTCCTCTCTAAACGGAACAGTTCCAAACTTTTCAACCCCTTTTCCTACAGAAGCCTCTCTATGCCTTTAATCATTTCCATCACCTGTGTCTGAACCTTTCTCCTTCTGCTCTCCCTGTAGAGATAGGACGAACAGTACTGAACACAATGTTCCGGGGCGGGCAAGCCATTGATTTATTCACATCATGGCCCAGTAATATTTCCATGATTATTTTCCATCCTGTTCGTGATGTATTCTAACATTTTGGTGGGTTTTATCGACCAATGCTGCACAGGCAGTTGTTTCCACTGTACTGTCCACACTGATGCCCAGGTCTTTTACTTGAGTGGTTAGAGCTGGTTCAGAACCCAGCAATGTGTGTGAGAAGATCAAACTATTCCTTCCAGAATGCAATACCTTGTCAGCAGTGGGAAATATTTGCCGCTTGGTTGGCTTTCCCTTTGCTTGTTTAGGTCCCACAGTCATCTTTAGTCTTGATTAATCTAAACAATATTATACCTGCAATTTTTTTAACTTAACCTAGTGAATTCTATAGCTGGCATGTATAATTCTCTAGCCATTTTTATTGGGTTTCCCAAGAGGAAAGAGTTCACAATAGTCTTACCAGCTAGGTCTCAGTGAGAAGGCAGGGACAACTTTTGGTCAGTTTCGCAATCTCCTTACCGTGAGGTATGTTAATATTATCATTATTTTATTGCTGGATCAACTGAGGCACAGAGAGGTTCCAGTTAAGTGACCTCTTTGAGGTGATGCAACAAATCAGTTCAAGGCTGTAACTAGAACCTAGAAGTCCTGACTGCCAGTCTTCTGCTCCACCCACTAGACAGCACCGAGCTAATAGACTCAATGCAGACAGATCATTTCTGCAAGGAATGAATGGGTGTGCAGGAGCTTACCTGGCTAAGAGCAAAAGAAATATATTTACTCAGTGAAGTCTCCCCTCTGAAAACTTCCACTGGTCACCTTGCAGTGTATCATCTATACACGAACCAGGTTGTTATGAATATTATAGTGTGATGGAGTAGGGGCTGTCTGTGTGGGGAATGGGAGAGCAGGGGAGGACTTTAGGGGATGGACGATACCGGAGCCTGTAACCTGAGCTAGGTAAGGGAGGGGAAAGGTCAAGACCTTTACCCGGGAAGGGGGACAAAGGAAGGGAGTGGCAGGAGGGAAGCAGTTTGAGTTTGGGCTTGGGGCTGTGTGGGCGGAATTCAGGGTATCCTAGCTAGGATCCAAGCACCCTGAAAGCCCAGAAGGACTCGATGAAGGGGTCCTGACTGTGCCTGCAAGCTCTGCTGTAACCTGTGTTCCTGTTGTCCAATAAACCTTCTGTTTTACTGGCTGGCTAAGAGTCACTGTGGGTCCCAGGAAGAGGGGTGCAGGACTGGACTCCCCACACTCTGTGACATACAGTACCACCTAAAACCCCAGCCCTGCTAGCACTGTACACACGTGCACACACACACATCCCAAGGGACCCTCCCACCCCAAAGAGCTGCTAATCAGAGTAGACAGATAAAGGATGGGAGTGGAAACAGAGGAACGAAGATTTGCCTGGGACACAGCAGAGTTGGGAACAACCTAGGTTTCCTGACTCAGATTCCAAGGCACTGTGTGTTCCAGTCTAGTCTATGTAGTTTTTCTTACCATGCCCATCACCATGGTATCTGAGCACCTTCCAGTAGTGCATTAAGCAGCATGACTACACATCTGTCACAAATTTGTCCTCTCGCTGTCTCCCCTGCAGGAGAAGTGTGTGTAGTGGAGCATCTTGTTTTGGTAGGTTTTTGGTTTTTTTTTAATAAATATACTGATCCAGTAGGCCATTCCACCTCCTGATGTGTTATCTCCTTCATATTTGCTGGAACAGTAGGAGCAGACAGTCATGGAGGCGCATTGCCACACACTTTTCTCCCACTTATTCTGTTGTCACTGTGCAGCCCCTGCGGGCTTGAGATGTGTTCAGACAAAGCCCCTCCCCTTTCACCCACAGTTTTAGTAATTCTCTGGCTTTAGAAATGAAGTAGAAATGGGGGGTCAGACGCTGCTAGGCATCACTTGCAATCACTTACCGCTCGTTAAGAGATGTGAAAACAAATTAAGAGTGGAAGAAAACTGTTAAAGAAAAAATAAATAGCTCCCGTTCCAGTTGACTCTGCTTCTTGGCCTCAGAGCTCAGGAGCGATCATTATTCCAAACATACAGGCATAATAATTACACATAATTACATGTAGGTTCTGGGCTGGTGACTATCTTCTACCTAATGCTCCTAATGAAATTTCTGTTAAAGAATACACCACCTGTTTAATAAATAATAACAATGTCTCTCTGTAAAGTCATTCGGAAGGGCTGTAAACTGCATGACAAAGTCCATCATGGTGATAGCACTGGTAGAAGATGGAATCAACATTGCTAACACTACTTTGCCCCTTCTAGCGCCTTGCACCCAGGCTATCAAAGTGCTTTGCAAACACTTGTCTACATACAGACACACTGGGTTTTCCTGCAATAGCAGGGAATGGACTTGGTGACCCAGGAGATGATATCATCTGAAGTCCTATGTTCTCAAATCAGTTTTAAAAATTCTTTGGTGAAACTGTGTAGATTTTCTTTATCATTTTAAATCTGGGTTACATTGGTTTAGCTTGCAGGGGAGCCAGATTTAACCGAAACGTGGATGTCCAGATGTATAACTCCACTGGTTTAACTTACTAGATGTAAAAATCAGTCATGGCTTTTATGCTAGTACCAGCTGTTTGATGATCAGGGACTGACTGTGCTACGCCTGCCCACAATGGGCCTGGTTCTTCTCTCCCTTATACTGTTGTAAATCAGGGGTAACTCTGTTGGAGTGGGTGGAGTGAGGCTGATGTAAAATAGGGATGAGAAAGAGAAGACTCTGGCTTATTGAGGACTCCTCTATCAGACTGGGTGAAATCAATGGGACAACTCATCAAGCAACGTGCTACCCAGTGTTGGAAAAGGAATCAGAAATTCAATTAGAATAATTTTGGCCTCGCAACCTCTCTGTGAGGTAGTGACATATCGTTGTTTCCATTTTAAAGATGGTAAAAGTGGGACATAGAAAGGGTAAGAGACTGCCCCATTCAGACAGTGAGTCGCTGCCAAAGCCAGGCTTAGAGCCCAGATCTCCTGGGGCCTATGCCTGTTCCTTAGGCACATGTTGTAGAGCTGAGAGCAGGGCTCACTCCAGCTCTGCCTTACCAGCCTCAGTAGGGAGGTTTTGGGTCTCTGAACATGGCCTCTCCCTGGCCTTGGCTTCCTAGCCCCAGTTTATATCAGATAAGCCCGGCCAGGTGCCTGAAGAGCAGCAGAGCATGGTGACATCGCAGCAACTCAGAGGCCAGCTTTGGGTACCCCGTCTCTGATACAGCAGAGTAGGCCAGTAGCATGGGAAACTAGGGATTGTAGTCACAGGACTAGTACTCATTCACTCTTAATTGCTGCTACAGGGAAACAATAGGGCACATCTGTCCTGGGAACATTCTTAGACTAGGAACCCAGGAATCCTTTGCCTAGGGTCCCAAATGGACAATGGGAAATCACGAGGCAGATAAACAGGACTGTAGGATTCTCATGGGGTCTGTACCCTTTGTAGTCTGAACTCATTCTGTTCACCCATTAGTGTGGAAAAAAGGCCTTCTTCATATACAGGCTGATCCAAAGCCTACAAAATTAATGGACATTAGATGAGGCCTTCTCAATGTCACATGGGTCGTCTGTTAGCTCTTGGAGCTTTTCTACAGCAGAACTGGGATTGAACAGGAGGCCTCGTCTTTCTTAGCTATGATCCTTGGCATCTCCATGTATCACAGGCAGGAGAGCCTGAGGTTGGCCCTTTCACTTATTGCAGGGCTCCGACTTAGGGATCTCTCCACACAGCCACCTGTATGGTTATTTTTGCAAACTGCTATTGCTGTCGGGTGTGCAGCACAGCCTGCCACAAATCCCACATTATAACTTGTAGAAAACTTCTCAGCTTTCAGCAGTTTTCTAGTAACCATAAAGAATAAAAAATTGAATGAGTCCTGCAAAATAAATAAATAAATGATTGCTTGTTGTCATGTCAATAAATAAATGATTGCTTGTTGTCACTAGCTCCATGTGGTCACCAGGTGCAGAGTGTTTGCAGGCCCTCTGACATATGGGCTTTAATATTCCTTTGTAAAGCTTCCTTGTGTCGTGGGAACATAGGAATTTCCACAATGGCTCACACCTGAGGCCCATCTAACACAGTATCCTGTCTCCAACAGTGGACAGGACCATATGGCTCTGAGGAAGGAGCAAGAATCCCTTCAATAGGCAGATGTGGGATAATCTGCCCTCAGGAAGGACTCAGTCTGACTAGAGCTTGGTGAAATATTTTGGATGAAATTTTTTTTTTGCCAAATATACAGATTCAGGTCAATCAAAGCATTTTGCAAATTCATGTTGATTTCAGCAAAATTGTTTTGGTCAACACCCCTCACCCCACCAAAAAAAAAACAACAAAAACCCTGAAAAAATCAAAACATTTTGTTTTGACATTTTCAGAAACAAAACGCTTAGATTCTCTGATTCAACATGACTTGGTTTGAAATTTCACTTCCATTTGATTTTTTTAAAAAAGAAAGGTGAAAAGATCTTGCAGATGTCATTTGAATTGCACAAAATGTTTGATTTGACCAGAAACTATTCCCTCCCCTTCTGATCTTTTGGGTTGGCCAGTGAATTGAAAATCAGTTATTCACTCAGCTCTAACCCTGACCCCTGATAGTTGGAGACTGGCTTCAGCGCTTACATTTGGGGTTGTATCTTCCGTTCTAAAAACTCTTGTTTACATTAGCTGTTATAATTCTGGATATTCTTGTTATCCATATAAACATACCATCCCTCCCTGAGTCTCACTAATATCTTGGCTTCAATGCCATCCTGTGGTGATGAGACATGCATTGCTACAAATAGCAAAGTCACAAGCCAAGAGGGCAGCCATTAAGCCTCTCTGAGGCAGGGACTGTCATTTTTTTATGTGTATGTGGTAGCTGCCAGTTTGGCCAACACGTTGGGAATTGAACTAGGGGCGCGGGGATCTCCAGAGCTAAAAGTGTGAACTGCTCCAGCTGAAGTTAAAGATTCAAGGCTCTGTAGCTGTGAGCAGTAACAACTCCTGCCCTCTATGGATCAGCACAGAGGGGAACCTGTAACACACATTGACCAGTGAGTTACAGGTCTGCAACACTTATCACAGTGGGGACTCATCCAGGGTCCCTCTAGGCTCTATTGCAATGCAGCCAATAAATAATGAAGTAATGTAGATCACCCATGTGACAGTGAGATTCCACAGACATGGTGTAATCACATGGTGAACCCAGTAGTTTGGGTTCTGTCTGGCCTGGTTCGTTAGTCATGTTACCACCAGAGACTCTGGGCTTTGCAGGAGAGGCAAAGTGAATAGGGAAAAGAAGGAGTAGAGGGTCTTTTGTCGAGGAGTAAGCCCCCGTCCCAGCTGCCAGCTGCCCCCAACACACAGACTTTATGCACATTGTCTTTGGTCCCCAGCATGAGAACACTTTGAAGGACCAACACCCCATCTCATCTCAGAGCAGACCTCTGGTGGGAGGCAAAACTTTTCTCAGCATGTTGGGAAATTCCAGTCTCTATTGTAGTAAATCAGGATGGGCATCTCCAGGGAAGCATCGCTGAATGCTACAGTTTCATGCTCACAATGGAGGGGTGAATCAGGCAGTGTGTTTCCAAAGGAGCACTCTCTCTTTTGGTTTCTGAGTTGGCGTTGTCAAGGGTTCCATGGCAAGGCCTTTGGAAAGGAAAACACTTTTCTTACATGGTCACCAGCACCTTCTTCTTTCTCTGAACTTTCATCTAGTAACAACTAGTCAATTGTTTGTCATCCCCCCCATCAATTATTATAACATTCAGCTCAGCCAAGAACAATCCTGGTTCCAACACTTGTCTCACAACTCTAACCATGAGCCAGTTATCTAAGCTCTAGGCATGCGTCCTGGGACTCTTGTGTTACAGGTGTCTTTCACAGCCTCCTGCAATTCACCAAAGCACCACAAACCCATTCTCATGTCACCAAAGGTTGCGTTTGGGTTCACTGAGTTGGTTCTCATTTAATCGAAAGTGGGGTTTCCCCCATTTCCTCCCGATGTTAAGCTTATCTGCCTAAATCCTGTCAAATAGCAACGAAGCAGCTTCTAAATATCTCTCTGGTCCAGCCCTTCTCTCTCGCGCGCACACACAGACACACACACACTCACTCACTCCTGTTTGCGCCTTATATCACGTTAAGAGCTCAGGCTCATAGGGAGAATTCAAAACGAAAGGCTTTAATTGATGTGATTATGCCCTCGAGTGAGACTGGAAATTGGGTTGGTCTGTAAATTAATGACACGCTAAAGGTCACCCTTTGGGTGCGGAATTGCGCTGTCAGAGTGGCAAAGGCTCATCTGTTATCTCTGTGAGACAAACAGATCAGACTGTAGGGCCTAGGCTTTTATTTAGATGTGCCCCAACTTTACAAACACAAGCCATCAGGCCTGGCAGAGGGACTGCCCTGGCTGGTGGGATGCATATCAATGAGGAAGGATAAGTATTCGGGGAAGGCTCTCCTTCTGGCCTCTAATGATAGTGACACCCATATTCATTAAGGCCACAGAACGACCTTTCTTCCTGCCCTTTGTCACCTCCCTGTTTCACGTTTAGCAGCTTCAAAAAATGTAACTGAAAAGTGAACATGATGCCTGTGAAAAAGGCTATATAGACAGCCCTGATCTGTGTGATTTGTCTTCCAGGCAGCGGCATTCTGGACAACGCCAGCCGGCACATTTCACCAGGATCCATGTGGAGTGTGACCCCATCTCCATGGACTATTCTGTCTTGGGATGATTGGTATCAATCCTAGTGTTGATCTTTGACTCCTGACCCAAACTTGCAGCCCACACCTGCTTCTAAAACAGAACCAATTCCAAACCCAAGTGCTGTGATGCTGCAGTTGGAACCTGTCGCTACAAACAACTAAGATGACATGAGCCCTCAGCCTCATTCCCCACAGTGACCTGAGCCGGGACTGTACAGCTTTTGGATAAGGTTAGCCATTTTTTTCTCTCTCCATATAAATGTTAAAAAGCAAATGATTATTTTAGTAACGAGAATGTCACTGGGAGTTCCACAGAGAGCGAAACAACCTATTTAGCATGGAACCTTTTCCTTGAGAATTAATCCTAATTTAGGATCCAATTATAAACATCGAGGGTGATATAATGGCCTGAAACATTAGTCAAGGCAAATTTCATAATTGATGACTGCTAATATGAAACAGTTTGAAAACGAGGACGCATTTTGTTTTTAAATTCCACCTCCTTCCCCTCCTCTAGAGAAATCTGCCAGGCTTCTGGAGCGAGAGCACTTCAAGAGAACAAAGACCCTTTGAAAGCTTCTATTTTTCCCCCTTTCAAATGCTTATCTGAAAGGACATCTTTTTCCCCTTAGTTGCTGTAATCATAAAAGCACAGGTGACAAACTGCTTCATACCAGGATTCATCAATTCTAAGTCATTTTTTGTTCTAAAAAGCAGCAGCAGTAAGAGAATTCAGCCTCTGTAGTACCAGATGATCCCAATCGTACCACTGAGGGTTGCAGGGGGGCAACAAACTTGAAGTGACAACTTTTATCTCTGGATCTCCTGTTATGGAAATGTCAAATTCCTGGGTGATGAAATCTCTCTGACAGCTCCAGCCATTTGGTGCTGTTGCCAGTGCACTCCAGATTTCCTTGGGAAAGGCGCTCACGAAGTATTGTATTGGCTTGTGGGGCAAACTCGCCCCATGCAAGTGTGTTTTACTGATACAGGAATGGGCTTTATTGTATGTAACAGCTTGAGGACTGTTGGGATTCTGTTAGCAGTGCCAGAGATATTCGGTTTAAAGGGATATATTATTATGTTCCTACCACTAATGGCTTACAAATACACCAAAGGCTAGGTTTGCTGGTCCAGTCAGTGGTTCCAATTGTGTGTTCCCTGCAGGACAGCAAGTGAACTTTTAATGTGATGGGTCAAAGTTATCCTTGGTGTAAATAGATTGGACAGATAGTGTAAATTGGTATAGCTCCAGCGACTTCAATGGAGCTATGCTGATTGACATCAACTGAGGACCTCTCCAATTAATGCCTCTGTAATTACAATTAGCTGCAGTGGAGTCACGTCAGGGATGAACTTGGCCCTCTGAGTTGAATGCCAGTAGCCCCATTACAATAGCTAGATGAGGGCTGCTAAATGATGCCTGAAAACACTCCTTGGCCTCCCAGACAACTGTTCACAACAGGCATGTTTGCCCCCTATACAAAAGCAAAGTAGTGTTCGTATTATTACTGTATTTATTCACTATGTGAATGAGGTGTGTTGATACAGACGTATGGGGAATCTTCGATCCATGTGGGGCTTGTGTGTGAACAGACATATTCACGGCTTGCTGCTTCTTACCCAGTTTAAAAAGTTGCAGTCACCCAATCAGGAACAGAAACAATAGTAGGTGACTTAAATGACCAGTGACGTGTCATGAATGAAGAGTATGAGCCCACGCCATAGGCTGCAAACTAGATAAACTCTCCACCCAACAATTGTGAATAATGATTCAATTCACACAAATCAAAGTGTATTCAGAAAACTAGGCTTCAGAGCCATGTTTTGGAGAGGAACCCACTTTAATATTAAACACACACACACAGTTAGAGGTGTTTGTCTTGTTCAAGTGAAGCATTCAGGACTTCTGTTCAGTAAGTCTGGGACTCATCTTTTTTCCATGTGTGCATCAGCTACCTCTGACCCAGTCCTCATTCACTCCCACCTCCTTCCCTCCCCAAACGGGCTGTGGTTCCCTTTCCAGCGGGCTGAGGAAGTGGAGCCCAGGGTGCTGTGCAGGGCTGTGCATGGCCATCACTCCTTGTTTCCAAGGTGACTATCTCCTTTCCAAGTCTTTGGACTCCAAGGTGATTTCTTGTCTCTGAGCGCAGCATCAGCTCTCTGAGCATTTCCAGATGCAGTGCTGAGATGCCCCTGCTCTCTGGGATGCCTTTCCAAGGCTGATCAGCACAGAGGTTCGGTCAGATAAGACTGAATGAGATTGTCACACACTTAAAAAATATATATATAAAACCAAAGTCACCCTCCAACATTTCATGAGGCTTTTCTCAAGTTTTCTTTTGCAGACATAGAAGTGTAACCATTAAAGCAAAGAGAATCCTGTTGTGAGCCAGATACCTTAGGAGACAGATAGGAGCTGGACAGCTCAAGAAGTCAATGGGTTTTGCTTTTGTGCCTTATACAGATTATAGGATCTAATGCCCTGAAGTCCCGGGGCAAAAAATCTTTGTATCTGGAGTGGTAGATCGTGACTGTCTGAACAGTCAGAGCAGACTCCTCCTAACTCAAAGGGGCCTGATTCTTCTTGCTTGGACTCTTAGTGAGTGATTTCCATTAGTGCACAATGCTGCTGACTCGGAAGGACAATGATTTTCACCCTCTTTGCACTGGTGCAGGGAAATGGTGACTTGGGCCCAAAGGAGCTGAAAAGTGTCTCCTGAGTTTGCATTTGAGACTCAGATTTGGCTCTACAACCTCAGAGGCCCAACAGCGTGTCCATTTGTAATCTACCAGTCCCTCGGGTTGGTATTCCTACCTAGAAAGTAAAAGGAACTAAGCCTTGTAGAAAACCCCTGATGCCAGAGAAAAGAAGACCCAGACTGTGCTTCTGCACAGCTCCCCTAAATGCACGCTGCCCACTGGAGAGAAAACTGATCAACTGACTTCCAATCCACAGTACCTCTGTCCGGCGGTTAAAAATTATAACCCTCTCCAAAATAATCCACCAAGAGGGACGATAGCCTGTGTCTGAGGACTTGAATCACCCTGGTGTGATTCCTATTTGGTGCCACAGGGTACTGAGAAATTCCTCTGTGCTGAGCCCCATTGCCATCTCTGTCTCTAAATTGTTTGTTAGAGGTTAACTCAGCATTAATCTTTGGATTAAACAAATTAGGGGTTAGGCTTCTTGTGACGAACTGGGAATGTTCTTAATGTTTTCTCTGAATACTGTGTTGGTGCCTCAGTGTCCCCTAGGCAGTTCTTAAGTATCTGGCAGAGCAAAGGGCCAGTGCACCTAAATGCCTGGCACTCTGTCTCCTAGCAACTGATGGCCTGGGCCCCTCCTCTGCAAAGGTGCCAACTGAAGGTGTTGGAGACAAAGGGATCAGGTGACCTCCTGGCCCGGGAAAGGGGCTGAGCAGAGAGGAGGGGCTGGGAGGGGTGGTTAGTCTGGAGCTGGCTGAGGGCAGACGAGGGGGTCTGGCTCACTGACCCCCAGAATGGACCCAGCCGAGGGGTCCGGTTTGCTGTATCTACAAGCTCTGTTTTAAACCCCGTTCCTGTCATCGAATAAACCTCTGTGTTACTGGCTGGCTAAGAGTCATGTCTGACTGCAAAGTGGGGGTGCAGGACCCGGTGGCTTCCCCAGGACCCCGCTGGGGTGAACTCGCTGTGGGAAGCGCACGGAGGGGCAGAGGATGCTGAATGCTCCAAGGAGAGACCCAGGAGGTGAAGCTGTGTGAGCTTCTTGCCCTGAACAAGTCTGCTCCAAGGGAGAGGAGGCTCCCCAAAGTCCTGCCTGGCTTGGTGGGGAGCAGTTCCAGAGCATCGCCCGGTGACTCCGTGACAACTGGTGGCAGCGGTGGGATGTACTGCACCCCGTGAATGGCGCTGCTTGCAGTAAGTGACTGGGGAGCAGTAAAACAAAGGAGGGATAATGAGGACCAGGCGTGCTGAAGGCTCAGAGAGGGACGGTTTCAGGGGGCGGTTAACCTCTGGGAGTGTGTGACCAGCGAGAAGGACTGTTGGAGTAACGGGGTCCCCCTGAGGACTGCAGCGAGCAGTCTCAGGGGCAGAGGAGCTTGCCGCTGGACCCTGGGAGAGAGAAGGATCTTTGCAGTAGCAGGGTTCCCCTGGGGACTGCAGGAGCAGTCCCAGGGGCGGAGGAGTCTGCAGCTCGACCCTGGCAAAGAGGTGGTGATCACAAGAAGGGCTGGCACACCAGGGGTTCTTCCTGGAAACCATGGGGGAGCCAAGAGCACACAGGCCTGTGAGTCCAAAGCCACTTGGGAACGGTGAAGTGATGGCCTATCACCATCTCCTTGAGAAGGACATTGTGATCCTGTGCACAAAGAGAGGGTTACGCATGGGGAAATTCACCAAGGCACAGTTAATCGTGCAGTTGGAGGAGAAGCACCGCTCTGAGGAGCAGATTCCTGGCCCAGATGGGGCTATAAGAGGATCTGAGAGCAGCTGGAGCATCAGCCAGGCATCCCCGGGAGTCTGGTCCCCAATCAGATGAGGGGCTTCACGATTGGGTTCCCCATCAGGAGATTGGAGACGGATGGGATGGGAGCAGAGCCCGAGAGAGCGAGAGGACCGTGAGAGAAAGCAAGAGCCCGAGGAAAAGCTGCATGAGAAGCAGCAGCAGCGTGGATTGGTGATGGTGGAGCAGAGAGACATAGGGGGCTGCCCAGGGGTCAGTGGGGAAACACGCCTGCAGGGGCGAGAACCTGGGACAGAGAGAACTGTGGTGGTGCAGCCCCAGATGCTGAGGGACTGTGGGACCTGGGTGAAGTTCCCTGGGGTGAAGCCCCTTACCCTGCCTATGGCCCAGATCCCTGTGCAGACCCAGAAGGGGTCGGGCTGGCTGGTGGTTGGGGTTCTCCAGGATATCGGCTGGGAGGCCCTGTTGGGGGGTGACTGTCTCCCCATGGGACAGGATCCAGGCCCCGCTCCTGTAACGGCCGAGGGTTTGAATTCAAATCCAGGGAACCAATTGGCTAGGATGGAAATGGTCAGTGAAAATGCAGATAACCTGGCTGGCAGGGGGGAGGGGCTGCTGGGCTCAGGATACCTGCCTACCTGTAACCAGCCCCCTGGGGCTGAGTGGGAGGGAGAGATGCCCCCCGCCCCCCTGCACACGGGAGAAGGGGCTCACGCTGGCTCTGATGCTGTGACCAGAGCAGAGAGCTCACTGCCTGCCCCCACTGGGACAGCAAGGGCAGCGCTGAGCACGGGGGGAGCTGAGACCCCAGCTGAGTGGGGGGACACCCAGGCAGGACAGGTCAGCTGCCAACCAGGTTTGCCTGGTCCAGACGTGCTGCTGGGAAGTGATTACACAGCAGGGAGGGAGCTACCAGGGACAGGGCTCAGGGGGGCTGTGACCCCAGGCCCAGCCAGCGAGAGGGAGCAGATCCCACTCCCTGCCCCAGCTTCTGAATCCCGGATTGAGCTGCAGAGGGATCCCTCCTTGGAGAAGCTGAGAGAACTTGCTGGCCACAGCGCTGCAAACCCCCTTGGGGAAGGCTGCAGGGACAGAGTCCTGCCGGAGAAGGGATTCCTGTACTGGGAATGGGCTCCCCAAGGGGAAGTAGAACTGGGGGGAATCGGGAGGCAGCTGGTGGTACCCCAGGAATCCACAGGGTTCTTCCCTTTCGAGCTGCTGGATGGGAGGAGAGTGAGGGGACCCCTGGACCTGAAGAGGGAGGATTGGATGGAGAAGGGGGAAGACCCCCTGGGGGATCTCTTCCCTGAGGTGGGAGCCAATCTCACCATCAGGTGTTCCCTGTTCAGAGTCACTGGGAAAGCAGCCCAGAACCTGGAGAGAGAGGTCAGGGGCCTGCTGGCTTTAGATGGGATCCAGCCATTTTACAGCCCATGGGCCTCACCCGTGGGGCTGATCCCCAAGCGAGACAGGATGATCTGGTTTTATGGGGGCTATCAGAAGCTTAAAGCCATCACAGTGTCTGATGCCAACCCCATGCCTAGGCCTGGGGAGATTCTAGACAAGCTGAGAGGGATGGAGAACTTGGCCCTGGCAGACACTGATAACATGTGCATCTTTAGCCAGACCTGGGAGGAACAGGTGTCCCAGGTGAAGAGGGGGCTGGGCTGCCTCAGGGAGGTGGGACTGACGGTAAAAGCTGGAAAGTGCAAGGGGGGACGGCAGAGGTGTTGTGTCTGGGCCACAAAGTGGGAAGCGGCTGCCCAAGCCCAGAGCTGGCCAAGGCCAAGCCGAGGGCTCTTAACCAAGGGAGCCTGAATCACAGACCAGAGGGCTGGGAAAAGACCCAATTCCAGCTTGAACCCCAGGGGTACTGGGGTGGCAAAGGGTGTGGGCTGCATAAACCTTCCCACATGCGGCCTGCAAGTGCCATCAAGCACACCCGACCTAAGGGAGGGCGTGAGACTGGACTGTCCTGGTGTAACTCTCACCAAGGAATGGGAGAGATGCTGGGGCATCCATGGGAAAGTTGGTGGGTTCGAACTTCTCCAGGTCACTGGCTGGAGTGACCTCGCTCAGTTCGGTCTCGAAGGGGGGAGAGATGTGACGAACTAGGAAAGTTCTTAATGTTTTCTCTGAGTACTGTGTTGGTGCCTCAGTGTCCCCATGGCAGTTCTTAAGTATCTGGCAGAGCAAAGGGCCAGTGCACCTAAATGCCTGACCCTCTGTCTCCTAGCAACTGATGGCCTGGGCCCCTCCCTCTGCAAAGGTGCCAGCTGAAGGTGTTGCAGACAACAGGATCAGGTGACCTCCTGGCCCGGGAAAGGGGCTGAGCAGAGAGGAGGGGCTGGGAGGGGGTTGTTAGTCTGGGTCTGGCTAGGGTCGAGGAGTGAAGTGCAGACCTGGGGGTCTGGCTCACAGCCCCCCAGAATGGACCCAGCCAAAGGGTCTGGTTCGCTGTACCTACAAGCTCTGTTTTAGACCCTGTTCCTGTCATCGAATAAACCTCTGTGTTACTGGCTGGCTGAGAGTCACGTCTGACTGCAAAGTGGGGGTGCAGGACCCGGTGGCTTCCCCAGGACCCCGCTGGGGTGAACTCGCTGTGGGAAGCGCACGGAGGGGCAGAGGATGCTGAATGCTCCAAGGAGAGACCCAGGAGGTGAAGCTGTGTGAGCTTCTTGCCCTGAACAAGTCTGCTCCAAGGAAGAGAAGGCTCCCCAAAGTCCTGACTGGCTTTGTGGGGAGGAGTTCCAGAGCATCGCCCGGTGACTCCGTGACACTTCTTTTGTGAGGGTGGATGAGATTATCTTCTTATCCGGGAGTCCATCACACTGATGCAGCCCTTCCTAGCTGAGAAGAGTTAGTGCAATACCATTAGGGATTATATCCTTTACCCTCCCAACTCCCATAAAGCTCTCAAGCTTTGCTGCTCAAGTGATGTACTTTGGGATAGTTGTGCCAAGCACTGATAGCATTGCATCAGAAAGTGCTGCTTCCCAGCTTAAAAGCCTGTCATTTTTGTTCCACCACAAGCTTTAGTGCACGTCATAATGGTGCTGTTTGTCAATAGTCAATACGAACCCCTGGGAGACGAGAAGGGAGGGGAATTGAGAGGGAAGGAGCTGATGAAAGAGGCGAAATATTGTTGTCCAGTGATTAGATCTGTGGCTGGGAGTCAGAACTCACCTGGTTCTATCCCAAGCTATGCCACTGGCTCACTGTGCAGCCAAGGGAAAATCACTTCCCTTCACTATTTCCCCATAGGTTAAAGGCAGATGATAACATCTGCTATGTACAGTGCCTAGCACAATGGGGTCCTGTCCATGCTGGGCTCTGAGACATTATGGTAATACAAATAATACTACTAATAATTACAGAGAATGGCTGGAGGAGCTTCAAGGCATGTGTCCAACTTAGAGATCACACATCTGAAAATGTGTTACTTGCCTTTGTCACCATATCCCCGTGGCCAGATCCTCAGCAGGCAGAAATTGGCATTGCTCCATCAGAGTTCATAGCACCATGCCGATTCCGCTCCTGCTGAGGCATTATGACAGCAAGAGATTGCAGGAGTGGCAAAGGTTTCTCTCTTGTTTTCAGTCTGCTTGCTTTGTGCACTTTACCAGCATTGCACGCAGAGTCTGTTTAACAGCTTCCACTATATAGTTACTTCTGGGTTGTGCGGGTCTTTCCTGCAGCAGCAGAGAAGGGGAAAAGATATTTTGTCAAAGAGGAGAGTGTGATTGAACCAGAAGGGGATTCAGGTGCAGAAGTGGCACCTCAAACTGCGTCTAATTTTTTTTCATTCTTAAACCAACAAGATTTTGAGTTAGAGGATGTTTGTTGAAATTCTTTGGGATGCTCAGATGAAACCATTGTGTAACTCTGAAGTATTATCATCATTGCCTTTGAAATGGCTCATTATGACACCAAAGCCATGGCTGGAACAATCAGCTCAAGTTCCCCCACAATTGCTCAACTGCATTTTGAGTGTTGAAAAAACATGGGGCTCTTTACATCACAGTGTTTGGCACTGGAGGAGTCTTTAGTAATGCTCTCCTGGCCGGGAACATGCTGTAAAACAAGCTGTCCATGCCTACTGTGCAGTCCTGGAGCACTCACATGAATAATGACTTCCCAGCAGGATGCTCAGCAAGATGGTGAGAGAGAAATTGCCTCCCCTGCAGTAGGGTTGTGTAAACATGTGGCAGACAGCAGGTCCTGGGAAGCAACCCTGGAGGTGGCAGTAGCCTGTCTGGTAACACGCCAAGTGCTGATGCTCCTCATACAGTGAATTTGGATTGCCTCCTCAGATGGGGCTGGCTGGAGGGTCTTCTATCTGCAGCTCTTGTCTCATTTGTGGTAGGGTGTTTGTCATGAATGACGTGGGGTCATCATGACAACCCCAGCACCATGCTACTCCATCCAGAGCCTTGGGTAATCTCTCTCCCTGACCCATATCTGCTCCTCAAAGCACCCACAGAAATGTACCCATGCCCAGCCCTCAGAGCAATGGCTCAGTCTTTGGCCTGGCCTGTTATTACTGCTTATCTCTGCACCGAGACCTTTAGCAGTGACCTCCGCAGTGTTAAGGTACAAAAACATCCTAGTGCATGGAATGTGGGACAGGTCTGAATCTGCTGATTTAACACATGAGGTCCCTATTCAGGTTTTGCATTCTGAGCCCCAGCTGGATGGAGCTGGAATATGTTTAGCTTTTGGATAGATGTTTGTTATGGACAGTGTTGCAGGCAATACAAAGGTGGAAAGGAGTGCACAAGTCTTTCCTCTTCACTTCTTATTTCCATGGGGATGCCTTGCCATGGTTTTAACTGCCTCTAAAGATGGGTTTTGTTTGCTAGCTTATATTGCAATCAGGGCCCCGTTGCCCTAGCTGCTGTATGAGCACAGGAAGAGAAACTGTTTACCCTGAAGAGCTCACAACCTAAATAGATAAAGCAGATGGGAAACAGGGGTGAAGAGACTTGCCCCTGGTCACAGAGCAGGCCAGCGGAGAACTTAGACTGCAGGTCCCCTGACTCCTCGTGCAGCACATGCTTCCTCCTGGAGTCCTGTTCTCCTCTGAAGAAGTGAAAAGCACTGAAACACGGAGGAGGGGAGAGAGAGACATGTGGCTTTCAGATCAAGATCTACAATTTCAAGATCTTCAGATAATTCAGTGACTCATCCGGACATTTTGCCCCAGGCACCAGCCAGAATTGGGCTGCCTATTTGCAGTTTCATATTCTCACCACTGATATTTCCAGATTTAGTAAAATGAGCATTTTAAGAACCATTTTGAGGATGTTCAGCAAAATCAGCATCATAAACATAACTAATTACACTTGGTGTGCACTGATTGATAATAAACCCAAGTAATCTTGTCCAGGAAGTGTTGGTAGATAGCTGGAACCCTAGATAGCAGTATACTATTTTCTGTGCATTGAAATAGAGAAACTGAGAGCCAATTAGTTCTGCAAGCCTCTTTGCCTCTCAGGACCTGAGACTCTGCAGGCATTACTCCAGTGTGACACCAGAACTGTTGGCGTTACACCAGCATCAGACTGAAGTAATGTGGTGATGAATCAAGCCTTCTGAGTTTAGTCTACCAGGAGCAGGCAGTCCTTAATCAATCAGTAGAATCCAGAAATGCTATGCAGGTGCTGCTGGTTTTATATATTAGTGCTTGAATCCTGAGCTCCAGTTAAAACATTTCTGAGGGATTTGGAGTTGCAAAGTGATTGCTACACATGTCAGAGTTTCGCTTTCTCCCTCTGTGACATCTCTTTGTAAGTCTGTTTTGAAGAAGGCTCTTCCTCCTCCCACTCCTCTTTTGAAGATTTGTATAAAACTTTAATTATAGTGGCACTGTTTAAAAAGGATCATTACATCTCGTGAACAAGCAGCAGTCAAAAGTGATGCACAACTACACTGCAAAATATCAGGGTGACAAAATACTCACAATGCTATCTGCAGCGTGTCAGTTCATTCAAGGCTGTGTAACACCTCAATTTGTAAAGAAGATCGCATGCCGTGCCCTATGATAAATGTTTAAATGAGGTGTTCAGACAAGTCGGAAGAAGAAGGAACTGATTTATTCTTCTGCAGAAAAAAACATCCCTGTCACACCTGCTAATAATCCAACTTTCGAAGGGAGTCTCACTCCATGCTCCTGTGTATCCCAAGCAGGCAGGAGGAGATAAATGGGATTTGATTGTAATAACTGTCCCAGATCTTTGTCCACCTCTCAGAAGCTAAACCCCAAGACTTTGGGGCTAGATTTTCGATGGGGTCTTAGTCCCAAATTCTTTTCCCACCCAATTTTAAATACAACATCTTTATTTTTTGTACACAGGCACACTTAACGTGGCTTAGAGCCTGCTCTAAAGACAGCATGGGTTGGCCTAAACTATGGTGACCCCACCTTTAGGTGTTGGCAACATCACTCCATGGCTTTAACATTATTGCCCTGCCTTTCTCTACCACAGGCCAGGCTAGCAAGCTCACAAGTAAGGTGGGCATGTGAGATGTTTGTTCTGCTTGCTCTAGTGGCTGGTGCACTTAATAAGAGACAAGATCTAGCTCCTGCACAGTGTTTTCATTCATAGATCTCAAAGAATGTTACAAAGGAATAATATTATCCTCGCTTTTCACACGGGGAAACCGAGGCACGGAGGGAGGCAAAGTGACTTGCCCATATTCATGCAGCAATCAGGTGGAGGATCTGGAAACAGAACTCAAGTCTTCTGGGTCCATCTCCAGGGCTCTGTCTACTAGGCAGCACTGCCTCCCTCCATAACTATTGGCCAACAGTACATTACTGAGGCCAGCAAATGGATTTACCCCTTTTGCTCAATGTCTGTGCTGAATGAAGATCTGTAGTTCACAGCCTGCAGACAACGTGCAATGGGGCTTGTTACAGACATTATAGCAATAATTCAATAAGTCACAATTGAGGGGAATATGTCAAATAATTGCTGAACTCAAGAGAATAGATCGCAAGCATAAGGGGCAGTATCATAAAGCAAGGAACCAATATAGCAGCCTACATAACACCATTAGTCTGGGACCAGAGGCGTTTGATGTAGAACAAGAGCTGGCATGAGCCAACAGGTCTGCACTTATTTATTTTTTTCCCCTACATTTAATAAAATGCTCTGGATGCAGCTTTCTATGCTCAATGTGTTTTATTGTTTTACTCGCCCTGAAATGGGAACTGCAGGCGCTTTGATAAATTGATCGAAAGGTTTGGCTAGTTTCCTTGTAGCTTCCTTGCTCTCTCCTGAGACTGTATCATGTAACTGCTTACAGAGACCTGTGCAGCGAGCAGTTCCTGATGTAAGGGGAGCCTCGGGACCAGATTGGAGAGAAGAGAGGTGTGGGGGTGGCAAGAATTGGCTAGCAGGGCAGTACTGTGCGGGGAGCCCAGGATGGAAATAACAAGAGGTGCTGCCGGACAAGACACAGGGGTGCTGGTTTCACTGAGTGAGGAGCCCAAGAATGGGCTACTAGGGGCATGCATCAAGGCAGGGCTGGGGTTTGTTGGCAGAACTGCATGGGGAGCCAAGGGCTGGAACAGCAGGGATGCTGTAAGACAAGGTTGAAGGGCATTGCCAGAACTGTGCTGCAAGCCTAAGACTGGAATAGTGGCCGGGGTGGTGGAGTTGCTGCAGGACAGGGCTGAGGTGCATCAGTAGAGCTGTATTGGAGCACAGGACTGGAACAGCAGGGGAACTGGGGGGGAGGGAGGCTGCAGGTCACGAGTGAGCAGAGCTGTGTTTGAAAAACTTAGTATCTGGCAACAGTACTTTAATGTTAATGATCTTAATTCCTCACTTTCTTGGAAACAAACCTATACCACCAATGAATGGAAAGCAGAGAAAAGCAAACTAGACAGACTCCTGCCTTGTGTTTGGAAGTCCTCCAGAAAGAAGATGCTCTGCCTCCCCATGTCCCCTGGGTCCCGTCCTAGCCTTCTGTGCTGGCCACCAACAAAAGCAGCCTGCAGGTAGTTCGCTATCACTCTAGCTGAGAGATAGACCCCGGATGGCTAGAGTGAGGGAAGGAGCAGTATATTAGCTGTTGAGTGACATCTGTGGTTTATGATGCCCTAGAGAGGAAAGAAAACAATTAAGGAATTGATAGTTTTGTTTTACTTCTAAAGTGACAGAGACCCGGGGAGGTCTGCGGGGAGAATATTGTTTGGAAGCAGAGTGAGATCATCCAGTAGAAGGAATTCTAAACCTGACAGCGACCTTGGGATCTGGAATCCAGCAAAGAAATAAACTGCCAGGTTTGTCATGGTTCGACACCCCCCACCCCAGCCATGTTTAATAATATATAGACAAAAAGAACAGAGCTGTTTGGGGGGCATTACACAGTGCTCAGTTTCCATTGTGTAACACAGATAATGGGAGACAGAAACACATTCCTGCCTCTGTCACTATCTCACTGGGTGGCCATGGGCAAGTCTCTTTGCTTCCCTGTGCTTCACTTTCCTCATCTGTAAAATGGAGATAATTAACCAGAGTCACCTTGTCTGAGGCACATAATGAGAGACTGTCCCTGCCCCAAAGTACTCAGTCCAAATAGACAGAACTGAGGATGTGAAAAGGGAGCAGAGTTGACTTGTCCAAGGGCAGCTTCAGAGATGGAAACAGGTCCCAGATCTGGCTCTAAGCACTGGACCGTGCTGTCTTAGTCTGTGGCTCCTGCTGCAAAGGACTCTGAGGTACATACCTGGGGGTCTAGGCTGTGCCTTATCCCTGTGCAGATGCACGGCCCCAGACAGCCTGCCTTGCGAGCTCAGAATGATGGTGCAGCGCAGGCTGGATGACATGGAGTAGCTGTTCTCTCTCCCTATGACACATTCCTCTTTCCAGCAAACCAGCTCAGGGGAGCTGTCTCTGTCTGTAACAGCCTCAGCGGCAAGGCCTTTTTGTTGTTCAGATCCCCCTGGCTCTGAGCTCATCTTGGAACATGGATCTGGATGTTCCTGAGCTCTGTTTCATGTGAGCTCCAGGCAGCATCCTGGCAGTATCCCCTTGGCCTTCAGCTGATCAGACCAGCTCTGACCCAAGAGGCCACCCCCAGGGCAGCGGGAAGGGATGATTAAGAAATACTGCAGAGATGAGGCGGGGGATGTGCACTTGGATGGATGGTCTTTGGCTCAGGAGAGCTGTTCTGTGGCCTACATGGGAATAAGCTGCTGGTCTGAATCCAGCCCTTCCTGGAGTTTTGTCTGTGTTGCTGTCACTCTCCCCAAGGCATCCATGCTCCATGCAGGCTGAACTCCAGCCAATCTCCCTGCATGTGGGTGTGTTGCTGGTGTGGGAAGCTTGTTCTGCCACCATCCAGGGATATAAGCAGAGGGCCTCAGTAAGCAGGGGCATCAGTTCAATCCCTCTCACCACCCACCTCCAAAAATCACACTGATATGGGAGCTGTGGACAGGTAAAACATTTCCCAGCATAGGTCCATGGCTGGGGAAGTGGAAAAGCAGCGTCTGGCTAGTAATTCTCACAGGGGAGGGGGTTGGGACCTGCACAGAAACATAACATGAAACAGACACCAACTTGTATTAGTGCTTCACAAGCCTCAGTCCCACCCTTCCTCCCTGCTGACTGCTTTTCTGCCCATCGCTGGAGGCAGCCGAAATCAAGTCTACAGCAGGAAAGAGCAGCCCATCTATCACCATGAACATCTCTCTACCATTGTACATATCGCAATGCACTTCGGCCTCTCCAGGGTCAGACTCGCACCCTTCAGGGTGATACTTATGAATCCAGAGACACTGCAAAGTTTGGTGTCTCTGCCTGATGCTGATATTCAGCAGGACCCTGCCTCTCTCATGGTGGCAGCATGTTGGCCCCTGATGAGTGATAGGAAACCACCAGAAAGCAAGCTAGCTAGCCTTCTTTCTTTCTTATTTGTGGTCTCCTACTCCTCATGCAGAGCCCTATGGGCTGACCTGGTGCTGTGTCCATATAATACTGTCAAACTCTTCTGTTCCAGGGGAAGGAGGCTCGGGATAGATGGGCCTCACTGAGTCTGTCCCAGTTTCTCCACTTGAGTTAATTCAGCTAATGATTTTGCAGATAAAAGGGGGTTGTTGGTGGGGAGGGGAGCCAGTGCCAGTCACAGAAAGCATCCGCAGCAGCATCTGCTTCCCTGGAAGCATCACGGAGCTCTGATTATCTCCCTTTGATGTTGGTGGCCAAGGCTGGATCCATCCAGGTTTCATCAGCTTGATCTCCTGGTTAGTGCCCAGGCCGTTCTGACAGACGCATGATGAAAGACAAGGGGACTGCAAGTGGCACAGAGACCAATCTGTCTCCCCTGACTCCCCATCCTGTGGAGTGCTGTGTTGCTCTGCCCATGGGGAAAAGGGAATCAAAGACTGAGAGGTTCAGATCTGTCCCTGAGAGTGGCTCTGTCAGCCTTATCCTGATGGTGTCTGAGAGGACAGCACTGAGGATGTAGCCATTAATAGAACCCAGGAGTCCTGGGCCCTAGAGTCCTGCCTGAACTACTGGAGCGTGCTCCGTCCCTGTGTCTAAGAACTAGAGAGGGACAATCTGTGCAATAGTAGTAGGAGAGTTTATAGTCAACCCAGTTGTGTCCCTTCCCAGCGCAGACCTGGCTGCAATGGCTCATCAACCTTTCCACGAATCTCTGACGGTGGGCTGGGTGGTGGCAGGGAATCCTTCACCCTTTGCCCAAAAACCTTCTTTGTCATTTCCCCCAAAGCAGTAATGGAGATGCTGAGAGACCCCTGATGACTAATGCATGAGGAGGCCAGTGAAATCCTCTAGAAAGGGAAAGCAGTGCTCTGTAGCAGGGATACTCGGCGGATGAGCTGGTTGCATGATCACAGAGGAAGAATGATCTTGTGGTCACAGCTCCGGACTGGGACTCACGAGATGGGTCACTTCTGGGCTCTGCCACAAACTCCCTGTGGGACCTTGGTCAAGTCATGCCATTGCTCCCCATCTGTAAAACGGGTGATAATTCTGCCTTGTCTGGTTAGAGTGGGATCATTCTATAGATATCAAGTGTATCCATCATTCTCCTAATGAATGACACCAAGCGTTGAGGAAAGGATGTTAAATCTCCTGATTCAAGGTGTAAATTGATCTCTGTTAGAGATTAGAATGAGACCTAATCACAGAATCTCAGGGTTGGAAGGGACCTCAGGAGGTCATCTAGTCCAACCCCCTGCTCAAAGCAGGATCATTCCCCGACTAAATCATCCCAGCCAGGGCTTTGTCAAGCCTGAACTTAAAAACCTCTAAGGAAGGAGATTCTACCACCTCCCTAGGGAACCCATTCCAGTGCTTCACCACCCTCCTAGTGAAAAAGTTTTTCCTAATATCCAACCTAGACCTCCCCCACTGCAACTTGAGACCATTGCTCCTTGTTCTGTCATCAGGTACCACTGAGAACAGTCTAGATCCATCCTCTTTGGAACCCCCTTTCAGGTAGTTGAAAGCAGGTATCAAATCCCCCCTCAGTCTTCTCTTCTGCAGACTAAATAAGCCCAGTTCCCTCGACCTCTTCTGGTAAGTCATGTGCTCTCACCCCCTAATAATTTTTGTTGCCCTCCACTGGACTCTTTCCAATTTTTCCACATCCTTCTTGTAGTGTGGGGCCCAAAACTGGACACAGTACTCCAGATGGGGCCTCACCAATGCCGAATAGAGGGGAATGATCACATCCCTCGATCTGCTGGCAATGCCCCTACTTATACAGCCTAAAATGCTGTTAGCCTTCTTGGCAACAAGGTTGCACTGTTGACTCGTATCCAGCTTCTCGTCCACTGTAACCCCTAGGTCCTTATCTGCAGAACTGCTGCCTAGCCATTTGGTCCCTAGTCTGTATCCGTGCATGGGATTCTTCCGTCCTAAATGCAGGACTCTGCACTTGTCCTTGTTGAATCTCATCAGGTTTCTTTTGGCCCAATCCTCTAATTTGTCTAGGTCCCTCTTGATCCTATCCCTACCCTCCAGCGTATCTACCACTCCTCCCAGTTTAGTGTCATCTGCAAACTTGCTGAGGGTACAGTACATGCCATCCTCCGGATCGTAAATGAAGATATTGAACAAAACTGGCCCCAGGACTGACCCTGGGGCACTCCGCTTGAAACCGGCTGCCAACTAGACATGGAGCCATTGATCACTACCCGTTGAGCCCAATGATCTAGCCAGCTTTCTATCCACGTTATAGTCCATTCATCCAGCCCATACTTCTTTAAGTTGCCGGCAAGTGGGAAGGTGAGAAGCAGATTATCCCACATCTGCTACTGCAGGGTTCTTCCCCCTTCCTCTGAAGCTGGTCACTGCCAGAGACAGAGGTGGACAAGGTGCTGGGCTAGGACCTTGGGTCTGATCCAATCTGGCAATTGTAGCATTCCTAAGATCTTTGGAGCTGGGACTCTCTCGCTATATATACAATGGGGCCCCAGTTGCAGCTGAGGCATGTTGGTGCTATTAAAATACAAATAATGTGTGCTAATCTACCGGAGTGGGAACCGGCTGAACAAACACACCAGAAGAACAGGCTGGGGAAGGAGTTAGCGACTGAGAAAGCAATTTTGAAAGACAAACGTAATCTGTGGATCTGAATAAGTGAAATATGGGGAATGATAAAAGGAGCAAAAAGTCAGGGATTCCAAACAACACTGGTTGTACTTCAAAGGAGAAAGGAGCAGGTCTATAGATTTATAGTCACTTGGAACTGTGCCTGCATGGAGGGGAAAGCCAGCATGGGAGAGAGCTGAGGAGGCAGAGGAAAGGGAATTTTAAAAGCAGAATTTCAAATGTGTATTTCTCCCTGGTGGAAATTACACACACAAATATTCTGGCAAAATGCGAAAGGGACTGAGATGAAAGCCCAGCCTGGCCTATGCATTGCAAATGGCATCTGTCCAGGAGGGGCAATGAGAACCTGCTCAGAAATAAGGAAGTTGTTTTGTCTGTGCCTCCCTGAGGGTTGATTTTTGATGCCACTTTCCCAGATGGAGGTGCGAACTCCTAAACGTGAAGGGCTACATGCATCTATAGGTTCCCTGCGGTACCAGACAAATTCCCCCACACCCTGGGGTCCACTCAGTGCTTTTATTCAAGAAGCTGCCAGTTAGAAGTGGACAAAGAGCACAGCAAGTTATTTGGGAATATTCAATTGACTCTGAAAGTGATGTGGGATTTGCCCATGCTCAGAGCTAGAGCTGGATGAGATATCATAGGTGCAGTGTTTGTGAAATAAATAGGGTCCTGATTATTTGCATATCTCCAAGGCCAAATTTAGGCTACCTAAGATCCTAGGCATACCCTGCATGGCCCCCACCATCATGCCATGGGCCATACCACAAGCCACAACCCCCTCTCTGCCTGGAGTGGCAGCAGGTTCTGGATGTAAGATGAATGGGGCTATTCACCCCTCGGAGAGCTATCTGCACATTCAGGCTCTGCTCATGTTTTCACGTTTTTCTTTGCATCCATGAGGTCTGGAGACATAATTAAAATAAATGACAGCTGAGATTCTGCGCTCAGCATGAGACTCCACAAAGCTAGGGTCGTAGACATGGGTTGGTCGCCTGTACCTTAATCCAGCCCTGCTCATCTCTGTTCATCCGGACAAGAAAATGGGAGCTGGGCTCAGGTACTTATCTATATTATCCCAAATGCCTTTGATAGCGTCTGTCTAGAGTATTTCAGAGATACTCCCCCAGGGAGAAATTGTACCAGGTTGTGCGGTGAAGGGTCTAAGATTCAGGAGAGCTGAGTTACAATGCTGGCACTCACACACTTGAGCTTTCTGTATCATAATTCTCCATCTGTAAAAAGGGGAGGCGATACTTCCTTTCTCCCTCCCCTTCTTCCCACGTGTCTCTGCAGTGCCCAGCACAACAAGGTCCTGATCTCAGCCTGAGGTCTCTATGTACTACTGAGAAACAAACAGCAATAATAATATAGTCCAATGCATGTTCCCAAAGGGTTGGGTGAAGGCGTGCTTAGAAAAAATATTCGTGTTTTGCCATCGGACAGGGCTTTGGGTGAATGATGTCTTGCAGGTTTGACTTACTGGGGTTTCTGTTCCTGGAGGCTGCTAGGGTATCTATGGATGTGTTCCTTTCCAGTTGGGTTATACTGTGTGCTACACCAAGGGAAGGTTATGCCTTAAAAAAGAAAGAAAGGAAGAAAGAGGAGAAACAAAGCAGGCAGTGCTGCTGCTCTAAAGGGTCGTTTCTGCTCCCAGCCTAATGCGCTGGGCAATAATAATGTAGATTTATCACTCAGCAATCACCATGGTAACATCTCCTTGTTACCCAAGGACAGGGATCAAAACAAGTGAAAGATAAAATATTTCTTGCTCTGGCAGGGACATCGAGTCCCCACAGGCCAGGCGTGTTGCAGCAGCTCCTCGTCCCTGAACCTGCTTTCCTAGCTCTCTGGGCTCATCTTTGAGTACAAACCAAAATAAAATAAAAATAGTTCTACAACCACATCTGCAACTGGACAGTTCAGGACAAGTCCAGGACTTCAGTGGAATTCTGCTGATTTGTACCAGCCGCTGCTTTGGTTCACCATGCTTCACAGCATGACGATTCAGGAGGAAGGCTGCTTCCAGTGCTCCCATGTTGCATTTCTCATTAACCAGAGAAATGTAGAACTGGAAGGGACCTTGATGGGTCATCTAGTCCAGTCCCCTGCACTGAGGCAGCACTAAATATTTCCTAGACCATCGCTGAGCAGTGTTTGTCTAACCTGTTCTGAAAACCCCCCAGTGATGGAGATTCCACAGCCTCCCTAGGTAACTTGTTCCAGTGCTTAACTATCCTCACGGTTAGGAAGTTTTTCCTAATGTCCAACCTACCCTGCCCTTGCAGCAATTTAAGATCATTGCTTCTTGTATTGTCCTTGGTGGATAAGGAGAAATTTACCACCCTTCTTTTTATAACAACCTTTTATGTACTTGGAGACTGTTACCATGTCCCACCTCGGTCTTCTCCAGACAAAACAAACCCAGTTTTTTCAGTCTTTCCTCATAGCTCATGTTTTCTAGACCCTTAGTCATTTTTGTTGCTCTCCTCTGAGCTTTTTTCAGGTTATCCACATCTTTCCTGAAGTGTAGTGTCTAGAACTGGACACAGTACTCCAGTTGAGGTCTTATCAGTGCTGAGTAGAGTGGAACAATTACTTCTCATGTTTTGCTTACAACACTCCTCCTAATACATCCCAGAATGATGTTTCCTTTTTTTCCTTTTCTTTTCTTTTTTCTTTTTTTCTTTTTTTTGCAACAGTTTTACATTGTTGACTCCTATTTAGTTTGTGATCCGCTATAACCCCCAGATCCTTTTCTGCAGTTCTCTTTCCTGGGCAGCCGTTTCTCATTTTGCATTTGTGCAATTGATTATTCCACTCTTGCATTCTAGTGCTGCCTTCCGAGTGGACTTGTCCTGCTACCACCAAGAAACTCCCTTGTCACTGGGTGGAGTAAAGGGGGGAACAGGAGAAGCCTCTCTCACCTAAGCCCTGGCAGTAGGCAGCGGTCTCTCAGTATCATAGTCACATGCTTCCTGCAGCAATTATCATTTGCTAGTAGCGTGTAAGGCTATGTCTGAGTTGCAATAAAACATTGCGGCTGGCCCATGTCAGCTGACTTGGGCTGGTGGGGCTTGGGCTGCACTGGGAATTGCTCAACACCTTTCAAGTCTCTGGAAAAAGTGCCATCTCCAAAGTCATGTACAAAGTTCTCTTCTTTTTTGTGTGTTAAGGTTCTGAGCCTTTGAAAATTTCAGATTATCAGCCCATGGGCTGAGCTGCCAACTTTGATGTCTGAAGAACAAAAAACCCAAACCTGCCAACAGTCCAACTTGTAGCCTTTCTTTGTCCCCTTTCCAGAGAGTAAATGCATCTGTGTCAAATGATGAGTCAGGACTTTTTTATTATTTGGTTGGCTTAATAAATGAGGCAGAATTTCAGGCAGAATGTGGCAGTGGTTCCTGTAGGAGTTTACAGGAGAAAAAGGGCCTGTGTGCAGAGTCTATGGCATAACTCTACAGCAGTGGTTCTCAAACTTTTGTACTGGTGACCCCTTTCACATAGCAAGTCTGAGTGCGACACCTCTTATAAATTAAAAACACTTTTTTATATATTTAACACCTTTATAAATGCTGGAGACAAAGCGAGGTTTGGGGTGGAGGTTGACAGCTTGCGACCCCCCATGTAATAACCTCACGACCCCCTAATGGTCCCAACTCCCAGTTTGAGAACCCCTGCTCTACAGTGCCCTGTGGATGCTCCTGCGTCTGCATAACATGACAGCTGCATTGTCACATGGGGACTTCCTCACTTCCCTTTTGTCTGCTCCACACCTGTGCGTTCCCACCTAAGAACACTCACCACTCTTTTAGGCTTGGATTACACTGCACTCTGCTCTTCCCACATGTTCTGGTCCAAAGACATCCGTCCCATTGGGTATGCTTCGAAGACTACCAGAGTCACTGGAAAGATACCTGTTGACTTCAAACCCCTTGAGGTCAGCAGGGTCTGCGAGAGCACAAGGCTCACTCGCCTTCGTATCAGATGTGTCGGTGTGATGAGCCCAGCATTCTGCGGTGCAATGTGCTGTCACTTCATGATAATTTTCAAGCACCCACGCTTCTACGATCAGATTGGTTTTATTAACTGAATGTTTTAATTATGTTTTGAAAACAAGGGGACTCCCTGTAGCTGCCAGTAATGACTGTGGCTCTTTTCACGACAGTTGACATCTCTTTTCCAAAGCCAGGTTTTGGCATGTGTCGCGCTGTCTGTAAGGAGCATGTTGGCCTCAGCCAAGTCTCTATTACTGAAGCTGCTAAATATGTTTTTAATAATCAAGCAATGTTTGTTTAGCATAAACCAACTCCCCTACTACATCGAAGTGGAAATAGGGTTAAGCACAATTGAAAGGCATAATTTAAAGGCTGGCTGGCAACATTTCTCACCAGGGCTGGAGAGGACATGAATGTCCCCCAGCATCTGCAAAATCTCTTTATGTTTCTGCCCTCCAGGGCAATGCTGGCCTCAGCTGCCTGGGCTGAGGGTTTTAGGTTCATTTTCTGAAATCCAGGTGAAATGGCAACTGCCCTGACACAGCATTACGTAGTAACTGATACAGGGCTGGATTGGGCCTGGGATCCACATAAGAGGTGGATCCCTATCCCCTTTGTACTGGTCATGGACGAAAGTACCCGGCACAAGGAGTGCATTAGCAGGAGGCTCTCTGTGCATGCTGGGGAGATCCAAGATGGTTTATGTCTCTTGGAGTTTCCACCTTGCCCCTTATGCACCACTGTGCCTATCAGGGACAACTGAGCCCAAGGAATCTTTTATCCCAACAAATCCTGAAAGAACTTGAAACACACGCTGCTGAAATGCAGCCACCTCTGGGGGAGAGTGTGGCAGCCAGCCCACAGCACAACAGTGGGGAAGAGTGGGAAGTTTGGCTGTGATCTTCAGAGCAAACATCTTGTGTCGCATACAGTTCTGTGGGGTCTTCAGAGCATGAACACCAGCTGTTAAGAAATGAAGGGAAGGCTCCACTCCCCAAAAAATAATAGGATGGGTTAACTTGGGTGGGAATTTCACGGGAGTATTTAATTTTAAAGTTATGCTTAGGTCCCTCCTCCATCCTGGGAGAGAACTCTGGGGCTTAATCCTGCAAGGCACCGAGTGCCTGTAATCCCCATTGACTCCAGCAGGAGCTGCGGTTGCAACTCCTCGCAGGAGATCCTCTGAACCAGCCAGGATTGAGCCCTCAGTCCATGCTGTGCTATAGGTGTCCAGCTGTGCTCAAAAGAAGCGGATAGTTTCTCACAGTACATTAATGCTGCCTATTAGGCTCTGAGTCTGCTCTCGCTTATGTTGGTGTTACTTCATGGCTGTCAATGGAGTTAACCAGGTGTGAGTGAGAGGCGAATCAGGTTCCTACATCTGTATGTATTCCAGGCTTCCAGCTTGCTGGGACACATGCTAGTGCTAGGAGAAGGGTATCTGCTGTGACTTGCGGATGAAGGCTGCTGCAAGAAATTACATCATCTCATTTCAGCAGTGGATGCTGTGTAGATTCATTGATACCAGACAAACCTTTCAATCCATTTATCAAAGTGCTTGCAGCTCCCAGTTCGAGGTAGCGAGCATTAAATGAGCACAGAGCTGATCAGCAGCCAAAATGTTTTAAATAAATAAGGAGTTCTGGGGAAAAACATCAGTGTTGTTCAGTGGTGGGAGGGGAGGGGAGGGGAGGACTGGCAGCATATTTCAGCACAGCATGCTGTTAACCTGCGGAACTAGCTGCTTTAGGCTACAGAATGACATCGCTCAGACAGGTTTAAAATGATTTGATTTCAGAGTGATTTTTTCTTTTGTGGGAAATGTCAACTATTTTGAAAGTATTTTCCATTGTGAATTGGAACAAAAAGTCAAAATATTGAACGTTTTTGCAGGACAAAAAATTCTGCAGTGTTTTGAACTGGAAATGTCAGAATGGAAATTGTCAACATTTTGGATCAAAATGAAATGATCTGGTGTGTCACAAAGAAATGTTTCATTTCACATTGACATTACAAAAGTAAACCCATCTTTTGTTCTGGTTCTCCCACTTGGAAAATCCACATGTTTTCGCCAAATCAACATTTTCCCATGGAAAATTTTGACAAAGCCACGTTTTCCAATGGCAAAAATGTTCAGTCAGTTGTTTTTGACCAGCTCTGTTAGAAATGCATAAATAAAGTGATCCCCAGTAGTTAGGAACACTGCTGTAAAGGGTCTCCTACTCCTGGTACCATCCTTGATTTAGTTGGGGACTGGTCCTGCTCTGAGCAGGGGGTTGACTAGATGACTTCCTGAGATCCCTTCCAATCCTGAGATTCTATGATTCTATGATCCTGAACTTGCAGAGAGAGGGAGTGGATAATTTCATAGATTGTTTTCCCCTCCTATGACAAGCGTCTATCAGTCCTCCCATTCCAGGACATAAGCTAATTGCTAGCATAGGTCCTAGACAGAAATGTATGCCAAGGGATGGTATTGCACAAAGACCATTCTAGAGGGGCTATACCTTCCTGTGACGCTGTGGCCCCTGACCACTATTGGTCTGTTCTAGGGACAGCCTGTTCTGAAGTGGTGAAAGCGTGCCAGAGGAAAGGCTGACACCGCACTAGTTCAAAGCAATCAGTGGGTGGTATTGAGAGACTCAGGCTGTGCTTAAGGAATGACAGCACTGGGCCATTGCCTCGATGGTGAGCAGCCCCAGCGACATCTAAACCAGTCCTAGGCTGAGTTTGCTTTAGAAAAAGAGAACCGGGACTGGATAAGTTGCCTTTTCAAGGGATTGTTTATCTCTCGCATTCCTGGGCTTGGGGAAAGATTGGAATCAGGAGGGTGCTTTTAATAAATAAACGTTTTAAAAGCAGCTGCTGCCTTTGAATGGGCAGCGGAGACTTTATCTTATAGGAGGAGAAACAGAAAAAGGAAGCAGGCCGGCTCCTGTTCTTGGAAAAACAGTGCCAATGTGCAGAAACTGAAATGGAGTCTGTGGAGTTAGCAAATCCTTTATTTTATATTTGATATCTTGTTCAGATCAATATGGATTCCGTGAGAAATTCAGGGGCTTGTAGTCTGTTTAGCTGTCCTTTTTATCCAGTTAGATTTTCCTTATCTACAGCAATTGTTGTTCCAAAGTACATCTACGGCTGCAACATGACCTTAGAGGCAAGGGTAGAATAATAGGGTGCTGAGAGTTATACAGTGTACGGGTCCTGGAGAAATACATTTTCCTTTTTCTGATTGTTTGCCTCCATCTCCCCACACCCTCCCCACCAAGTCTCTATATTATCTCCCCATAAATTGTTCATGAAAGCTTTTGTTGCCTTTTCAAGGTGAGACAGGGCAATCCGGAAGGCAAATATATAAATCTCAGCAGTTTAAAGTCACCAGAGGAAACAGTGGGGAGGATGGGAAGGGATTGTTTACTGCGGCTGCTTGCATATTTTAGTGTCCTGCAATCTCTCTCTAGTATCTCTTTTGCCTGATGTGCTTTGATGGGAGTTTATATTAACTGGTGTAGTTTGTAAGTCTATTTACAGCTCTGGTGTCTTTGGTGTGTTTGTGCGAGATGCTCCAGCCTGAGATTA
Organism: Gopherus evgoodei; assembly: GCF_007399415.2. NCBI lineage: Eukaryota > Metazoa > Chordata > Testudines > Testudinidae > Gopherus > Gopherus evgoodei. Next base: position 20,027,573 of record NC_044340.1, on the reverse strand, counting down.
GTTAAATTGGAAATAAATTGGTTGTTAAATAAAAAACCTCTCCAGATGTGACAGTGATGAATGAGGGAGGTGAGGAGGATGCAGAGAGGTTGCTCCTTTCTTGAGACTCCAACAAAAATCTTGGCTTCACTCTTAATAGCACTGAGGAAAACTTTATTTGCCTTGTGCCTGGCTTCCTGAGGAAGAGGCAGCTGATGTGCAGAAAGGAGGTCAGCTGGGGCACTGGACACTGCAGTGGTGAGTGTGATGTGTCTCCTGTCAGCAGCGGGAAGGGCAGAACCAGGGAGAAGAGCAGGGCTCTTGCAACATCTTGTTCTGGTCAGTACAAGTCAGCCAACAAAACGGCATGTGGTTAGTGCAAGGGACCGGCGTTCTACGCCCAGCCTTGCACTCTCCTGGTTAGAGAGCTCTAGAACAGCCTATGCAAGTGTCACTGCTCGGTACTGCTTTGCTGTCTTGAGACCCTGTGAGTCAGGACAGGGGTCCTGTCTCCCAGCCCCCCATTTTAATCACTAGCGCATAAGGCTGGTAGTAGAATCCAGGGCTTCCATATTAAGCATTGTCACTTTTGTCAAGTCACTTAACTTTTCTGGGCTGGGATCTCCTTTGTCTTGCATAATGCAAAATCGGTGTGCAAAGCCACCAGGCTAGACTTTTCTTCTTGCTGACACCTGGGCTAGCATCTTCCAACCACTTTGCACAGGTGTCTTGGGAGAGCCCCAAGGGACAGACTGGCTTTGTTTCTGTATTCAGTCCCTTCTGTCTTCTAACTCACGGTCTCAAAACAGCAAAGCACTACCGAGCAGTGACTCATGGAAAGGCTCCTCTAGGGCCCCCCAAGGCAGTGCCGGGGGGCAGCACACAAAGGCATCCTGCCCTCTGAGCCATGGGCTGGGCAGCACAGGGACAGAGACAGGTCACGAAGCTGGCGCTCACAGTATGTTCGCTGAAGCATTCTAGCCCTGTTAAGCTGAGCCATGGCCTCGCAGGCCAAGCCTGAGAATGGGAGAGCCAACAGCGTAGCTAACATAGAGATGAAGCCATTTCCTAGGCACCCGGGGATGCTGCCAGAGATTTGCTTTTCTTTACTCCTAGCTCTTCAATCCCTATTATCCAGGGAGATTAACAACTAACCAAATGTTTTCAGCTCCATCCCTGGCCTGCTGTGACTCGCTGTCTCCTTGGAGAGATAATCACCGGTCTTCACTCCAGTTATTATCAGCAGCTCTCACATCTCTCCCATCTGGCACATCTCCACCTGGACCAGCTTGCTGAGAGATCCAGGTACAGAGAGAAGCTCAGGGTCCTTGGGCAACGTTGTGCATGCAGCTAGGGTAATTGCACATGCAAAGCTGGCCAGCCAATGCACGCAAGGGTGGCAAAGACTTAAGAAAAACAGGGTCTTTGTGTCAACAGAGATGGAGGGTTAGTGATGTTGGGGATCTGGGTTGCCACTATCAGCTCATTTCACACAAGCCACTGAACAGCCATGAGACAGCCACTGCCAGGTGATAGTTTTAGCTGGATATAAGAAATGAGCTAACGTCAGTCTCTATATCCCAATGCCCTCTGCTCTGGAGATGCAATGGCACTGGTGGGGCAGAGGTGAAGAGCTCATTTTCCATTTGGAGCTGTGGGAATAACTGATTTTTCAGCTCACTGACTGTTCCAAAAAATAAACATTGGTTTTGAGTCCAACTAAATGTTTTGTTTAACCCGGAACAAAATGTTTCCTTTTGATTTGGAGCTTTTAAAAACGTTTTGGAACTTTTACAAATGAATCCGAAGGAAGTTTTCAAACAAAAAGTCATTTTGAATTGAAAAATAAATTAGTTCATTTAAACAACATGGACACTAAACCTTTAGATCTCCCCCCGCCCCCGCTCGACTTTTGGGTTTTTTTCATCCAAAACAATTTGATGTGTTTGCGGCACATTTGTTAAATGTTTCAGTGGGCTCACATTGGCATTGTTCTCTGAAAAAAGTTTCAGTTGAAAAATGTTGCTCATCTCTAATCCCATTGCAGACCCTTTGGGGCAGGTTTGAAGGAATGACCCTTTCTGAATCCCACTCCTGATCCCCTGAACCTATTCACTGCCCTGGGCTAAATTTGGAGCTGTGCCTGGAAGCTGAAAGCCCATAATCCCCATACCAATCTCCAAGAAGTTGTTTATGTATGGAGTTTTCCGTTTGTCTCATGGATCCCCCTGAACCTGGTCAATCAATCGTATGTGGTTTTTTTTGAAAATGATCCTGTACGAGATTGTAAATCCGTCAGGGCAGAGACTTCTCTTACCTTGGATTTGTACAGCACCCTGCACAACGGGGCCCTGATTGCAATTGAAGCTTTTGGATACTACCAGAATGTAAATACTGCCTCCCCATAGTACTGGTTATGCTGGTGATAATGTACTGAGTGGGGTCACGATTTCACCTCATTGCAATTCTCTTCATTTGCTCTGCACCCAGCAGTCAGGATAATTTAAGCATTGCCTTTCTCTGGGCTGTTTGCTGGAGCAGACACCAATCATATCGGGTTGCTACTTCCTCAGCTTTTGCAGGATTCTATTCTCCGCCACTCCCCGCCTCCCTGTCTGCTCTTCTGATGGAATCTCTCGTTTCTCCTAATTAGTTCATGGAAACAAATACAGAGCTGACAATAAAGAATAGATTTGTTGGGTCAGACTCAATACCAGTCCCTCAAATGCTGTCTGACTCTGGCGCAGGCTGTACTTGGAAAACAAACAGCTCTATTAAATTCAATGCATGCGTGAACAGCTCTGAAGAGGCTGCCTCCACCTATCTGCTCTGAGGCTTTGTCATCACTGCAAAAAAAGAAAAAGCCAAGTGTGTTTTACCAAGGGATAACCCTAGTGCGTTAGCTCTCTTCCTGTGAAGCCCCAGTGGGGACCAGGCTCTGGAGTCTGACTGTAGGGTAAAGAGACAAGGTCAGTCCCTGGCAGGCTATAGTGCTGACCTCAGCTAGCTCCGTCATCATGGTAAAATCTAGAGATATCTTGTCTCTGCTAGGATTTTGGAGCAGGATGGCTAATGCACATTAGTTATCTGACTGTAACCCCTCCTGCCCCCTGCCCGACACACATAGAATCATAGAATATCAGGGTTGGAAAGGACCTCAGGAAGTCATCTAGTCCAACCCTCTGCTCAAAGCAGGACCAATCCCCAACTAAATCATCCCAGCCAGGGCTTTGTCAAGCCTGACCTTAAAAACCTCTAGGGAAGGAGATTGCACCACCTCCCTAGGGAACCCATTCCAATGCTTCACCACTCTCTGAGTGAAAAAGTTTTTCCTAATATCCAACTTAAACCTCCCCCACTGCAACTTGAGACCATTACTCCTTGTTCTGTCATCGGGTACCACTGAGAACAGTCTAGATCCATCCTTTTCGGAACCCCCTTTCAGGTAGTTGAAAGCAGCTATCAAATCCCCCCTCATTCTTCTCTTCTGCAGATTAAACAATCCCAGTTCCCTCAGCCTCTCCCCATAAGTCATGTGCTCTCGCCCCCTAATCATTTTTGTTGCCCTCCGCTGGACTCGTTCCAATTTTTCCACATCCTTCTTGTAGTGTGGGAACCTAGTCCCAGATTTGGACCTTAGCGTCCAAAATATGGGGGTTAGCATGAAAACTTCCAAGCTTAGTTACCAGCTTGGACCTGGTAAAGTTGCCACCACCCAAAAAAGTAGAGTGTTTTGGGGCACTCTGGTCCCCCCCAAAACCTTCCCTGGGGACCCCAAGACCCAAATCCCTTGAGTCTCACAACAAAGGAAAATAAACCTTTTCCCTTCCCCCCCCTCCAGGTGTTCCTGGAGAGATGCACAGAAGCAAGCTCCGTGAATCTAAACAGAGGGATTCCACCCTCCCCGTTTCCAGCCTTGGAAAACAGAAGTACCGAGAGCTAATCTCTCTTCCTCCCCCTCACCCAGAGGGAATGCAAAGTCAGGCTAGTAAATCTAACGCACACAGATTTCCCTCTGACTTCTTCCTCCCACCAATTCCTTGGTGAGCACAGACTCACTTCCCTGGAGTTCCCCACTAAAGAAAAACTCCAACAGGTCTTAAAAAGAAAGCTTTATATAAAAAGAAAGAAAAAGTACATAAAATGGTCTCTCTGTATTAAGGTGACAAATATAGTGTCAATTGCTTAAAAGAAATATGAATAAACAGCCTTATTCAAAAAGAATACAATTTAACACATTCCAGCAACTACACACATGTAAAATACAAAAAAACATATAAATCACTATCTGATCTTTTGTACTTACAACTGGGAAACAGAAGATTAGAAAGCAAGAGACAGAAATCCTCCCTTAGCCAAGAGAGACGCAGGCACAAAACAAAGAACTCAGACACAACTTCCCCCCACCCAGACCTGAAAAAGTCAGGTTTCCTGATTGGTCCTCTGGTCAGGTGTTTCAGGTTACTTCTTTCCAGGTGTAAGAGACATTAACCCTTAGCTATCTGTTTATGACACGCCCCCCAAATTGCAGACAGTGGGGAAGCTCACTGGCGGCGATTTCCTTTTAGAACTTTAAAATAAACAGAGTAATACAACACATGCACCTTTACATATACCACTAAGTATATAACTAACAGACTTTTACATTTTAAGAACACTTTTTAACTACTGGATTTTAGGAAACTGTCACGGGAGAGTGCATCCGCTACTTTGTTAGAAGCTCCTGAGATGTGCTGAATTTTAAAATCAAAATTTTGGAGAGCTAAACTCCAACGAAGAAGTTTTTTGTTGTTCCCCTTGGCAGTATGAAGCCACTTTAGTGCAGCATGGTCAGTTTGTAGCTGGAATCGCCGTCCCCAAACATATGGGCGTAGCTTTTCCAGAGCGTACATAATGGCATAGCATTTCTTTTTACTGACTGACCAGTGACTTTCCCTCTCAGACAGTTTCTTGCTGAGAAACACGACAGGATAGAAGTTGTGATCCGTTGCTTCCTGCATGAGAACTGCTCCTATACCACGCTCAGATGTATCCGTGGTTACTAGGAATGGCTTGTTAAAATCCGGGGCCCTGAGCACAGGGTCAGACATGAGCGTCGTCTTAAGCTGGGTAAAGGCCTTTTGACACTTATCAGTCCAGTTAACTGCATTTGGCTGGGTCTTTTTGGTCAGGTCGGTCAGTGGGGTAGCGATTTGGCTGTAGTGTGGTACAAATCGCCTGTAGTACCCGGCCAAGCCTAAGAAGGATTGGACCTGCTTTTTGGACCTTGGGACAGGCCACTTTTGGATAGCATACACCTTGGCCTGTAGGGGGTTTATGGTTCCTCGACCCACCTGGTGCCCCAGGTAAGTTACTCTGTTTTGGCCTTTTTGACACTTTTTGGCCTTAACAGTTAGTCCGGCCTGCCTGATGCGCTCAAAGACCTTTTCCAGGTGTAGTAGGTGTTCGAGCCAGGAGTCTGAAAAAATGGCCACATCATCGAGGTAGGCAACTGCATATTTTTCCAGTCCTGCTAGTAGACCATCTACCAGCCTCTGGAAGGTGGTGGGTGCATTTCGAAGCCCGAAAGGAAGGACATTGAATTTATACACCCCCGCATGGGTGACGAATGCTGACCTCTCCTTGGCAGGTTCGTCTAGCGGTACTTGCCAGTACCCCTTGGTTAAGTCTATTGTAGAGATGAACTGGGCACGTCCCAACTTCTCCAATAGCTCATCGGTGCGTGGCATTGGATAGTTGTCTGGACGAGTTACCGCATTTAGCTTACGGTAGTCCACGCAAAAGCGTATTTCCCCATCTGGTTTGGGTACCAGAACCACTGGAGATGCCCATGCACTGGTAGATGAGCGGATTATATCCATCTGTAGCATGTTCTGGATTTCCCGTTCTATAGCAGCTTGGGCATGAGGAGACACCCGGTAGGGTGGGGTTCTAATGGGATGAGCATTACCTGTATCAATGGAGTGGTATGCCCGTTCAGTCCGTCCTGGGGTGGCTCAGAACAATGGGGCGAAGCTAGTGCACAGCTCCTTGATTTGTCGCCGCTGCAGACGTTCCAGGGTGGTTGAGAGGTTCACCTCTTCCACGCCACCGTCTTTTTTCCCGTCATAGTAGACACCATCAGGCCACTCAGCATCATCTCCCTGGACTGTAAACTGACAAACCTGTAAGTCTCTGGAATAGAAAGGCTTGAGAGAATTAACATGGTACACTCTGGGCTTTAGTGAGGAATTGGGAAATGCTATGAGGTAGTTCACAGTTCCCAGGCACTCTTGGACCGTGAATGGCCCTTCCCATGATGCTTCCATCTTATGGGCCTGTTGCGCCTTCAAGACCATAACCTGGTCTCCTACTTTGAAGGAACGTTCTCTGGCATGTCTGTCATACCAGGCCTTTTGCTCTTCCTGAGCATCCTTTAGGTTTTCTTTAGCAAGGGCTAAAGAGTGTCGGAGGGTGCTTTGTAGGTTGCTTACAAAGTCCAGAATGTTAGTTCCTGGAGAAGGCGTAAACCCCTCCCATTGCTGCTTCACCAACTGTAATGGCCCCTTAACCTCATGGCCATACACAAGCTCAAATGGTGAAAACCCTAAACTGGGATGTGGCACAGCCCTGTAGGCAAACAGCAACTGCTGCAACACTAGGTCCCAGTTATTGGAGTGTTCATTGATGAATTTACGTATCATGGCCCCCAAAGTTCCATTGAACCTTTTCACCAGGCCATTGGTTTGATGGTGGTACGGGGTGGCAACCAAGTGGTTCACCCCATGAGTTTTCCACAGTTATTGCATGGTCCCTGCCAGGAAATTAGATCCTGAATCTGTAAGGATGTCGGAGGGCCAACCTACCCTGGCAAAAATGTCTGTTAGGGCCAGGCACACAGTGTTAGCCCTGGTGTTGCCTAGAGCTACAGCTTCCGGCCATCGGGTAGCAAAGTCCACGAAAGTCAGTACATACTGCTTTCCTCTGGGCGTCTTTTTTGGGAAAGGACCCAGAATATCCACAGCTACTTGCTGAAATGGGACCTTAATTATGGGGAGTGGCTGGAGAGGGGCCTTGACCTGGTCTTGAGGCTTTCCCACTCTTTGGCATACCTTACAAGACCGGACATACTTGGTAACGTCCTTGCCCATCCCCTCCCAGTGGAAGGACTTCCCTAACTGGTCCTTGGTTCTGTTCATCCCAGCATGGCCACTGGGATGATCATGGGCTAAGCTTAAGAGCTTCCCCCGGTACTTAGTTGGAACCACCAACTGTTTTTGCGGCTGCCATTTTTCCCGGTGTCCACCAGAAAGAATCTCCTTGTATAAAAGTCCTTGGTTTATAACAAACCGGGATCGATGAGAAGAGCTGAGAGACGGTGGGGTGCTCCGTGCCGCCGCCCAAGCTTTCTGAAGGCTGTCATCTGCTTCCTGCTCAGCCTGGAACTGTTCCCTTGAGGCTGGGGTCACCAGTTCTTCCTCAGACTGTGGACTTGGGCTTGGTCCCTTTGGAAGCGATGTAGGTGATGGGGTTGTTTCTGTTGCTGGTGAACCGCTCTCCGCTGGTGCACCTGAGGGTATTTCAGGCTCGGGCTGAGCCTTTTGGGTATGGCTGTCTGTTGCTTCTGCCAGTTCTGGCTCGCTGGTGCCCTCTGGCGTTGAGTTTGAAGATGTGGTTGCAATTGCTGGTGCTGGTTGCTGTTCCAGTTCCGGGCCTGGGACTGGAGCTGTTGTGGCTGTTTCAGTGGTCGGCATGGAATCTGGGTCCACTACCTCTGTCTGGGTCTCTGGTAACACAGACGGGGCGTCGGTGGACGGCTCAGGAACAGGAATGGGTCTGGAAGCTTGCCTGGTTTGGCTACGTGTAACCATTCCCACTTGCTTGGCCCGCTTCACCTGGTTGGCCAAGTCTTCCCCCAGTAGCATGGGGATAGGATAATTGTCATAGACTGCAAAAGTCCACATTCCTGACCAGCCTTTGTACTGGACAGGCAGTTCAGCTGTAGGCAAGTCTACAGCTTGTGATATGAAGGAGTAAATTGTCACTTGGGCCTTTGGGTTGATGAATTTGGGGTCGACGAAGGATTGGTGGATAGCTGACACTTGTGCCCCTGTGTCTCTCCACGCAGTAACCTTCTTTCTGCCCACTTTCAAATTTTCCCTTCGCTCCAAGGGTATTTGAGAGGCATCTGGGCCTGGGGATCTTTTGGCTGATGGTGGTGTAATGAACTGCACTTGGATGGCGTTCTTTGGACAGTTGGCCTTGATATATCCCAGTTCATTACACTTAAAGCATCTTCCATCTGATGGGTCACTGGGTCGAGCTGAGTTACTGGAAACTGGTGAGGTGGAAGAATAGTGTATCTGTGGCTTTACTTGGGTTGTAGGTGGGGTTTTTGGCTGCCCTCAGTTGTAGGGTTTATGGTCGGTGTGCCCTCTGGGGTATTCGTTCCCCTTGACAGTAGCTTTCTTGCTTTCTGCCAGTTCCATCCATCTGGCTCCAATCTCCCCCGCCTCAGTGAGATTTTTGGGTTTTCCATCTTGTATGTACCGTGTTATGTCCTCAGGAACACCATCCAAGAACTGCTCCATTTGTATGAGGAGGTGCAGTTCTTTCAAGGATTTAACATTGTGTCCTGATATCCAGGCCTCATAATTTTTCCCAACATAGTACGCGTGTTTGGGAAATGACACATCTGGTTTCCACTTTTGGGTTCTGAAACGCCGACGGGCATGATCCAGGGTTATCCCCATTCTGTATCTGGCCTTGGTTTGAAAAAGTTTATAGTCGTTCATGTGCTCCTTAGGCATTTCAACTGCCACCTTTGCTAAAGGTCCACTGAGCTGTGGCTTCAATTCTACCATGTACTGGTCTTCAGAGATGCGGTACCCAAGACAGGCTCTTTCAAAATTTTCCAAGAAGGCCTCGGTGTCATCACCTGCCTTGTAGGTGGGAAATTTCCTGGGATGTGGAACCATAATTGGTGAAGGGTTGTTAGGATTGGCTGGAGCCTGTTGCTTAGCCTTTTCTAATTCCATGGCCTGTTGATGGGCTTCCCTCTGGAGTTCCATCTCTTTTTGTTGTTTTTCCATGTCTCGGCGGTGGGCCACCTCTTCTTCTTCTAGTTTTCTGTGGTGGGCTGCATTTTTGGCGTCTTGTTCTCTTTTATGGGCTGCCTATTTGATCTGTTCTCCTTTTTCTTTCAGCTCCACCTCTTTTTCTCTTTTTTCCAGTTGTCGCCTGTGTTCTGCCTCTTTGCTCTGTTCTTCGGCCTCCATTTTTGCCTTAGAAGTCATGGTTCCTGTTTTCTTGTGTTGGGGTGCCCTCCGGTGTTTATTGGCTGAACTGCAGGCTCTATTGCCTCCTGGGGTCTGCCTAGCAACAGTGCCTTTTTCCCTTTGTTCCTCTAGCTAATCTTTTAAATGTAAAGTAAACCAGAAAAACCAATTAATTTGCATGTGTATAGTGCTGGTATTTGACTCCTAATGGGAGTGCTATTGTGTCACAAAAGACCCTTTTGTCACAGCTTAATGGTTCCTTGCTTAATATGCAAGCCAAAAACTGCCAGAGAGAGCAGAGAAAAAAAAATTCTCTCTGGTTCCTTTTAAAACCAAATCCTCTCTGCTAAAAAGCCCCTAGCAGAGAAAAGAAAAATATAATATTCCTACTGGCTTCTGGATTCTATCTATCTCACCACTGCACACCATGTCATAACCTAGTCCCAGATCTGGACCTTAGCGTCCAAAATATGGGGGTTAGCATGAAAACCTCCAAGCTTAGTTACCAGCTTGGACCTGGTAAAGTTGCCACCACCCAAAAAATTAGAGTGTTTTGGGGCACTCTGGTCCCCCCCAAAACCTTCCCTGGGGACCCCAAGACCCAAATCCCTTGAGTCTCACAACAAAGGAAAATAAACCTTTTCCCTTCCCCCCCTCCAGGTGTTCCTGGAGAGATGCACAGAAGCAAGCTCCGTGAATCTAAACAGAGGGATTCCACCCTCCCCGTTTCCAGCCTTGGAAAACGGAAGTACCGAGAGCTAATCTCTCTTCCCCCCCCTCACCCAGAGGGAATGCAAAGTCAGGTTAGTAAATCTAACACACACAGATTTCCCCCTGACTTCTTCCTCCCACCAATTCCCTGGTGAGCACAGACTCAATTCCCTGGAGTTCCCCACTAAAGAAAAACTCCAACAGGTCTTAAAAAGAAAGCTTTATATAAAAAGAAAGAAAAAGTACATAAAATGGTCTCTCTGTATTAAGGTGACAAATATAGTGTCAATTGCTTAAAAGAAATATGAATAAACAGCCTTATTCAAAAAGAATACAATTTAACACATTCCAGCAACTACACACATGTAAAATACAAAAAAACATATAAATCACTATCTGATCTTTTGTACTTACAACTGGGAAACAGAAGATTAGAAAGCAAGAGACAGAAATCCTCCCTTAGCCAAGAGAGAGACAGGCACAAAACAAAGAACTCAGACACAACTTCCCTCCACCCAGACCTGAAAAAGTCAGGTTTCCTGATTGGTCCTCTGGTCAGGTGTTTCAGGTTACTTCTTTCCAGGTGTAAGAGACATTAACCCTTAGCTATCTGTTTATGACAGGGGCCCAAAACTGGACACAGTACTCCAGATGGGGCCTCACCAATGTCAAATAGAGGGGAATGATCATGTCCGTCGATCTGCTGGCAATGTCACTACTTATATGGCCCAAAATGCTGTTAGCCTTCTTGGCAACAACGGCACACTATTGACTCATATCCAGCTTCTCGTCCACTGTAACTCCTAGGTCCTTTTCTGCAGAACTGCTGCCTAGCCACTCGGTCCCTAGTCTGTAACAGTGAATGGGATTCTTCCATCCTAAATGCAGGACTCTGCACTTGTCCTTGTTGAATCTCATCAGGTTTCTTTTGGCCCAATCCTCTAACTTGTCTAGGTCTCTCTATATCCTATCCCTCCCTTCCAGTGTATCTACCACTTCTCCAAGTTTAGTGTCATCTGCAAACTTGCTGAGAGTGCAGTCCATGCCATCCTCCAGATCATTAATGAAGATATTGAACAAAACTGGCCCCAGGACCGACCCTTGGGGCACTCTGCTTGAAACCGGCTGCCAACTAGACATGGAGCCATTGATCACTACCCACTGAGCCCGACAATCTAGCCAGCTTTCTATCCACCTTATGGTCCAATCATCCAGCCCATACTTTGGAAAGGGTAAAGAGACAAGGTACTATATATGGACAGATGGTCGAAGCAGGTCAAGTCAGGTCAGGCTAGTGTCTGTGACAAACCACAACCTCAGAGCTAAAAGAACAGGAATACTTGTGGCACCTTAGAGACTAACAAATTTATTTCAGCATGGGCTTTCGTGAGCTACAGCTCACTTCTTCGGATGCACAGAATGGAACACACAGACAGGAGATATTTATATATACAGAGAACATGAAAAGGTGGAAGTATGCATACCAACAGGAAGAGTCTAATCAATTGAGTTGAGCTATCATCAGCAGGAGAAAAAAATCTTTTGAAGTGCTAATTAAGATGACCCTTAGAAGGTGTGAGGAGAACTTAACATAGGGAAATAGATTCAATTAGTGTAATGACCCACCCATTCCCAGTCTCTGTTTAGGCCTGAGTTAGTTGTATCTAATTTGCATATTAATTTGAATTCAGCAGTCTCTCCTTGGAGTCTGTTTTTGAAGTTTTTTTGTTGCAAAATTGCCACCTTCAAGTCTGTTACTGAGTGGTTAGAGAGGTTGAAGTGTTCTCCCACTGGTTTTTGAATGTTATGATTCCTGATGTCAGATTTGTGTCCATTTATTCTTTTGCATAGAGACTGTCCGGTTTGGCCAATGTACATGGCAGAGGGGCATTGCTGGCACATGATGGCATATATCACGTTGGTAGATGTGCAGGTGAACAAGCCCCTGATGGTGTGGCTGTTGTGATTAGGTCCTATGATGGTGTCACTGGAATAGATATGTGGACAGAGCTCGCACTGGGCTTTGTTGCAAGGATAGGTTCCTGGGTTAGTGTTTATGTTGTATGGTGTGCGGTTGCTGGTGAGTATTTGCTTCAGGTTGGGAGGCTGTCTATAAGCGAGGACTGGCCTGTCTCCCAAGATCTGTGAGTCAGCAACAACAACCCAGGTAAACACTGAAAAGTCTGAACAACTCATTAGCCGCAATAGGAGAGTAACCCCTGATAACCTTGCTGCTAATTTGGACTGAACTGCTGCTGCAGTATAGAGAACTGCACCTAACATGGGGCTTTCCCAAAGTGTGCACAGGATGGCTCTCATGGAAATACAGTGACATGCGACACAGGCTGCATGTTCGTTGTGAAAATTTGTGGCATGTTTAGGAACTGTTATGCCTTTATTTTTCCTGTATTGAGTCTTTAAATCTCTTAGGATTCTACTGTCTGCAGAGGGGCAGCCATTTTGTGTTTGATCCATAGCAGATAGGTGGAGACATGCACAAAGTGCTCTTTCCTGGATATTTGATGAGTCCTTCTTCGTGTGGTGTTCTCAGTTTAAAAGAAAACTCATTCACACTGCAGATATCTGCTGCTTTTTGTGCATGGAGAAATGTAACAATTTTTAAAATAAAAAGCTAGACTGTCCCAGGAAGGGTATGGCTGAAGGAAGGTGTCAGGAATGCTGCTAACATACAGGCATTTGGGGACCCAAGTACTGATCTGTTTGTCCAATCTGGGAAATGCTATAGCATGTTGAAGGGAGAAGAGGCCCACAATTAGAAACAGTTGCCCTATAGATAACACCACTGCCATTTGAATGCACTGTTTTGGAGTGGCTGTGACCCAGAGATGATCCTGGGTAGCAGTGTTCAGACCATTAATCAGAACCAGCTGTGAGACCTAAGACCACAGCACGCTGGCGAGAAACGCCTGACGTTAAGAACTGGTAACAACTGGGCAAAACAAAGAGATATTAATTTCCTTCCCCTCAATCACATTAAAACGCATGACGTAGTGCCACAGCAGGTCACCCCAAGCCACAGGTGGCTGAAGCATTGCTGTGGCCACAGGCTGTTTACACAGGATAGGAAGGAAGGGCTGGCATCTCACCCCTCTACCCCCGTCCTGCCAGGATTCCTAGCTGACTCCTTCAGAACCGATCTACATAACAATTGAAGAATTACAGGGATGTGGAGCCTATTGGAAGAACAGCGGCTGGGAGATAATGCAAGAGAGAGATGATAAATAAATATCCCAGCTCCTCGAGGGGGAAATGGGGGCTGTAAATCAGGCAAAGATGAATGTGTGATCCCAAAAATGCAGCTTCATGAATATTCACAGAAGTGTCTTAGGGGAAGCAAATGGCTTTGCAGAGTAGGCTCATTTGGAGGCCTGGATCAGGGGGTGGTGGAGTAGGGGCAGAGAGAACAGTTTAAGACCCATTCCAACAGGAAGGGAGTTACTTGCAAACAAAGGTTAGCTCACAGCTTAATATGGGTGTAATTCACTCGTGCACGGTGGGCCTGGGCACCAACCATGTCCCACTCACACCTGCCTGTACAGTGGACGTAATGACACATCCTTTCTCCCACTCTGTGTCCGTCTCTGTCTGCTTCGATTATAAGCTCATTTGGGCAGGGACTGTCTCTCACAGTACTTAGCAAAATAGGTCCCTGACCTCAGCTGGGGACAGTAATCACTGGCCTAAGGTAAATAATAATAATGGTAAATGGCTTGGGGCCCGTGTTGCTCAGTGACTGCCTCACCCCCATGCCTCAGCCTGTCATGGGTGCTCAGCCGGTACACTGTTTTGGCTGTCATCAAGGATGACCTTCTGGGTTGGAAACTAGGACTTCCCTGAGGGAGGAGCATTCTCAGCTCTGGGATTCACCTCCTTTTGTGGTCTGCTAGAGGCCTTGTTTGGTCTTGAGGACATGGCACACAGGGTAACTTCTCCATCTAGTTGGCAGAGGGTTGACTGTGGTAGTTTCATAAAGCTCCAGGACATTGAACTATGGCTTGTGAGAGTGAGGAAGCCAGGCCTACGGCGGTGTTCAGTTTTGTTTACCTTTGGCGTCATTCCCAACCCAGAGACCATGGCAGAGAAGTGTGATACTGATAAGCCCACACACATATCCCAGCTTTACAGTCTGTCGAGTGCTCCTGGGCCTTTCACACACAGACACTCTCTCATCTCCTTCCCTTCTTTATTACATCTCTGATAAAAAATAAAGTCAAGATTCTAAATTGTTATTGTATTATCTGTCTGTCAATCAATCCCCTTACGGGTCTATCTCTCTATTCATCCTCTTATGTATTTATCCATCCCCATACCTACCCATCTATGGTTTAATACTGTGTCAATCATCCTGGTACGTGATTGCTGCCTTCTCCTTTGAGCTTCCTCCCACACAGCCGCAAACTGCCTCTGTTCTTCTTGCTGGATTCTCTAAATCAACCCTCTAAACAATCAAGTGCTCAGGCCCAACTTGATCAAACCTGACACAATCAAACAATCAGGTTATAGAATGTGCTCGCTCTGATTTATGCCCTGTTCCACTGGCGTGGATTGGCATTCTGAGTGCTCCAAGCAATGTGCCGGCATGAATGAAATGAGGTCCTGTCAGTGTTGACTGGGTGGTTTGGAGGATAAATGTGCAATCGCTGGGACTTGGTGTTCTATCCAATCTAAAGTCCTATGTCTGAGACTATTAGGATCTAGGGTCTTGCCATGTCACAAGTGAAAGCAGTATAGATTTTGAGTGTCTCTGCTCAACTACTAGTGATCACATGGGCAGGTGGAGTGGGAGGAACTGCAGATAACCACTTGCCAGTGGACCTATGCTTCAGAAGAACAGTTTTTGTTTTGCTGAGTAGTGCAAAGCATGTGTGTGCTGCAAAGAAAGCAGCCAATATCTGCTAGCTTGGGGATTATGGGTCAAATTCAGAGCTGGTGTTATTCCAGAGAGCTGGTGTAATTCCAGGGAAGTCACTGGCCTGCGCTCCCTTATACCAGGTCTTGGTGTAAGGCAAATCAAACTCAGCATCCCCATTTATAAGATGGACACTAGAGGGCCATCAGGAATTTGTTCTACTCTATTCTATTCAGATTCTTATACTGCACCCATCACCATGGTGTCTGGCACCTTATTCATAGTGTTATTGTAATACCACTTTGCTTGTAATTGATGATCTCAGAGTGGGTCACTCTTCCAGGGTGATTGCCCAACACAAAAGGTATTTTTTCAAAGCCTGTTACAATTGCTTTCTCTAGAGTCCTCCGAGACTTTATTTAGAATTACCTCTGTTCCTTGTGCTGCTAAGATTCACAAGTCTTCCTGTTACCCCTTTCTCCATCTCGGCCTGCTTGTCTGTTTCACCCATCTTCAGTTCTCAGTTGTTACTGGGATTGTAAGCTCTCTGTGGGCAAGGACTACCTCTTTTTTAAAAAATAAGTGTGCACACAGAGCTTACAGCACACTCCGATCCCTAACAGGACCCTTTCGATGCCAGCACCATAGATATAAGTAAATGCAATTAATGAATAGAAATTGCTTTTCGCTCTCCCTTGTTATGGGGTTGGGAGAGGAGCTGGGTGTGAGGAGGAGCAGGCTGGGGATGCCTGCTCTTGAAAAGCAAGTGCTATTATACAAGTTGCACAACTGAACTTTCTCTGCCTCTCTCAGCCACACTCACTCTGAGACAGTGCAGGACACTCCTGGCCCTGATGTAATCTGGGACCACCTGCCCCCTTTTGAGGCTCTAACAGCAGTATCAATCTAAGCAGCACAGCGCTTACTTCTACCCCTGTGGATTCCACCCTCCTGCTGGTTTATTTGTTAAATACCCTGTAATTAGATGGGAATAGCAGGCTCCTGCAGATTCATGGGTAATTACGCTTAATAGGAACAAAATGAATATTTCCTGTTAACCATTTGGGTTTTGAAGACAGATGCCATAACCCTGTGTTTACCTCGTGCCATTGCAATAGCAACAGTGCACTAATTAACCAATTCATTAATTAGTTAACAGTCACCATGCATGTGGCAAGTGGTCGTACAGAATATTTATGCTCCTAAATCTCTGCACCATAAAGCCCCAGTAATGTTCAGTCTGCCTGACTCCTTCGTATCTGTCACAGGGTAGGTAGCCCATCGCTGTTGTGAGTCTGGCCCTTTAAAGAGAGGAGCAGGGAGTTGTAGGCCCTGCAGTGGTCAGGTGACTGAGGGTTATCTGACAGCAGGACCATAAAAGGATTTCTTGCCATCCAGGCTAGTGGGAGCATGAGTGGTGGGTCAGATGCATAGAGGGTTAAAGGGCTTGGGAAGAGACACGTTCCCAGGCAGTGACTGGGCTTGAAAGTCTGCACCCAGGGGGTGGATTGGAGCTATTTGGGTCTCTATCTGCATCAGAAGGCTGTGGACATGTTGGGAGCCATGTCCTGGGCTGGGCTGGGCTGTTATCCTGGTGAGGATCTAAACCTGGAGAGCGGGGAAGGAGGACTGCTTGGCCTGGGACAGGTGGGGTGGGGTGAGCCTGAAGCCTGGTCAAGGACTGTGCTTTTTTAGGGGTGCCAAAGAAGGGCTACTGCAGAGCACAGGAGGAAGCCTCACTCCTCTGCAGCCAATGGGAAAAATCTCTCCTTGAGAAGAGTGAGAATTGGTACAAGTCACAGTAATGGGGGGAAGGGCCGTTCTGAGCTGGACATTCCTTGCTCAGAAAAGGGTTTCTTCTGATACAGCAAGAGCCAAATCACCTTCCGTCTCCAAAGGGCAGATGAGGCAGCGGCTGTGTGAGGACGCCTGTCTGAGTAACCAGCTATCAAAGTAGCAGAGTAGAAGGGGCTAATCTCAGGTGGACCATGGCCTTTCTGAGGGTGCTTGAGTCGAGTGAAATGAATATGGCAGGAGCCTGTGAACTGGGACCCCGGGGTTCTCTTCTGAGCTCTGTCACAGATTGACACTGTGTCTGGGCAAATCAACTCCTCTCTTTGTGAGTCACCTTAACCTGCTCTGCAAATGGGGACGATGGTTCTGCCCTGCCTTGACCAAGCCTTTCCTGCTGTATGGCTCAGGGCTCTCCAGAACTGTGCATTTCTCACCTCACTTGCAGGGGACATCGGGGGGCTGGGGGATGTGCAGAGGGTCAGTTAATTGTGTGGGTTCAGGTATTTCAACAGAGGAACTGCTGGCAGCAGCAATTAAACACACCGTTTACTCCCGTGGGCAGTTCCTTCCCAAGGCATGTGTAACTGCGATGAATGCAGAGTGAGGAGAAAGTTGATCTCTATCCAGAGAAGCTTAATAAAAGATGGTTCCAAAAAATGTCAGTGCAGGAGCCTGGCTCCGACTTCTAAGTTAATGGCTGAGGAGCTTTATTTCTCTGTAAGTTATCAGAGGAGGGTAAACCCACCGCTGGCTGCTCTGCCAGCAGGGAATTGAGCTGTCTGCGATTGGAGGGAGAATGCTCATCAGCTATAATCTGGTCCTACCTTGGTTAAAAGAAAAGAACCTACAGACCTTAGAAGTTCCTGCTATAAGCACTTAGACACCTTATTAAACACCTCACATCTGTGCTGACAAGAGTTTCAGCGGTTGCTGAGAGCTGTCTTGGCCAGTGAAGGTCAGACTGCTGGAGAGACACACACTTGTTCATTAACGTAAAAATATGGAGAAGTCGATCTTCTCCCAGTGCAATGTCAGTGTGGAGCCATGTGCCATGTGGAGACGCATGCGCACACAGATATGATGTACAGAGAGAGATGGGTAAAAAGGAAGCATGCTCAGACTGACATAAATACAGACAGAGATACTCGTGTACAAAAACTAAGACAGTCACACACATAGAAATAAGGGAAACTGATAAAGATACACGTGGCAACAGGCATAGAAGACGTACGCAGAATGACTAAGCTACACACAGTGATTGAGCACATGGGGACAGACATCCACAGAAAGTACAGGCTCACACAGACACATTTATGTTCACACCAGGGCAGCATATTGAGTCTGAATTTTTTTCTCCCCAATGTCTCGAAGATTTGCTGGAGTGGACTCATGCAGTGGCTGGCCTCTCTCTCCGGAGACCTGACTTTCATTAAACACTGACCATGGAACAGGGCTCCCTTTTACTATAAGATGAATTTGATGGAAAGACTCATTAATGAGAAACATGACATCATCCTGGATGTGGTAATACTCTTGGGAAGTGTGAATATAATTCCCCACATTATAAAATGTGCTTGTCTTATTTATTTCAGTACAAATTCCTGCTGTTTACTCAGTCTTAGTATAAAAGGGGGGGGGGAATCCTTTCTGTTTCCCAGAGAGGTATTTCCTGCTTGATAACCTCATAATCAGTGTGCAGGTGTATGTACACACACACCCTCTTTTTCTACTTCACCTCCCTACTTTCAGGTTCAGGAAAAAACAAAGATTTGGATCACCTTGAGAATTTAAGCGACAATGGCCACTCTTAAGCCATACCCAATCTCTGTAAGGCCAATGGAAACTATTGAAGCAGACAGCTTTTTCAGGGATACTGAAAACTCCATAATGTATTTCTGCAGAATACAAGAGCTTGAATGCTGAAGTCCTTTCCCACGCTGATAAAACCGTATTCCAGGAGTCATTCCACTGAAGTTAATAGTTAGGACCAGATTCTGATACCTGGATTCATTTTCATCTAGAAGGGCTTCAATGATCTCAGCAGGGTCACTTGCACAGTAAAGTGCTGTGTCATGGCATCAGAATCCAGACCCGGTGATGTGATTGCCTGTCTGAGGCCAGTTCCTGTAGGCATGAGTCTGCATCACCAAGCACCCCACTGCAGCTGGCTAAAACTGCCCCCTTGCTGTCCATCTCACAGACAGGCCATGGGTTGAATGGGTCAAATATTGAACAGTGAACTTCTCACCACCTTCACCCTTCTATTCCTCTTCTCGTCAAATCCCTGGCCAGCTCTCGGCTGCCGACAAGCTGGATGCGCTGGGATTTTCCTTCTCTGCTCCTCACCCAGCACAGTCTTTGCGATACCAACCTCTGTGGCTGTGACCCAGTGTAGATCATGAGGACCTCCAGGAAAGAAATTATGTCAGGTCTGCTACCCAGTGTCAGTTTGGAGAGGGAGCATATGATCCAGACGTGGCCTGGCAGATGGAAGAGGAATATTCAGACTTTCTGTGCAGGCAGATTGGAACATCTCTGGCTCGAAGCTCGGCCCATGCATGTTAATCATCACAGCACTCACGGTGTGTCATATGGGGTCCGAAGGACCTGCCTGGTTAGTTCTGAACTCCAAGGGTAGCCCTCCATTTAAGGGTCTCTCAGCGCTTCACAGGCTGGATTTCGTTCAGCCCTCCTGGGACCTTTCTGAGCACCCATAGCCCCATTTTACTCATGGAGAGAGTGAGGTAGAGGGGTGATGATGGGATTTGCCCAAGGTCACATGTTGGGTCGGTACCAGAACTGGAAATAGAACCCTGGAGTCTTGGGTCTCAGCCTCCTGCCCTGATCAGTAGATCTCGTCTCTTCTCAGACCCTGCGTGACCTCTGTCATGTCTGGGCAAAGCTGCTCTGGATATGTTTGTTCTCACTGCTAAATATTTTGATAAAACCCGCCATTGTTTTCTTTTTTTGTTAGAAGGCGTTGTCTGATGCCAAGGTGAACATTGTCCTGTTTGTTCAGGACATTTTTCTGTTTTGTCCAAAAAGCCATTTTTCATTAAAAAAAAATCACGACTCTACTTTGGTCCACTCTACTTATGTTCCTTCTTCCCTCCACATAGCTCATTCTCCCCGAACTCCTCTGCAAAGCACCTCCCCATTCTCCTTAAAAATTCACTTCGGTCTGTGTGTCCAAGGGCAGCTCTAGGCATTTTGCCGCCCCAAGCACGTCAGGCAGGCCGCCCTTGGCGGCTTGCCTGTGGGAGGTCCCCGGTCCTGTGAATTCGGTGACAGCCTGTGGGAGGTCCACCGAAGCCGCAGGACCAGCGGACCCTCCGCACGCATGCCGCCAAAGGCAACCTGCCTGCTGTCCTCGTGGCTACTGGCAGAGCGCCCCCCGCAGCTTGCTGCACCAAGCAGGCGCTTGGTGTGCTGGTGCCTGGAGTCGTCCCTGTGTGTGTCTGCCCATCCTAGGGTGACAAGGTGTCCCGATTTTATAGGGACAGTCCTGATTTCTGGGTCTTTTTCTTATGTAGGCTACTATTACCCCCCACCCCGTCCCAATTTTTCACATTTGCTGTCTGTTCACCCTACCCCGTCCATCACTGGGACAAGGCCCATTCCTTCTCATACGTTTGGAAAGTTGCTGCATGATAACGACAGTAAGGAACAGAAAGCAACATGTCTATTCAAAATAGTTTGTCCCTCCCTGCTCCCTGTTATTGAAATGAATATTTGTCCAGCTGGTCTGCAGTTAAGTAACATGGCTGTTGCTCAGAAATGCTGAATGATTTATAGGGCTCCTGACCATACACCCAGAGGATGACATTTTAAATCACGTTGGCCTTTTGCTTTTAGTCAGGAATTGTATGATCCTATTTTGACAAATGTATCACTTGGGTTCTGAACCAGTTTTTCAGATGGGCTCAAGGAATAGTGTTATTTATTGTTATTGTTTGTGTTACAGTAGAACATAGATGCCCCATGATGAGGTTGTGGGGCCCCACTGTGCAAGGCTCTGTACAAAGACATAGAAAGAACCAGCCCCTTCCTCTAAGAGCTTTCAGCCAAAGTTGAGAAGACAGACCCAGGGTCAGACTGGAAATGGAGCCACAGAGTGGCGCAGTGACTTGCCAGGGTCTCTCAGCTGGCCAGGCACAGCACCGGGACTAGGACTCAGCTCTCATTAGACCATGCTGCCTCTCAGAGTAGCTGCTAGAAGAGACAGGATCATCCTGTCCCTCATTAAACCGCGTATGCCTTGGAGTAGAGCTGCGTCTGGACTCCCGGCACCCAAGCGTGTGACTGGTGAACCAGTGACTACACAGCTTTACGGGCCGTTTTCCCATGGAGGAGGCTGCACTACCATGTTGCAGCCTGCAAGAGATGGTGTAAGCTGGTGGGCAAGCTCCCAACAACTGCTCGGTCCAAGCCCCTTTCCCCAGGGTAGGCTGTATTTTCAAACTAGAGTGAATAAACAAACTACTGGGGACTAATTCCTGAGGCTATCCCAGCTCCTGCCAACTAGGTTGGAGGGAGACTCTCCCTTCCCACCTACCCTGGGGAGACCCACCCTAGGGTTCCCCTGACCCTGTGTCTCTCCTATCTGCTGCCCTTACCTATAGGTCACGTGCTGGCTCCTGGCCACTGCTGCTCCCAGTTTTCAAGGGCCCAGGGCAGTATGAGATTCTGGGACTCATTACCTGCAGCCCTATTACTGATGGATTCCCCAAGATGGGTGCTCAGGCTGTGTGGAGGCTGTGAGGTTTATCACACAGCAGCACCTAGTTCTCTGAGCAGTGCGGGCAGACTCTCAGCTATACCCACTGACTCTCCTGAAGACCCGGCCTATGCACATCTGCCTAGAGTTCTTCAGTGAAGCCGTGTGTGTCAGAGGTTGCAGAAGGTTTGATTGTAGCTTCTGAACACTGGATTCATCACCTCTGACCTGACAGAAGACCCTAGTTGCTTCTCATCTTGTTCCACCCTGAGGTTCACTGCGAGAAGAGCTCCTGCATTTCTCCGTCACTAGTTCTTTCCTATACACGTACAGCCAGACCGGACTGAAACGACACATCTAGGGGTGTCAGAGCTCATTGTCTCAATGCAGGTGACTGAGTGAAAGTGGAACAGAACTCAGCTCCAGACATTTGGGGGCTCTTTCGAGCAGTTACGTAAGACAGAAGGCTTGTTAATAGGGGTGGTTTCATGTTCAGGTTTCATGGTAGGCCCAGTGTATTCATCTGTTTTTCCTTCCTTCCTCCCCTGCCTCTTCAGCACATACTATGAATACCGTCAAGTTTTCCTTCCAGGGGGAGTGCCTGTCATGATTTCTCTTGTATTCAGATGTCACAGCTCGATGTCTAGGTGCCTGTCACGCTCCACTCCCTTCCCTCCGATTCCTCCCACTCTACCATGCCCCTTATACCATTGTGCATCTACTTTTATCCTCAGCATGGTTGACGTTCCTTGCCGTCAATAATCCATCTGTTTCAGCAGAGCCTCTCTGAATTGTGAGCCACATGGGCTGCCAGCATTCTGGCACACGCTAGGCGGTAGATGAGCGCTGACCTTTGCAGCTCACAGCATGGAGCCTCATAAACAAGCCCTTCACCCTTAACTCTGCCACTGCTGCTGCCAGTTCTTTTAGCAGTAGAGTCAGGCTCGGAGATTTTCAAGTACTGCCTTGCAGGAGAGAAAACATGCAAATCCCCCTGCTGACTCCCCACTCCCTGTGCAGCGTGGGGAGGCAACCCACACTGAGCATTTTCAAGCCAGAGTCTGCGCTTTCATATGAAGAACGCTGTCAAATGAGAAATCGAAGTCTGATGAAGGCAGGAGGCTACGGTCTGTTTATGACAACTCCAGGCTTAGCTGCGAGAGAACAGAACATTTCTGATGGTGGGGTCAAGGCAGGGAGTGTGTGTTTTAAAATCTCTGAGTGTCGCTGGGAGGAGAATTGTAGTGGGGAAGGTACTTTGGCAGTTGGGGCAAATAACAGGGCATTTCCTGACCCACATGAGGATTTGGGCATTGGCACGTCTGCTGTGATCAGTGGGCAGGAAGTGAGGCCTTCTGCTCAAGAGGCTGCCGGGACGTGGCTGACCATGCCTTTTAGAAAGGGCAGCGTGCTTTTCTGAGGTGTGAGAAGCGAGTGTGAGAAGGAAATGAATGAGGTGCATGGAGAGAGCTCCCAGGCTAGGCAATGCTCAGCTCCAACAGCAGGAAAAGAGGCCCACAGCCTCCTCTCAGCCAGGGCAGTGCTCAAAGGGCGTCAGTCCGAGGGATGAAAAACACCCTGCCTCAGCCCTCAAAAGTGTTAAACAAGCTGCCTGAAAAGTGCTGGCCTTGGGGCCCAGGCTCCCTTACACCTCCCTCTCCCTTGTTCCTGAGTGATGAATGGGATTGTTGCCCACGTAAGATCTAATCACAAATCTCTGGTTCCTCGGGGTGTTCTGGATTTGCCTCCTGACCACATGACTGCTGCTGTTGCCATCTATCATGCTTAAGTGTGGTGCGGCTCTCGGTGGAGGGCCCCTCTGGCATGTCAGTATTTAGCTGGCTAATATATCTATATCTAAAACAGACTCCAGGAAGAGAGAGCAACAATCAAAATCCTCATAAGGGAAAAGAGGACGTTTGTGCAGCTGCTGCCTCTGCCTGTGCCCTTGACCCCAGTGGTGGCATCCCCCGCAGTTCCAGGTAGCAGGTGTGAGCGAGCCCTGTTCTGCTGGCCAATGGCAATGGACTGCTCTGGAATAGTCCTGTAGTTGCTGAGGTTGGAAGGATAGAGGTCTGTGCCTGTCCGCTTCCCTCTCATCCTGCTGTGATTTGATTAGAACATTTTGCATTAGGATGGGATTTTCTCCTAAGACCTGTGCGTAGCAGAGGGTGAGGTTTCACTTGCCTCTGGGGGATGTGGCAGGTGATTTCCAGTCCAGGCCAGGTTCGTCTAAGATGGGGTGTAAAGTTTGAGCCAAAAGGCCCAGTGTGGATGGAATTTCTACCCTTCCCTGCATGTGAGACAGAAATGAGAGAGAGGCATAAGAACAGGGCTGCTGAGAGATTCACGCCGTAGGAACAGGGGACACTGTACAGCTGTCACATCACCACACCCTGTTCCTTGTTGGTGTGAACAGTGATGGCCAAGTGGCTGTGCTGGGAGGTGAAGGGGATGACGGTAACAATTTCACAGATGATATGGCAGGATTTCGCCTCCTGCAGTAGGCGGAGCCAGTCATCAGCACAGCTGCTTGGCAGGTGATAGCTCTGGGACCGGCAAAGTCCACTTCAGGGCATGTAAATCCATTAGAAAAACTTATTTCCTTGAATTGCCATCATTTCCCATTGAGGAGCAACCTCTGATATCTGTCCAGGCCTATCAGATGGACCACACACATTCCTAATTCAGGGTCCTCTTACTTGTAAGGAACCCCGTGTCCCAGAGGCAAATCAGAACTGTAATAGAGTGCCCTAAACCCTCCATCTTCATTTCATGTCCTGTGCCTACATGCCACATACCCAGTGCTCTTTGCTCCCAGATCTGCTTAGAGATGTTTACATTTCAGTCCACAATAAGCCCTTGGTACAGCGATGTGCTGCGCTACCTGAACTCTCATTGCAGGCAACTGGACCTAACACTGATCCCATGGCAATCAGTGGGAGCAGGGCGTGCATGGAACCTCTGTTAAATTCTATGGGTCACCTCCTCAGCTGGTATTAATCGGTGCACCTCCAACAAAGTCAGTGCAGCTGTGCTGCTTAATGCTAGCTGAAGCGCTGGCCAAATTGCATTTCTTGATGACTCTGTTGGTCTCATTCTTATTGCATACTTCAGAGCTTCCAGAACAGTTTCACTGGCCTATAGCTGTTTCATAGGAAAAAACCTGACCTGCTTGTTAAGAGTTGCTTAATTATCCGAATGGTGATTCTTCAGTGATTACCATTAAACAAGCAATGAAGGGTTAAAGCTTTATAGGCTCTATTGACAAATGACATCTGCAAACCATTCCCAAGGACCATCACAGCCTAATTTTGCTACAGTAAATATATCTGGCATTACCTATTCCGGAAATACATGCGACTAGTCAATTGAAAAAGGTGTCTTCTGATGGCAGCATGACAAGCAATATCCATAACAGCTTGTAATCTTCCTCAGACATTCAATTGCTCCAATCCAGCTCCATTGTAGATGAAGAGGCTCCTATTATCTTAAGATCCCTCTGCCAGCAATACTGCAAACTTATGCTGACACATGGCCCGGGCCCTCACAGCAACGTGCTTATTAAAATATGTATTTTGTCATCTCTGGCAACACAATGAAACTGGGGGGAAGAAACTATTATTATGTGGGGATAAAGTGACAAGATTAACAGGCCAGTGCCCTGACAGAGAGCGCAGGAGAGATACCATCCTAAGGAATACTAGGCCTTACCAGCTAGGGTCCCAGACGAGGCCTGAGATGCAGCTGTGTCTGTCCTGGGAATGGAAGATGACTAGCAGCCCCCATTGGAGAGAACTGCTCATTTCCCTCATGTGGCTCAGGAGTGCGAGAGATGAGCTCTTCATTTGGGGGTCCTGGCTGCCTGTCTTCCCTTCTGATGCCAGAGGGTTTTGCCAAAAAGGTTCGAGCACCGGGCATCTTCACATTGCGAATGCCATCAAGAGAGGTCAGAAAGCAAAGGAAGCTGATAGAGCAGTTTCTCAGGAGGGGGAATAAAATGATGCTTTCGTTTTAGGAAAACTAAGCATAGGAGTTGCCTCCTGGGGCTGGGACAATGCAAGAGAAGAAGAAATTCTGAGGAAAGTCAGAAGCTGTGCATGAGAGAGGCTCCGCTATCTCATACAGAAAAGCAAGGGACAGTCAATGAAACTGAAAAGTGGCAAACATATCATATTTCAAAGAGTGCAAGACCTCAGGATGGGATAGTGCATTTGCCCCATCTCTGTGGCCAGTGTGAGACATTTCCCACCGTTTGTTCTCCAGTGCCCTGTCCAGGCCAGTTTTACATTACTTTGGGGACTGTTGCACAGTTGAATAGGTCTCACTACTATGGGTTGGTTGTTTAAATGCACTGCAATTTATGTGTTCTTCTGTTCAGTTGCTTAGAGGAATTATATCTCATTCTTGAGCTTGCAAGCCAAATTCTCCTCCACTGCCCGCTGTGTTCATGGGTAGCTCAGACAGGCTAAAGGGGTTTTGAGTTCTCCCATTTCAGCGAGGGATGGGGTTTGGTGGTGGTTCCTTCTTTCTGTGCATTAGATCTGGGGCAGGAAGGGGTTCAGAATATGCATTGCATTTCTTCATCATCCTTTTGACAGGTACATGTATTTGGGATGTTTGTGGGTGATGTGGTGGCTGTGAGTGCAACACATTTATAAAGCAGGGTGCACACTTTTGCAATGTCAGATGGCCTGGCCCATTAGATGAGTGGAGGTCATGTGACCTCCAACCACTGCTATAAAAAACCAAGCCGCAGCAGGCAAAGCAGACTCCACTTGGCAGCTGGCATGTGTGGAGAGGAGGTGAGGGGGCTTGGGTAAGGATCCAGACCAGTGGCTGCCCTTGGCTCTTACAGTAGGTCCCTGATCCTGACCCAAAGAATCACCAGCTAGTCTATAAATAACCATTGTTCTGTCTCTTTGGCTTAGCACAATAAGTTCATGTAATGGTCTTGTGCCCATTGAATGAACCTGATTATCCATGGAACTGGATGCCTCCCATCCCAGCTGGGTTTATTGCCAAGATCACTGTGCGTTCTCTAAGCCACTCACTCCTCTGCAGGGGAACCATCCATCAGATAACATGGCTTCATCTGCGCTCTGCTGCGATGGAAGAGAAGCCCCTGGGATAGACGTCTGTCAGGGGACGAGGCAACAGAAGAGCGAGGTGCTTGCAGGGAAAGGACTGAGCAAAGCACCATCCCGATCGCTACCAAATCCCACTAGACTGCAAGCTCATTTCATAGCGTCTCTGCACTTTGTTGTCTTTCACACAAGGGCAATGCAAGTGCATAGTGTGGGTAATACGCCATCACATCTGAAGTGTGCACACTTTGGACTGGTGTTAATGTCTGTCCGTGGGGCAGGGGACAGGCCCCAGGATGGTCTCAGAGGCATCTAGCAATGATTTGTTACTGTTGTTTGAAGCTGTTTGAATGCAGGCCCTCTGATGTGTTCAAATAATGTTAATAAATACAACAGCAGCCGCAGGGAGAACTTGGTATTTACTGTAAATCCAGCATCTAAACAGACATCATTTTGTCTTCCACAGTTTAATACCATTCATAATTATGTGTTTTAAGAGATTTCCCCCTATGGCTCTGAGTCGCCTTTTTAGCGTAGGCTACCCCAGTTACCCGCTGTGCCTTTTAAGAACTGGCTTCTGGTAAAACACATGCAAGACTAACTAGTTTGTGACAACAAATTCCAGAGCTGGTGCGAATTCACTTGTGCCTGCCATCTGGTCCCTGTGCAAAGAGACCATCCTTCATGATGTATAATTTATCACAAGGCAGTGGCTGCATAGCCTTTCTTCTCTTTTGAGGGACTTTGCAAAGCATCTCTTTGTCTCTGGCTGCTGAATCCCTCAGCGTCCTTTTGGATTTAAATATGAAGAATTTTCTTTCTCTTCTTGTATTCAAATTCCCCCTTGGATTCCCCTTTTCCTTCTGAGCTTTCTCAAGCCAAACACCCCCAGCTTATCTTCCCAGTTCTTCTCTGGGGAAGGTGGATATTTTTTTAAATAAATGCCACATGCTTCTCTCTTCTCTTTCAACTCAAATAAACTTATAGTGACTCCAGGTCCCTAATGGTCCCTCTCTCTCTTCTTTGGAAAATGAAAGTTTGTTGCCTTACTTACTAACTGAAGAAAGGAATCTATTTGCATGCACAGAACAGCTGACAAGTTGCTTTTTTCAGAATGGACCCAGCTGAGTGTTGGATGTCAAAGCACCTGAATAGGTAGTTTTCCCTGGGGGCTGCCAGGTTAGCTAGACAGAAACAGCCTGCTCTGTATCAGCCCTCACATAGGAGGAATGGTGTGCATGCTTCGTCTTGCCCCTTAATGTAACCTTCCTTCTCGCCTGCCTTCTGTAGTCTCTGCCACTTTGGGGTCAGACCTTCCTCTCCACTTGATGTATTAATTATGCTTAAAAACTCCAGCCAAAGTCAAGGACCACAGTGTGCTAGCTGTGTTCAGGCAAGTATTGAAGAAGACAGTCCGTGTACCGACAGCACAGTGTAGACGCCATGTTACCCACACAAAATTCCCTGTTACTCACACACTCTGAGGCACCCACCTGTATCCTGTTCTAGGGCTCAAGGTGTAACCTAGTTAATTTAGGCACCCACTCATACCCAGTTCCTAGGGCTCAGGTGTAACCTTACACTCTGGGGCACCCACCTGTACCCTGTTCCTCAGGTTCCAGTGTAATCCTGCAGGTTTGCAGGACCTTTTACCATTGAAAGAGCCTTACACACTAATCCTTGTCCTCTATTTAATAAAAATCACTAAAAGCAGAATGCACACGCTACACATACAGTGCTCACCACTCCCAATAAGACAGATGAACTTTTCTTGATGGCCAGTCAGGTTCAGGATCAGGTCCATCTGGGGAGCTCCAGATTTCGCACAGTGTCATTGGCAGAATGTTGAGGTCTGGCAGCTCTGGTCTTGGCATCTCTGTGTCCTGGAGTTGGTTCCCAAAGTACTTCCTTTTGGACCCCAGTTTATATAGTGAAACTTGAGTCCTGGAGTGAACCTATACCTTAACCAACCATTACACTAAAATTTTACTAGTGTAACAAAATTCTCTAACCAATCCTACCCCACCACCTTGATTACACCTAGCAAAATTAATTATGTAACAGACAGAAAGAGTCAAAGAACCAGATAGAGATCATACAGACAAACAATAGGCAAGGTGGGACGATAATGACAAAACAATAAAGAAATGAGGATTTCACAACCACAGCTATTGATAAGTGATTTCTTGCCAGACAGAATGCTATCGAACTAAGTTTTCTTTAACCATCTTAAGATCTGTTTCTTTATCTGGTGATAGTGGGGGCCATTAGGACAGGGTATCCTTCTTAACAGCCTTATATTACATTGTTTTAATGTAATTTAGATGGAATGTGAGGATGTGACTTCCTGCTTCTCAGCTAATGGCTGCTGCTCGGCTGTGCTTTTAATCCAGCTGCAGACAAAGGCCTTAGGCTTTAGGCCTTCCAATATGACTGCAGACGAAGGCCTGATCCTTACAGCCAGGTTCTCCGTTTCCCTGCACCTCATGCAGCCATTTCCACTAGTTCAATGTCAGTACAAAGTGCCTTCAAAACACTGCCTTCTGGTTGGGTAGCGTTGCTCTGGTGTGAACTCCGAACCAAGGCTCAGGGGAGCAGACTCAGGCCTGGCGTAAGTGAGAAAGAAGCCCAAGGAGTGGGGGAAATGCAGCGGGTGGATGAGACAGAGGAGGATGGGCAGGGAGGATATAGTAATAATGAAACAAATGAGGTTTAGCAGAAAAAGCGAGGCCTTAGCTGGCCACGTGTCTTGCCAATCCCAGGCAGGAGGGATTTGAGGCAGAGATAGGTGATTATTTATTTTCCTTTTTAAAGCTCCACCAGTGCACTCAACCCTGTACAAGACATAAGCCAAGAAGCAGTCCTGAGGTCCCAGCAAAGTTAGGGAGTTGAGGAAACTCTTTTAGCCGTGAAGACGAAGAGAGGTCAGGCAGCTGTTGAGACCCTGAGCCTCCAGACAATAGTCTTATCATCTCCAGCTAGTCAGGGAATGAGGAGAGGATTGGATGGTATCATTCTAATTTACGCAGGATTTTGTTTCCTTCCAGGTACTTAGCATGTGAATCTAGGTGATATCAAAGGCAGAGCATTATACAATAAATAGGCTTAACCTCTATCTTGCTCACTCTCCTCTCACTGTCTCTTCATTGAGACCATGGGAAGCTCGGGCTGCTGGGGTTGCCATAATGACCAATTAGGATTATTGAAACATTCAGTAAAGCAAGGAGACCATATTGATTCCTCATTGATGGGGGCCATTTATGGAAAAAATAATATCCATGGAGCTTCGCTCCCATCCATACCCAGGGAAGGAGCCTAGCCCCTGGGCTTGGAAGAATGAAGTGAGACGTTCCAGGAGAGATTGTTCCAGTGCGTTCACATAATCTAATAATAATGATCTTAATGCCAGAGATGTAGTGCATGTGTGCTCTTTGTGTGTATGAGTGTGTACTGGGGTCTGACACAGACTTGTTGGGTTACATTGCTCTGGGCCTCAGTTTCCCTTTCTGCATAATGGGGATAATACCACTTGCCTACCTCACAAGGGGATTAGTGAGGATTAATTAATCAGTGCCAATAAAATATGTTCGACTTCCTGGGTAGAAGACGCTAGAGAAGATAAAAGCACTAGCATAAATCCATAGGCTTGTTTTCCCCTTTCTCTTTTAATTATTTGACACATCTCAGGTGAGTACATTAATGAAGCAGTAAAATACCACGCCAGGCATTATATTTCAGGAGATTAGTACATCTTTCAGTCACTCTGCCTTTAGCGTCTCCCTTCTTCACCCCAAGATCCAGAGTGTGCTATAACATCCCAGAGCCATATGTAATCCCAGACCTGTACAATATCTAGGTAATGCAGCTTCCAGAGGACTGACTTTGTTTTGAGTTATGGCCAAGCAGAGATGGTATTTCAACAAGTGCCTCCCACAAAATAGGTGGGAATCAGATTTAATTGGGGTCAAAAGGTAAAGTTACCCATGGAAAATAGACCACCCAGGAACTCTCCATGGAATTTAAAAGTGCCTCAGAGACAGCATGAAAGAGCAGGAGCCAGTGATTAATTTCACCTCAGGAATTATTAAAATGCCTACGCAACACAACTGGCATTAGAAGTTTTCAGTCAATTAGTTCGCCGTTTGTGAAGGGTTCCCTTACTGGGGGAGCTGCTTTGATTCCCAAAGCTTCGCAGGCTCTACAATAAGGTCAGCTAGCTCTGAGCCTGGCTTTCGCTGTCATTTGAGGAGGCATCTCATTGAGGGTGTGGATGATGGGCAGTGGGGATACGTCCATACATACAGAACAGCCAGCCTGTGGGTTCCTGCCACGTACCCCCTGGAGCAAGGTCTAGCTATTGCGCTGAGCTGCAGGTGCGTGAGGAAGGGAGGAAAGAGGGCTGAGAGGTAGGATGGTTATGGTGATGGCACTGAGCTGGGAGTTAGGGGACCCAGCCCTTGGGCAAATCACATAATCTCTGCATCTCCCTTCTCCATCTTTAAAATAAGAAGGAGAAGGAGACTTCTTTGCATTGTCTACTTAGACTATTAACTGTTTTGGAGGCTGGAGCTGTGTTTTACTCTGTGTCTGTGCAGAGCCAAACACAATGCAGCTCCAAGCATGGTCGTCATAAGTAATAATAAGGCGTCTCCTAAATGTCTGCTATTTCCAGAATGTGAATCGTCTACTTGGAGTGGCACAGCTACACTGGAGGGTTTGCAGTGGTGCAGCGGTGCCGATGCAGCTGTGCCATTGTAAGCTCTCTAACGTAGCCACGCTGAGCCAATGAGAGAGAGCTCTTCTGTTGGCTTAACTACTCCAGCCCCCCCAAGCAGCAGAAGTTCTCCCACCAATAGCGCTGTCCACACCGGCACTTACGTCAGTGTAACTTTTGTAGCTCATGGGGGTGATCGGGCTCTAAATGGCTGGTCTAGTTAGCAGCTCAGTGAGGGTATTTTGAATATTTGAGATTATTACATTGTTTGGGGAAGTGTTACTTGGTGAATTCTGGGCGTGGCCACAAATAACATCTCTGGGCTCCCCAATTCTTTGGCTAAATCTATGCCATTCCTGTCCCTAGTGTCAGGGGAATCCACAGCTGCCAATGTAGGGTTAGCTTTCCAGCCACCTGTGTCACTGGGGTGGCATAAAGGGATCTGGTCCACTCTGCTTTTAATTAAATATTTAAATTTAAAGTGGAAACAGCCCCACACCAAAATGCCATGTCCAAACACCTCAGAAATTTGGGATAGTTCAGATCAGGACACCTAGATATGTGTCCAACCGTGGTCTCTGTAATGACTGAATCAGAACCCTGGATCTCAACAGCGTTGAGGTGTGAGAAAGTTGAGATTTGACTGGATCTGACCAGTCTGGCTTGGGCCCTTCTCTGATTTAAAGTTCTCCCCCAATATCTGTTCCTATATTCTGCAGCTTTGCATTCAGAAAACTTGTCTCCCTTTTGCATTCTCCCCTTCTCCCAGCAGGTAGTCATAAAGGGAAGGGTGGAAACTCTTTTAAATTAAGCCCTGCAAACTGGAATTGCCATTTCATCAGTCTCTGCACTAAAAGGCTGGCCCATCCAGCAATCTGTGCCCAGGTCTGAAATCCATTATAGTGCAAGCAATGCTTCCCTCACACTTTTTGTACAGAGAACCAAAGCAAGGCACTTTAAATATTGATCATACACGAGATCATCTGAGTTCATTCAGCATAAGCCAAGAGGAATGGATCAGAGGTAACTGTAGGTCTAGCCGTATTGACTAAAAGAAAAAGGCAGGTGAAAGTAGACAGACGTGACACAGCAACAATGAAAAAGGGATGGTCTGGTTGAAGGAGCATTTAAATAGTGGGCAGATGAAGGACTGTGGTTAAAACAGGAGTACTTGTGGCACCTTAGAGACTAACAAATTTATTTGAGTATAAGCTTTCGTGAGCTAAACCCCACTTCATCGGATGCGTGCACTAGAAAATACAGTAGGAAGATATATATATATATATTTCAGAGAACATGAAACAGTGGGTATTACCATACACACACTAAGGAGAGGGATCAGTTAAGGTGAGCTGTTACCAGCAGGAGAGAAAAAAAACTTTTTGTAATGGTAATCAAAATGGCCCATTTCCAGCAGTTGACAAGAAGGTGTGAGGAACTGTAGGGGGAAAAATAAACATAGGGAAATAGTTTTACTTTGTGTAATGACCCATCCACTCCCAGTCTTTATTCAAGACTAATTTAATGGTGTCCTGTTTGCAAATTAATTCCAATTCAGCAGTCTCTCGTTGGAGTCTGTTAGTCTGGTACTCGCAGTCTAGGCTCAGTTCCTGACTATAACGGAGATTTCCTATAGTGGTAGGTGTCAAGAGGTGCACAGAGGAAACCATTTGCAGTGCACTCAGTAACAAGTTTGACTGGTCTCACAAAATCCAAGAACTCTGCTACATCTCTTTAGCATCATCTATTAGCTATTATGCCAGAATCTATCAACTATTTACGTATATACACACATAAATCATTCTTGCAATGATAGGAAGCACAGGTGTAAACTGCTCTGGCGGTTTTCCCAGCCTGACTTGAAGCTGGGAGCCCAGTTTTGCGGACTCAAATGGTTCAGAGTCTTCAGTGAAGCATCCAAACTTCTAGGTATTTGTTTGAAACTTAGGAGGTTCACCCATTCCTAGTAGAGATGCCATTTTCATAATCAGTAGGGTTGCTTTCAAGAGACAGTGGAATAAGAGATCCGAGAAAGTTAGAACAAGGAAAAGTCAAGAATGGAGGCCCCCTGATACCGCACCTCAACTCTCTCTTTTCATCTCACCCTACTACAGAATTTGTGGTCACACAACCAGGAACTCCCAGACTTAGAACATGACTTTAAACTGCAGACCAACAGTTGTGCCAGGATGGTGTCCTGAGAAATGGAGTCCTGTCAGGGGGAACTCATGGGGATATTTCCTACACCACTGTTCTTTGCCGAAACAAGGAACACACAGAATGCACCAGGTGTAAGGGGAATAGCTTAATACCACACATCTGCACAGCAGGGCCTTCTTTCCTCCCCAGGCAGCTAATAACCAAGTAGCTAAAAATCTGTCTCCTTTCGTGGGATTAATTCATTATTATAAATCCCATCAGCTTCGAACGCTGGAATTTAATATGCAGCTAATGAGTCAAAGGCTTTCTCTTTCTCTCTCCATTTTTTTCTCCTTCCCTGCACACATCTGATTCTGCAGGTGTGGGGTAATTAAATGCACTCGGTGGAACTCACACAGGATATCTGTGGCTGGTAACAGGAGCCCTCACACAGAGACTGTCATAATAGCTGGTTGGTGGAAAGAGACCCAGAACTTGGACTAAGAGATGTTAAGCATCATCTTGGGGCACAAAGACCTGTGTCTGAAGAGCGCGAACCCCAACAGAGAGGGAGGAATTGTTGGTAAAATGTTCCATCCTTGCCCCCACAGGTGTGGCTCCACCAGTGATAGGAATACTCGTGCGGACATGGGGCCGGCAGCTGCTGCTGTTGAAGCACCATTTTGCATGCCCTTGCCCTGGTCAGGGCTAGACAGCACAATTCTGGCAACTTGCCTACACTTGTGCTTCAACTGTGGCTGTCACTAGGAGAGTTGCATTGGAATTAGCATTGGTGAGGAATTTTAGAGTAGTGTGGGCTGGCATAGATAGAGGCAAAAATCCAAAGCATTTCACCAGCATTAACCAGCCAGGCTTCATAACACCTCTGTGAGTTAGGGAAAGGCTATCTTCATTCCCCATCAAATTCAGCCAGCTTTGGGATGGAACACAGCAGCCAGGAACACTACACAACAGTGTTGGCCAGAAAGACTCATTTCCCCCTATCCCAGACTCTCTAGGTTCCAGTATCTCATTTTGTTACCAGAACACTGAGACAGGGTGGACAATTTTCAAAAGCACCTAAAGGTTTTAGGCATTTAAGTGCTATTTTTGATATACTTTTGAAAATGGGAATAAGGATCCTAAGTCATTTAATGCTTCTGAAAATGTTACTCAATCTTAACATGGCTGAAGGAGAGTAATTCCCTGTCCATTTTTACCATGTCCTCACAACACCCACCTCATATAATATAGCAGTTTGGGGGCTTGTATATGTTTAAATGGGAGTTTAGCCATAAAATGAATTTAGATTTAATTTGCAAGTGAAAAAGATTGCTTTCTTTTGTAGCTTACACTGAAGCCCAAATGTCTAAGCTTCTAGGTTTTAAGTCTAATTAACTGTGTTTCAGAGCTTATATAAAGAAAAGAATGGAGGCATTAAAATTGTAAAATCTAATTTTTAAGTAAATCTTTCAGCACAAAATTAATGTCGTAGTCTTCCAGCCGTCTCAGCAATATATCTCTTGTCTTCAAATTTCAAAATGAGCTTTTGCAAACATGAAATTATTCATTAGACCGTCTGGTAAGGGATAAATAAGTGTCTCTTCACATCCAAGATCGCCCATTCTCCAGTTAGTAAAAGACTGATTAAAAACCTGCTGATCAGATCTCGTAAAGCAGACAGGTAAGTGGGAGGTTGTGGAGCAGGGAGAAGAAAATGTTCTGGTGAGAGCGTCCTGTGGGTTTTGTACCAAGGGAATAGGACTTGGTAATGAAGCAAGGACTCTAGGGAGTTCGTAGGGGACTTTGATGTAATTCATCAGGCAAGAGATAGGACTACCGCATTCTCTTCCTACCTCTGCTCTTGCTTGCTATGTGATCATGGGTAAATCTCTGCCCCTTGCTCTATCTGTTTCCCCACCTGTAGAATTCCTTACCTGCTGCACAGGGATGACTCTATACCTGCAAAGCACTGAGAGGTCCTTAGATGGGCAAGTGCAATTGGAACGGTGGGAGCAGTGAGTTTATTTCCCAGCTAGAGGAAGCACATGAGCGAGAACAGGCAGCTTGATCGCATTCCCTTGGGTCAGGGGGAAATGAAGGTGGTTTTGAGCTACCTTTACCTCCCTTTCTACTCAGCTGCACC
Source organism: Gopherus evgoodei (assembly GCF_007399415.2). Lineage (NCBI taxonomy): Eukaryota > Metazoa > Chordata > Testudines > Testudinidae > Gopherus > Gopherus evgoodei. The sequence goes on along the minus strand of NC_044340.1, from coordinate 19,992,159 downwards.
AAGCATTTCTCAACCTGAGGATCTGACTCTGGATCTGCTGCTTCTCTCATGCACACCAGAGTAAACCAGAAGTAACTCCACTGAAGCCAATGGAGTTCCATCAGTGTAAAGCGAGCATGAGAGAGAGGAGAATCAGACCCAGTTGTGTCCCCAGAGACTCTGTCTTGCTGATTTGGAAGTTCCATGCTCCAGAAAGGGAAGGGTGGGATCAGGTTCAGGAGAAAAGGGGAACCGTGAGAAGCAGCTTTTTGTCTATGGGGACAGCAAACCTGACAGAGCGTGGCTTTAGGAGATGCTCCCAAATGGCTAGTAAACTCCTTTCCAAAGTGACCCATTATTCCGGTCAGCAACTTGAGGTGTCATAAATGGGGGTGATTTAGGTAGATGCTTAGTGCTGCTGGAAAAGCTGGACTCCTTAAGGTGTCTGAAACCGGGCACCTGAAATAACACATCACTTTGGAAGATTCCATCCTGGCCTCACTTCTTCCTGCCATGTAAACCTGCCCATCCAAAGCAGGAGTCCTTCTACACCCTGATTCTCTGGCAAAAGGGGGAGCGTATGCCGAGTGCTCAGGAGAAAGGGTGGTGCCAGTGAAGATGGAGCCTTTGTCCAACACAAACTATCTTTATCTCCTAGTTTGATTTCTTCTCTATCCTTTCTTCACTGTTTCTTATGCCTGTATCTGAGGTGAACTTTCCAGGCCACAGAGCTCAAGCAGTAATTAGGCTAATTGAGTCCAGAGGCCCCTCCCCCTTTATTCCACCCTTCCCACACTCAGTGTTTTCACCAGCGTGGAAGCTTTTCTCTAAAGGGAATGTGCTTAAACCCTCAGTCTAGGGCTGCCTTTTCCTCTGTGCACAGCATGGAGACCATCTTTAAAGACATTAAAAATTAAACAAAGGCTTAGCACTGGGCAAGCAGGTTCTCAGGGGCTTATCACTCAACGCTGCTCGTTGTGAGGGTTCCACTGTCAGTCAGCTCTAATTGGGGTCTCCTTGTCTGTCCCTGGAGATTGCTTCCTCAGCAAACGTGCAGTGCTGTGCTGCCTTGAGAATAGAATCATCAGGACCCCACCCGACTGGAGTCTGAAGGAGACCCAGGGCCAGACCTGTCCCTGGGGTCGCTCCACCAAAGCCAAGGCAGTGGCATCAGGACAGAGTTGGTCCAATACGTGTTTTGAAGATTGGAGCTGGGTTCTAGTCCCAGCTGTGGGGAAGACTATGACCAGTGGCTAGCGAACAGGTCAGGAGGCCAACGCTGTTATTCACAACTCTACCATGGAGTCACTGTGTGGTGCTAGGCAAGGCATTTTGCCTCAAAATGTGTCAGCTTCTTCATGTGCCGGTACTTACTGACCCCCTAGAAGGGTGAGTCTTTGCATACAGCTGCAAACCTCTCTCCAAAGCTGCCTGGCTCAGTTGACTCAGGCTCACACTACAGGGCTGAAAGTAACAGTGTAAACATTACCATTCAGGCTGGCGCTTGGGCTTTGAGACCCACCCCGGGCCCTGCCCAAGTGGGAACATCCGTGGTGCTCTCTTTAGCCCCATAGTGCGAGCGCCGCAAAGCAAGTCACGTGACCCAGGCTCTGAGACCCACTGCTGCAGGGCGGTTTTTTTGCAGTGTAGACGTACCCTTAGCGTCTATATCTATGTTCCTCACCCTCATTCACCTCCTCTGGTGGGAGTCAAGTTAGGAGCCTGAGTGTACATAGGTTGCTGGTTGCTGCTGGTGTTTTAAGCACCATGTTATTAAGATTTGTTCTGAGCAGTGTTGGATGAATTGGTGCTTAGACCCTCAGTGGTCTGGCAACCTGACTGGCAGCCTGTCACCCCTAGGGCTCCCAGCTAGTGGTGGTATCTCTGATGAAGCTCAATCCATGTTAGCAACTGGGGTGGAATTTTGGCATAATTTTCTTTAGGGTAGACAAGGCCAAAAGGTGCTAAAGATTTGAAAAGTCCTTGGTGGGGGTTGTGTGCAAGGCTTGGGAGAAGTGCAAAGTATTAGAATAACTGTAACTGTGTGCGGAGAAAGTGAGCAGCAATCTGAGAGAGAGACACACAGAGAGAGAAACATGATTGATTGCAATGGGAACTGCTGCAGGAGGCTGGCTACTCCCCCTCCAACATCCACTAACTAACCCAATCTGTGTCTAGCTAAATTCAAGGCACATCAGAGGGGACAGGGAGTGCCTGCAGTTGAATATCAGGTGAATGAGCTGACAAGTTACAGAAGACACATTTTATAATCACCCAAAGTGACCAGCTCTTTGCTTTATGAAAGTGGCACTAGGTCAGAGACAGCTATTGATCCTGCTGCCAGTGCTAGTCCTCAGTTTGTGCTCTGCACCACACTCCGCCCCCATCAGAGACGGCCCTGGGACCGAAGCCCTCTGTGTTTGCTCAAAGGGTTGATTCTGAAGGCTAACTTCGTGGGGTTGTCACCCAGGTAAGGACTCCGCTGCCACTGGCATCACAAAACTCTTTATTCGTTATGGGCAGATTTAGTCTGGTGGTTTCTGCTGACAGCATGTTGGCCTGGATCCATTTACTGCCTGCCACGGCACCTTGGGCGGTTCTTTCTCTGGCAATAGCAGCTCAGGGCTGCTGTAACTCGGGGCAAGCGTGATACTGGCCCTTCTGTGAGCTCCAGTACTGGGAATGAAGTCAGCTGTAGTTGTGAGTATCCAAGACATGCTGCTCGCGCCTCTTTCCCTTCCCACAGATGATATAAATAGATCTGCCATATAGCTGTCACCGATGTACAGTAATTAATTGAGCTTCACGTCCCCTCTTCTTGCCCTTCCCAAGGCAATCACGTCCCCATTTTGCAGCTGGGGAAGCTGAGGCATAGAGAGGTTTAAGGGCATATTGGTCACAGGTGTTGAGCCCTTGCTGCCCTGATTGCTTTCAGTGGGCACCCAGCAGCTCGGAAAACCTGCCCATATGTAGCTTGCCCAGAGTTAGTGACAAGTTAGAACCCCATGAGTCCTGACGGCAGGACTTTGCTCTCCCCACTGGACCACACTTCCCAGAGCACTGCCTGAATCTGCCTTCCTCGCTGATGCTGATGCTAATATCCTCAGGAGGGATCGCTCGGCACCACCGCATGTCTGTTCCTCTCTCCCACAGCTCGTTCATTTCCAAACTGTGTTTAACGTGACCAGGATGGCAACCTAGGTGCTCCCCTCGATGATTCACCAGCTCCTCTGTGCTCATGGAAGATGTCTTTGCTCACCTCTTTTGAAGTCCTGGGCTTCAGAGTTTCAGCAGCTCTGGTCCTTTCCCTCCCTCTGATTTACCACATACCGCTCACCTCCTCCCCTTGTTAGAGCGTGACCTCATTTCCTATCTCCAGCCTGGCTGGCCATGATGAATCTGATCTCCGGGACACTCTAATTCATGTGAGAAGGATGACCTGGACTCGAGTGAGACTCATTGCATGTCTTTGGACCGACTCTGTCTCTCGTAGCACCGTAGATCCCGTGCCCTGCCTGACAGGGTCACCTCCTCAGTTCTTTAATTGAACATTCATATGTGGGGAGTGCTGGCCATTTTGCTTCCCCTGTTCATTCACGTTCTCATCGCTCTGCCTGTCCCCAAGGAGAAAGGGGAGCTCAGAGATGTGCCTTCTGTTCCCAGCCCCACCAGCCGCTTGCTGTGTGAATGGGAGCAAAGCCACTTTTCAGACTTGGGTGCCTAAAGTAAAAGTCAATAAGAGCTGGGGCTGGGGGGTCGCGGTGGGGGTGGGGGTGGTGGAGTTCAGCATCTCTGAAAATCAGGCCAGTTATTTAGGTCTTGTCTACACTGGTGGCTGCGTGCCGGGTACATGTAGCTGCAGTGAAAAGCGGGCTGCGTCCACACTGCAGTGTAACTACATGCACCAGTGAAAGGCCCTGGAAGCTCCCCATGGCCAGAGCCTTTCCCTGTGGGAATCCTTCCCTGTGGCAGGGAAAGACTCAGCATTAGGGAGACAACGGGACACTACACTGCTAAAAATAGCAGTGTAGCTGGGGGAAGCATTATTGGGCATGTAGAGAGCCGTGTAGGGTACATACCCTAGGTTCTGGTGTGTCTTTACCCTCCTCGTCTAAGCAGTGCCTCACCTATAGTGCTACTTATACCATGCTGGAGTGGGAGGGACGTGCAGTGTATATACTCTGCTTGCTACTGTAATTGTAAACATAGCCGCATGTGCCTAACTTTGCAGCACAGGCAGGTGCAATCCACATTACAGATATGGGTCCCTTGACTCAGTTGCTTTGGTAATGCTGACAGGCCCTAAGACACAGAGAAGAGAGTGCAAGGGAATCCACAGCGCTAGTTTAGATGGTTGTGACTCGGGCAAACTGGTTTGAATGAGCTTAAGTTTTGTCTAAAACTCAGTTCAGGCTGAAAAAAACTTTTCTTGGGTTTTGGAAAAATGAAGTCAAAATTTTCTGTTCTGGTGGGTCAAAACTCAGGAAAGCAATGTAATGAGACATTTAGAAATGTCAAAGTTGTGGGATTTGACATGGAGCCATTCTCCAACTTGTGTGAAATTTCCTTTGGTGACTTTTTCTTTTACCAAAATCTTTCCAAGTGTTTTCAATTTCTTTTATTTGATGAAAGCCTGTTTTTTAGTAAGAAAATATAGTTTTGGGAAACAAAAAAAATGTGTGTCATAATTCTGAGAAACATGTTGGTAAAACACAGTGAGAAATGTAGTGAAAACAGAAAAATCCAATGTTAGTTTTAGTGAAAAGTTTTTTTTTTTTTTAAAAAGGCCACTTTACATGTGAAACATGGTGACTAGTTCCATTTTTTGTTTTTTTCTTTAAAAACCCTAGGCATTTATTTGGCTCCTGGCCATTGCAAAAAATGCCAGTTAGAAAACAATTTAAACCAGGAATCCCACAAAAATCCTCTCCTTGCAAGATGTCCAACCCCGTTTTGCCAAGGCAGAGGTTGTGGGTTGCTGAGAGTAGCTCTGTCTTTGGCTAGTGCTTCTTGTCCAAACTTCTGTATGATGAGCTGAACCAAAGCCAAACTCAAAATCTTTGGTCAGTTTATCCATTGCTACTAATCTTTTAAATCACTATAAGAATTTAAACTAATCCATGGTTGCCTCTAGGATTTGACAGTTATGTTATGCTGCTTAGTGCGGTCTCAGAACTTCACAGGGCCAGAACTCAGAGCCTTCTGCTCCAGAAACCACAGGTCCTTATTACTTGAGCCAAAGAGGAACCTCTGTTAGCAATAGGGACCCTTTGGCCCACAGCTGAGCAGCTCTGATTCTATCCTGTAGAGGGTAGTCATGTCTCAGACATTATCCAGTTCATTAGAGTGTTTTAAAGTTACAGACGATGTGTAAATGGTGGAAGAGCAGGGAATAGGTGGTTATTTATGACTGTGTTTGTGAAGGATTGTTGGAAAGAGGCCACTACCAGTCTTGTGCTAACCCACAAAGAGAACATGTCGCAAAGGTCGTTTCACCCTTTGTAATAATCGCTCTAGCCATCATTATTGCTTTTGAATGTCACCCACTTCCTCTCTTAGACACCATAAATGAAGACCTTTCCAAGGAAATGAAATAAATGATTTACAGTGGCCTTATATATTGAATCTCAGAGTCAATATTATCAGTGACTCCTGGCATTATTAGATCAAGGCAAACACATGGGGTTGAAGTGAAATGCAGTATAATACCTGGGAGGGAAGGTGTGAAACCCAGGGAGCTGACACAATAGAATATTAAACTTGCTTTGCCCCTTGAAGGCAAAAGGATATTGTTGTGACTCTCGTCCCTTAATGGATATTTGCCCATATCACAAAATCTCCCAAGGACTGAGGTGCAGCCTGATTCAAGTGATCAGCTCTGCACAAGGAAGGCAGAAGAACTGCAGAAAGACAGTATGTCGGTGTGGTGCTGTGAGAAGACAGGACTGGAGTGGCAGTGGGTGCTGCAGGTCAGGACTGAGGTACATTGGTAGAGCTGGTTAGGAAGGCTAGGTCTGGGAAAGCAGGGTCCCTGGGCAGACCTGTGGGGTGAAGGAGTCCCAGTGCAAGTTCTGTGGTGGCCTGTCAATCAGGACTGAGAAGCATTGACAGGGTTCTGCTCAGTGAAGCTACAGAGTGTCTCTCACAGCAGCCTGTGCCACCAGCCCCACACTGCGAAAAGCAGTCATTTCTCCCACTTAAAAAAAAAAATTAAATGGAATTGAAAAAAATATTCTAAGTCCATTTTTATGCCACTCTAAAAATCCAGTATATTTTTACATAATTAAAGTGAAATAATTAATTGTAGAAATGACACATTTAATACTAATTACATAATTGCTTGCCGGGAACTGGGACGCTGACTTTTTGACCTGGAAAAGGCTCTGACTCCTGCATGGTGTGAGTGGGGTGGAGAGAAACCAAGAGGAAGAAGTGAAACGTATTGTCTTTCAGTCTTGCTTTTTGGTTCCTTTTTTTCAGGGTAGGAGAAATACACACACACACACAAACTACCATATCTATATTGCTCGTAGGCCACTTAAGAGCGTTATAGGTCAAAAACAACGCCTTAAAGGAGTCTATCTGTCAGTCTATACACACATATTCATGTAGGTATCTGAAAGGTGTTGTCTATGACCCATAAAGCCCTAACTGACATGGGCCATATTAAGCTGAAAGGCCCTTTCTCTCTCCCATGGCCACACTGCCCCAGCTGTGACCAGTAACGGTGCCCAAGCTGGACGTCCTTCAGATAAAGAGAGGGGGCAGCTGGCAGGTTGTCTCTGTGAACTCAGCTCCCATTTATATTCACAATGGCCCTGGTTTATTGGCCCCAAGGACTTGGTGCATTTTCCAGAGTTGGGAAGGGTAGGGATGGCCTTTGGTGAGAGATCTTGAAGATGTTAAATGTGTTTCTTATTGATAAGCTCTTGCTGGTAGTTGTGGATTGTGGTAGAAGAAAAAGAGAAGGCAACTGGCAGGGCATTCTTCAAGGGGGCCTGGAGACTTTGGAACTCCATCCCTCCGCAGGGCCATCCTAGCACCCTCTTTAGTGTGTGCTGCAATAACCATCTCTTCTTCTTCACCTGTAAGAACATGGATGGTGAGTGTGGCTGGGTGGGGAAAGCCTGGGGGAGTTTTTGTTGGAGGCTAATTAATTTGCCTCACAGAGTCATATATTTACTCGGGTTAACTGTTAGCCTGTCGTTTCCCAAGTTTGTCCTTTTAAAATATTGACATGACACTGGCTTTTTTCCAGTTCCCATTGTTCCAAGAAGCTGGGACTGGATGACAGGATGCATCACTTGATAATTGCCCTGTTCTGTTCACTCCCTCTGAAGCATCTGGCATGGGCCACTGTTGGAAGACAGGATATGGGCTAGATAAACCATTGGGCTTGACCCAGTCTGGTCGTTCTTATGTTCTCGTGTAAGATTTGTTAAAAATCAACTTTTCTGGTTCAGAGAGCTCTTTGGCCAGTTCTTTTAATACTCTTGGATGCAAGTTGTCTGATCTTACAGATTTGCCTCTGTAGGGTCATTTGACTTGATCATGGGATATCGGAGGGGGGGTCTGTTTCCTGATATATTTTTTAAAAGTTTGTCCAGGGCATATGACAAGCACTTGTCATTACAGAGTAGAAAAAATGACATAAATGAATAAACCTGTTTACTAATGGTCAAAAGGAATGGGGACTAATTGGAGTGGTCTCTTTTATGGTGGACAATGATCTCTTAATGCAAAGGATGGGGGCTCCTTTTTACTGGGTTAAGTGTATGCTAAATGCACATGTGTGTATATATGTATTTCATTGATTTATGTGGATTTTCACTCTAATTCAATAACAAGGAGTGTCTATTTTTTTGCACGAGATGGTACTTGATGCATTTAAAAATACAGTTATAAAAATAGACTACTCCAGTAATCCCCACTTCAAACAATGATTATATATCGAGAAGAACCCATAACACCACATAATAATAAGTATGCTAAACACACACAAACCTCTTCATCATGTGTTCTAAATTGAGCACTCATAAACCGCCTTGCTACTTGCATTATTTCACTAAATACCATCATTATTCATCTCCAAAACCTCTGGCCATAAAGAACTAAAATCTTCTTTCTTCATTTGGAAGGATCTTTCTTTTTCTTGATTATGGAGATCAAGCAAACTAACAGGCCATCTTACAGTCTGAGATCTTTCATGCTTTACTATTCCCAGAGTATTAACTTTTTAGTCATTAGACTTGCTCTCATTATAATTTATTTTCTGTAATTTATCTATGTTCATTAGCAAGTCAAGCTCTCCCAACAGATATACTCTAGGGTCCTTTGATATGTTGTTTCTGAGGATCACGTTTAGACTTTTGACTGCTAGTGAAAACAGGGAAACACAGAATTCTGAATTCAGGATTTGAATTTATTGAACCAGAAGTGTTTCAGAGAAGAAAGTTGTTCTTGGGGCAATTGGATGGGACCCTGGTCAGCTGGGCTCAGTTCCCAGCTCCACCACAGACCTCTCACATGACCTGGGGAAAATCATTTAAACTGTCTGCGCCTGAGTTCCTCAGCTGTAAAATGGAGGTGACACTTCCTTTCTCCCACCATTTCTCATGTCTATTTAGATTGTAAACTCTTCAGAGCAAGGTCTAAAAAAAGATGGAGGAAAGTTGTTCTCCTTTGCCACTGAGGGTTCAAACCACAGCACAGCAGATTTAGATTAAATCTCAGGAAAAACTTCCTACTTGTAAGAACAGGACAATGGAACAGACGCCTTGAGGGGTTGTGGAAGCTCCTTCACTGAGTGGTTTTCAAAAGGAAGCTGGAGCCATCTGCCTTCGATGGTTTAGACACAACAAATCCTGCATCTTGGCAGGGAGTTAGGCTAGATGACCCCTGTGGTCCCTTCTAATCCCATGATTCTCTGACTGTCTCTATGTGTCTGTACAGTGTCCAGTACAGTGAGGCTCTGATCTTGGTTGGGTCCACTAGATGCTAATGTAATATGAATATTTCTATGAGGGACAGAGAACTTTTGTGTTTTTCAAACCCAAATAGTGGTGTTTCTGATCCTAGTCACAGTTTATCTAGAATACCTCACATCAAAAGGGATTTGTATAAATGGTTCTGAGTTTTGTTCCAGCTCTGGGCCTGACTCAGATCACACTCAAGAATTGCACCAGGATAATGCCACTGCCAGATGCAGAGTCACTCCAGATTCACACCAGGGTAACTCAGACCAGAATCTACCCTGATAGCCTTACACTAGAACTGGGCCTGAGACAGCAAGGTTGGGTGGCCTCCAGATAGCTCAGTGGCTTTGTTTTGGGCCCCTGGCTAACCTTCTGTCCATGTTTGCATATTTTAAACCTTTTTTTTTTTAAATCCTTTAATTATTCTGTAAAGGTTTATTTCACATTTTCACTGGCTGGGTCACATGACAATCCCCTCTAAAATTCTCTCGACTGTGATGGCTGACACAGATTCATTATCTGCGCTGACTGAGCCTCCGTTCCAGAAGTGAAAAAAGGCAGGACGTGCCTCTTAGGTCTGCAGCTGAGGATTGAAAAGCACTTTTGAAGCCATGGTGATGCACTGATATAAAAAGCATGTTAATTAACAATAGGAGGCAGAGTGCAGAAGGGGAGTAATTAGCCGATTGGGATGTATATAAAAAATATGCTTGGTAGTACATCCCAGCCTGCTCATATTAACACATGATGCGAAGAAGGGATTTACCCGCAAAGCAAGATCACTCCGGGAGATGGAATCATATGTGACTAAGGGGAAATTATTGACTCCTGAAAGGCAGTTAACTTACTAAGTGGGTGTCAAAATTCCTGACCAGTGTTGGTCATCGAGAGACATTGTCAGCATTTGGGCCGCTGGTTCAAATCCAGGTCAGACTGGTAGAAATGGTTCTTCCCATCTGACGGTGGCCTCTTTCAGTGTAGGCACTGTGTCTTAGTTCAGTCCCTTGTGCAGAGGAAATTAAAGCAAGAATGGACTAGAGGAGGCAGAGAGGAGGTAAATCCAGCCACAGATGCCTTTGCACCCCTATGGAGAGAAAGAGATCATGCAACCCTCATACAATCTGATTTGGAAATGAGGTTTTAATGAGAATGCTCCATAGGAGTGAGGAATCATCACACTTTCACGGAGCTGTCAGCTCCCCACAGAGCTGGAGAGATAGCATTACACAGAGCCTAGAGGAAACCCAACTCAGAGCTGGGAAATGAGAGGCCAGATCCACAGCTGGTGTAAATCAGTATAACTTTCTCAGAGACAGTGGAGCCAGGTCAGTCTACGTGAGCAGGGGACGTAGCCTGAGATCTTTATCTAGAAGAGCAAGGGAACAGTGAGGTTGGCCAGAGCTTCTGCAAACGTGGATAAATGAGCTCTGAACTGGCATGCCAGTGAAATTGGATAGAATGAGCAGTCTCAGGCCTCTCTGCACATCGTGAATTGATGCACTGGGTAGCTCACACAGTAAACTTTTTACTGTTACTAAAGATTTTGGCAGCATTGACAGCACACACAGTATTGCTGCCTTCCATATCTCATAGGCTAATGCTGAAGCTTTAAGGAGAGATTAAAGGAAAGCTCAGTCCACGAGACTCACTGCAATTTCCACTCCCTCTAGGGCAAATGAGAAGAAGCTTTGTGTCCTACCATAATAATGCGGTTTCTATAAGGAGGGGAGGTTTTGAGGTGCATTGTGTGTGTTTGGTTGATCAGGACCGAGGTGGCGAGAAACAGCACAGATCCGTGGTGATGCAGGACTGCCATTGCACAGGACAGATATTTGTGAGGCAGGCGGATACTTGGGAAGGAAACAACAGCCGGGGTGCTTTGGCCAGAACTAAGGTGTTGTTTCCGAGCTGAGATAGCAAGGGATGGTGCAGGATAGACAAGCAGCTGTGACGAGTGACTGCACTGTGACGATGAATGTATACAAACATCACTGTCTCTACTTGTGTCTTCTCTCCCCCTCCTTTCCGGTCAGTCTATTCACCTGTTGTCTCTAGACGCAGCATCCTGAGTGCCTGGGGCGAGGACTTTCTTAGTGTGGATCCCTGATCGGGGGTACCACACTAGAAGGAATAGATAATCACGATACTTAGGGCTGGGCAAGTGCATTGGAGAGGGTGTGTGGGGAGTCTTCACTGTATCTGCCTACACTGGCCCTGGAGCTAGCTTCAGAGTTGCAGTAGCCAGATTTTTCAGAACTGCTCAGCAACCAAAATAGGGGCCAGGTTTTCAAAGGAGCTCAATGTTTTGGGTGCATATCGGGGCTAAGCACTTGCAAATCTGGCCCTGAACACTTTTGCGCCCCCATCTCAAGGAGCTGAAGCAGGGAGAGAAGGAGTAGAGAGGATCATCTTGTGCACCACTATTGAAGTTAGCACAGTGTGTTCAAAAGCCCATCCTCCCTCTCTCCAAAGGGTTCCTGTCAGCCTCACAGCAAGCTTTGCCAAGTGATGCTCTGGCAGAGATTTTGATAGACTAATTGGGTGACTTAAGCCTAAACCTTTAGAAAAGCCCATAAAGACTGCAGATTATCATTTCATAATTGAATACATTATGTTTGTAAGAACAACTTTCAAAGCATGTGTGTGTTCCCCCTCTCCCCCCCGCCCATGTTCTCAGTTCTGATAGTCTCCTCCTGCTATCGTCCTGATCCACCATGCTATGGAGGCAGCCTGAAGTCTCCTGCAGAAGTTAGCGGGACATTCAACGGACATCACAATCCACAGAGGGACAGTTTGCTTCTTAGCCATCTCTCCAGGGGCTTTACATTTCCTGTGGCAGATACACGGCATTTGCTAGATGAAATCTAGTGAATTGCAATGCTCTGCTCTTTAAATATTGTTCCACTTGCACACACACACAGAGCCCTGAGCAACATATAGTAGAATCCCAGAGTTGTGAACTGATCAGTCAACCTCATTTGGAATGGAAGGAGACAATCAGGCAGCAGCGGACACGCCCCCACAAAAAAAGCAAATACAGTACAGTGCTGTGTTAAACGGAAACCGCTAAAAAATAAAGGGAAAGAAGCATTTTTCTTCTGTATAGTAAAGTTTTGAAGCTGTATGAAGTTAATGTTCAGTTGTAAACTTTTGAAAGAGCCACCGTACCGTTTTGTTCAGAGTTACAAACATTTCAGAGTTATGAACAACCCCATTCCTGAGGCGTTCGTAACTCTGAGGTCCTACTGTAAGTTTTGCCAACATAAGTGGTAGTGTAGACATGGCCTAGCATGATGTTTGTGGCTATCACTCTGATTGCGCGTCCTCCCCCTTTCCCCACCTTGGGTGTCTATTTAAATTATTGGTGCTTCAGGGACTGCCTTTTTGTTCTGTTTATACAACACCTAGCACAATGGGGCCCTGATCCAGGACTGCAGCTCATGGATATACGCTATGGTAACACAAGTGAATAATAATAATAATACTGATAGGTATTGCCAGGCTGGATCAGACCAAAGTACCATCTAGCCCAGTACTCTATGTCTGACAGTGGCCAGTACCAGATACTTCAATGGAAACCCTATGCTGGGCAGTTATAGAATAAAGTGCCTCTAAGGACAGGCTTTTCCTAACTCCCCTTAGTAAGAAGTTTCCCTGCTGCAAGAGCGGGTACAGCTCTTCCTGGATAGTTTTTAACTCTTTCTCTTGTAATGCTGGATCCTCTCTTCATTTTTCTGAGTGCTGCTAACCTCTTGGTCCCAGTGATCTCTTGGGGTGCTGAGTTCCCTGAGCTAACTGAGCTGCTGCGCAAAAGTACTCTGCTTTTACCAGCTTCCAAAGAGCTGTCTTTCAGTTTCATTGACTGGCCCCTTGTTCTAGTTTCTGAGATGGGGTGAACAGAAGCTGACGTGTTAGGTGATCCGTTGATCTCCCAAAGTAGGAGTTCCATGGCTCAGTTGTGAATGGTTCACTTCGTCACAGTTCCTACTGGAGTCAATGGGAGGTTTTGATGAGGAAGGATTAAAAACATGATTTTCTGTTTCATAGGAAAATTTGTGATTTAAAAAAAAATTCATTCTGAAACAGAATGAGAACAAAAAAATTCAAATTTTCCCATGAAACAAAGTGCAAGAAAAATAGTTCTGCTTAATCTAAAAGTTTTGTTCTGATTTTGCCTATGCCACATTAATTATTAATTCTAATTATGTTATAGCAAGGGGATGTCTACCTCACACAGGTGAACAAAGCGCTAACAGGCGTTTGAGAGCCCAGTTAGCTCACCTAGGTGCATCTGGAGGTGTGTCAGGTTTGATTTGTTATTAGGCTCAGCTGGTGCTGGAGAAACGGGGGCTTCTTCAAAAAAGAAGGAAGGGAAAGCTACAGAGCAGGTCCAGGAAGGGGAGCCAGGACAGAGAAAACCCAGAGTGAAAAGGGATCAGGCAACTCTTCTACTAGTCTGTGATATTATATAACAAAAACTGAAAGGAAAAGTTGTTTTGGAATGTTCCATTCAGACACTGAAATACTTTTTTCAATTTTTCTTTCAAAATGAAACTTTGTTGAAATTGTCACATTTCCTGTGAAACATTTAGCTTTCGATGAATCAATATCTTTGGATGGAAAAAAAGTTCCATTGGAAAATTTCTGACTGCCTCAAGCCCGAACCTCCAGCTTGTGCCCTGTAGGCTCATTAGGGGAGGCTTTCCATTGGCCTCTGCGGGAGCTGGATTGGGCCTCAACAGCTCAAGTATGACTGTTCAGAGGTGCTGAGCACCCAGGATGCCAGCTGAAGTCAATGTGAGCTGCAAGTGCTCAGCACCACTGAAACGCAGGCCCCAGGTGCAATTAAAGAGATCTAGCAGAAGGTTTAAAACAAAACAAAAAAGTAAGGCCTGGATGAAGACTGGAAACTGGCTGGTCCTCGGTAATAAACCCTTGCTCACTGCTGGGAGAGCATGCAATGTGCTGCACCTGCTCTGGTGAGTCAAACATTTGGAATATGTCATTGTAGTACTTCTACCACAATTTTAAAGTAATTCTGAATTGCATTGCATTTTTGCTGGCTCTGCTGTATGCCTGACAATCAAACTGTGTGCTAAATCAGTCCATGGCAATCAATGCTTTTTTAATGAATTCTGAATTCCTAATCTCAGGACATTACATTGCCTGTTTATTTTCTCTCTGCCCTTGTCTTATTCCTCCATATTATTCCTGTAGGCTGCATAAAATACAGTAGATATATATAATACATAGATTTCCCTTTCCCCTCTGCAGACCTCATTGAAAAAGTTAATGGTGTGTTTCTTGAGTAATTAGAATGATTTAAATGGCCTGGTAAAAGTTCTTCAGATAAGGAAGCACTTCTCATCCTCCGTCATATCTTTGCAAGAAGGATGAGTGGGGAAAGAAAGAAATGGGAACTGAAGGGGAACTGACCCCCAGTGAGGAGATCTGGGATCAGATTGGATGGCAATTAATTATTCATGCAGTCAGTTCTGCAGGATTCTCTGGTTCTACGACTAAAAATCAATTAAAGTAAAGCATGTGTGTGCAATACTATGCTGCTAGTGCACCCCTCTGACCTTTCATCTCAGGGTCTCAGAAGAGTGTCAAGTAAAACAGGGCAACTGCAGGCAAATGTTTTCCTGGAACATTCATTCAAACAACAAATTCACTTGGGCTGCGTCCCTTCCCTTTTTGAGTTCACTTCTTGCAGCTGTTCTAAGGAGTCCACTGGTAAGAACATTCATAGAAATGCTGGGGCCAATGTGAACAATGGAGAATATTTACAGGTTGTGACTTTGGAAGCAGTGGACCAGATCCACAGCTGGTGTCAATCAGTATAACTCCAGTCACCTCACTGGAGCGAGGCCTGTTTTCATCAGCGGAGGTTTTAGTCCACTGTGTGTCTCTAGCAGAATGTACCATTTGGGACAGTCATCTTTTTGATCTCTAACACACGTGCGTGCACATACACAACTAGGATGGACTATGTTCTGTAAATGCAAAATCATTACAATATGGATAAACACCTTGTTTCCATGAACTTTCATTCACTGCTCTAGACTCAGCATCTTCCCCCGCTGTCTCTGCTCACGCATGCCTGTAGCTAAGTCTCACGCACCAACTGCAGGGTGCAATTGAAGGGCAACCAGTCAGTGATCCAGGCATTGCAGGCTAGTTTACTGCTGCTCACAGCATGTAGGATGGGAATGAGGGTACAGACAAGGATTCAGCTGGTCCAATGTCTGAGTGATCCTATCCACCAAGAGCACATCACTCCAGTGCCCTGCTCCTTCCATTGGCTCCTTGTGGAACCAGAGGTTAATTTCAAAATAATCGTTAAGACCTTCCATATCATTACGAGCTACCTATGTGGGCCACATTCCCTGATTAATTGAGCGCCTCACAAGCTGTAATGTGTTTATCATCCTTGCACCCTTGTGAGTGGTGGCAGCGCTGCTATCCCCACTGCACGGGACACCGAGGCTAAGTGATTCGCCCACGGTCACACAGGAAGGCTGTGGCAGAGCAGGGATTTGACTCCAGGCCTCCCAAGTTCCTAAGCCTTGCACCATCCTTGCTGTACTCGTGGATTGGGCATCCTCGAGGGTCATGCTTGTGACAGCAGGGGATGGGGATTTCTCTGGAGCCAGAACTGTGGAACCCCTCTGTGGAGAGAGGCCTCACTGCCCTCCTGACCCAGGCCGATTCCACTTCCTTAGCTTGGCCTGCTCGTGGCAGCAATAGCCACTAAGCAGCAGAAGGGAGGGGGAGGAAGAGGAAAAGCAGATGCTCTCCCTGCCCCCGACTTCAAGGGCTAGATTCTGATACCAGTCCACATGCTAAGTGCTGTCTTGCCCTGTGAGCAGCCCCACTGAAATCAGAATGTGGCCCTGAATAACTCCAGACTCCTGGGGAGGAGGGCGGATCTCCTCGTCTTGCTGGGTTCTCTCTTCCTCTACTTCATTTTGGGAAGTGCTCAGAACAGGACTCCTGATTGATTCCTGAGCTCCGTGCAGATGCAGCCCAAAACCCTGCACCAACAGGGGGAGGAGGAGACAATCATCTTTGCAAACAGCACTTACCAACCACTCGCTTGGCAACTAGCGCGCTCTGAACATCTGTATTTTGGCCCTGAGCAACAGGTTTGCCATGGCAACCGCTTCTGTTATCCTGATAGCTGAGGCAGTCCACTCATTACCATTGCTCTGACTCACTCTGACAGGCCGTGCTGGCGCATCGTTAAATGCAGGCCTCGGACAGCTGCGTTTCGCAACATGCGCAGAAAAGGAGCTGAAACTGTTCTGCAAAGAGCTCTGCTACGATATAGCCATGTAGCTCATCCTGCCCTGCATGCCTGTTTGCACTGAAGCAACCCCAGATAGCACAGAGATGTTGGACTGGGATTCACAGCCCAGTCTGTTAGGGTTGGCTGGGGTTTTGCTTTGCAAAACTGACACCAGGGGTGATTCACATCTAGGGCCATTGTGTCTCAATCCCTAGGCAGCACCAACATGTTACAAGCAAATACAAACAGTGCTCAGACCTGTTTTTGTTAAAGATTCAAAATTTGGGTTTAATTTGAGGGTAAAGTCCAGGTCTGGTCCATTATTCAAGGCACATTTACTTAGCCCTGCCCTAGAGATGGGCTTAAATCAAACCTCACATCCAAATCTAATAAGAAAAGAGGACTTGCCAGAGGGGCGCCAGGGTCTGTCTGGTCTAGCAGTCTGTCCCCGACGACACTGGTCATAGAATCACAGAATATCAGGGTTGGAAGGGAACTCAGGAGATCATCTAGTCCAACCCCCTGCTCAAAGCAGGACCAATCCCCAACTAAATCATCCCAGCCAGGGCTTTGTCAAGCCAGGCCTTAAAAACCTCTAAAGGAGATTCCACCACCTCCCTAGGGAACCCATTCCAGTGCTTCACCACCCGCCTAGTGAAATTTTTTTCCTAATATCCAACCTAAACTTCCCCCACTGCAACTTGAGACCATTACTCCTTGTTCTGTCATCAGGTACCACTGAGAACAGTATAGATCCATCCTCTTTGGAACCCCTTTCAGGTAGTTGAAAGCAGCTATCAGATCCCCCCTCAGTCTTCTCTTCTGCAGACTAAACAATCCCAGTTCCCTCAGCCTCTCCTCATAAGTCATGTGCTCCAGCCCCCTAATCATTTTTGTTGCCCTCCCAAGGACTATTTCCAGTTTTTCCACATCTTCTTGTAGTGTGGGGCCCAAAACTGGACACAGTACTCCAAATGAAGCCTCACCAATGCCGAATAGAGGGGAATGATCACGTCCCTCAATCTGCTGGCAATGCCCCTACTTATACAGCCCAAAATGCCATTAGCCTTCTTGGCAACAAGGGCACAGTGTAGACTCATATCCAGCTTCTCATCCACCGTAACTCCTAGGTCCTTTTCTGCAGAACTGCTGCCTAGCCACTCGGTCCCTAGTCTGTAACAGTGAATGGGATTCTTGCGTCCTAAATGCAGGACTCTGCACCTGCCCTTGCTGATCACTATCTGCTGCATTGAATGAAGGTGCAAGGAATCCTGTAGTAGGCAGTCATGGGATATTCCAGCCCCAGGGAAATTACTTCCCATTCCCGTTAGTTAGAGGTTTGCTCATGCCCTCAGGCATGACATCTGGATCCACGTTTGGATCTTCCCTAGTTCTGTAATGGATGAAATCCAAACACCCCAGCATGTGGGAAAGTTCATTACCTGGCATGGATTTCTGTGGCCTTGAATTCAGTCGTGTTTGGATGCAGAGTTGTTTTGGCCTGTGGAGTTTGGATCGGGGCTTTCTTGTTCAGGCCCATTGCCCTCCAATATCTCAGCACATCCCCCCAAGCTCTGCAAGGTGCATGGAGATATTGAAACACAGCCTAGCGTATGACTCTCTTGTCATGCTCAGCTACAGACCCTTAGAAATTAAGAATCAATCTGATTATTCAGACCCATAAACAACAACATAAAAATAACATCCATTTGCACAGAAAAGCACTGCATTAATGTGGCCAAATAATGATGCACTTCTACAACATAAATTTACAATCAATCTTGCTTTTAACACCATGAAACAACAGTTGGAGGAGGATCAATTCTCAGCCTGAATTAGACCACTTGAGTCAGAGCTGCTTGGCGGGGGTGGGGGTATTTTTGAAACCTTTTAAGGACAGCTCTAGCCAGGCTTTTGCTAACAAATGCATTTGGTCTGTTTATTTGACAGGCTCATTTAGCAGCACCCAGAAAATGGGCTCTAATTTTAGGCCATCCAGGAGGTCAGAGCAAACACTGCCTCTACTTGGTGTCCTTTGCTCTTTGTCTGAGCAGCCGGAGAAGGGGATAAAAATGTAACATTGGAAACCAAATACGCAGAGAGGAACAGGCTGGCTGCAGACTGGCAGCTTGTTCAACTGCAGGTTCAGCTCCTAGAGACCTTGGCTGCTTGCTGGGGGGCACTGGGAGAGGAGACAACTGCTCACTATAGTGTGGTGACTGGCACATGAGACCATCTCCATGCAAGTCAGTGCAGCACAGCTGGGGGAAGTGGCTTGAGCTGGGAGCTGTGTCCTGCCTACTTAGCCAGGGGGAGATAGAAGACTCCCAGGTGAGCCCAAGCCATAGCAGGAAGAAGCAGTTACCCAGGTAATACCACGTCAGCCCAGCCCCAGCTCCCATCTTCAGTCTCGCCAGGAAAAATCACCTTTTAGCTGCCTCTCATTACCTCTGTGGTTTGAGCCTGGGCGATGGGAATCTGCAGCGTTTCCTGGCTGGGGGCTCCCACGTGGTCATGTTTGCTGTGCTGACTGGCCACCCATGATAGCGGCTTGCTTCGCACTCTGCATCAGGCAGCTTTTATTTTTTCCAGCCAGGGAATCTGTTTTCACTGGTTAGCAGCCTCCGATCTGCCTCATGCCTGCTAGCACCTTCTCTGAACTCATTCTTCCAGGAGGCTGGATTCCCAGGAGGGACACTGGAGCTGGAGTGACTCAGCATCAGCCTGGCCTCAGTGAGACCCTAGCAGCACTGGGCTGTGGGCTTCTGAGGAGGGTGCTCTGGGAGGATTGACCTTTGCGGAGACACAGGTATTGTGAGCCGCCTGCTTTGCCATTTGAAGCCTGGCACCTTGCTGGGAAGGAGCGGTGCTGGCTCCTGTGACCGGAGGGCGCTGCTCTGCAGCATGCTGGGAAGAAGGGTCAGCCCTCTGCCTTGCCACCTCATCTTGCCCCCACTTGGTGCTCTTCAGCGGGATCATATCAGCAAGGGTTTTGAGTCAGTGAGAAGCTGCCAGGGTTTCACCCTAGGGCAGTGGTGTCTCGGCTGGGGCCGGGGTGCCTGGTCTTAGATTCTAACTGGGCAGAGAGGAAAACGTCACGTCTGGATCTGGGGCTCTAAACACCCCAAAAGCTCAGGGCTGTGGGAGCCAGGATATTGGCTGGGCGCTCCTAAAGGACAATCTCCAGCCAGTCTTGGCTCCTTGCATTTCCGCTGTCACTCTGTCCTGCAGTGACTCAAGGGCAGTCTGTGAGGAAACAGGGCACAAACCCCAAATTGCCAGTCTGGCAGTCCTCTCCTTCACTGCACTGTAGACAGCAGTGACTCACCTCTCTCTGACCTGGCTTGGGTCCCTTCCTTCCCCAGCCTCCAGCACCACAACTTGATCGCTTGCCATGTTTATTTGTTCATTTGTAAATTGGTACCAAAAACCCAACCAGCCAAAAACCAAAACCAACTGCCCCCCATGCTTATGGGAAGATTGATTGATTAGTTAACGGAGTCAATTATATCTTTAGCCAAGAGCTGTATCAAGTCAGGCAGTGAAATGATTGCTCTGTGCAGATCCATTTTGTTTAGCAGCTGTTCAAAGGCCCAAGAAAGGGAGATGGAGGTTAAAAACCCTTAATAGTGCCTCCCCGCCCCACAAATTATCTCCTCCCATTGGGGATCCCTACTTATCACACTGTGAAATAAGGTTGTGGTAATAAGGGCTGTTGAAGTGTTACCCATTTTGCTTTAAACTCCTCTGTTGCACATGAATGCTGGTGGCTTTGTCCCCGTGCCAAGGGGAAAGTAAATGATAATCACGGTCAGCAGAGGGGCTCCAGCTGCATGCACCTCCAGCAGAGGTATCATAGCAGGGCCAGGGAGCACACAATATGGTGCCTGGGAGAGATTAGGCTGGAATTTCAGCTGCTGCAGCACAAGCATCCCCCTTCTGTCACACTGAATGGTGAATATATCTGCCTGAGTTAGGATATGCAGGCTCCCCACAAATGCCATCTCCTGCCAGTGTGCCCCAAAGTCACCCCAGAGGGACTATGGATATATGCTGGGGGGAGTTGCTTTGCAGTGTAGATTCACCACTGAACATCTCTAATGTAGACGCACTGTGTGGTGTTTAGACGGGGCTTGGATTGGTGCTACATGTCTACACTAGAGATCTGCACTGATGTGGATGTCCTTTGTCAGGAGAAGGCCTAGAGCTGAGAGGGGAGGTCAGTCTCTGGCCTCTTCATGCTGTCGCCTCCCTGCTGAGGCCACTCAGAACCCACATCTTGTGGGACTGGAGCTGACACTTCCCTACAACATGTCAAGTAGGGGTCAGCGAATAGCCATCTGGTGGTAACTGCTTTGGGCTGTTTCCACCCTGCACTGGATTTGAACCAGGTCCTAGAGGGGACATACTCCAGACCCCTAGATTTAGGGTCATGAGGCTGTGGTTCTCATGGGCCACTACAGACAAGACAGGACAAGGGAGAGGCAAGTGGGAGAGGTGAGAGTCATCCACACTTGAGCCAGACAAAGCGCCAGGGTAATTAACACACTCAGTGTTAGGTTTGCAGTTCAAAGTCAAATCCCGAAGAATCCGAGGACAGAATTTAGTCTGAATTCAGATTAAATTTGCCATCTCAGTGTGAGGTGGTGGAGGGATGACTGGTCGCTCTAGTTGTAGATCATGCCGTCTTCTGTGACGCCAGGCGGCCATGGTGAGAGCCACCCACAACTTCTCACTAGAGCAAGGAAGTGTTGGTAACAATTCTATAAAGGCGGCCATTTGAATTCAGAGTAGCTGTTGGGGAGCAGACGCTCCCTCCTCTGTGTAATTCTTCCCACTGCCACTGGCTGCTTGGTAGCATTCTGCCCCGCGTGAGGGAGCCACACATGGCTGCTACGCCATGGAAAGGAGTGTGCTGGCAGCAGAACAAGCAGCACATGTGACACTGAGGGAGGGAGCTGTCCAAGGACTGTAGTTAACTGGTTGTCTACAGTGTACGGGACACACCCAAGCTTTTCCTCTGTGGCTCGAATTAAACTCCTACCTGTGCCTCCCCATCAGCCATCAACCTCCCGAAGGCTCCTCTTTTCCTTCCTTCTCCTCCACACCCGCCTTCCTCCTTTGTCACATCCTGAGCCACCTCTTGAGGCTCCCCAAGCGACCAGCATACATCAAAGCACCCCTTCAATTAGCTCTGAAGAGGACAGAGCAGCAAAGGGGCATCTTCTTTGGGTATGTCTACATCTACAATTTTGCAGCGCTGGTTGTTACAGCTGTATTAGTACAGCTGTATAGGGCCAGCGCTGCAGAGTGGCCACACTTACAGCAACCAGCGCTGCAAGTGGTGTTAGATGTGGCCACACTGCAGCGCTGTTGGGCGGCTTCAAGGGGGGTTGGGGGAACGCGAGAGCAAACCGCAGGGAAGCAGGTCTCCTTCCCTGGTTTGCTCCAGTGTTCCCCAAACCCCCGAGCAAGCAGGTCTCCTTCCCCGCGGTTTGCTCTCGCGTTCCCCGAACCCCCCCTGCAAACCGCGGGGAAGGAGACCTGCTTGCTCGGGGGTTCGGGGAACGCGAGAGCAAACCGGGGAAGGAGACCTGCTTCCCCGCGGTTTGCTCTCGCGTTCCCCGAACCCCCCTGCAAACCGCGGGGAAGGAGACCCGCTTGGGGGGGGGATTCGGAGAACACCGGAGCAAACTGCGGGGAAGGAGACCTGCTTGATTACCAGAGAGGCATCCTCAGGTATGCTGGGATACCTGCTTATTCCACGGAGGTCAAGAAAAGCGCTGGTAAGTGTCTACACTTGATTACCAGCGCTGGATCACCAGCGCTGGATCCTCTACACCCGAGACAAAACGGGAGTACGGCCAGCGCTGCAAACAGGGAGTTGCAGCGCTGGTGATGCCCTGCAGATGTGTACACCTTCAAAGTTGCAGCGCTGTAACCCCTCACCAGCGCTGCAACTTTGTGATGTAGACAAGCCCTTTGTGTCTGGCTTTGCTGTTGTTGTCATTACCATTTTGTTTTCCTCCATGTGAACTTTTCAGTTTGCTGCTTCCTGGTGCACATGAGCAGAGAGGTGTTTGAAATGCACAGGGAAAATTGCCGTAATAACATTTAGAGTTAATGCGCTGGATTAGCTCTTTAGTTTTCTCAGCTTCTGCAGTGTGATCCCAGGGCTCAGAGTAGTGTGCAGTTTGCCTGGTCTGTGTGTCCTTAGAATACCTCTCATTGCCTCGTGACCAATGAGTGACTGATGTGTTTTTAAAGCTCAGACGTGTTCCCGCACCTGCCTCATGGCTGTGTGAGCCTGCACATAACCCTGTTAGTCCCAAGGGTAGGTTGGTGGGACAGCCATTGTCTGCATTCCTGCAAAGTTCAGGGAGCTGAGTCTGTGCCTCAATCCATCCAGAATCCGATAATCCTTAGTACTCTGCTGATTACCATTGATTCTGGGGAGGGGAGCATAGTCTAGAGATTAGATCAGTGGCCTGGGAGCCAGGATTCCTGGGCTCTGTCTCTGACTTGCTCTGTGGCCTCAGGCAAGTCCTTTCCCTTACCTGTCCTGAGAGTCTCCATTTGCAGAATATGGATAATGACACCAACCTGCCTCCCCGGAGTGCTGTGAGAATGAATGTTAAGTGCTCTGAGAGCTTTGCAAAAGTGCTTTCTGGACTGGGAGGGGCCATGGCATGCAGCTGCTGTGACATATCATGAGCAGATGTGTGTATACTCCTTTGCCATGGTGCGCTTAGGACACTCACTGTCACATTTCATGGCAGGCGCAAGCCAGTACTTCAGAAATGTTGAATTATGAAATATTGACACACTGTGTGTCCTGGTTTTATAAATAGCAAGGATGAGCAGTGCTCCCCAGAGTTGCTTCCGCTTTGCAGTATTTGGCCCAAGGCCGTGAGAGTGAAAAGAGCCTGTCCTGTCAATCCCTTCCCAAGCCTCTAAAGCTACCCCTGCCCTTTAAAAAGCCAGCGTCTAGGATGCGAGGAGTTAACTGGTGCCCTGGAAAAGGTTAGGCTTTAATCACCTCTCTTCAGAGAGATCTTCCCTGAACCCTGCCTGAAATGTTTATCCGCTGCATGTGGAAAGGGCAATGGAATCCAAAGGAACTCCCTGATGGGAAGTTGCCTTTTTAACTAAGCAAATGCAAGACGATTTCCTACAGAGGGGAACGGGAAGCAGTCTCCAAGGTTAGAGCAGCGCTGCGAAGAACGTCTGGTACCTCCAGCCCACTCCTGGGGAGAACCGCCTGGCATATGCTTCTCCCTGTCACGTGCTCATGGAGATTCACTGGGGATGGTGGGAAAACAAACAAACATTTCTGTGATGGAGGAGTTAGTCACTGCTCACAGTTGCTTACAGGCAAAAGGTGGAGCAAGGTAGAGAGCAGAGTTTAGGAGTTAAAACAAAGTGAAACCCATGTTACAAAACTACGAAGTGCTTCTGAGGAACCTGGCAGAGTTATGCTCACAGCCAGGAGTCAAGAAATCAACCCAGAGCATCGAAGTTCTGTGCTGGGTCTCACCATGCTCACCCTTGTGAAGAGCAGGCACAACAGAGAACACATGCTGCTACGCCACAGTCTGCTGCGTGTTCCTGCTACATGAACGAGTTCTTGTTGTTAACGAAAAGACGCTCTTGTGCTGACATGGCACAGTTAAGCAGCCGATTTACAGACAATGCACTCCACGAATTAGTGATGTCACAAGGGAAGCACATACAGCAACACCGTTTTACAAGCAGACAGTGAAGAATATTTTCCCCATGAAGTAGCTGAAAGCCTTCAGTCATTTATCTATTTGTCTGTCTGTCTGGCTGCTACACTTACTCTGCTACATTAGGCGAGTAGCAGACACCACTGATTGGTCGACTTAATGTACCCTTGCTACATACGCTCACATCATATATCATTTGAAAGCTTATTATGTCTACTTTAAGAGGAGGTATGATGTGGAGCTGTCAAATGGTGCCATTACCAAAGAAAGAGGGATAAACAATGATAGCAGCAACACATTAAAATGACCACTTTGAAATATTTGCATTTGTTTCTGTTAGTGTAATTACTCTCTGTATTATTTCAAGACATAACATTGGATTTCATCGTGACTTCAAAGCATTACAACAACAATCTACAGGGTGAAATAAAAGCTAATAATAACTTTGTACAGGCATCATTGAAATATAATAGTGCTGGTGACATTTCAAGTCAACATCATTATCATCAGCGTGTTCATCATTATGGTCTCTGAGAGTGCGTGGATTACCACCGGCTTCATTGCCTTGGCAGGCACACAGTTCAGTGCCACAAAGATTAGTCTGACTACAGACACAGTTGATTTTTCTCAAGTGCTTTTCATGGAGGTGAGTCAGTTCTGGATGTGTTCTAGGTTTTTCAAATACTGCACGCTGCATCAGTGACTCTGATTGCCCTGGGGAGAGTAAGTGACTTTCCCCCCCATGCTTCAGTGATAGTCCAGCATCGCAAGAAATATCTTCAGACTGTTCTTGAAATACCACTCTGGTCATTGAATGGAAGGTATTCTTTCCATCCATGGTCTCTACGTTGATGTCTATATTATCATCTCCTTTATGGATGAGATTTCTACGAGCATCAAATGATACAATTCCATTTGGAATGAACACACAACCCTGGAGTCTTTCTACTTCAGTTTTTACAGAACTAGTGATGAACTGCCTCAGCTCATCATAATTGATGCAGAAACCATGAAGGCATAGTATGCCAATGAATTTGTGAGACCCAAATTCATGGTAGAGTTGTAGAGGAAGGCTTGTGTGCAGTGGTGTGATAATTTTGGAACTGTTAAATACTAGGATCTCCACAATTGAGGGGTACCTTCTTTGAATGTGTTCAGAAGAATGATACTCGCTGCTGACTAAATGATGTGCCTTTTTATCTGTCAACCAAAGGACAAATTCCTGCACCAATTGGGGCACAAAAATAGCCAGCCTTTTTAAAACTGCAATTGCCTGGCTTTGGATAATATTCTGAGGCTTTCATGTTGGCTGTTTCAGACTGAAGGATTGAAGTGGCATTATACAAAACCACTTGTTCATTTGAAAACTGTTCATTGGGCTCACTCACCAGAAGACCATCCACAAAACATTTGGATGACTTAAGTTCCAGTTTCAGATTACTAGCAGCTTGGCTAGCATCAGATAATGTTATTGAGCTGCATAGGACAATGGTAGACTTGCCTTGTCCATGCTGTGCATGGAATGAAATTGTAGAACCATAGTCTTTTTCTAATGTTGCCTGTAATTTGCTACTGGAATAACTTGCTGTTTCTCCCTCTGAGGGAAGTAGGGCTTTATATCTTTGTAGCAGCTTGGACAGGAGAAGAGCCTGCTTGTTGTACATCTGTCTCTTCAATCAGATGATAAAATGCAATGTCATAAGATGTCTGTTGTTGTTGCAGTATAATGAGATGGTTTTGCTTTAAGATTCATTTGACCAAGTAGGAAGAAAGGCATGTTGAGTGATAAACTGCATCCTTAGCAATCACATTTTCCACAGATATTCTATGCAACATGTCATCATCTCCTCTTTGATGTGCTTCCTCCCTTAGATTGGGTGCCGTCTCAAATGTTTCTCTTTTATGAATTTATTGTCTTGCATGTTTTTCTTAATCCAACAATGCAACAGAGCCAGTCGCTGGAGGACAGCCTTGCTCTGGTGGCTAGAGAGGCAGATGAACGTGGTGCTCTGTTCAGATTCAGTCTCTTTTTTTTCCGGGTTCAATACAACTCTGACATGTGCCAAATTTGACTTTCTTGTGTATTTCTGAAAGCAACCCCTGTGAAAATTCATTCAGTAGCTACCAATATAATTCATCTCTCCTAGTTTCTGCCAGCATTACAGACTTCTGTCCAGCACTGGCGGCTTTTGATAGTTTGGCATTCTTTTGATTTTTGTTGACAAATAACGTAGAGAATTCTTTTCTCTTTGATGTAAGCCTCAAGGGGCTTACATCCTCCATGTCTTCATGTATGGCAACTTCCCTGAAGGGGGGCTGGAACGTTGTGTATAGTGGGGGTGCTGAGAGCCATTGAGCCAAACTGTAAACTCTGCATATGATGGAAACCACTTCAAGCCAGGGGGTTCTGCAGCACCCCCAGCACCACTAGTTCCAGAACCTATGCGGTTCCCTGTAGAGGTAAAATTCCCAATGTATGTTGTTAGCATTACCAGCCTAGTACCACCATTTTTCATTTTGTAGACATATACAGACTTGTGCTAAATTAGATATAAATTGGAGCTATATGTTAGTATCAAACGGTAACTTTTGTTGATAAGCACTTTGATTGCAACCCAGTATGAAATTGGTTATTGTCATCTCTAACACTAAGAATGACCTATGCATAAGTGTCACTGAATTAAAAGGCTAGTTTCTAGAATATTTCAAAGGCTAGTACTGCATGAATAGGCAATTAAAAATCAAAACCTTTTACCCAGCAGACTAGATGCTACATTGTATGTACAAAAACATACAAATGGAGAAGCATTACATTCGGAATTCACGTACATTTGTATCCACTCACTATGTAGTACAAACTATATGGGCATGCAATCTACGTTAATTGGAAATATAGAAAACTATTATAGTCACTTGTGAGATACTTTGACAATTAAGACTATGAGATATTAAAACATCGTGTTACTTTAATGCAAAATATTGATAGTTGCCGTTTTTACCACATGCTAAACAGCTTCATTACTTGTGGAAAAAACATACATGCTCATGCAGAATCAATATAATTGTTTTAATACATTGTCGTTTGGTAGCTTTGACCAATAAACACCACATTCAGGAGTTGAAGTTAGCTGAAACAGTACAAACTGTCGTGATAGTCATGTTGCAATGTTTCTGGAATGGTGCAAGAAATGGAACACTCTCATTTTGGGTACCATTGTTTCAACTCCTCTTCAGACTTACAGCACCAACTGACAGCTCCACATCAGACTTCCTTCACGTGTGCATAAAATACGCTCTGAAATGCTATATGATGTGAGTGTGTGTAGGACAGGTACATTAAACTCCAAAACAATGGACTGTTTTGGAAAACTGCTGCACACCTGTATGAATGCTCGGGCTTGGCTCTTAATGGCTTTCACATCCAGCTGACAATCTGGGAACCAGATACTAAGGAAGGAAGGGAAGGATGGGTATCAAATGGTAAAGAATCAGAATGTTCTACTCACGGCCGCCGGAGGGAGTATTTCAGACTTACTTTGCAGAAGGGTAAATAATGACACAAGATGCAGGGCAAGGCAGGATCAGACTTTAAGCCTGGCAGTCAGGAGGCCAGGGATCTCTTCTTGGCTCTGTTTCAGGCTTCCCATGGGACCTTGGGCAAGTCACTTCCCCTCTCCATCACTCAGTGTCCCAGTGTCTGAAATGGACACAAGTATGCTCACCTACCTTGCCAAGGAGTCCTGAGGCTTCACTCATGAATATTTGTAAATCACTCTGAGATTCTCCAGTGGAAGGCTCTAGAGAAATGCAAATGATCCCTAATAGTGCTTGTGGACTCCCAAGCAGCTCGTGTGGGAGAGAAGGTCATTTCCACACTCCATCACCTAACCCCACACTTCTGCTGAACTGTAGTTGTTCACTGAGTTGTATCTGACTCCTACTGAGAAACCAGGAAGGCCACACTGAGCATGGTCCCCATTCCTCTGGTACCTTGTATAAAGCACTGGGCAAGTGTTTCTGGGGGAATCAAAAGGGGGAAACTGGTTAAGAGTAGAGATGGACCTGAGGAAGAATTTTCTGGCTTTGAATCTGGACTTTCCTAAAGTGTTTTGGTTTGGCCCATTATATGGGTCTGAACCACCAAGGCTGGTTTCTGAATGAGGACCTAGATCCACAAATTCTGGGGGGAAGATTCCAACCCAGCGCTCTGATTCAGACCCAGTTCTGATAGTGAGTGGTCAAGGTGTAAAAAGCTGCATCCTGCATGCAGACATGTACAGCTGGCTGGCACCGGGAACATTTGGACAAGGAACATTCCTGAAATGTACATCAGACTAGACCATGTCCTGTAATCAACTGCATGCCTGACTGACAGTATCATGGACCTGTTCCGCCCTGAGCCGTGTTTGTGCTGGGGAGTGGGGGCATGCTCCCCTGCTGATCTTTGTTTTTTAAAGAATGTGTTTAGCAAACCAAAAGGATTGAAATGTCCAGAAAAGCACAGTCCTCCCAGATTGAACAGGCTGAGGGCCTGGGGAGAGGCTGCTGTTCTGTAGGATGCATTGATGCGTTTAATGGAAGCCTGAAGCACCGAGAGAGACGCATTTACAGAAAGAGACTCGAGATGGCTCAGCGAGGCTGCATTATGTTAAAGCTGAATGGGCAGGAGTAACGGCGGAAGCTTGTTTAGGACCCGGCACTGTGCTCCATGAGGTCCATGTCAATGCTCCCATTGACTTCAGTGGGGGCAGGATGAGGCTTTTCGTGAAAAGAATGTGGCTTCCATTCTGAGCATGAAGTGTCCATTCAGAGGGCTGTTCAATGACTCACATGAAATCTCGGCCCGCACAGGGTTGCACAAAAGCCACTGAGCCTTATTGTGGGGCTGAGCAGGCAGGCCGAGGAGTGACTGGTCAGTGGATTTTAAACTCCCATCTTAGCCCTGGGAATGCAGGGTTTATGCTGGTTTGGTGGGATAATGTGTGTGGAAATGCACCCTGCCACTGCCTTTACTGCATCTGGACTGGGGTGAACAGAGAACCATCAAACTGGCACCACTCACTGGCACCTAATTCGTTGACAGACAACAGAGCAAGGACTGACTGCCTTCCTCCTGCCTTTCTGAGAGGGCTGTACAGGAGTTCCTGTTATGTTCTCCACTGGCTATCCTCACACACGGTCACTGTTAAAACATTAAAGGCTTCTAGAGATTTTCAACAGCTCCAATGGGTTTCTCTGCATAATTAAATCAGTGCTGAACTCCTCGTCTTATTCTCGCTGTCTTTTAGGAATACAATTAGCTTCCACGCTTTTGTACTTTCTAAACCTTTTAATTTAGTCATACAAGGACAAGTATGTAACTGTCAGGAACAGGTATGTACAAATTCAAAAGAGTTTAGGTCAGACTTCATTGTAATTAAACTTGTATGTCCTGTGTGCTGAGGGCTTTTCTTCATAACTCATGCAGAACAGATCCTTTCCATTCTCTTCCCTGCACTGCCTGGTCCCCCGTTTTTCTTTGTTTAATTGGAAATGAAGCCTCCAAACGGAGGGTGAGAGGAGGGGGGATGGTTTCTGTGATTGTTCTGGGCTATAAACCTTTGTGCTTTAGCCCAAGGTAGAGCACAAATGGATCCGCACTAGCCTATATGGCAATTAATGAATTAGAGGTAAAGAAGTCTAGTGTAGACTAACCAATAGAGGCTGCGCCACCTTCCAGATCACTGCTAGGAACCCTGCAGCAGCACACTACCTAACCCAACATCCTTCGCCAGCCCTACAATAACAATGTTCTGTACCCAGCCCTGTTGGCAGGAGCCTCCCGGCAATAACTAACCAATATGTAGAGTGGTTTGGGAAGGAATCCCCTGCCCCCACCACAAACATGTAGGATGAAACCAAAATAATTTTCATTGAAAATATTCTTTGAAATTTTGAGGGGTTTTGATTTCTGGACAAAAACCTGAAAAAAAATGACAAAAATTTGAAATTTTTTCATGAAAACAGCTTTTTTGGTCAAAAATATTTTAATGGAAAAATTTCAGCTTGCTTTACCTATATGCTCCATTCTCATGAGCAACCCTACCATAACCATAACCGGGATCCACTTGCATGAGGGAAAGCTGCAATAAGGAAACAGATGTTGGTCTCAAGATTCGGAGGGTATGTCTAAACGGCAAAGAGATGTGGGGCTGTTTCGTGGCTGTGTAGGCTTCCAGGCTTGGGCTGGTGCTGGGTTCTAGGATCCTACAGAGTGGGAAGGTCCCAGAGCTCAGGCTCCAACCCGAGCCCCAACGTCTACACAGCCACAAAATAGCTCTGGGAGCCTGAGTTGGCTGGCACAGGCCAGCCGTGGGGTTTTTTTGCTGTGTAGACACACCCTGAGAGGTTATTTTCATCAATATTTTTAAAATGAGGAAAAATCCCTGGCCTTTTACACCCTATTTCTTGATTTGTGAAGAGATGTGAAAGAGGTCAGCTGATCTGAAAAGAAGGTGCCAGCAATTTGTTAAAGCACCGGTGCCCTTTGCAGAGGCTACCTCTGTATCCTTATTGTCTGTAACTCCATAAAAAGGGAGCCATTCTCCGTAGAGCTACCGGGTCACTCATTAAAGGTCTGACCAGCAATCTGAGGAGCCTCGTAAACATGGTCTGTGCTTTATGATGATCCACTTTGCTCAGGTGAAATAATGAGTTTTTATTACTATGCACTGAAGTTTATGGAAGTTATAAAAAATGAAACTACATATAGAAATGAGCAGGCACTGAGAGCAATGTAACAAAAGGGGAGGAGGGAGCCATTATCAGCACTTAGCAAATAAATAATAACCACAGTAACAATTGTTTTTGAGTCATTTTGTGTTGAATAAGGGAGATTATCACCATATGCACCCCTCTTATGCTGCACCCATAGAGAGATGGATGGATTGATAGAAGGGTATGTATGGAAATGGATAGCTAAATAGATAGTCTATGAATTAAATACCAAAAGCACCAGCCCCATTATAGCCTGTCACAAGGGTCACTTGTTTTATTCATTGTGTCACAATCCAGTCCATTTCCAGACTGACATTTCTGGTCCTTCCTTCCCTCAAAGCTTTTCTTTATAAGCAGCTCAGGTCCTCCGAGGTTTCTCTGCTCCAATTCAAAGGTTTGAGTGAATTGATGTTCTCTCTCGATCTATGCTTTTCCCTGTCTCAAATGTGGGCTGCTTCTCTGGCACTCACGTACTATCTTCCAGGGCCAGACCCACTCTCCAGACAATGCTCCACCTCAGCGCACCTCCCTTCTGCGGGTTGCAGGGGTTGGCCTGCCTCCCGCAAGGAACACCTCGGGAACTGTACACTTAAGTCACTGGCTTCAAATGTAATTCCTTGCTGCAAGGCCAAGCTGGGTGCTGGAGATGGAACTCCATTAGCCAGCGGTGCACGGCTGTTTCCTTTTGCTAGGCACAAACAATCCCCTCTGGCCCTATATCTGAACGTTCCCCCCCCGCCCCCAAATCAAACCCAATATCAGTCTCTTTGGGCATCAACCAGAAAGTAACAATACAGTGCCCAGTGATTGCCACCCTGGGCCCCTGGTTGGCTGGTGAAGGGGGAGTGAGGTGATTCTTTGGCCTGCTTTGTACTAAAAGCGTATGTGTCTGGTGACCTCTAGGACCCTTCTCCACTCCCTCACTGTGGACCACATTGTCCCTAAGCACTGATCAGTGCAGGGGAAAGACAACCCCAGCTACCAGAAGTAGGGCAGGCCCATGGGCCTCAGGCAGGGAAGTCAGAAGAGCAGGAAGGCTGCCTGGCACCATGGGTTGATTTTCACCACTGCTGCAGAATTCTATAGAAACCGGGGTATTGTCACCAAAGGAAGAAGCTGGAAGGTTTCAAAGGCCACCAGCTGGAATGAGAGGCAAGCTTGGAAACAATGCATTTTAAATGTGAAAGTAGTTTTCTTGTCATCATTTGAATTAGGCAGGTCTCTAGAGAGAGGAAGGAAGGTCCAGTGGCTGGGCTCCAGCCTGGGACTTGTGAGCGCTCTGTTCAAATCCCTGCTCTGCCACTGGCTACCTGTGTGACTGCTTGCAGGTCACTTAGGGCTTGTCTACACTCAAAAGTTAATTCAGATTAAGGTAGGGTGTGAATATAAAGCACAACAACTGGTCTGGAATAACTAACTCCCTGTGTGTCGTCCCCCGCCCCCCAATAGGGAAATACTGTCTCTCCACAAAGAGTGTGATGTGCTCAGATGTGACTGTAATGCGAGCCAGAGGTACCACTGATACGTGTGGTGACTCTGGGAACCCTTTCTCACTGGAGCTAACTGCATGCATATATGGGAAGCTGCTCACCTGGGTATGTATAAAAACTGGCTGCATGTGGCACCAGTTCACCTCCAAGGAGCTACTACCTTCACCATTAAAGTGCAGTTGCCTTTGGAGTGGTACACTGCCCAACAGCTTCGGGTGGGGAAGTGGAAAAGAACAGTCTGTTGAACTGAAAAGAGCAAGGGGACTTTTAGGTAGGGAAGATAATTAGCTCAGTTAGAATTTGGGCAGGGCATGAGGGTTAGTCGTCTTTGTTCTTGGAGGAGAGATCTTTAATGAGAACTGATCAAGTTCTTGCAAAGGGAATCTTCTAAATCACAAACACTCAGATGTTCTGGAAGGTTTCCCTTCCAGGCACTTACTACACTAACCCTAAGACTGGTGAGGCCGGAAGATTTAAGATCCTTTCCCACTGTGGTGTGCCTGCCAGGAAAGTGTATGCTGAAATTAGCTCTATGAGCACAAAACAAAAAACAAACAAAACCAAAATACAATGACAACCAAAAATATGAGATCAAAACAACCACAAATACCAAGTTGCTGGATAAGCTCATTTTGGAGTTTCTACATTTCATTATTCCACAATTACACACACTCCCTCATTACACTGTTAAGTGGGATTATTTGCAGATGGTAAAGCAGATTTATGGCCATTTGTAGTCCAGCCTTTTTGTATCCTAAAGGGGACAGTGTCTGAACAAGGCTGGTATTAATGGCAATACAGGGATGATTAAAGTGTAATGACGAAAAGTCAGGGTGTTTGGTGACCATAATGGCCAGATGTGAGGAACAATGGTCATGTGGTTAAAGAACTAGACTGGGACCCAGGCACACTGGATTCAAATGGTTTCTTTACCATAATTCTTCCTGTGTGATTAAGACACCCCAACAAACTGTGCCTCAGTGTCCTCATAACTTTTTGTGTACATTGTCATTTAGATTGTGAACTCTTCAGAGCATGAATGGTTTCCAACTAGCTTTCTGTACAATGCCCTGCACTGATTTTGTTGGAGCCCTTAGACATTAATAATAATAATAATAATAATAATTAATAATAACAACCACCACCACCACCGAGTTTGACACACATCTCCATCATCTGGGAACCTGGAAAGTCTGTGACTTTGATTTTAAAAAAGAATATTTCAACTAAAATTCTGCTCAGACTTGGAAAAAATCTTAACATCTTATTTCTTAGGATCTCTCCATTTTTCAGTGGATAAACCACTTACAATGTAGCACAACACAGATCCGTTTTATAGAGCATCTTTCATACAAAGCGTCTCACCAAACATTTCACAGTGTTAAATAAACAACGTGCTTGCAGTTAAATAACAAAGAATGGCTGAGGGAGTGGGAGAGTAAGAAAGAGACGAGAGAAAAGAGATGTTTTCAGATGAGATGTGGATGGAAACAGTAAGTGAGAGGGAAAGAGACAGAATAGATGGCTGCATATGGTGATGTTAGTTAGCAAGACAGACCCTAATCTCACTATGAAAATGCAGGAGA
This sequence comes from Gopherus evgoodei, assembly GCF_007399415.2. NCBI lineage: Eukaryota > Metazoa > Chordata > Testudines > Testudinidae > Gopherus > Gopherus evgoodei. The sequence goes on along the minus strand of NC_044340.1, from coordinate 19,958,355 downwards.
AGAACTGTCCATTGATCATCCCAATGAGGGAATCTGAGATAGAGGAAAGAAGGAGAATTATAAAGGTAAAGAAGAGAATAAGCAGTAGCTGAAATACAACTATCATAAGAGGCCCTCAGAATTAGCAAAAGAGCTGTCTTAATCCTCTGCATTGTTGTTTCCTCCTATTTTTTCTCTTCCACATTCTATTCTTTGTACTATCCCACTGAGGAATCCTGTTCTCTAGCTTCTTCCTCATGCTGTTCAGGCTTAGCATGCCCTGATGTACTGTGCTGTAATAGGTTTCAGAGTAGCAGCTGTGTTAGTCTGTATCCACAAAAAGAACAGGAGTACGTGTGGCTTCTTAGAGACTAACAAATTTATTTGAGCATAAGCTTTCGTGGGCTAAACCCCACTTCATCGGGTGCATAAACTGGAACATACAGCAAGATGATATTTATACATACAGAGAACATGAAAAGGTGGAAGTAGCCATGCCCACTGTAAGAGGCCAGTCAATTGAGATGAGCTATCAAAAGCAGGAGAAAAAAACCTTTTGAAGTGGTAATTGAGATGACCCATAGAAGAGGTGGGGATACTTAACATGGGGAAATAGATTCAATTAGTGTAATGGCCCAACCAGCATGACAGAGCAACAAAATCTTCGAGAGAGAGAGAGAGAGAGAGAGAGGGAGAGAGGCATCCATAGTTGGATCTGGAAAGCTGCATCCTGTTTCTTTATTGTTGAAAACCCAGAGAGCTCCTTGCTTCTGGACATGCAATCTCACACCTCATGCTGAATCTCATCTATTCCTGTCTGTAACCTGGGAATCGGCCTACCACTGACATAAACAAGCTAGGGCCTGCAAAATCGCTGCCATTCATTCTGCTGCCTCACCTGCTTAATTGGGGGAAATTGCCACCACATTACAATTTAGCAAAGTTTGGTATTAAATATTTAATTCAGTCGTAACAGCTCAATCCATCCGGCATTATCACAGGGGCCAGGGCTTGCTCGCAGCCTTTTCTGATTAACAAAGTAGCCGGCCAGTGAAGATTTGCTGATCCGGTCATTCAAGGCTTTGTTACACAATGCTCAATGCCAGTGGAGAAGCAGCAGTAACTAGGAAGCATTGATTTCAGCATTAGCCAGCTTTTTACATTTGAAGGCAGACAATGCAAGTATCTTCAATTATCTTCAAAGCAACTGAAGGGAAGGAAATTGGTCTTAGATGTGGTAAATAGACTCCACAAACTCTACTGAAGCATGCAAAGATGTATACGAGGGAGTAACAGCTGCTTGCACAACTGTTTTGGAGCTTATTCAGAAATCTGATTGAAATTCTGGGGGTTTCATATTAGTCTGTGTGTTGGCTTTGGAGTTTTTGTAACCTAGTCAGGACAAGATAGAGATTGTTACATTGTTAAGAATTTGTAACTGATCATTTCTTAGATGAATTTATCCTGCTCACAGGATATCAACAAATGGATCTTGAAATCTTCAAATTTATTTGTTCAGAAACTCTCTACTATAAGTCTCATTTATTTGTAAACGTATGGATTGATCCCAAACAATTATCTTGGTGCATCCAACACACAAACTAGATTGCTTGGTTGGCACTGGATACATAAGTCACATGGCTTCATTTCTGTTCTCTGATTGGATGAGCACACAGGGTACAATTTTGTGTTCTGAAGTCATTTGGATACTTGTGAAAAAAATCCCCCACTAGAGTACTTGTGAGTGGTAATAGTCACAGATGTGTAACTTTGAGATTTGCTTTATGTATATACTTGTACTGGTGAAGCCCAGCGACTCAGATATTCATAGAAAGCAAAGTCCCAAGGGCCATGAAAGTGGCTACAGCAAATTAATTTTAAAAAATCAAACAAAATAATTAGGGAAACCTTTTCTGCTGCATTCACCCAGCTTTGGTCAAGACAATGATTTTTGCTGGCCATATATTAACTTATCTGCACATAAAGGGGCAGATTTTCCAAACTGCTCACCTCCCCTTTGGGCACCAAACAAGTGGGCAGATTTTCCAAACAGCACAGCATTATTGCATGCATTTTGGGTGTTAGGATCTTTGGATAATCTGGCTCCCACTGTGAGGGCCGAGCACTTGAAAAATCTGACCCTGAGCTCACAGTGTCAATCCACAAAGTTGTCCTATGTTTTACTCTGATGAATCCATCTCTCCATTCTTTCTACACGCTCCCACCCTCATTGGTGGCAGGAGCCCAGCCCTGCCCCTTACTTAGCATAATCCTCCCTGTTTATTGGAAGGGGGTGTTACTCTATAAAAACTCACCCTCCATTTTGCATTCTTTAGCTCAGCAGCCATCAGCATCTAGGGATACACAGAATTCCTCCTCAAGGCTTAGTTCTACCGTGAGTCCTCCCTATGGACATCGCAGAGCTCACTGCAAGTTAAAGGGTGTTACTCCAAGCTCTTCAGGAGGAGATTGAAGGGGAGAGAGAGAGAGAAGCAGGGACGAGACAGAGATTTTAATTTAGATAGGTGAAAGGGGCACAAGAGACAGAAAGGTGAAAAGGTTTGGTAAGTGCAGGGGCTGAGGTCTTTTCCAGAGTGCCTCTCTCCCTGCATTTGAAAAGGAAATTAGGGGAGGAAAAGAAAAACAAACAACTAACTATTCCTCCCAGCCCTGCTGTTTCCTGCTTCCTGGTAAAGCTGGGTGTCAGCTTACTGCAGGGTGTTCGTCCCCTCACCAATGATTCTGCATGACAGACTGGCCTAGCTGCACACCACACCCAATTACCCTGAATCAAAGTGCCTTGTGCCTGAATTCATGCTGTGGTTCTCACTACAAGCTAAAGCTAAGGGTTATACACAGCTCTCCCCTGTTCTTCACACTCCCTTGTTACCTCCACAGTGAGGGCTGCGTTCAGGGTGGGGTTTGGAATTGCCAGGGCTTGTCAGAACTGTTCTATGATTAACAGCTGTAACAATTCTCAGCAGTGCTTATATTTCCAGTGCCCAGCAGGCTACTCCTCTTAGAACCCTTGTTAGATAGGCAGAGAGCCCTGAACTTTCAGTGCCTTGCATATCCATTTACACCTGTGCCAAAATGCAGCCAAGTCTTTTAATTCGCTCTGCTTACTCGTGTTGCTAGTATTTGCTCATGGCAACAACTCTGCAATGCAGCAGAGAGTCTGGGGTTGCACATCTTATGTCTGGTTTCAGAATACTCCTGTTCATCTTATGTCTATTATGCAGAGAGAGAAACTGAGGTGTGGAGGACAAGTGACTTGGCCTAGGCTAACAAAAACAAGAAGTGAGGGGGCTAGGATTAGAACTAGGAATTTCTGGCTCCTTGCCAGACTCTCTGGGCCTGATTCTCTGTTTCTTGGCAGCTTGTGCACAGTGGAAGTAAAATGCTGCTCCATCAGAGTGGTAGCTACAATCTCCAGGAATTGTTTTTTTGCTGGCAGGAGAGCTCTCCACCCTCCAGTACAAGAGCAGAAATATCAGCTGTAATGGCACCTCCATTGTGTAAAGACTGAAATAAGGAAATACTAGTTAAACAGTATTTCTGAAACCCTAGTTGTTTTCCCAGCCCCAAAAGGCTGTATTGAGCAAATACACCAGACCTTTCAGACAGAGATTATTGACTGGGAGCCATACACCGTGTAAACAGAGCTGATGGTTTTGATCTACAGCATGTCCGTATCAATATTTTAATTGATCCACACTAAGGGAGTTTAAAACTCAGAAGGTTATGAGTCTTGACATGCAGAAGCAAAAGCTTTCATACAGAGGGAGCTACCCTGGATTGAAGAGCCAGACAATATTTAAACTGGCTTGTTGTAAGCAAAGCTGAGTGATTTGCCTGCAACAAGAGGTGGCATCCGTAGCTATGGTGCAGCATGTTTGCATGTGTCCTCGTCAGCTCCTGCAAAAGGGGGTAGGCAGGAGGAAAGATGAGGAGGGAGAGCATGCAACATACAGGAGGAGACTATTAGACAAGCTGACATGCTGCATTTGAGTGGGATTTATATGTATCTGAATTGCATACAAAGCTAGGTTTGTTCTGATTACTTAGTGACACTGAAGGGCAAGCAGCCAGATACAGACAAACCAACTGCCACACGTGCAGTCATATTCAGACTTTATCTGCTTGGACAAGTTATGCTTGCTCGATCTGTCTGTCCATCCTTTCAATTGTTTCCTCTGTCTGGATATCTGCCCCGCATATGCACAGCACGCTGCCAGAGACATTGGCTGGCCTTTCTTTTGCAGTCAGAAAGCAGGAGATTTGAACAAGCTGTATAGCCTCGGACACGCCTCTCATTCCAAGAGGTCAAGGTTGATGAGGCACGCTGGTGGAAGGGCAGCGCAGGGGAAGCTTGTGTGGTCCCTGGCCTTGCCCCATGCCGGTTAATGAAGGACTCCAGACTCCAGGGCTGGTCGCCTGGCACAACATTCAAAGTTTACCTTTGGGTACCTATAATGAGACAGAGACTAAAGACCTGGACTGTGGCTCAAATGCAATGGGAAAAAAAGGAGTAGAAGTACCTAGAAAGAGCAAGAGTGCCTAGATTTTCTCCCTCCTCCCTTGTTTATATATCTTCAAATACAGTTTTCACACTTAAAATGTCTCTCTTGGTTTGAGAGAGACTCCCAGTTCTTAACCTAGAGTTTAAGTGGGGAATACTGGTCTCTTTCAAACCAGAAACAAACAAAAAAACCCTTTTACTTAGATTGTAACATAAGATCTTTGGAGCAAAGGCTGTCTCTGAGTTCTTGTTTGTATAGCCTCTAGCTCAATGGGGTCCAGTCCGTGATGGCAGCCTCTAGGCACTCCCCCAATACAAATAATAAACAAGAAGAAGAAGAAGTTTGAGCACTGCATAAATATAATTTCAAAAGCCCAGCCTAGGCTAGCAAGGAAACTTTCCTAGAACCATACGTTTCATTCGTTACTTTATAGGAATAGAACGAATCTCTTGACATGTGAGTCAGACAGCAAGATTCAGATATGTACCAATGGAATAAATACAACTGCTTTGACAAGAGAAATTCAGTATTGTCGCTTTCAAAGAAAAAGGTCTGAGAGAAATGTCACTGTGTGTGTGTGTGTGTGTGTGTGTGTGTGTGTGTGTGTGTGTGTGTGTGTGTGTGTGTGTGTGTGTGTGTGTGTGTGTGTGTGTGTATCATGGACAGAAAGTGTGTGTGATTTGTGTGCGTATGAATGAGAGAGAAGAGGGATGGATGGATGCAGATTCACATTGCATACAGTAAGAAATCACTTATATTCTGATTAAATCCATGGCTCCTTTGTTAAAAAATCCAAAATATAACCTGCAGTCACTTGGTCAATAGCACAGGAAATCTGGAAGCCTCTTTGAATACATTATCTCCTCCTTGTACCGCCAGCACTGTGGAAAAAAACAAGCATGAGCATTAGACCTTCTAAGGTTAGGGAAGGAAATCTGCATGTAAGAGCCCAGTTTGCAGAATTTTCTGAAGGATTGGGGGTGAGGGGACCCAACCAACCAACCAACAAGCCCCTCAGCGACAATCCAAAAGAATGGTGGCCGAGCAATAAACTGTGCTCTAGGATCATCTCAAGCGCACTAGTGGGAAAGGAACAGAGAGAGTCCTAGTGCCTTAACATCAAGACAGGTTACGTCGTACGGAGTGAATGGGGTTTAGGAGACAGGTTCACTTTCCAGCACTGCCACAGACGCCTGTGTGACCTTGAGCCACGCACTTAATCTGCATCTCAGTTCCCCCTCCGTACACTGGGATAATGATCCTGCCTTTGGTTTCTCTATTTGGATTGCAATCTCTTTGAGGCCACGGCTGTCTTTTACCATGTGTGCGTACAGCAGCTACCACTTTGGGGCCTTGGTATTGGTTAGGACTTCTAGATGCTACCAGCATGCAACTGAGCAATGATCATGCAAAGACAGTCCCTGCCCCAAAGGATCTAGTCTTGGTCTGTGACAGGATACAGTCTGGGGACGGAACAAAGAGAGGGTGTCAGGGGAAAGGAGGGAGGATGAGACCAAAGGGGAATGGCCAAGTAATGTCTGCTAAGCAGCTGTTTTCATAGCCTACCTCCAGCCCAGCTATGGCTGTGTGTGGGAATGCCATCCCTGCAAAGAAATAGCCTTAGAGGATGTGCCCTCTTCCACCCATGCACACACAAGCTGCCTCCATCAATGGTCGGTAGATATGTGCTGGTGAGGATTATTTTCATTGTTACATGCATTTCTGCAGCACCCATCCCCATAGTTAGCTGGTGTGTTTGTGTCAATCAGCTTAATATGATGGACTAACCCTCTTTAAAACACTTGGATGGGGAAAGGACAGGTCCGCTAATTAACACATACTGCACTAACCTGTGACATACACAGCCATCATTACCGCTCATGTTTAATAAATATGTCTATTACACCAGTTAATGTAACTCCGTGCGGGTATCAGAGAAGCAAATGTCCTTGCGATAAGGAGCATACCTGTTAAAAGGAGCAAAGAGTGAGAGGAGTAGCTCTGCTTAACTCCTGAGCTGTGCACTGAAAGCCTTCTATGTACCTGAAGGGATATAATACAGACTCACCATCAGGGAGCATACCTGAGCCTCTATAAACCACATGCCTCAACAGGGGCTGCATGTAATAACTAGCGTCAGAATTGGTTTCCTGTGCTCCCTGCAGCATATTTTAAATACGCACCCCAAAATAATCCTACCTCTCTCTGTAATTACTTGTCTCTACATGCACTATCCATGGTTTGGTAATTAAATCAAGCAGCATAAGGGCAAAAACACCTAGTGAGATCCGATCTGGTATTCTATCAACACCCAGGAGCTGCCAATCACTTTGCATGAAAACAAAGTTCACAGTTTCAAACATTGTTCTGAATTTATTGCAAGTGGTTTGTTTAATCGTTCTGGTTTCTGATCATTCCTTCCCACCCTCGGTCCCCCTACCCCTGTTTTTCAATCCCCCAGTTCTGCCATGTCTCTCACAAGTATGTCATTCAGAATGGAGTTTTATCCTCTGGAAAGGTGAAAGTGAAATCTGATCACTGGGTAGAATGTAGACAGTTGGGAACAACTCATCTTGTGCAAATTGGTGCAGCTCTGTTGACTTTAACAAAGCTATGTGAGTTTATATTAGTTGAGGATTTTCCTCTAAAATAGGATCAAGGAACCAATTTGGATGAAAAATGAAATCTCAGTTCTTCCTGACCCATCTTCAAAATCTCAGACAAAACCAAGACTTTTTGGGACTTGAAAGAAGCTTTGATAACTTTTTTCAATTTGCGCCACTCCAAATGGGACTAAGAGTGCAAATGCTGAAATATCTCAGGGGTGGCTGTTGTCAAAGCTTAAGGATCATTGTGAGGACTGAAGTGTAAAAGACCAGGGAGATGAGATTAAGTGAGACAGTGACAGCAACTCTTGTAGACCTTCAGGCTAAATGGGAGGGCCTTCTTGACTGAAATTTCCAACCCAGTCTTGTTGACTCAGAAGGTTTAGATAGTTTGGAGAAAATCCTGTGCTTTTGAGTGCTCGTCCAAACCTAACTTCCAAGCCTGCAGCACTTATTACCAGGAGCCACTCTGGGTGCTGCTGGTCCCTTCAGAAGATGCCCATGCCCAGGTGAGGAAAAAATATTTGGATGGGTCAATGCCCACATGCACAAGAGGTGGTGAATTGAATGATCTATCCAGCGGCCACTCTGCCCAGCTGCTTCTTCCTATTGACTATCCCACCTTGCACTGGCTCTGTTGTTAATGAGAGCATCCAAATATGAAACCAAAAGTCAGGCGAGATGCAGTGTCTGTGTGCACATTCTCTGTTGATCTCACCATTAATCACTGCCAGTGGTGGCAGGTGGATGGAGAAGGGACAATGGCAATGGCTTGTGCACTCCTCTAGGTTTGCAGCACCAAGCAGCCTAATGCATTGTATTGTGTGGGAGAAAGAACCTGCAATAGCTACCTCTGCTTAGGAGCTTGGCAAGTGACTGCAGAACCTGACAGCTTTTAGCGGGATTCTCTCGAAGCTGTTTGGCCCACTGGCAAAGGTTACACTGCGTTTGCCTGGGATGTCCTCCAAACTTCCATCCAGTCAGAGAGAATTTTCAGCTTGAGTAGTGATTTGGCTCCATTCTCACAGTAGCAGAAGGCTCCCTGCAAAGCCTGGGACTTGAGCAATTTGGAAAGTGATTCTGTCACAAGTCGAAAGTGTGTCTGCTCCCCTGCTAGAGTAAATGGCATCCCTGATGCAACAGACCAGGACTGGAGACAGATGAACACCACAGCCAGCAATGGGGTGCAAAGCACCAAAACCGTAAGCCCCAATCCTACCAGACAGAGTGGTGTCACCTTGCTGGGTGGGAATACATAGTAGGCTGTTCTCTTCAATGTGGCCCACTCACTAGTGGGAGACATGCTCATGCTCATTGTAAATTAATCCAGGGCAAAGCCACCAGTGCAACCTCCCAGTGCAGGCGGGTAAACCTCTATAAATCATCATTCCAGCAGCACCGCTTGCCACAGTTTCACGCAAGGCTGATCTACACTAGTGCAAATAGCCACTTTGCCTTTATACATTGGGGTTTGCACCAGTGCTGCTAATGATGGATGAAATCCCTGGTGTAGACAAGGTCCAGATCAGTGAGTGAAATGCTTCAAGGTATTAACACTTTCATCCATGCAGGGAATGCAGCAGAAGCCATACAGAGCCCTGAAGTCTCTTCATGCTGCAGTCATTTCAGCTCCTGTCAGGGGACTCCCACATGTCTGTATAGGAGGAGGCAGTTAAATTGATTAAATGCTGCCATGCTGTCTGTATATGGCAGGAAGGACTAGTGGTCTGAGCACAGGATTGGAATGCAGGAATTGCTGAGTTTGAAACCTAGGTCTGGCACTGAGACTGTCTCCTGTTTTGGGTACACATGGTTCTTTATTAATAATGTGAAGTTCTCCTGTGAGAGAGCAGTTGTGTGGTTCCATGTTTATTATCTGATATTGTTACAGACTCATAGATTTAAAGTCATAAGAGGCCACTTTATGGCTTCCAGCAGTGCACAAGCCATAGAGTTCCTCTCAGCAATACCCACCATTCTGGACATTAATCTGCCTTGTGTGCTACAAAAGAGAACGTCATCAAGAGTCCAGAAGACAGCTGAACTAAAGAAAGGAGATCTTCTAGAAAGACACTCGGTCTCTGGGTGGCTTCCAGAGTAAAGGTACTCAGTTTCCAGTTAAGGCAATGGAGTTTCTAACTGCCAGAGCCATTGACTCTCCCTGTGATCTGAAAGTCAAGCTGGGTTCCTCTGTAATGGAGATGCTGTCATTGGTGCTTTATTTAGCAATTCCATTAATGATGCATAAGGTAGGAGAGAACGCAGCTCCCTCTTTCAGAGCTGGGCTGGCTCTGCCACACTAACTAGAGTGAAAGTGCGCTGTATTCCATGTGGTTCCCATCCATTTGTCAGATTCACTGACCTCTGTCCAAAGACACGAGGGTAGAAAGTGGGAATGAATCTTTCCCTGAATTGCAGTGCGGGAGTTTAGGTGGTAATGTGCAGAGGCGTAGCGAGCGCCCTCTGTACCCTCCGACTGGAGACGGCCCCGCAAGGAAGGGGACCCCTAAAAGTGGCAAAAAAAATGTAAGGTATAACTAGGTAAGTGACATTTATTGATGCTATTGCACAATTCATGTCGGTTTTACTGACAAAACCGTGAAGTCATTATGATACATCATAATGCTATTGGCTATATCAGTTGTCTGTCGGTCAGTTTCGAATTTTAGTTGGAGCCATTCAAAGAATGTGTATTTGCGTTCATAATGGCGGTCGGCGGATAAATGTTATTAATTTAGTTGTTTAGTTTTTTATCGTTTCCAACGCAGAAGCATGCTTTGTGATGTCTAAGAGAATGTATAAGAGTGGAGCTAGTAAACAAAAGGCAGCAAAAGATGCCGAGAAGGAACTTGAGAAAATTCCAAAGTTGTCAACGTATTTTGCGTAGCAATCGAGCGTACAGGTACAGGCACATGAAACGGACAGCGCTAGCAGCGACGAATCATATCCAGAAATATCCAGAAGTGCTTCAAGTGAGGTCGAAGGTGAAGCCAGTTGTTCTACGAAACAAACTGTGACGGATATTCCAGCTGCTGTTGGGAAAGAAGTATCTGAATCTGAACCACTGACTGATGATCCAGGAGATTGGCCATCTATAATATCGGACAGGCAAGTGTGTGACATTGTTGCACGTGGCCCACCGCAGCAGAATGAAAGTTACGAATTTCCATTTAACGAGGAAAGACGGAGGTTCACAAGTACTCATTTCTATTGAACCATGGCAAATGGCGAGAAAATAAGACGTTCATGGTTAATGTACTCAGTTCAGAAAGATGCCATTTTTTGTTTTTGTTGTAAATTATTTGGCACTGGCGACATACCGCTACGTCGTGGAACATCTGCTTGGAAAGCACTGTCAAAAAGACTTCAGCAGTATGAACAGGCAAAGGTCATCAAGACTGTATGGTGAAATGGTTTGACCTTCGGTCAGGCATAGTAAACCGTACATCTATTGAGCAACTCGAATTGCAGGCTTTTCTGAAAGAAAGATTTCTGGAGAAATATTGTCAAACGCATGGTTGATTTCATTATTTTCTTATAGACTCATAGACTCATAGACTCTAGGACTGGAAGGGACCTCGAGAGGTCATCGAGTCCAGTCCCCTGCCCTCATGGCAGGACCAAATACTGTCTAGACCATCCCTGATAGACATTTATCTAACCTACTCTTAAATATCTCCAGCGATGGAGATTCCACAACTTCCCTAGGCAATCTATTCCAGTGTTTAACTACCCTGACAGTTAGGAACTTTTTCCTAATGTCCAACCTAAATCTCCCTTGCTGCAGTTTAAGCCCATTGTTTCTTGTTCTATCATTAGAGGCTAAGGTGAACAAGTTTTCTCCCTCCTCCTGATGACACCCTTTTAGATACCTGAAAACTGCTATCAGGTCCCCTCTCAGTCTTCTCTTTTCCAAACTAAACAAACCCAATTCCTTCAGCCTTCCTTCATAGGTCATGTTCTCAAGACCTTTAATCATTCTTGTTGCTCTTCTCTGGACCCTCTCCAATTTCTCCACATCTTTCTTGAAATGCGGTTCCCAGAACTGGACACAATACTCCAGTTGAGGCCTAACCAGCGCAGAGTAAAGCGGAAGAATGACTTCTCGTGTCTTGTTTACAACACACCTGTTAATGCATCCCAGAATCACGTTTGCTTTTTTTGCAACAGTATCACACTGTTGACTCATATTAAGCTTGTGGTCCACTATGACCCCTAGATCTCTTTCTGCCATACTTCTTCCTAGACAGTCTCTTCCCATTCTGTATGTGTGAAACTGATTGTTCCTTCCTAAGTGGAGCACTTTGCATTTATCTTTATTGAACTTCATCCTGTTTACCTCAGACCATTTCTCCAACTTGTCCAGATCATTTTGAATTTTGACCCTGTCCTCCAAAGCAGTTGCAATCCCTCCCAGTTTGGTATCATCCGCAAACTTAATAAGCGTACTTTCTATGCCAACATCTAAATCGTTGATGAAGATATTGAACAGAACCGGCCCCAAAACAGACCCCTGCGGAACCCCACTTGTTATACCTTTCCAGCAGGATTGGGAGCCATTAACAACTACTCTCTGAGTACGGTTATCCAGCCAGTTATGCACCCACCTTATAGTAGCCCCATCTAAATTGTACTTTCCTAGCTTATCTATAAGAATATCATGCGAGACCGTATCAAATGCCTTACTAAAGTCTAGGTATATCACATCCACCGCTTCTCCCTTATCCACAAGGCTCGTTATCCTATCAAAGAACGCTATCAGATTGGTTTGACACGATTTGTTCTTTACAAATCCATGCTGGCTATTCCCTATTACCTTACCACCTTCCAAGTGTTTGCAGATGATGCCTTTGATTACCTGCTCCATTATCTTCCCTGGCACAGAAGTTAAACTAACAGGTCTGTAGTTACCTGGGTTGTTTTTATTTCCCTTTTTATAGATGGGCACTATATTTGCCCCCTTCCAGTCTTCTGGAATCTCCCCCGTCTCCCATGATTTCCCAAAGATAATAGCTAGAGGCTCAGATACCTCTTCTATTAACTCCTTGAGTATTCTAGGATGCATTTCATCAGGCCCTGGTGACTTGCAGGCATCTAACTTTTCTAAGTGATTTTTTACTTGCTCTTTCGTTATTTTATCTTCTAAACCTACCCTCTTCCCGTAAGCATTCACTATACTAGACATTCCTTCAGACTTCTCAGTGAAGACCGAAACAAAGAAGTCATTAAGCATCTCTGCCATTTCCAAGTCTCCCGTTACTGTTCCCCCCTCCTCATTGAGCAGTGGGCCTACCCTGTCCTTAGTCTTCCTCTTGCTTCTAATGTATTGATAAAAAGTCTTCTTGTTTCCCTTTATTCCCATAGCTAGTTTGAGCTCATTTTGTGCCTTTGCTTGTCTAATCTTGCCTCTGCATTCCTGTGTTATTTGCCTATATTCATCCTTCGTGATCTGACCTAGTTTCCATTTTTTATATGACGCCTTTTTATTTTGTAGGTCACGCAAGATCTCAAGGGTAAGCCAAGGTGGTCTTTTGCCACATTTTCTATCTTTCCTAACCATCGGAATAACTTGCTTTTGGGCCCTTAATAGTGTCCCTTTGAAAAACTGCCAACTTTCCTCAGTTGTTTTTCCCCTCAGTCTTAATTCCCATGGGACCTTGCCTATCAGCTCTCTGAGCTTACCAAAATCCGCCTTCCTGAAATCCATGGTCTCTATTCTGCTGTACTCCCTTCTACCCTTCCTTAGAATTGCAAATTCTATGAGTTCGTGATCACTTTCACCCAAGCTTCCTTCTACTTTCAAATTCTCAACAAGTTCCTCCCTATTAGTTAAGATCAAGTCTAGAACAGCTTCCCCCCTAGTAGCTTTTTCAACTTTCTGAAATAAAAAGTTGTCTGCAATGCAGTCCAGGAACTTATTGGATTGTCTGTGCCCCGCGGTGTTATTTTCCCAACATATATCTGGGTAGTTGAAGTCCCCCATCACCACCAAATCTTGGGCTTTGGATGATTTTGTTAATTGTTTGAAAAAAGCCTCATCCACCTCTTCCGCCTGATTAGGTGGCCTGTAGTAGACTCCCAGCATGACATCACCTGTGTTTTTTACCCCTTTTAGCCTAACCCAGAGACTCTCCACCCTTCTGTCTCCTATGTCCATCTCCACCTCAGACCAAGTGTGTACATTTTTAATATATAAGGCAACACCTCCTCCCTTTTTCCCCTGTCTATCCTTCCTGAGCAAACTATACCCATCCACACCAACATTCCAGTCGTGTGTATTATCCCACCAAGTTTCAGTAATGCCAATAATGTCATAGTTGTATTTATTTATTAGCACTTCCAGTTCTTCCTGCTTATTACCCATACTTCTTGCATTTGTATAAAGGCATCTAAGATACTGGTTTGATCTCGCCTCCCAGCTTTGCCCTGACCCTCCTTCCTCTCTGCCATTATAGCCCGTGCTCCCTCCTGTTTCCAACCCATCTCCCAGGTCTTGTTCCCCACTTACCTGTGGGCTTTGCTCACCTGTCCCCGTCGAACCTAGTTTAAAGCCCTCCTTACTAGGTTAGCCAGTCTGTGCGCAAATAAGGCCTTTCCCCGCTTCGAAAGGTGAACGCCATCTGTTCCTAGCAGTCCTTCCTCAAATAGCATCCCATGGTCGAGGAAGCCAAAGCCCTCCTGGCGACACCATCTTCGCAGCCAGGCATTCACCTCCACGATGCATCTTGTCCGAAAGAAACTTGGCATTTCAAGGAAGTAATGAAAAGCTCGGCGATCCTTCGAATGGCAACTTTGTGGGACTGTTTGAATTGCTTGCAAAGTATGATACTGTCGTCAGCGAACTTTTACAGAGGATTAAGAAGGCAGAGACACATGTTCAGTACCTCAGTCCACAGATCCAAAACGAGCTGATTCAACTTGTTGCCAGTAACATTCAAGAGGCCAACATAGCGCAGCTTAAAAAAGCAAAATATTATTCAGTTATTTTGGACTGTACTCCTGACGTGTCACATGAAGAACAGATGTCTGTGGTGTTACGCTTTGTTGAATGCAATGGTGAAGATGGTATCAATATTCATGAAGCGTTTGTTGGTTTTCTTAATGTTCATGATACAACTGGCAAGGGCTTATTGGAAGCATTTCTTGAAAAGGCAAACAACTTAGGAATAGACATTGCTGACATGCGAGGCCAAGCTTATGATAACGGCGCAAATATGAGAGGAAAGAATAAAGGAGTTCAAGCCCGCATGCTAGAAATAAATGACCGTGCCTTGTATGTATCATGTGGAGCTCACACTTGGAATCTTGTGATCTCAGACGCGGCAAAGTCATCAAAATATGCCGTTGACTTTTTCGGTCTGATTAACAGAATATACGTTATCTTTTCTTCTTCACTTTCACATTGGGATATACCTCAAGAACATATGCCAATATCTGTTAAAGGGTTATCGGACACTCGTTGGGAGTCGAGAATTGATGCTGTGAAGCCATTGCGTTATCACCTTGAAGAATTGTGCAACACTTTGTCATCTTTGCGAGAATATGTGCTCGAAAAGAAAGATGGCAATACAGCAACAGAAGCCGGTGCGCTTTTAGACCATGTTACAACGTGGCCTTTTGTTCTGACTGTGTACAGGTGGTATGATATACTATTTCATGTCAATAAAAGCAGCAAATTAATTCAGTCACCAGATGTGTCAATTGACGTACTGCAGGCAGAAGTCGGTGCTACAATGAAGTTTTTGGAAGACTATCGAAATACAGGATATAACTCTGTGGTCACAAATGCACGTGAAATAGCAGAGCATATGGGTATTGAGCAGGTGTTTCCAGAAACCAGGGTGCGACGTAAGAAGAGAATGTATGATTACGAATGTGCTGATGATTCGAGTCGTCTTTCTGCCGAAGAAAAATTCAAATCGCAGTTCTTTCTTGTTCTCACTGATCAGGCCATATCTTCTGTTTCGTTGCGATTTGACCGACTCATGGAGTGGTATAAGTTGTTTGGATTTCTGTACAACGTTAACAGCCTGAAGCAGTGTCACAGAGAAAATGAACTGGAGAATCACAGCAAAAATTTTGAAAGAAAAATGGGAGACATTGATGCCAACGAACTCATAATGGAATTGAATTGTTTTATTTATGTCATCGAGAAAGAGAGAGGACTTGTCACGGCAAACAATTTTTTAACGTATGTATACAAGAACAGCCTTCAGGAGATATATCCAAATCTTTGCATTTGCATCAGAATTCTTCTGACCACACCAGTTACTGTCACTGGTGCTGAAAGGAGCTTCAGCAGAATGAAACTGATCAAGAATATCCTGTGCTCAACCATGACAGATGACAGACTTTCTGCACTTGCAGTTATCTCAATCGAAAACAAGATTGCCAGATCTCTGGACTATGATGCATTGATTAACGAATTTGCAGAGAACAAGGCTCGAAAGAAGCGCTTTGCGTAAATACGGAATACATGTACACTGTAGGCCTCTGTATACATAATATGAACCCTGTATATTGTATAAAATAAATACCGCATTCCAGTTTCTGCATTGTAAGGGGCCCCGGACATATGTTCGGAGGGGGCCATGTTCTTTGTTGCTACGGCCCTGGTAATGTGACTGCTTCTCCCCTGAGCACTGCACCTCCTACCCTCATGGTCCACTTTCCTCTCTGCTGGAGATGCAGGTGTCTCAGCAACTTCCAAGCAGCAGTCCAACTGCTCTTTCCGAAGGAGATCAGTAATCACCCACACCGTGATTGTACCTCGTTAGCAGCCTGCTTGCATTGATTGGACTCAGTCATAATCTGTTCAACTGGGAAGCTTTCCCTTCTCCATCCTCTGCCCTGGTATTCCCGCCCAGCTTTTCCTTTTTATATCTTGATTCTTCCTGATGCAGATTTCCTTTTCTGCACAATATTGCATTTCTACCTACAGAAAGCTACCTGGGAAAATACCACCAAAGAAAGGCCCGTTTGGTTTCATTATATTTTTTGCAGTCAGTCCGAGAAGCAACTTGGAATGATCCAAGGGCCATTGACTTATAAAGCATTAGCTTTATGTTCAGAATTTCTGGCCAGCGTGGTCCTGCAGTTTGGCAGCATCTCGAAGTATTTTGTGCACAGTGGTACCTGATTGGAAGGAGGAGGCTGTGGTGCTGCACAAGAACAGGAACTATTTATCTTTGGAAAAACAGTAGAATATTTTGTAGCTGTGACAAAGCAGCACTTTACAGGCGTTTGACACTTTGTTAACTAATCTCTGGTACTTGAGTTATTTATTATGTTTAAGCTGGTGCCATCGAGTCTCTCAGCAGTGCCCATGTGCTCTGTGAAATAAATTAAAGACTGTCTAGAGATACTTGACTCATTGCTGTGATTGCTGGGCTGGCATGGAGGGCCAAGGTTCTCTCCTCCTGCAAATTGGATATTAGGAATTAATAAGACAGCAGGCCAAAGAGCCCTGCAAGCTGCATTTGGGTGATAGAGCTGGGGAGCAGGGACTGGCTACATACTAGTCTTTCTGCCTTAACACTTCCCATTGGGGCTATCACAGGTGCCAAGAGAGCAGCAATGCTGGGATGGGCCTGTTCCCTACTGCAATGCCTAAAGATATCTATACTGTAACCACAGGTCTGGTTGCAGCTTTCAGACATAGTTCGCTTTAACCTAGCTAAACTGGGCACCAGAGCAGTGAATCTGCAGCAGCATGTGTACAAAGCCACACAGAGCTCTGGTTAATCCTTTGGGCAGCTAGCCCACACAGACACCTGTGCTGTGGCTTCACTGCTCCAGTACAAGGAGCTAGCTTCAAGCAAGCTCAGGTTTGTGAATATGAGCTATAATCACACCCCATGAGTGCAGTGCAGATGTGCCCTAAGTCTTGGTATGCCGGGGAGGATCCAGAAGAGTGAAAGCTAGCTCATCTTATGCCAATATTTAAAAAGAGTAAACAGGACAACCCAGTAAGGTATAAGTCTGTCACCCGGACTGTCATCTGGATGGTGATCCTAGGCAAAAATAATGGAATGGCTGATACCGGATTCGATTCATAAAGAATTAAAGGATGGTAATAAAATTAATGCCAATCAATCAACCTGGCTTTATGGAATATAGATTCTGTCAAACGAATGTGATACTTTTTTGATGCAATTATGGGTTTGGTTGATAAAAGTAACAGTGTTGACATAATATACTTTTGTAAGGCAGTTGACTTGATACCACTCAACATTTTGATCAAAAACCCCTCGGCAATACAAATTCACTGTGTCACCCCTTCAATAGATTAAAAACTAGCTAACTGATGGGTCTCAAAATATAATTGTAAATGAGAAATCCTCATCTAGTGTGTGCTTTTCTAGAGGGGTCCCTGAGGGATCGGTTCTTAGTACTACACCTCTTAACATTTTTATCAGTGACTTGGAAGAAAATATAAAATCATCCCTGCTAACAATTAGAGATGACACAAAGATTGTGGGAGAGTGGTAAATAATGAAGAGGACAGTCACTGATATAGACCTATGTGGATCATTTGGTAAGCTGGGAACAAGCAAACAATGTGTGTTTTAATAGGGCCAAATGTAAAGTTAAACATCTAGAAACCAAGACCGTCGGCCACACTTACAGGATGGGGAACTCTATTCTGGGAAGCAGTGACTCTGAAAAAGAATGGGGGGGGGAGGGGGCTCAACATGAGCTCCCAGTGTGATGCTGTGGCTAGAAGCGCCAATGTGATTGTGATGGGGTATGTAAGGCATTTGATATCCATTGGAGTCCCAGCTGCCCTGGTGTGCCCTGCCTCCTCCTTCTACACACACAGGAGCCTCCTGGTCGCTTCCCTCTGCTCGCTGCTGTTTATTCCTTTTTCTCACTCACTTCTAATGTCAATTGTGGCTTTTTCCCAGGATATCTTTGACCATTAATGTAAAATGTCTATAAATTAAGAGACAGATTCTCCTCTGGAGTCTAGCTCCACTGTGGCAGCAAAAAGAGGCTAGAAGACAGCTGGACCTGGTCACCTGAGAACTCTTTCAGCATGGCTGGTTATAGACAGCCAAGATACCAACCCCATTCTGTCTCAGCATAGAGAGTGGGGAGGTTGTGTGGTCAGAGCCCACTGCTCTCCAGCAATCCCCAACTGACTGCCAGTTGGTTGGGAACTGTTGCCAGCAGGTAGAAATTAGAGCAGCTCATAGGCTGCTCTAGCCTATTCCAGTGCTGGAGCAGATCAGGCCAGAGAATCACTGGCTCCCTGACATCCCTCAGACTTCTCTTGTGCCAAGCACATCTTGGTGCTGAGGGGACGTAGGCCAATATTTCTAGAAAAGCAGCACAGGCTCAGAGACAGTTCCCTTTGTAGGAGAAGCAGAGAAAGCGTCAAGAAAACTGTGTCAATTCCCCCAATCCCTGTCTTTTACGGTGAAGAACAGGACAGGTCAGTGATGCTAAGGAGTTGCTTAGAGTTTTAGCAGTAACCACTGAATATCCAGCTTTTCTCCAGAACTGCTGCAATGCCGCAACAGAGCCAATTTTAGTAGCTGGATTTTTTTTTTTTTTATTGCAGGGTGGTGGGTGCAGGGTTAATTTTAATTCACTCTTTCAAGCCTCAGTGGCCTGCTGTCTGCCCCTCCTCCACGATGAGAGCATGTTTAGAGGTCTTTCATCAAAATAATCTCCCAAACCATCTAATTCAGGGGCCTTAAACCTCGGCTTTCATTTTCTCTTCACCTCTGATCCATAAAAGACTAAAGTCTGGGGAGGTAGAAAATCAATACACTGAAATCTATCTACAAAAAGAGAGCAGAGGCAAAGGGGAAAAAGAGCCAGCAGACCACGGACTGGCAGAAGGATGCTATCCTGACAATCCCTGACGCCTAGAATCTCTCCTCACCACCTTGTTTACCTACATCTCTGAGCACCTACTTAGCTTCCATTCATGAGCCAGGGCTGATGCTTCATCCTTACCAGCAGGATGCTGATTTTTGAGGATATCCTTCTAGAGTGAGTGCTATGACTCAGTGCTGCCGCAGGTCAAGCCCTTCTTCGGTTTGTGATTCATTAGCCGGCTCATCCCAGTTTTCATTTGGATGCGAAGGGCAGCACTGGGCACCCAGTCTGATTGGCATCCCAGAATTGCCTCTGTTCAGAACTGCACGGGAGTGGGACGCAGTGAAAAGCCTTGCCGAGCTGGAAAGATGGCCTTGTGATTAAGGTACTTGGAGCAGGGCTCAGGTTTGAAATCCTAGCTCTGCTGCAGATTCTGGGCAAATCGTTCATTCCTTCGGAGCCTCTGTTCCCAGGCTGTGCAGAAGGGATGATGTCATTTTTCTCTCCTCCTTCTCCTGCTTAGATTGGAAGCTCTTTGGGTGCAGGAGCTGTTTATTATTGGGTGTCTGTACAGTGCCTGTATAGTTACAGGTGCTAAATTAATGCTGCCGCCCTTGCTAATGGGGCCTCGCAGGACCAAGATGTGTGCGATGGGGTGGGGGAAGGAGCTGTGGAGATAATGAAGTTTCAAGCATTTTTGACAACAACAACAACAAAATCTTAAACTGTCACATCTATTGCAGTCACCATGGCAACTAAAAATTACTCACTTTGTTTGGGGGGGAAAAAAGGCTTTGTGTTCAGGAGTCTGTTTCTGTGCAAGCTAGTGGCGGGCTGTGGTGGCTGTTTTCCTCCTCAATGAGCCTAGGTGGCTCGAATGCATGGGCAGACTCAAAGGATAATTAAAACATGTACCATTTAACGAGCAACAACAATCGAAACTTTAATTACTCCGCTTGAGTCTGGCGCCCCCTCCTTTGCCAAACTGGAGGGGGGCCTGGGAAGGGGGGGGCAGGGGAAACAGAGGGTGAAACCTGATTGTGTTCATTAAGCAACACACCAACTTGGCACAGTAATAATAATTAAATTAATTATAAAAGCAATTTGCTTTTGAAAATTTGATTTGACAGCTTACGAGCTGCCTCACTGATCCAACAGCAAGGACTTAAAGTAGGCAGGATGCAAACCCACCCAGAAGAGTATCAGCTAATTTTAATGAGATGCCAGAACTGGTAAACAAAAGACCACAACACACGCTCATTGTACTTGACTTCAGCCTGGGGGGAGGAAGAAGATGCTAAGCGGAGGAAGGAAGCAAAGGCCTGACTTTGAGAAAGAGGCCTCAGCAGAGTCTTGGGTAAGGAGTGAGATGTAGACTGAAGAGACAAGCCTTCCATTCTGAAAATGTGCAGTCTCTCCTTTCATGCAGTAACACCTGCCTGTATAGGTGAGATAGAGAGGCAGTGTAGCCTCATGGATAGAGAGCTGGGGCTTAGGAGACATGAGTCCCATCTGTGCTATTAATTTGTCATGGCTTTGTCTTCACTGCAGAAAAGACAAGCAAACTTGACGTATAGTCTTAGGAGACAAGACACAGGTTGTTTTTAACCTCAGGGCAGCTAGTTTAAGCCTCAGGTTGGAGAAGGAGCATAGGATTGAGCTCAGCTCTGTACACTGGAATAAAAATGACAATGTCTTGTCTTGACAAAGGTTTTGCACAGGGATAGCTATCAGTGGAATACAGTGAAGGTCCAGTCTCTCTGACCTGGGGCAAGTCACTTCCCTGCTTCTTCCCCTCCCACCATGTCTTATCTGCTTAGATTATGAGCTCTCTGGGGCAGCTCGACCCATGTGTTTGTGCAACCCTGAGGACAACCAGGCACTGATCTCAACTGGATCATCCAGGCACAGCTGTGATGCAAATAATTAATAATGAAAGATGACCAAAGCCACACACCCAAATGAAACACCTGTGTGCACAGGTGCTAATGCTTCCAAACGCCACACCCAGGCACTGGCACATGCAAAAAGAGTCCAGGCTGGGGCCCCTTTGAAAATCACTCCCTTCTTTTATAGTAGACAGATGGGCTGAAATACAGGCCTCTTCAGAAGACCCGCATAATCTCAGTTCCCCCCTTAAACCTCGTTTTGGGGATAGAATTGGGACACAGGCCTTGTGCTGGCTCTCTGCACTGGAGTGAATTACATCCATGGTGGATGGAGGAGAAAGATCCCTTGGGATGGTGGGAGGAATACCTATGCATCAAAACATTGGGTTAACCTAGTAAACCCTCCTCTTCCTCCTGGCTGGAAACTGACAGTAGAGAGTTAGGCCTTACAGAGACAGTAGGTCCCAATATAAAAATGTCCAAAATCCATGGGCCAGGAATACAGATGAGTGGGTAGCACCTATCACTCACCAACCACCATCAGATGGTCCAGGGCTCTGTTATGCTGCATGTAGGTGATGTGTGAGCTTTTCCTCTCAGGGAAAGCAGGGCCTGGTGCTATACAATTTGTTGTGGTTGATTTCCCTCATGGTGAGAGCAGTCATGTCAGCGCTGGTGCCCCGGAACACCTCGTGCTGCCTGAGCATGTAGGGATTTCATTTCACAATGTCTCAGGCTACCAGAACAATCTCATCACCTCCGTTTTTTCACACCTTTGTTCTTTCATGTGTGTTTGTGTCTGAGAGAGAGAGAAACACTTCATCTTCACTCCCTCCTCCACCCCCAAATGCTTCCATCTCAGAGTAAAAAAAGAAAAAAAGGAAACATTCAAAAGCAGGCACTGGATCCAGCTGTCAGCTCTGCAATGGGCACCACTGTGTGACAAGGGCTGTAGGTTCCTAGTTCTTGTGCTGATGCTGTTCGTCCCAGGGGAGCTGTCCAGCACAGGGACCTCCTGAAGGACAGCCGCGTAGTTCAGTGCTGTGCAGAATCTGCACATATGAAAGAAATGGAGATGACAGGCCCAGAACCTTCCCCTCAATGCAGGGAGCACACTTGAAGCCCTGGAGATGCAGCAGAAATAGCAGGCACTAAAGAATCTAGAGGGGTCCAGGTGCAGGAACTGAGTTTTACAGTGTCTTTTAGGCATGCAGTGAAAACTAACCCCAGCACCAGTTGAGAGTGTGTGTGTGTGCATGCGCACAGTCTCTAGTCAAACCAGAACACAGATGCACAAATTCCAACTCTGCATGAGGTACAGAGGAAATCAATATAATAATTTCCAGTGGAGGTGAGATTAGTTTGTCTCCTGCTAGCTTAGCCAGTGAGAGTAGCTGCCTCTGAACCATGACTGAGGCCCCTCACCTGGGTGGGAGGGCAGAGCAATGGCTTTGATAGCCGGGGCCTGTTTGCAGCGTTCAAGCTGCTCATGGTGCCACTGACTTTTAGAATAAACCCAACGCTTCAATGGGTTGAGAGGCTGGGCCTGAATCCCTTAGACATATTGGGCTCCACAGCTCAGTCTTTGGGTCCTTGGTGCTCCCTGGGCAGGGAGTGGAGTGAGAAAGGGGGCAGCCATCACATTTATTTTAATTCATTTCCCAAGAACAATAGTTAGCCTCAGGCCCCTCCCCAGGCCAGCTGATTGTGAGGATAATTAATCCCCAAGAAGCATCTTGGCTCTCTGGCCTTGCTGCTTGTTCAGGTCCATGCAGGTTTCTCACAATCTGGTAGTGCATATCTGCGTGTTCAAACATTCTGGATAAACAAGGCTCTGAGCATCAGCCAGCATGTGCCAGGCTCTTTTGCTGTCGTATCGGATACACTCAGGCCAATGCAAACTGTCCTACGGAGAAGCTGCTAGCAATGACTGTTGCCTGAAGGGATCTTTGTATTTTTTTTCATACTGGGTGCTCCACTACTTCTGCATTACAGAAATTATTTGATCTCTAAACATGCCACACCTCTTTTCTCTTTGGATCCCCCAAGAGCTGGTTAACATTTTGTCACTGGAACTTTTTTTGAGGAGGTAAGGGAACAAAAATCGCTTTTGGACCAAAATAAAAATGTTTATTTTGGTCTAAATTTTTCAGGTTTTTTACTATAAGAACCAAAATATGTCCATTTTTTCTCCTCTCCCTCCCTATTCCAGGGGAAAGGAGTGTCAAAGTTAGAATCAGGACTCACAATTTGTCAGACCACTCTGTTTTATTAGCACAGCGCTCTGCCAATAACATTCAGAATATGTGAGCGCCCATGCAAGGCTCAAACAGATAAAAGAGCGGGAATTAGACAAAGGGACAAAGATACCAAAACAGTAAAATTCACCTGGGGCACAGCATGCATATTCTATTTCCTTACTAACTGTTATCTAAGGCTAATGCTTCACCAATTGCCCTTAAACGGTGCAATTGTTCTATGTTAATGTCTGTATTCCTGACACCTGGTTGCAACATTCCAACATCTTTGCTTAAAGATACAGACAACATTTCTTTAATCCTTTTTATTTTCACAATATAATTCATTCTACTTTCACAGGAGCAAGGAAGGGGGAGGGAAAAGGAATTTTTCCCAATTTTTATTCTATCAGAAAACTGAACAGTGCATAAAAATGAAAAAAAAATGTGTATTTTGTTTTACATGTTTTGTGGAAAATGTCTAGCATATTTTGATCCACTCAAGATCTCCCAAACCCTACAGGCTCATTGGTTTTCACTGCATCAAGCACAAGTTGTTGTTATGATTACTATTATTTATCTCAGTGGAGGATCTGGAGGCCATACATGCTGAGATCAGGTCCCAAAGTGCCAGGTGCTGCACAATTAAAAAAAAACAAACCCCTTGCCCTGAAGCACTTCCAGGTATGGGGTGGCTGGAAATCTGGAGGGAGCACTGAGGAAAGTGAATGCACACTTACACCAGCACTGATCACACCCTGTGTTTCCCTGGCTTCTCTGTAGAAAGGCACAAGGATGTTCCTGAATCACTCTGGGGATGTTGTCTGCTTTGCCTTGCTGCAGCATGGGAATCTGTTTGCCACAAACACCACAGAAAAGCACAATTGCTATTTTTTTCCTTATTGAAAAGGAGGCTCAATGTGTTTGTATGAAGTGTCTATTTTTATCCCTTCCCATATTGTTTCCTTTAGCTGCATTCACTTCCCTCAATTTCACTCCTTGACTGTTATTTTCTTTGCTGGCTGCAGTTTTTAGCTGACCTGAGGGGGCTGATCCTTTCACTTTCCCAGCTGTGACCTCTCTTCTTGGTATGTACCTATCTCCTGGGCAGCCTGCCTGACCTCTCACCTGCTGGATAGCTGCAGCCTGTGGAGTGTATTCTGCAGACAAGCCATTGTCTTCGCAGCACTGGAACTTTCTCAGGTCATTGAGGGCACCATGCTGTGCAATTGTTATTCCTTTTTCCTCAGTCTCACACACAAAAAACACCCACCCACACAACACTTATGATGCACTGAGGGTGAAATACATTCCTATGCACAAGAGCTAGAACAGGTTTACGCACCCCTCAAGCCCTGCTGAAACCCTAACCATAGAACTCAAGTGGGGCCCAGATCTTGTACTGCACAGATGTTTGGGGACTGGCTGTTCTTCATGGGATGACTCTTATTTGCACCCCAACAAGGCAAGTTATGAATTGACAGGGCAGCATTTGCTATTCATAATCTGCTCTTCTGCTTTCCTTGTTCTTGATTCTCATCTGGGAGTGAAAGGAGCCACAGTCTTTCAATCAAGATGCAGATATAGGACCATGTGACTTCAGTGACCAATGACCTATCAGGAATAATAAGTAGTGAATAGGCTGAAACTTTGTTTGCATAAACTGTCCGAACACCTGTGGATAAGGAAGAAGAGGCCTCATCCAAAGTTCACTGAACGAAATGGAACATTGCCCATTGAGTTCAGAGGGCTTTCTGTGAGGTTATAGAAACCACGTTTGACTATTGAAAGCAAGAAAGGCTTAGAGTCGTTATATGATGTATTGACTACAAACAATTATCTGGCTTGACCTATAAATGCTATTTTCCTTGCTTTCGCTGCTCCCGTGCTCCGAGTGTCCCTAAACTTCTGACTGCCAAAAGTTGTGACTGGAGAAAAGGGGTTGGTTCACATTATAATTGTCCTGTTCTGTTCTCTCTCTCCGAAGCGTCTGGCAGTGGCCATTGTCAGAAGACAGGATTCTGGGCTAGATGGACCATTGGTCTGATCTGGTGTGCCCATTCTTAGGTTCCTGTCCCTCTTTCTAGAACTGGTCAGAAAATGCTTTATATTTCATTTAAACTTATGATATTTTTTTGTTGATCTCCAAAACAATTCAGCTAAAATCTATCAAGATATGGAAAATGTTGGCCCTAAAGTACCAATAAAAATAACAAAATTGGCTGAATATTTATAAAACAAAATGTCTGCAAATATTTCAAGGAATGCAGACCCTTTCCAACATTTTTTTTTCCTTGAAAATGCAATTTTCCATCAAAAAAAGTTTCAGCTGAAATGTTTGTGCAACCCCACTGCTGTGGCCATTGCTGAAATGCCCCTTTTCTCCTTTCATCACTGTGTTTTGCTCATCTCCAGCCCAAATGTCCATCACACCATCTGATTTGGATTATAAAATTTTTACAAGGATGGTTTTTGCAGACAGGCAGACGGGTGAGTACATGGTAGCACTTCCCAGAACATGCACATTAAGTGAGGAACTGTCGTTTCCCCCCCATTGCCCTCTTACGCTGGCACTCCATTTCCATTTAAGGGAGGTGGGGGGAGAATTGCAGCTGAAATCTTTGATAATTGTCCGAGGCATTGTTCCCAAATTGCCTCTGATTGCCACACTGGAGCTGCCGGGGCTGCATTTTTATAACCTGCTGGGTTGTATTTTGCTATTTTTAATATTTTCTTATGATGGAGATTGCTTATTGCCATGCAAAGTAGGTCAGAACCTTAGCGAAGAGCTTTTTATATACTCTGCTTTTTGAAGCTGTGAAGTGCTATGATCCTTCTGTTTCCTCTTCCTTCCCCCCCACCCTGCTCCTTTCTCCAGAAGCACACTGACATCCAACTACTTTAAACCACTGGGTTTGAACAGCAAATTATAAGTTAAATTATAAATAATGCTTAGCTTTCCTGGGCTCTGCCTATTACACCAGACTTGGAGAGACTCACCCAGTCTGTCTCGCAGCCAGGCCAATGCAGTCATTATGACTACAGGGTGCCTGGCTGCATTGATCGGCTTGAAAAATGCATGAGTATGCGCCCTTGTCAAGCAGCGGTTTCAACAAAACTGAGCAGGAACTGAGCAATGACTGCAGTCTGGGTAGCCATGATATCCCTGACTTGGGGGGCAGAGGGTGGGGGAGTGCAGCTAGCTCAACAGAACACAGTTACATGATATCCAGGGTGCAAAGAGGTCTCCCCAAGATGGGATCTGGGAAGACCCTAGGAACTGCAAAGAGACAAGAGCTCGTTGGATGGGGATGTAAACAAGCTCTTATTAGGAGGTCAGGTGCACAGGCATTCAGACCATGCTGATGAGCATAGTATAGAGAGCTCATATTGTAATAGACAGGGAAAGAATATGACACAGTAGATGAGAGAGAGAAGGAGGGGAAGCTTATGTGATGCTAGATAGATATTTTGATAGTGTGGTTTTTATGGGGATAGATAGACATTGGGTTATTTATGGTGATAGATAGATCACTAGTATCATACTGTGCTGCTTTTATATATATAAATATAAAATTTTATAAATATAAAACCCCCCTCTCACCCCTATGGGTGGTATGTGTCTTCCTCAAACTCGGGTCCTCTATCAGAGGCCTGGGAGTTTGAGGGTTCTGCGCTGTATCTTAGCTGTTCCTAGCACTGCACTCTTCTGGACAGAGAGCTCAGATGTTGTTCCTGGGATCTGTTGGAGCCACTCACCCAGTTTAGGAGTCACAGCCCCGAGTGCTCCTGCCACCACTGGGACCACTTTGGCCTTCACTTTCCACATCCTCTCTAGTTCCTCTTTCAGGCCCTGGTACTTCTCCAGCTTCTCATATTCCTTCTTCCTGATGTTGCTGTCACTTGGCACTGCTATATCTATCACCATCGCTGTCTTCTGGTCCTTATCTATTACCATGATGTCTGGTTGATTGGCCAGTACCTGCTTTTCCGTCTGGATCTGGAAGTCCCACAGAATCTTAGCCCTGCTGTTCTCCACAATCTTCTGTGGAATCTCCCATCTGGTCTTGGGAGGATCTAGCCCATACGCTGTGCAGATGTTCCTGTACACAATGCCAGCCACTTGGTTGTGCCGTTCAGTGTATGCTGTTCCTGCCTGCATCTTACATCCTGCCACTATGTGTTGGACTGTCTCTGAGGCCTGTCTGCACAGTTTGCACCTTGGGTCCTCTCTAGTGTGGTAGACCCCTGCTTCAATGGATCTGGTGCTCAGTTCCTGTTCCTGTGCTGCTATGATCAGTGCCTCAGTGCTGTCTTTTAGTCCAGCCCTTTCCAGCCACTGGTAGGATTTCCCAATGTCAGCCACCTCAGCTATCTGTCGATGGTACATCCCATGCAGGATCTTGTCTTGCACTTCTTCTGCTTGGTCTTCCTCCCATTGTTTTTCTGTTTTAATTTCATAATTTTATCAAGGAACAAAGCATATCAAACCCTTCATTTCAGGAATTCTGAGCAGGGTTAATAACATATAGCTTCAATTTTAGAGAGCCCCTTTCTCCCCAAGGGACCCTAAGCTATTTCACTCATCACAAGAATGCAACTGACTCTGGGCTGGAACATGGAAGCTTTGAAGAGAAATGCTAGCTAACATCTTGAAACAAGACAAGGAAGAAGAAAACTAGGAGTAGCTTTGGGAAGACAATATAATTACTTATAATTTGGCTAATTGGCTCCTGTCCTTGTGTATGGATCCCCATCATGGGGAATAAAACCTGGAATCTTCAATGCCAATATCCAGGCATCTCCCAGTTGAGCTAAAGGAGTGAAATCATCACGTAACAGCAGTAGCAGGCTGTTATCTTCTATACTGCTCAGTCAGTAGAGGAGGGTGTGACAGATTTAGCTATCATGGATTTACAAGTGCCATAGGATCTTCCATTACCACAGTAGGTCAGGGCTTCCCCTGAAAGTGGGATGTTTCAAATGCTGGTATCTCCTGAGTGCAGGTCTGAATAGATGTGACAGAGGTAGCATTGCTGCAGTATTTCCTGTGAGCATTTCAGAAGGGAGCGGACAGTCTCCAATTGCCTTTGCTTACAGTTCAAACCAAGGAATCTAAAAACTGCTGTCTAAGCCAGTGGTTCCCAGCTGGGGTTCTAGGGCTTCCTCGGGGGTCCGCCAAGGAGGGCCAGTGTTAGACTCACTAGGGTCCAAGGCAGGAAGCCAAAGCCCCACCACATGGGGCTTAAGCCCGAAGCCCTGAGCCCCACCTCCAGGGCTGAAGCAGAAGCCTGAGCAAAGTAGTTTCATGGGGCCACAAGCAATTGCTCTGCTTTCTACCCCCTAACGCTGGCCCTGGCTTTTATATGCAGAAAACCAGATGTTGTGGCACAGGTGGACCATGGAATTTTTATAGCATATTGGAGGAGGGGCCTCAGAAAGAGAAAGATTGAGAACCCCGTCGCTAAGCCATTGCTATGGCACTCCCCTTGCTGCACCAACAGGTTTCCATGCAGGTGTAATGTATAGAGGGGAGCTTATCTGAGAGCCTTGAGAGTACAGAAGGCTGAGTGTGACCCATCAGTCAGCATCAAAGCAAAGAAACCCCATTTCAGCTCAGTAATTTTCAATAATTTATGATTTTCACTTAGTTTCCAGAGCGTTATTACTGTGCTTAATATCATTTACAAATTACACATGATCCCATCAATTCTAGAAAAGCGAGGGAATGTCTGGGAGATGTTAAAAAAAATCAAACTTTATAGCGTAAATGGGAATTTATGGCCCTGGGCTGGCTGGCTCAGCAGTGAGGTACACAAGTTACCCACATGTCGTTTATGTGGCAGTAGGCCCCAGCTGAGATCAGGGCCCCACTGCACGAAGTGCTGTACAAACCCATATTAAGAGACAGCCCCTGCCCCAGAGAGCTTATGTTCTAAATAGACAAGTCAGACAAACGGTGGGAGGGGAAGTGACTGGCCCAAGGTCACCCAGCAGGTCAGTCGCTGAACCGGGAATAGAATTCAGAGTCTCCGGTCTTATCCCGTCTTATCCTAGACCACAATGCAGCTCTAATGATGCAAATTGCTAAAGATACGGGTGTACACCCATTCCGATCACTAAGGCTGTGATATTGTGTAGACGTGCGGACTCACCCCTGCGGCGCCTCCTGCTGTGACTTCCAGGAATTAGCTCTTTTTCCAGCTCCGGAGCGCCCTTTGTAGGCTGGTGATCTGCTTGTCCTCTGGCCCTGTGTCCCTCCCTGGAGCCAGTGCCCTTTTACCTGGGGTGCTGCCCCCTGACAGTAACCCCTCAGTCTTAGGGTCTCCGCTCCCCAGGGAACCCTCACCCACTATTCCCACCCCACCTCACCTCAGTATCAGGCTACTGCCAGTCATCGTCCAGCCCCACGCCCTGGGGCAGACTGCAGTATCAGCCATTCATCGCTGGCAAGGAGGGTTTGTATCTGCTGCCTTGGCCTACCCCTACCCCTACCTCTGGACTGCCTCTGCAACCCCCAGTACCTATTAGCCCAATGCTAGGCCACAGCCTGGGGCTTTCCAGGCTGGAGTTCCCCAGCTCCTCTGCCTTTCCCCAGCCCTGCTCCCTGCAGCCAGGCCCTTCTCCCTCTACAGACACAGGAAGACTGCCTGGGCCTCTGGCTCACAGCCTTTTATAGGGGCCATCTGGGCCTGATTGGCACATGGCCACAGCTGAGCCTACTTTCCCCTAATCAGCCCAGGCTTCTTGCCCCAGCCACAGCCCTCTCCTGGGCTGTTTTAAGCACTTCAGGGCAGGAGCAGAGGACCACCCTGCTACGTACTGCCTAATAAAACAAATTAGGCTGGTGCTCAGTGGCCTCTATCCTCAGCTGCAACAGGGCTGCACTGCATTGCACTGCCAGAGCAAAGCATCCATAAATCCAGCATGCCCACCAAAGGGATGATTGCCGCCATGTATGCCAATGCATCACCATTCCCCTCTCCCTCGCCAGTGTATGGGGTGTGATGCAGGGAACGGGGTTGAGGCCTGAATGTCCCTGCACCTTAGAGATCCCCAGCTGGGGACCAGCCCTGCCCAAAACAGCCCCAGGGTCAGGGAAGTGCAAAAAGGGGCCCCAAGCTGACCTGGTGCATTCCCTGTCCTTAGCTGCACCATGCACTTCTCAGCAGCAGCTGGGGATCAGGACCAGTATCTGCCATGTGTAGGTGTGCGATGGATTCCATTGCCTGGGCCACGTAGTAGATTCAAGAATGGAACCCAGGAGTATCGACTTCCAGTGCCCTGCTCTAATCACCAGACAAGCCAATTTTGAAATGCACTGGAATCCCTCCCACTTCGACCCCTGCCGTCCCAAAATGAGTCCTGGGGTTTGCACTTGTAATTCATTAGTCATTCTTTGCAGGCATCAGAAAAAACATCTGCTGAGTAATAACGTACTGTAGGAGTGCATTAGAGCCAGATAGCCACATCTCTCCTGTGTGGGGCAGGGCAGGGGTTGGGGTCACATCCTCCCTGCACACACGTATCTCTCAGGGTGCCTTGGGCTACTTAGCCTACATTACAGACTCCTGGCTTTGTCTCTTCCCACACGTTCATGATAGTCGATGGAACCTGACAGAGAAGCTTGTGTTGCCAAACAGGCCCAGAGCTGTTTGTCTTCTCACCTCTCAAAAGCTGTCCACTTTCCTTTCTTCGTCCCTCACATCCTTCCCCTCCACAGGAGCAGAATCCAATAGATGTGTGAATAGTCTTGCCTTCTTCTGGGAGGATGGTTTTCCCCACCCTCCCTTTGAATTCAGAATCATACCTTCTATTTTCCTGCGCTGAGAATGCCCCAGCCACTAAGCTAGCCCCACCCTGCGGCTGGGGAGAAGCTTGAGTGCTCAGAGTTGCATTGTCTCTCAGGACAGTGGGGACAGGTCAAAGATAATTGCTCCATCTTCACCAAAACCACAGCAGCTCCATAGTCCATCCTAAAGCATTTCAGCAAGGCAGATGCCTACAAAGGAAGGTAGTGGAAATAAGCCCTTTTTTTTTTTCACATTCTGAGTAGGGCTGGCAGCAGGTGCCTGGCTAACAATGCTGCAGGCAGGCACCTTACCCCCAAACTGTTGGCACAAGGATGGCAACAGTGCAAGGTGCCTAGCCCCATCCTGCCAGCTTGCACCCCACTCACAAGGCAGGAGGCAGGATACGCAGAGTGGAGAGATGATGCAGATTTCTGCTCAGCAGTAACTGGAGTGAGGCCTTGGGTTGGGCATATTACAGACTAGACCAAACTAGTGGCAAGGGAAGGTGTATTTTCAGCCTCCAGAGAGTTAAAGTGACATCTAATAATAACAATCGCCCCCAGTCTCCAGCCAGGGCCCTTTAAATACAGCCTTTGCTTATTCTGTGCATTATCATCTGCTCCCCTCTCTCATTAGCCCAGTTGCTCACTTCATTGCCCCATTGGTTTACTCTAGATGTAGCTGCTGAGTTCGCTGTGGACATCCTCCTACCTGACATCCCTGGAGCCCAGCCACCATGATGGATGGATTGGCTGGGAAATGATTGGCACTTACTACCCACATCTCCCTCAGGCCTGCCCCCCAGCCACTGAACATTGATCTCACTGGGCCTATGCCAGGACCCAGGAAGCAGTGAATTCTGTGCAGAGGCCCAGCACAAAGCCTGGGCATCACTGAAGCTGTGTTTTGAAGCATTAATTATAGCTTAGGCCTCTCTGCAATTGGCTGACTTGTGCCTTTCACTGAATATGGGGAACCACCTGAGCGACTCAGCAGTGGGACATCCGGTGGCATGGGAGATGAGAGGTGAAGCTGTTGGGTTCTGCCAGCTAAACTTCTGTAGGCTGCAGGCCTGCAAAATGCACACACTGGTTTCAGTTGAAACAGGTTCCAGCCCTGCCTATGCATCCACTTGCCCAACTCGCAGGTTTAGCAGCTCAGTTCTGATCCATCCGCATGGGGTCTGGAGCATGCTCTGAGGTGGCCCAGATCCCTGTCTAAAGGGGCTGGGCAGAGCTTTCAGTGTGAAGGCAGGGACGCAGGGCCACTGTTTCTCTTCTCAGTGGGCAGCAGCTGGTTGTCAGTTCAGTGACATTTCCTTCAGGGGCTTTGCCTGCTGATCGCCCTAATAGACAAGAACAAAAGCTCTTTCGTTGCAAATGTTTCCACCGTTTGCCAAGCTGGGAGGCTGGGTCCCGCCAACCCAGATTTGATTTTTTTAATTGTTTTTGTTTTGTTTTGTCATTTCTGAAAGAGAGGGGGAAAAAAAAACCCTTTTCCCATTCTCCTCCTCCTCCTCCTCATTAACTCTGCATCCCAGGCGAGCTCGGGATTGTGAAATTTCTTTTGTGTTACTGGTGTCAGAATAATCTTCACCATGGCAACACAGTATGGTTTCACAGGCACCAGGACTGGCAAGAGCCTGCCAAGATTCCTACAGGAAGTTAAAAATCCACGGGCAGGAGGAGAGGGGGCTGGCACAGAGCAAGGGGAAGAAGTCTGAAATGCACCTTGAAGGAATTCTTTAATGGGAATTCTTAAATGGTGTTTGTTTATCTTGTCACATTTTCTTTGGGGTTGGGCTGTGGATGAGGCATCTGCAAAGGCCTGGAGAGTTAGGGAGCAGTGAGTGAGTTGATGCCTGCAGCAGATCGTGAGGGGACCAGCTTACCAAATATCCTTGGAGCTGCTGAATACCCAGGGGCCTGGGTTTGTTCATTTTTTTCCAGCAGAAGGAAAAAATGACCCTTAAAGGGAAGGTTTGAATTCCTGCTCCAGCCGGGTAGCACGCTGCCTGCAATTCCTGGGCAGAGTACAGGGGCTTGCAGGGACAGCACCTAGTGAGGGAAGGCTTGGAGTCTGGGTTTGTATGAGCATTCTCCAACTTAGGGTCTAAGATTCTGCTTTGGAATGCTCTGACTCCAAGTTCCAGGCCTACGCAAAGGGGGACTTCTGCCTCAACATATTGTGAGCTCTTGGGTTAAGGACTGTCTCTCTGTTCTGTGTATGTACAGCACCTTGCACAGTGGGGTCCTGCACCATGGCAAGGACTCCTAGGTGCCAGCGCAGCACAAACCTGCATTGCAGGACTGTGTCCACCATGGAAACCAAGAAGGGGGCCATTCATGGGGAGTGTGTGTGTGCACACGCATGTATGTGTGAGCATTCTTAGCTGGCCTAGAGATGCTCATATGCACTATGTTAGGTTCCCACCTTCTCTCTCCCTGCCAAGCCATGCTGATATCTCATTTCAGGTGGGAGGGACCCTGTTGTGCTTTCTACCTAGAGATTATGTTGGGGAAGGGATACAGATGATCAAAAGTGCAGCTTCCTACGGCATTCTTTAATTATCCTTCTCACCAGGTTCAGATGCCAGCAAGTCTCTGCAGAGAAAACAGTCCTTTGTTATCTAATAACTTACAGAGAGCTGTGATTTACATACAGCACAAGGAACAGAGAGAACCCAAGGAAAATGCCTCCCTCTGAACATCAGAGAAGCATTTGATTGAAAAAACTCACCCTGGCCAACTTCTCTGCTTAGAGTTTTCTAATAGTATCTGGGACAAGTGGGACATGCAATTCTTCTCTTCTTAAAGGAACCATTCTCAAAAGAGTCTTTCAACCAAGCTGTGTCCCTCTGTCCTGTAAAAATGACATTTATATATTGTCTTTCATGCCAAAGTACCTAGATACTATGGTGATGTATTCTCTGAAAGATCTGCAGTAGGTAAATAGGTGTCTGTGATGTGATATATACACACACATATATATATTTTCAAGGGGCTTGTGTACAATTGCATTCTTATGTCCAGAAGGCCCTGTTCTGGGAAAGCCGTAAGTCTAGCGGTTGTGAGGGGAAATGCAGGGATGTGTCTGAAATCAATTGGTTCAGAATGGTGCATAAGTGGCTAGCTGAAGCTGGAATGAGCTAGATTGGATATTAAGTGGAAATGTTTTGATATGGGTAAATATACACTGGCTGCAGTCAATACACTGAATATATTACTGGACTCCATGGAAAGGTACCGTGTTATCTGCAAACAGATTATTTTTAAGTGAAAAGACAGTGGCAGATGCTTAAATGCATTGACTTGTTGAAAATGTACAGATCTGGATACAAATGCAATAGAGTGCTATCAGTTAGGTGTCTCGGCCCATCTGCGTAGAGTAGCTATTGATTTTAGCTGATATGTATTGATTCCAAGAAAACTACCTGCTTTGAAAATGAACTTCCAGTAATTTCAGGGAAAATACAATATGCAGTCTCCATTGCAGGGCTGCCTTGTTTTGTTAAACATGCCTTGTGTGTTTGAAATACAAAGCAAAGCCAAACAAATACCTCAGAGGAAAATAAAATGCATTGATTCTCAGAATGGGAATAATGGCCTCCGTTAAAAGCTTTTGGCGCCGTTAACATACATTGCTTTGAATAAGGATCTCTCTCCAGCTCTCTCCTCCCACACCTACTACAACTAAAATTGTTTGAATAGGGAGGTTTGGGGCTAAAATGCAAAACATTTTCTGCACAGGCATCAATGTTGTGTAATGCTGTTTAAATGTCACTGAGACAGATGTTTCAGAAATAACATAGATCAGAGGTTCTCAAACTGTGGTCTGTGGCCCACCAGTGGTCCATGAGCTCCATTCAGGTGGTCCGCGGATAGTTCCCTCTAAGGAGTGCACCTGGGCGGCCACACATGTGAGAATGAAGGGCCACCCACCTAATTAGTGAAGCCATGTAGGCCTGGACCCTGAAGAAGATGCACATGTAAGATGCGGTGATGGTCTTGAGGGGAATAGGGGGTAGGTGGGAGGAGGCAGTGGGGTCAGAAGAGGGGGTGGGGGGAATTTGGGACTTGCAGGGCTGCAGCAGCCAGAGAAAGAAGCAACTTTCCCCAGCTCCAGGGCTGTGGTTGCCGGGGAGAGATAGCCCTACTTCCTAGCCCCAGCTCTGTGGTGGGGGAGAGACCACGCTCCATCCCAGCCCCAGTTCTGTGGTGGGGGAGAGACCCCCTTCCTTTCCAGCCCCAGCTCGGGGGCTTCCGCGGCAAGGGAGAGAGGGCACATCCATTGCATTAGAAAGGTAGAAGTACTGATCTGAACATATGAGTTGTGTGCTTTTATTTCTATAACAAAAAAGGTTAATTATTATTGTTTTTTATATATAGTGCTTTTATCCAAAGAGCTTTACAGAAGTTAGTTAACTGTACAAACAACATTTGGAAAGATCATTTAGTGCTCCACCGACACCTCAGCAATTTTCAAGGAGTCCTCAAAAAAAAAAGTTTTTGAGAACCACTGGCACAGATTAAACGGGTATAGATTCATAGATATATAGATTTTTAAGCCTAGAAGGGATCATTAGATCATCTTGTCTGACCTCCTTTATAACACAGGCCATAGGATTTCACCCAGTTATTCTTGCATGGATAGAGCTACTTTATTTAAATAACATTGGTGCGTTTCTTTTAATTTTTCCAGAGCAGTAGTAACTCACTGATCAGGTATTTGAGGGCTCCATGTCTGGAGAAGGTTAATGTCTATCTGCGCTCTGCTCTGTGAGGGGCCTATGCATTTGGCACTCTGAGCGATGTATTGGAATCTATACAGCCTCCCCTCTGTCAAGGTTGATCCTTCTGTCCACAGAAGTGAGGGGGAGTTTTGTCTCATGTAGTTAGTGGCAACAGAGCCATACACAATGGTCTGAGGCTGCCTCTTCCTGAGGACACTCGATACATGTGGTGTGTGTGTCGGCATCTGTGCCGAATGCCCAAAAGGTGCATCACTTTGGATTCTCTGCACTGGAAGGACAAAGTGTATGATTGGCTGCGGCCAACCTTAAAATGGTGGCCAAGCTGGTTAGAGACTAGGCACCTCGCTGTGGAGGGGAGCAGAGGAACTGGCATCCCAGATCAATGTAAGGGCTAATCTAGTTCGGTCTTGTATGTTGATGTAAGGAACCCATCATTATGAAATAACCTGCCTGCTGGTGGTTAGCTCACGTCTTGAAGCATGAGGGTTCATGTTGTTGTTATTCTTATTCAGCAGGATCCTCCTGTCTAATGCAGTAGTGGGAGGGCTTGGAAGTAAGAGAAAATGGCAGAGACAAACTGACCCTTTCTCACCAGCCCGCCGCAGAAGATGCCTGTCCTAGCTCTCACATTCTGTAAGACTGAGCCATGTCATTTTACAACCTTTTCCCTTCCCTTTACAAAACTCCCTAAGAATGTTCTACCAAAGAACTTACAAAGCAGAAAGTGCCTCCGTGCTGTGCAGGTTGCTGGATTCCTCCAGCTTTCCCCCACTGCCCACCCGCCTGTCCCACAGGTGGGATATTTTCTCTTGCGGTTATTTTAATTGCCAGAGAATGGCAGGTAACTCAGTAGGAGGTCGTGGCTGGCCTGACCTATCAGAGCTGCTCTGTTTAGATCAACAGGCAGGGAGAACATCTGGGAGAACAAGTTCTAGTCTCTCCAGTGAGTCCTCACTGTTAATTAAAGGTATTAATTGGCACACAGCCTGCTTACTTCTACAGCCGGAGCTGATGCGATGGCCTCTGAAGTGCATGGTAGCAATTAGAGATGCAGTGAGTTTTTCTGAAATCACTAGCATAGTCAGAGAAAAAGGAGAGCACTGATCATTGGCCCAGGACGTCTCTGTGCTGGGAGCCGACTCTGAGTCAAACAGAGGCAGAGAGACCTGAAGTGGGTTCCCAGAGGAAACCCAGAGAGCTTGTGGCACGTTTAGGGTTAGAATCGATGACTGCCTCGGCAGGACTAGAATCTGGAGTCCTGACCTCTATTCAACCTGCACTAACCCCAAGAACACACTATTTATAGACTAAGGATTTTCAGGCTGCATAGGAACCTTGGATTTGGGCAGTGGGCTAGTGACAGACCACAAACTGCAGTGGTACCCTTTTGTCAGTGATGAGAAGGAGAATACCTAGTCACTAGTGGGGCTCAGGACAGCCTGGTATGTCCTCGTGGGGAGGGCTGTGCAAAAGCCGAGCTGTTAAGGAATGTTCCCCATCATAAACCTAGGGAGACTTATAGGACTTGTGCCGTATTGCACCTGTTTCTTCCACCCCCAGGAAAAAAAATCCACAGAAACTTGACATACCATTTTCTCACTCACTCACTCTTCTGTGGAGCTCCAGAAAAAGGGACCCAGCAACATCTCAGTGATTGTCTCTTCCTGGATGCTGAAGGGTGGGTTAAGGCTGGAGATTTCAGCCTCAGGCCTGAATTTCTGTCAGGACCCTGGACCTAATGTTGTTAAAGTCTTCTTTGCAGTGTAATTTCTGAACATAGTCTGGGAGCGACATGAAAATTAGATCTAATAATGAATGATTACAACTTTCAAGTTAAGTCTAGTTGGTTGACTAATCAATTTGGTTAAGTGAAAATCCATAGCAAATGAGTCAGCTGCAGTACAACATTTCTCCATCCAATTTAAATTAAAATCACCAACCATAATAATTTCACAATTATTCTGTGAGGCTGCACCAGGGACTTGACCCTTGAGATGGAAAATTTCAAGGAGTGCAGAAGATGGACCAATGGGGTGTGGGAGAACGCCAAGTGTAACAGGCTTTGCTGCTGTCTGACAACCCAGTCAATGCCATGGAGATCAGAAGGGGTGGTCCTGAGAAGAGGGGCAATGGGGGAGACACAAAAGGCGCAGAATGGGATTTTTCTAGGTCTGTAAACAGCACTAGAAGCTCATCCTTTTCTGGCCTGATTAAGTACTATCTTTTCAGAGGTAGGGCCAAACTCTATGCTGGTGTAAATTGGCCTGTGGATGCCAATGGAGCGGCATTGATTTACTCCAGCAGCAAATTTGGCCCCATTGGCTTTTAGCTAAATTCAGCTTTTGGAATGAAACAACAATTATATTTTTTGGGGAAGTGAGGGAGAGGGCCATTTTCTGGTGGAAAAATATTTCCGATAGCTCTGCTCATTGGTGATTGTAAAGTGCATTGAGATCCTCTGATTGCAGGTGCTAATGCACCTCCTGGGAAACCCTCTCACCGGAATACTAGCAGAAGGAAAGGCACTGACACAGACCAAGTGAGTTGCTTACACCGCCGAAGCAAATCAGTCTTTGCTGTATTCACACACTCGAGCCTCATACCTGTTGACTGGCTTCCATCTCTGATGCATCTGTATCGATTCTGCAGCCTCGTGCATTATTCATCCCAGCACCAAAGTTTACAAAGAACTGAACCTCAACTCTGCTTGTCCTCTCCCCACAACCCCCCCCCCGAATAAATCCAACCTGTCAAAGGCTTAGTCGTTATTTATAAAGAAGCAGCAAAGGAGTCGGAGAGGGGAGTCCGGTCCTGTGGATCAATTTGTAATTTCTCTTTTTTGCTGTGGCAGAACTGTGAAGGATGCGAGCATTAAATCCCCAGGAAAGTCGCCTGTGCAGCAATCTTTAGTAGCCTGAATTATTTATTTGTGTGAGGTTGTGCTACACACCAAACAACACCAACACAAGACCATTGCAGTCGGCTTCGGATAAGGAACGAGTTTCAAATTTTGGGAATGCTATCTGCTGATTAGAAGAGAGAACTGGGAACCAAGAATTCCCAATTTATAATCCTGCCTCCTCCTGTAACCACAGGCAAGTCACTTTGCTCTCTCTGTACCTCAGCTTCTCCATCTGTAAAATGGAGATAACAGTGCTTGCCTCACACAGAGTGCAGAGAGAAGTGGATTAAGCTGAAGACTAATGAGTTAACACCATACAGCATTTTTTTCTCTATGAATCTGTTGCAAAACACATTTGAAGTTAATGGAAAGACTCCCAATGACTTCAGCAGGCTTTGGATCAGGCCCCGTATAAAGGCTAAGTATTGCAAAATTCTGTTGTCTGCAGGAATAGGTAGGCCTGGACAGAGAAGGACTTAGAGGGTAATGTGCACAGTCTCGGAGTCTCAGTCAAGCTGAGTGAGGACAGGGTTTGGTGTAACACCAGGAGCACTGGCAGAGAACCATGTTCTTGCCAGACAGCTGTGCTGGTTAGATGCACCTTTCAAAGACCATGTCAGAGCTCTCTCTGGGTGCCTAGTAGCTGCCGTATTTATCTGCACAGTCACTGCACTGCAAGGATCTAACTCAATTGCTTTGTAATGTGTTTTAGAGATGCCTTTTCAATGTAAGCAGTGCTCTTTGAAACCCAGTTCTGTGCTGGTATATTCAATGTCCTCACAAGCAATAGAGCTGAGCAAAGACAGCAGATGAAATAAACTCATGCCTCTCTTTAATGGAGTTCCCAGCTAGGCCTTGAGACCCAAAGTAGGCTTAGCAAACTGGTATCCAGGCTGTGCCTTAGCATTCAGGGTCTGGGTCTGGGAGCCCTCCACCCTGTCACTCAATGCTGAGGAAGAAGCAAAGTTTGCATCTAACTCCACTGTGAAAAGCACATCACTCTGAAAGTGCAGAAACCTCAGGGGATCTGCAGCCGCTGACCCCAGTCTGAGGAGAATAAACCAAAGTTCCCAGTCATTGGGGAAGGAGGAGCAGTCCGCGTGATCTTGCTCTTTTGGCTGGTGAGAAGCTCTCAATGATGAAAGATTTACACATGCCTGGAGCATACCTGGGAGCGAAAAAACACTGCAGCTTCTCTCTAGCTTCTGACATGGAACCAAAGCCATGAACTCTGCCCAGGGAATTCTATGATTCCCACTTGCTAGTGCAAGAATTACAGAACAGGCAGCAGAGTGATGCCAGCATGCGCTCTCTGGCAGCAAAGGCCTCTCCTCAGCAAGACACTGAGCACATTACTGAGGTAATGAATTAAATACTCAGCACCACCGACGGATCTCGGAGTACCCTAGCACTCAGATGCCAAGTTGTCAAGCCTGGTACTGGCTCTCAGACAGACAGCGGGTAGATTTCAACCCCTCTGAGAGGTAGGCATTTTGCGCTGCATAGTATTTTCTGGTACCTGCCTATTTATTGGTATTACCTGTGGCAGAGCTCTGACCTTTCCCCCGTGGCTCCTGCGCTTCCAGGCAGTTTATGCTAGCCTCAGTGGCTCACTGAGACCCTCCACGTAGCTCTTCTCTCTCTAGGGCCAGGGTTACAGTCTACTGAGCCCTTTTCATCACAGGCCTGCAAGGAGGTTGATGAGAGAACTCCCACAGTCTCTGTTGTCCCTGGGGGCTTATTTCAGGACAGTTTAGCCTCCTGTCCTGACAGGGGCCTGACTTCCCCTCCCAGGAGATGTTCCTGTAGTGGTGGGTTGGGGGGAACCCGGGCCCGCCCTCTACTCCGGGTTCCGGCCCAGGGACCCCAATGGTGGCAGCTGTTGGCAGCCAACCTTTCACTGCCAGAGTTACTACATTTCCCTGGGCCACTTCCCCACAGCTTTCCTGCTTCTCCCTTCTTCACCCTTACCTTAGGGCTCCCTTACCGATAGTTTGAGGGTGTCTTCATTAACCAGCCCTTCAGCCACACTTCCTCTCCTCTGGCTCCCTGGCTCTCCCCTGCCTGACTGGAGTGAGCCCTTTTTTATAGTATCAGTGGGGCCTTAATTAGAGTCAGGTGGTCACATTAGCTTAATGGCCTCACCTGACTCTTTGCAGGTTAATTAGAGTCATGTGTTCTCGTTAGCCTGGAGCAGCCCCTGCTCTGGTCAGTCAGGGAACAGACAACTGTTAATCCAGTGGCCAGTATATCTGCCTTCTGCTATTCTGCTGTACCCAACTGGCCTGGGTCTACCACATACCATATCCTCTCAAAGCCCTAGTCATTGTGCTAGGAGCTGCACAGACAGACCACGTATCAGAGGGGTAGCCATGTTAGTCTGGGTCTGTAAAAGCGGCAAAGAATCCTGTGGCTCCTTATAGACTAACAGACGTTTTGGAGCATGAGCTTTCGTGGGTGAATACCCACTTCGTCAGATGCATGTAGTGGAAATTTCCAGGGGCAGGTATATATATGCAGGCAAGTCCCTGCCCTAGATAACATAGTCCACTTTGGTCTGCTCCCCTTCCCCTTAGACAGCACTGCACAGCTGGATGAGCTTATTACCCAGGGGGTTTCACCTTCCATTGAGGCATCCTTTCTTGGCTGCTGCCAGGATGGGGAGGACAATGGACTCAACAGACCATAAGTCAGATCTGACATTGGAAACTCCATGTACTCCTAATCAAATCCTTAGGATGCCCCCAAACAATCCACCCGCCCTCTTTTCTGCTTCTGCCCTGCCAGATATTTGTAGGTGTTCACAAAATCCCCTCCATTAGTCAGCCATTCACCTTGCTAAAATCTCCTAGTTAATCTGAATCCATGTGCTGTTTCACCGTGAGGTTGCTGCATGGCAAACTTGTATGTTTCATGAAAATAGAAAGGGTTTGCTCTAGTTCTCTTTACAGACACTGCAAGAAAATCACCATCCATCTTCCAGGCCTCAAGGCAAGTTCTCAGTGACACCCCTTTATGACTGATTCAGCCCAGACTCTAGGTCTGACAATACTTCTTGTGGATTTATCCTAATAAATACTGAAATAAATTTCTTTTTCTCTCATTTAGAAAAGAGCTTCTGTCTGATGGAGGAGAAGCCTTCAGACACATTTTTGAGAACAGGGTCAAATGTCAGAGAGCACTAGGCCAAGAGAAGTCTATTTAATGCAGCAAACACATGGTCTCTCCAGTTACACTTGCTGGAGATCAATTGTTTTTAAGTTTCAGAATGAATGTCTCCTTAGTTCACCTTTGCCGGACTCTAGGACTGCTATATTTTATTTTCATTTTGTGTGAGTAAAAGATATATTCTGTTCTGTTGGAAAAAAATCCTGAAAGCCATTTAGAAATCAAACAACTGTGGGAAATTCTGTTCTTCAGGTTGGAAAAAGATGTGGTGATCTCCTTTGAAGCCTTCTGATGATGAAGAAATAATCAAAGTGGGAACCTGCTGGGCTATTCTCTCTCCAAACCATTCCTGAGAAAAACCCAAGCTAGATTCGACAGACAGATAGCTGGGTGGATATATGTGTTAGATAGATAGATGCCACTATCAAATACACTTGAAGGAATCATTCTGCACTGGCTAAGGGAGCCATTTCTGCATTTCTCTTCTTTGACTGAGTAACCACGGCCAAACCTCTTGGATGGCAAATTTCTCTTTGCCATGAATGAAATGTCACTGTCTCAGAGCCAGGGATGTTGGCAAAGAAGGTTTCTATTCCCAATCTTTCTCCAGGATTTGTGCGTGTGAAAGAACAAGAGAGGAGGGGGAACTGACACTATGCAGATGCATAATGCATGGAACACAGGCAAATATTCCCATATATTGAAATCACTTAAGTCTCTGTTTCTGTTTTGCTAGTTTCCATTTGTAATGAGTAGGCAGAACAGACAGGGAAGGGCTCAGATGCAGAGTGATGTGTCCAATTAAAAACCTTTGCTGCCAAGTGACTGTACTCTCTAACAAGCACTTCTTTCACTTTAATTGTGTGTGTGTTTGTTTCACTGTAACACACTGGAAAGGGTTGAGTCCAGTTACATCGACTCAGGCTATGCTTGGAACTAAACAGTCTTTAGACAATATGTTTTCCTCCGCTCAGCGGAGATTATTCGGCTATTCTAAATGCCACCATTAATTTTGTGCAGAAACCTGCTATTCGATCTGAGACATGCCAATTTAATAGCTAATATTTAATGATATCGTATACATATATAGCATCTTTCAGCTGTCTGCCCATAGAAGAGCAAGTTAAATTAAAGGCCCAGTATTGCCTTAAGCTGCAGGATGAAGGCCATGGTTGAGAAATCCACTCCCCGGGTGCCATGGAACTGTCCCCAGCAAAGGTACAGCTTGTTTGTTTAAGAGACAGAGCTTTCTCTGGGGCTGGCACAAAGC
Organism: Gopherus evgoodei; assembly: GCF_007399415.2. NCBI lineage: Eukaryota > Metazoa > Chordata > Testudines > Testudinidae > Gopherus > Gopherus evgoodei. The sequence continues at coordinate 19,915,406 of NC_044340.1, read as the reverse complement.
TATGGGACCGACTTCTGGAGAAATTAAGAACTGCCTCCAATCACTGTCCAGTCCATGTGCATGTGTTTGAGCTTGCCTTCAATAACACACACACACAGGACTGCAGACGTGAAATAAATAAATGCTATCTTAAATGAAAAGAAAATCACATCATTTTCTCCTTGGAGAGGTAAGGAGAGAAAGAGAGAATCACACATGACAGATGTCAGTCACGTGGCTTGTGCGCAAACAGGAGGTGCTCAGATCCTGGGGTGATGAGAGAGGGATAAGAACCTGAACAGAATCCCAAAGGACTTGGGAGGAAAATATGGTGGACGTTTAATGGAAAACACAAACTTATACAACGCGGACAGAAGAAAGCACTTTGAAAAATCATGATGAGAGATAGAAGTGCAAGAAATATCAATCTAAAAAAATCGGAACAAAGACTGGTCCAGGCAAATCCTATCCTGTGAGACACAAGACACCAAAGGTGAACAGCTTAGATAATTCATAGATACTAAGGCCAGGAGGAGCTAGAAGAGTAGTCTGACTTCCTGTATAGCACAGGCCAGAGAATTTCACCCCGTTATCCCTGTCCTGAGCTTGGTCACTTGTTTTTGACTAAAGAATCTCTCCTAAAAAGGCCTGCACTCTTGATCTGAAGACATCACAAGGTGGAGAATCCACCACTTCCCTTGTTAGTTTGTTCCAGTGGTTAGTCACCCTCACTGTTAAAAAATTGTCCCTTATTTCTAATTTGAATTTATCTGGCTTTAACTTCCTGCCATTGGTTCTTGTTATGCCTTTCTCTGCTACATTAAAGAGCCCCTTAGTACCTGGTATTTTCTCCATGTGAAGGTACTTACACACTAATCAAATTACCTCTTGATCTTAATTAATTAACTAGCTTGAACCACTACTTCCTCTTCCCTCCTTTCTGGTTCCTATCTGTTGCTGATTGTTTGAGCAAGGCTGGCAAACAGGAAACCCACAGTGCACTATAATATGATACCTCGCCCATCCTCATTTTAAATAGAACGGTCTGCACCCCGCAGAGACCAGCATATGATTCTCCAGCCTCTGCCTGGATCAAGATGGTGCACGTTCCCACTGGACACTGTATTAGCATTGGTGCGTTAAAGAGGATGGTGCTGCAGTCTGCTCAATTGTGTGGAAATTAGGTGTGGCTCTGAGATGACACTATCTTCTGGGCAAAATGTGGGGACCCACACTTCTGGGGCTAGGGAGGAAGGGACACATTGCTGAGTGGCTGCACCTTCCCTCTTGTTCCAGAATGAGCATCATCCTCTACTCCCTGCTGCCAGATGTCTTTTGAATGTTAAGACTCTGTTTTTGTTCCTTTTTTAGCCCTAACTAAAAGGTAGAGCTCAGGCAGAGTCACAGAGCAGGCGGACAGCATGAGCTGGAGTGACGAAAGATGCAATATGAATGCAAGGTGTAGGGAATAGAAATTATTAAACTCACAGATAGCAACAGAGCTTCCTTTGTGAGCAGTAGAGATGGAAATTATGCTGAAGCAATGCATTGCAAATCACTCAACGACAGGCAGAGAAGAGGCTTTTTATCCTCCAGGCCCTGAAGTTTTTCCATAGCTTTGTATGCAGAGGCATTCCTTCAGGGGAGAGAGAGAAGCCAGCAATTTCGTAGCTGATTGGCAGGCTGTCCAGTGCCAATAAAGATATTTGTTTTTTTCATACAAGTGCTCACAGACTGAAATCTCGCTTTTGCATTTTCCATTACAGAGGAAAATGAAACTTGGAATGCTTTCTCCATTAGCGCTGCTTAGCCTCGGAGAAATGGCAGTGCTCAACTAACTTGAAAGCAGAAACACTCTTCTCCGGCAGAGAAACCAGAGCAGACCTGTTGCATGGAGTGTCTTTGAAATTGTCAGGGAGAAGGGGCTCAGCAGAAGCTCTTCATTATTATGATTTATTTGTTTTGCAGCAGCACCTAGAGGCTCCACCTGAGATCAGGTCTCTGTTGTGCTAGGCACCATGCATAGACATGGGAAGAGATAGTGTCTGCCCTAATCTAACTAGGCAGGATAAAAAAAGAGTGGGAGAAAATAAGTATTCTTCTCTTTGTGCAGATGGGGGAACTGAGGCACAGAGAGATTAAGTGACTTGCCCAAGGTTGCACGCGAAGTCAGTGGCCGAGCTGGAAACAGAATGCAGATCTCCTGTAGCTCAATCTCAAGTCCCAATGACAAGGCTATCCTTCCCTTCCATTGTGAGTCAGATGCAGAAGCAGCAGCTTGTAGTTTCCGTGGTACAGCAGGCTGGGGAGGTCCGATTGTTAGAGGGCAGCCATCATATTTTGGAGGGAAGGTATTGGACTCATTCCTTCCATTTGGTGTGGAGTGAGTTGCAGGGCACGCATCGTGGAGCTGGAATCACGGCCTTAGATCATTCAAAAATATTTGCATCCAATGTCACGGTGTGAGTCACTGGCAGAGAGCTTTGGAGTTCCTGGCTGGCTTCTCCAACCTTCCTCTGCTAGTTATTGGCACCTCTCACCAGTACATCTGAGGTGAAGCCTGGCTCTGAGAATAAAATCCTAAACCTAGACAACCCAGTCCTTCAATGCTTCATGACGCAGAGCGTCCCAGGAGCTTCCTTCACCCTTGGCATGACATTGAGAGGACTCCATGATCTCATTGGTCAATATGTGGATTTTCCATCCTGTTCAACATTTTAAGATTTGGAATTTTTTTCCCATTGTATATTGGGACAAATAGCCAAAATTTCAAAACATTTCATGAAACAAAATGATGAAAAACAACAACAACAACAACAACATTTGTTTCTGGTCAATCAAAACATTTAGTTTCAATAATTTTGATATGCTTTGTGGTGATTTTGACTCTTTTTAATTTACATTTTTTAAAAAAAGAAAATAAAGTAAATTTCAAAATGAAAAGTTGTTTCGAAATGTCTAAATCAAAACCTTTCATTTCAACAGTGTCAAATCAGGACATTTTGATATTTTAAAATGCATTATTTCATATTGTGAACATTGATACAATTTTGCAAAATAAATTGATTTAGCTAAAACAGCGTTTTCTGGTGGAGTTTGTTTTTTTTCTACACAACTTTTCTGACCATCTCTAGTTCACGATGAGGAACTGAATGGGAGAATCAGAGATGGCCTTGCGGATTAACAGTCAAATGGGGATCTGTCGTGACTGTCAGACGTGGGGAGTCTGCTGTGATAAAAGCCCCACAGGGCACCCCACCAAGATGAGCTCAGGGCTTGGAAAATTCTACTTATATCATAAGATCTTAGTAAACCACAGTAATCACTATGGAAAGGTCCATGTTTAACAATACCTCTCACTCTGAAGTCTGGGATAGTGCAGTCCCTCTATCTTCTTACGCAAGGAGATTTCTGCAGCATCACAGATCCCGCTGGATCCAAATGACGACTTTGTGCTGGCAGCCTCTTTGCAGTCAAGGTGAGAACCAAATTCTTCTGATTTACTTATGTTCACAAATCAGTGAGAGTCTGACTTGGCCCCTGAAAGCCAGGGCTGAGGCCTGGGGAGAGCAATGGGAACCAAGGAGGGTGTGCATGTATGCAGTGAACATGTGTACACATGCACGTGCATGTGTCTGAGCCAACAGTATAAATACCTCCCCCATTGTCTTGTCCCCTCCCATAGTATTAATGGACTAGCCTGCCCATTTTCCTTCTCTGTACTGCATCTGGCACACCGGAGATGGGGCCGGGTTTGCAGAGTCCCTGCCAGATGGTGGGAGACTCACATTGCTGCTGAAATTCCAAGTCGCCCACAAGTTTCTCCCAGCAACTACAAGACAATATGAGCTGGTGTCAGGTCTGAATTACTCGCATGGGAGACCAGGCCTGAGGGCAGACTTGACACTCAATTACTGGGAGCTAATTGATCATATCTCAGCCAGATGAAGGAGGAAGAGGACAATGTTTTCCATGTGGTACTGATAATGACTTTGCTTTCACTGGGGATGTTTGTGCCGTTCTTTACACTCTCGTGTTTGGCAATCTCAGAGTGATTTTGGGAACAGGGCAGTGTGTCTTAGTGGCCTAGTACTCTCTCTTTTGGTTGGCTCTTTGGTTTATGCAGGGTGGGCAAATTCAAGGTAATCGCGAGCTAAAAGTATTTGCCTAGGAGCATCACGTTACAGGTCTGTGCATGGGACTCAGAGCCAGAAACCCTTGAGCACCAACCCTGACTCTGCTACTGACTTCTTCTGTGGCCTTGGTCAAATTATTTACCCTCTGTGTGTCCTAGCTCACCTATCTACACAAAGAGGATCATAGCTCCTTGCCTGCCAGGGGTTGTAGTACCTAATGTGGTGGTGGGCAACCTGCAGCCTGCACCACTTCCTGCAACTCCCATTGGCTGGGAAGGGTGAACCACGGCCACTGGGAGCTGTGGGCGGCCATGCAAATATAAACAAACCTTACCCTGATGGGCTGTCTGCGGGGAGCAGGTTGCCCACCACTGGCTTAATGCTTATCCAATCCCGTGAAGAGGCAAAATGCTGACTTTTATGATAGAGAGGAGTGTGGTCCAATGGACAGAGCATAGGAGTAGGAACCAGCTCTTCCATGGACCTGTTATATGACCTTGTGCAAATCACTTCCCCTTTCTGCCCCTCTGTTTCGCCTCCTACCCTTTGTCTCGCTTGTCCATCCAGAGTGTAAGAGGGCTGTCTCTCACCGTGCGTTTGTGCGGCGACTGACACATGAGGCCCTGGTTGGGGTCTCTGGGTGCTGCTGTATTACAGTAATAATGACAAGCATTTGTAAGGTGGTCACACAGGTGGAATTAGGGGAAGAAGAGAGCTGGGATTTAGACCTCTGAAAGCTGCAGTGGCTCACCAAGTGACTGCACAGTGGCACAGACTGGGGAGAGGGGCTTAGCCAGGGCAGCTCAGGTGGTGGCTTTGCTGTTGCCACCTCCCAGGGGATGACCAGTGCTTAGTGCTTTGGTGGCAGCAAGAACTGAATGTTAGTCTTTGAACCCCTTTCAGCCTCGAGCTCCTGCTCCTCCTTCTTGGCTCTAGCCAGACTGAGGCTACCCAACCCTGCTCATCACAGATCGAAGGCAGTTAACACAAATGCCTTTCTAATTTCTTCTTAACGCTTGCTCAGCATCTGCGTTAAGCAAGCCTCCCTTCATTTTGTACAATATTTAATTTTGGTTTCAAAAAGTTAAAAAAAATAATCTTCTGAGACAGGAGCAAGAAAGGGGGAAGCAAACCTCTAAATCTTTAATAATGCGCCGAGTCAGAACTTCTGCTGGGCTCCGTCGTAATCATACAGAAGAGAATAACCAGAGACAGAATTTCTTAATAACAAATACCTTTGCAGCATCTCATTAAATCACTGTATTTCAGAAGCACAGCAGGACAGTTGTGTGAATAAATAGTGCAATCTCCTAGTCTGAAGTATTTTCACATCTGAGTTATTTCCCCTGCATATGATCAGTTCCTTCTATTTTTTTCTCCCCCTCCACAACATCCCCTCCACAAATGATTTTAGCTGATGAGTTCAATTAACTAAGGCATTAGAGAGGCAAAATTGAAAAATCACATCATTTCCCCCCCCCCCTTCTTTGATGTTTTACAGTTTAACAAATAGTGCTGGAAACCCGGGGAGGAGAGAGAGAATGAATTATCCTGGTGATTGGAAGACAAAACATTTCTTTGCTGCTGCTGCTGCTGTTTAGGTGGATGATGAACTGTGCCAAAAAATGAAGAGGAGAAAAATGAAAGAATGAAAGAGAGAACGAACCTCTTCAGGGTGTTTATCCAACCAGCATGTTTGCTCATTTTGTATCTTAGCTCATGCATAATGCCAATGAGATGGAAAGAACCTGCTTTGCTATCAAGGTACCAGTAAACTGGGATACACAGTATGGAGTCAATCGCAGTGAAATAAATGGAGCAAAAGGTTTCATTCTGAAACCCTGCAGGCTCTGCTATGTTTTGGGGGAAGAGAGGGAGGAGGGCAAACCTCTCCTTGAAAGCCACCAGAGCCATGCAATTCCGTGTGTGTGTGTGTGTGTGTGTGTGTGTGTGTGTGTGTGTGTGTGTGTGTGTGTGTGTGTGTGCGCGGTGCTTGACTCCTCACACATCCCCTGCTTTCTACATCCTTCCTGAAGCTTCTTTATGAATCATTCCACTCCTTCTCCATAGGGCATGAGACGTGCTCGGTGTCACTCAGGCCAGGAACTATCCAGACACATATCGGCAGGGAAGTGAGGAGCAGGCTGTGCATGGAACTGGGCTGTGGCCATGGGTGAGCAAACGCCCCTTCGGAGTGCACATGAGGGCAAGAGTCAGGGACTTGCCAAAAGGTGCTGTTTTGTTGCCAACAGTCACATCCACCACTCAAGGCCTCCATTGTCCCTGCCTGGCTTCTGGAGGCACCACTTTGAAACTGGCACTTCGTGGACGTGACTGTGCTGCATCAGTCAGTGAACATAGTCTGATAAGGCAATGTCAGTGCCTGGAGTGTACCCTTTCCAGAAGCATCAGATACCCAATACTTGCTCCCAGTTGGCAGAGCTGGGCAGGGCAAACCCAGGGCTGGTATGGCAGTGGGATGCGGGTCTGTACTTGAGGGACACTGGGAGAGCTGGGGGTGGGAGGCAGGCAATGTGCTGCTTTGCACCATTGAAGGAGCTCAGCTTCTACAACCAATTCTCCAACTCCATTCAAAGGTGCTAAGAGAAGGGGAGAAGAACCCGTCAGTCTCTGTGAGTCCAGTATCAGGAAGCCTTTTCCAATTGTTTACCGGTGCGTGCGGCAGCCAGAGAACGAGAACAGCAAGACCCCAGAGTCAGCAGGGAGAATGCTGCCTGGCTCATTTGGACTCCTGCTCTCTATCTTCTGCTTCAAAGCTGTAAACCTTTATAAAGCTCCCTGCTTCATTTCCTGCTCAGATCCCATTAGCTGAGCTGGAGCCAGAGTCGAATCCTCTGCAGCTGGGTGCAGAGGGATCAGCCTGCCTGCACCCTCTGATTGAAGGTTACTTGCCACTTCATAAAGAGCATTTCCCATCCGGCAGCAGGCAGGTTATAATGCTGTCTGGAACCCACCGTCTTTTCTTTTCTTTTTCTTTCTTTCATTCTTTCTTTTTTTATAAGTGACCTTTTTTTTCTCCCCCCTCTGAATGGCGAGAGTGAGGTAATGCACCGGAGACATGAACTTTAGCAGAATGGTAACATAATGCCTACAATAACGCTCATTCAATGGTTCAAATATCTTAACAGCTCAGATAATGCCTTCAGAAAATTCCCGTCTCTGAGTGCACTTCATCATATAGAACTGACCTAGTTGTCAGTCCTCTAAAGAGACTCAATTATTTGGAAGTTTGGACTTTTCAGGCTTGAGCAGACCATAAGTTCAGCCAGTCTGGTATCCTGAAGCCTGCAACCTCGTGCTTCAAAGGAATGCCTTTTCCATGCAATTGAATTTAAGCTGATCTTGCACCCATTACTGTGGTATCTGATCACCATGCACAATAAAGTCACCCTAAAACCCGTCTTCTCTTCGCCCTTCTTTGTTGCCCACAGTTACAAGCAGCTAGTGGTGTCTGGAATTTACCTGACCAAACTTGCAGGTTCCTAAGAGAAGAGGCAACTCTGGACCAGATGACTGGAAGGTAGCTAAATGTAACACTGATTTTTAAAAAGAGCTCCAGAGGAGATCCTGGCAATTACCAGCCAGCGAGCCTAACTTCAGTACTAGGCAAATTCATAGAAACTATAGTAAAGGACAGAGCTATCAGACACACAAACATGAGTTGCTGGGGAAGTGTCAACATGGAATTTATGAAGGGAAATCATGCCTCACCAATCTGTTAGAATTCTTTGAGGGAGTCAACAAGAGTTGTGCACAAGGGTGATCCAGTCAATATAGTGTATTTGGATTCTGAGGATGTCTTTGAGAAGATCCCTCACCAAAGGCTCTTAAGGAAATTAAATCGCTATGGGATAAGAAGGAAGGTTCTCTCGTGGATCAGTAAGTGGTTGAAAGACAGGAAACAAAGCATAGAAATAAATGGTCAGTTTTCACAGTGGAGAAAGGTGAATAGCAAGGTCCTCCATGGATCTGTGTTAGGATCTGTGGAAGATGGGTGAATCGTTCCATAATTGCCCTGTTGTGTACACTCCCCTAGAAGCTCTTGCATGGCCCACTGCTGAAGACTGGATACTGGGCAAGATGGACCGTGGTTTGACCCAGTATGGCAGCTTGTGGTGGGGTGTACAAACCACACACTGGGCAACCAGGGGGCTAAGGGATTATTTTGAGCCCAGCCAGCCCCACCCCACCACACCTGCAGCAAATGCTCCATCTGGTGGAGGAATTAACAGATGGGAGACAGCTCATTTGGGGGCAGATCTGGAAGAGAGCTGACCTGCAACCCACAGATCCAGCAGTGCAGCACAGAGACAGGGTGAAGTCTCTGACACAACTGCCCCAAAGGGCCCTTCCTGAGGGAAGAGAGGACCCACTCCAGAAACAATCTGAGAGGGAAGTATCCCCCCTCCCCTGCCTATGGACACTGGACACTGGTAATACTCTCTTATTGTCTTCATTTGGAGTCCCCCAGTAAGGGAAAGACTTGGACTAAGCTAACCCCAGTTCGGGGAGGGATGAGAGGAAGTGGCCCAGGAAGGGCAGCCTTAGCCTCGGTTGCTAGACCACTAGTAGCTGAAAGGGCCCTGGACCAGAGCCCAGTGGAGTGAGAGGACCCAGGCTTCCCTACCAACAACCTCCCTGCCAGCTGAGGGTTGTAGCCATGACCACTAGGCCACACTTCTCAAGCAAAGGCCAAGCGAGGACTGTTACACAGCTCTGAGAGTAAACAAACCAAAACAGAAACCCCCAAAACCATCGCCTGCAGGATGTTGCAGGACTGGGACCCACTCATGTGATGTTGTGTTACGGGTGCAGAGAGTGTAAAGAGGGGATCTAAAGGTTGTGTTTTTAACTTCATCTAATGCTGCTGTCATACGTATAAAAGCTTCTGGTCCTTTAGAATCCTTCCAGGCTATTTGCTTCAACAATATCCAGGGGCTGCCAGTTCCACAGATTAAACCCAAGAACAATTCTCATGCATCTTCTGTTTTTGCTCGAGTACAAATGCAGAAGCTACTGTGTTGGCAATTCATTCAGGTCTATTGTATCTTCCATTGAGACCTCACACCCCTCCTGCTTCCTGGCATTCTGCCCAGGGCTGCAACACACCTCAGGCCTGCAGCTGATGCAACAGCGTTATACTTTGCGACAGCAGACCAGCCTGTTGAGGGTGTGGAGGGAGATTGTGGCAGCTGGTTGTTGTCACCATCCCTTACTCACACAGGAAGGGGCTCGGAACTGTGAAAGAGCAATTATGAACCACTGGGTGACTGGAGGCTAAGCCTTGCATTGTGTGACTGTCTGCCGGAGGCCTCTTCCTTCCTGCTCAACAGAAGTAGACAGGAAGGAAGACCCAGGGGTTAGTGTAATAGCTTAGGACTCAAGAGGCCTGGTTTCGATTTGCTGCTCTGTCACAGTCTCCCGGCATGACCTAGATCAAGTCACTTTGTGTGCCTGAGCCTCAGTTTGCAGTCTGTGCAATGGGAATAATAGCCGCTTCCTGCCTCCCCAGGGGGCTGTGAAGCTAAGAACAGTCCAGATTATGAAGGACTCAGGCACTGCCGTAATGGAGACCAGATAAGAAACGAACATGGATAGACCAGGCATCATGACCCTGCTGGCTGTTAAAGGGCCATCGCCGGAAAGCTGAATGCTAGAGCCCATCTCCAAAAGAATCAGAACGTATTGCTGGAAGGAGCCAGCATGCTGTTCTGAGACCGTGTTATATTCGACAATCAGTAATGTATGCCCTTCGCTGTGACATTGCATATTAAGCATTTCCCAGCACAGTCTAATTATAAGGTAAATAAACGGGCTCTCCCGTACAGTTAATTCGTTATGTAGCTTTATTACCAACAAGAGCGAAGCGACACAAGAAGGATATTACATGCAACGTTGCTGGTAATTACCGTATTTTCATTGCATCATGTGCATTTTATAGTGGTAGTTGAGAGACATTTTAGTCATCGGTCAGTGTGAAGGTAATTAATGTTCTCCAAAAGAGACCTGGGGTACGCAGTAGTTGCAGAGAGACAGTGAATGTCAGACCCCCGGAGCACAGGGTTAAGGTGGTTTGTCCAGTTTGGCACCAATCCAGCAAAGCTCTGAAAGTCGTGTTCATCTTTGGACACAGGAGCAATCCTGAGGACTTTAATGGAATCATTCACATATGTAAATACATGCGTAATGCTTTGCTGGACCAGGGCCTTTATTTCTCCCTTGTGAAAATGCTTTTTCTCCTTAAATTCAGCCATGCTTTACCCCTCTGTACCTTGCCATGGGCATCAGTCAGTATGTTGTCTTCTCTGCCAACACAAAGTGCTCCCAACACCACACACAGTAACACTGTTGCTCAGGGATAGATTTTTGTCTTCCTCGCCCTTTGGCTGATGCTATTTCAAGGGTGGCTGTGTTGCAAGTTAGAGAAAGGATGTTTGATCTTTTTGTTGCCCCCCCCCCCTTGTTGGGCAAAGGCCTTTGCATCTTGCCCTAGTTTTTTCGCCACACCAGCCTCCCCACCCCCAGCTAGACCCTGCAACTGCTATCGCCCTTCTTCCATGTGGAGCAGACCAAACACAACTCACTTCAGAGTCCATCAAAGCTGCTCTTCAATCAGCCGCAGGGAGGCTGCACAGTACCACGTCCCCCTGGGAGAGTGCGAGCCCAAGATTGACATGTCATGAAATGTAAGAGCACGTTGCAGGCTGTAACGCTTCAATCCATGGCTATGGAGATAAAGCTCAGCTTGGAACTCTACCATATTGAAAAAGAATCTCCGCTTCTGAGGCTGAAGCAAAACATGCTCATACGGGGCCCCTCGTTTAACGTGATATCAGAACAACACAGGAAGATCTAATGGAGATCAATTCAGACAAATAGAAGTGCATTAAGGGGGACAGGAAGGAAAGGGTATTGTGCTGGACATACATTTCTGATGTTTACTTCTGGCATCTGATTATAATCTCGCTCACCCCAGTTTTACAGCAATGCAAATCTACTGGCTTCAGTGCTTTTTCTCCCTATTTATACAGAATCAAGCCTTGCACCTCATTCTCCATTGCCATGTAACTTTGCAGGGCACTTCGCACTGGTGTAAATAATTTCACAAGGTGCAGTGCAACAAAGACTTGGGTCCTTTGGTTCCTTTACTAGTATATCTATGTTTAAACTAAGAGCTCCCCTCCAATTCAGTCTCTCGTTGTGTTGTAATGCTTCTGTTATCACCAGAAACAGGTGACAGAAATACAACTTTCAATTGCATTTCTTAGGAAAGTTTATTGGGATAAATGTGTGTGTATATGCTTTGAATAATTAACTTGTGGAACTAGCTGCAGCAGGATGTTATTAGGGCAAATATCTTAGCAAGTTCCCATAAAGGGCTAGAAACCCATATGCATAAGAATAATGACTTTAGCTGTGATAAAAATTACAAGGGCCATAGATCCTCATGATTAAAAAATAAACTGTTAGGGGGCAGGAAGACATCTCCACCGCACCATGGTATAATATCAAATAGCTGGGCAGACTCAATGTGTTTTTCTTTTTGTCTTCCTCCACATCAGGTAGTGAGTATTGCCAGAGTTGGGATGCTGGGCTGGATGGATCAGTGGCAGAGAAATTGTTTGTGGACCACATTATAAAGCACAACAATAGTTTTCAAATGTGTGTAATCTATACAGGGGGGCAAAGGCAGCAGATCTACAGTTCACCATGGGCTCTTGGCAAATGTAGGCAGTCTAATGAATCAATCTATCTTCTGGAACCACTGGACCAAACGTGCACGTATGCAGGGAAGCAGCAGACAGCGTCTACTACTCTCATCCTCGGATTCACTCGCAGTAGCTGTGCCACAGCCCGGCAGCTACCTCAGCAGTTGAAGGATGAGGATTCCGTGTACATTTCCACGGAGAAAATTACTTTTCATTCCAGATTTGCTCCATGTTCCAGCATTTGGCCTTTTTGTGCATTTCAAAAGCAAATGAAACGTAAGCATGGAGTTTGCTAATTGTCTGCATAATGGAAATATATATGTAGCTATCTTTGTGAAGGCTGATGAGTTCTTGGAATCATCTAACAGCAAATCTTGATTCCCCAAATCTCCCTCTCTTTGCGTATGCTAATTGGTCTTGGCATTAATTAATCTGATTTCATTATATTCTCTTTAATTTGTCAAGATATAATTTCTGTATTGCGCAAAGAAATGCTTTAGAGAATTGTCACAATTGGAATAATTTCCCCAACCCCCTCCCTCTCTTTAAAGTTACCAAGAGAAGTAATCAATTAAGATAATTTGCATACACATTAGGTTAATCGTTTTAGTTTAGCCAAATTTGTGAAAATTTACATAGGAAATTGACCCTCCACATTTTCACTTAAACATAAAACGCAAGAGAGAATTGTGTTGGAATTGATAATGAAATGGAGTTTATTTTGCGTGGTTCTCTTACTAAAAGAGGTCTAATTAGACCAAGTAATTTTTTATTTCATCCGTAATTGAAAAACAAATAAGCTCTTTGGCAGTTTTTTTCCTCTCTCTTTCCCTGTGTCACATGGATGGGGAGCATTAATAGGAAAGTCATGTTCTCCTAATTAAGCCCCATTTGATTTCAGCACATTCTTCCATCAGAACCTCTTTAGCTTCTTTTAGTTTTCTTCTGCTTGAGTTGCTTAAGCTTCCTGGAACACCTATTAATAGACAACTCCCCCATACTGATCTGCTTGAATTAAAATAAAAAACCCCAAAGCCCTGTAACTAAGACAGCGTTCCAGCAACAACAGAATTTGTGTGTTAGGGAAAATGCAACCAGGATCTCAGTTCCCCCTGTGGAAGAGAAAGCGAGAAGCTTTTAGCCATGAAAGAGCTGGCGTAACAAAATGTGACCATTAACACCCAGGCACAAAAAATACCAATCCCCTGATTTTCCTATTTTAATTTCACAATTAGGTTTCTGCAGCTGGTGTTCCTTGCTCAGTTGCTGTGGAAAGAGCCAGTTAGGATCTTGTCATGAGGGGACAGGCTGACAACCCTGCCTCCCTCCCCATGCCCCAAGATCGACTGTTGGGCAAGGACCATCTTTTTCTTCTGGGTTTGTCCAGTGCCTAGCACAAGGTGGTCCTGCTCCAGGCCTGGGGCTCCTAGGTGTTACAAGACTATAACAGATAAATCGTAATAACTGCTTAGACTGCTGGGCACAGTTCAATAGCTGTAGCTGGTCTTGAATGAGCTCCCAGAGCAGGGTAATACAGCCTCCAGTAAGCAGCTGTCACCACACAAACTCTAGACCTCCCACTCAAGCAAAGGGCTATGGACTATACCCCAGATCCAAGGCCCACTGAAATCCATAGGAGTCTTTCCACTGGCTGCAATAGGCACTGGGCCAGGCCCATGCTACTAACATCTGTTTGTAACATCATCCTTCCAAATGATTTTAGGTGCCATGAAAACATCACAGTGCTATCTTGGGGAGGTGGTCGGGTGCTGTTTGCCTAATGATTGATGTGTATTTTGGACTGCGACCCAGTAAAGTTCCTGTTTTGCTTTGTTAATAAAGCAATCCTGGAGACCTTGCATCCACTGGATCAAATTCTTCCCTGCAGGGCAGCTGGAAAGTGAAGACCCCAGGACTGTCTCAATGGCACTTTGTTCGTCTCATCCATTTGGAGATCCTGTAGTGCTCTAACAACCATTATTGCAGCCTCATATAGCCCTCTTAGGTATCGTATCTACTCTGCAGATGGGGAAGATGAGCATGGAGATACCACAGAGCTTAGCACAGTGAATGGCTTAGAAAAAAAGCTACCCTTCACCACAGAGGGATCATATGACTTTATCCAACTTCTCACCATGTGTCTGTGGCAATGCCAGAACTAGAACCCCGGACACCTGACACCCAGCCCTGGTCTTTAGCCAATGTCCATTCACCCTGCAGGGCAGTGATCACTGAAAATGCACCAGTTAGCTGGGGATCAGGTAGAGCTAATATTAGCTAAAAAGGCTAGTCTGCCAGTCTATTATGATGAAGCCTATTTGCATGTCCAGAGAAATTCTCATTAGTCGATGTGAGTGCTGGGCACAGAAAAAGTGCCTGGAGCAGACGTGCAGTGGTTCCAGAAAATGGAGGGAGCCGCAGCCACTGCTGACACCCAGAATGGCCCAGACACTCGTCCTGTTAAGGAAACAAAGTAGAAATGGCATTTCTGAATAAGCCTGACAGTTCACTCGGTTTGAAACCCACTGAGTTGTGACTCAGTGTATTTCAGAAGCACTGATAGAATTAAAGAAATGTTAATGTATGCAGTTTGCTCGCCTCCTGCCTATACAGCAAGAAGAGGGGAAGTCTGCAAGGGAGCTGAGCATGGCTGTGCTTCCTGGTGTTAAACAAAAGCCAGTGTGAATTCCATAGGTCTGCCTGGAGCTGGGGAATTTCCAGAGCAGTGTGAACCCATGTGCAGTCCTGATCCTTCCTGCGCAAAGGGACTGTGTTTTATTTACTGGAGCTGTGTGCAGGGTCTATATAACAGGGAAATTCTTGTGCAGATCTGTCATTCAGTTCTCCAGCTTGATGCATTTGGGCCAGATTCCCCGCTGCCTTCCCCCTCAGGTGTTTTTTACTCCTGGGCAAAGTGGGCAGTGGGTTGCATGCACTTTGCCCAGGTGCAAAGGACGATGCGAGGAGCAAGTCATTGGAAAATCATCCTCTCCAATTGTTAACTGTGCAGGGTTCTTCCTTCCACACCTCCTGTATTTTTTGGCCTTGAGTGTTTTTAATGACAGCCTTCATGGTTTGATGGAGAATTTTACACCAATGCAAGCATTACCAGTTAATTTGGCTAGAACAGAGTGCAATTTTGCACAGTCAAAGTAATTTCTACTTGAGCTATAATGGAACTTTTAGTGCAAGTAGCAATGACTTTGACTGTGCAAAATTGGGTGTTCTGGGGGTTGGAGTGGGTGCCCAGCACAAGGAATTTGCAAAGGGCTCATCTACCCACCAGGTAAGTGCCCTAATCATGGGTAGGTCTCTGCTTTTTGTCCATAGAAGGTGTTGTAGATGAATTAAGTATTGATTGGGGAAAACCCAAACTATCACTCCTTCCATGGTTCAGTGGTTGGGCTGCCCAAGTGGGATGTGTGTGCTGTGGGTGCAATTCCCCTACTGGCCTTCTCAAGATTAAGAAAGACTTGAGGTGGGTTTCTAATGCAGGCCAGGTGGATGTTCCATGCTTTTTGCATTCTGTACTGCGGGAGCAGCCTCTCTCTTGCCTGTGGAAGCTGTTCCACTTTAATTAAATGGTTGTTGGACCTCCCCGTCATAAGGTTCCCTTGGTGGTCTAATGGTTGGGCTGCACCCTCTTGAGTAGAATTTATCTAGGTTCAAATCTACCCTGGGGCCTGTGCTCTTGCCTGTGTGGAGAGTGCCTTCCTTCTTGCATTTCAAAGCTGCTCAGCTTTAGTTAAATGGTAGTTGGGCCTCACTTAACCCCAGTGCTCTCTGTAGGCAGGTGGTTATGTGATATGCCTGTGGTGCTGGGCTTGTGGGTTTGACTCTGGCCTGTGGCATCTCTCCTGACTTTTCTGTAATAACAAGGGGGTTACCTGCCTCCTTCTTGCCTGTTGAAGCTCTTCCACTTCAGTTAAATGTGCTCTGGGCCAGCCTCCCAGCAACTCTCACTCTCTAGTCCAGTGGTTAGGATACTCACCCAGGTTGTAGGAGATCCTGGTTCAAATCCCCCAGCTGACTGTTCAGCAGGGATTTCCTGCCTCCTAGGCGACCGTCCTTTGCGGTGGGCCATCCTTGTCCGAACCCCCTCTCTTGCTCAAGAGGCCATTGTCTTCTTGGGACGGAGAGGGGATTTGGACAGGGATCGCTCACCAGTGACTCTCCCCAGGAGGCGGCAGCCCCCAGTTCACACCCCTCAAAAGAGCAGGGGAGTGCCCTGGGGTCTGCCACAACCTGGGTGTGTATCCTGATCATGGTGGACAAGAGAGAGAGAGGGTTTTACTGCTCAGCAGCAAAAGCCCCTTTAATTAAAAGAGCAAGAGGCCCTGTGACAGGCCTCTTGCTCAGCTAGGAGGGGTCTCCTCTCACCCACCAGAGGCCCTCCTGTCCCACACAGCAGGGAGTTGAACCAGGGTCACCCACAATCCAAGCAAGCACCCTAACCCCCACACCACAGAGGGACTTGAGAGCTTCTCTTGCTCCGGTTAATATATAGTTAAAGTGGGACGCTTGAGCGGTAAGAGATCAAGGTGCCCCTCCCATCTCATGGAAGGGATTTGAACCAGCACCTCTTCACTTCTTGGGTAAGCACCCAAACCACAGGACTACAGTGGGAATCACGCAAAGTGGGGTGGGGGGGGGCAATGTTCATGTCCTATTTACTGAATGTGGCCTACCTGCAACAGAAAGGACTGAGGGAGACTCCACAGCCCACTACCGCCAGCTAGGAACTTAAGCCATTCGGCTGAGAGGTAGACAACCACCTTTCAAATCCCATCTCAGCCAGCATAAAGGGGATTTGAACCCCCACCTTCCATTTTCTAGATAAAGACAGCCAAGCCACTAGGTTACAGAGTGACTGACAGTGTAGACCTGGCTCAGTGACTCTTTAATTATGTAATGACATTGGCCCACCTTCAATAGGAAACACTGAGGAAGCCAGCCCATTGGAATACCTCCTAGCCCAGCACTTAGAGCATTCACGTGCCAGGTAAGCGAGATCAAGGTTCAAATCCCGTCTCTGGCAGCATAAAGAGGATTTGAACCCCAAGCTCCCAGAGGCCAGCCCCAACCCCAAACCACTACACCACACAGGCTTGCTTGTTACCTTTGTGACCCAGTGAATATGTAATGAAAATGGAACAACTGCAACAGAAAAATCAGAGGGAGCCACCACCCTGCCCCATGAGAAACCTTCTAAGTCCAGCAGCTGCATGTTCACTTTGGAGACAGTAGAGAGCTGTTCCATTCCTTTCCCAGCAAGCTGAGGAAGAAGTTGAACCTGCATCATCTACATGCTGGGTAGAGACCCAAGCCACTGGCCTAGAGAAGGATTGATAGAAAGCAGGGTCTCTTTCCCAACTGCTCTTTAATGGAAGTGGCCCAGCCTCAAGCTTCTACAAAGAGCAACCCAGCTCCGACTATTCCCTACTGGGGCTCACACTTGTGACAATGCAGAGCCGTACTGAAATCCTGCCTCATCGGGCAGGGAGAAGGAAATTGAACCAGCATCTGCCGCTCCCCGGTATGAAACAATGCTTGTCAACCACAGCCAGGAACCCCTCAGGTGACTAAACCGTTTCTTTTGAACTTCTTAGGTACCTGCAAGTGCCCCACAAAACAGCTGGGGGGGGGGGAGAGGAGGCTGAGGCCCATCATGTAACTTTCAGCCTAGCGGTTAGGGCCCTCTCCTTTGACTGTGGGAGGGGCCCTGGTCGCATTTCAGCGTGGACGAGCCATGCAGACGCGGGGAGGTGACAGAGCTCTATAAAAGGTGTGACGTGACTAAGGACGTGTTAGTTACCCCTGCACGTAGCACACGAGTCGGGTGACCAAATATTAAACCTAACCAGAGGCCGCACGTCTTCCCACAACGCACGGTCGGCCTGCGGAGCTCGTTGCCAGTTGAAGGCCGGGCTGTAAGTGGAGGGGCGAAACAAATGAGTGAGTTTGTGGAGACTAGCTCCACCAAAGCTATTAGCCAAGAGCGTCAGGGACGCGGGCCAGTGCTCCGGGCGTCCTGAGACCTCAGGGCTGCCAGAGGGTGGGCGCAGCTCGCTGGCTCATTGCCCTCTTCTGGTCATTGCCGTTGAAGCCTCTGCCCCTGTGGGAAGAGCGGCGACTGGGCTGGAAGGCTCATTGGCTTGGCCCCAGCCTGGCCGTTCTTATGGGCTTAATTTCGCCCTGGCCTGCTGGGAAGGGATTTGAAGAGGCCTCACCTACCGCCCCAGGGAGTGCTCCAATCACTGGGTCCTGGGCTGCTCAGTGGTGCCTGTTGAAGCTGTTCCACTTTATTTAAATAGCACCGGGGTGAGGTGAGGCGAAACGCGAGGCTCCTTCTCTAAGCCAGTGGTTGGGCTTCTCCTGGGGGCCGTGAGAGCTGCTGGTTCAAATCACCCTTTCTGCCACCCCCATGAAAGGGGTGTGCGGGAAGAGAAACCTGCTGCAGCAGCCCATGTCTGTGTCCTGGTTATACAGCTAGTGCGATGGAGGCTGTGCCCCTTTCATTAAAGAGCAACTGGGAAAGGCTTTGGCTGTTAATCCCTCTGTAGTCCAGTGGCTTGGGTCTTTATCTAGCATGTGGGTGATGCAGGTTCAACTCCTTTCTCAGCTTGCTGGGAAGGGACTTGAAGAGCCCTCTCCTGCCTCCAAAGTAAACATGCAGCTGCTGGACTAAGAGGGGTTCTCATTGGGGCCTGGTGGCTGCAGCCAGTTTTTCTGCTGCAGTTGTTTCCGGTTTCATTACATATTCATTGGGTCTCAAGAGTAGCCAACAGCCCTGGGTGGTGGTCTAGTGGTTGGGGTGTGTCCCTAGCCTGTGGGAGGCTAGAGTTGAAATCCCCTTTATGCTGCCTGAGACGGGATTCAAACCTTGATCTTTTACCTGGCAAGTGAACGCTCTAAGTGCTGGGCTAGGGCAGTTTTTCGCTCCGTGGGCTCCCTGCCTCTTATCCGCTGAAGGTGCTGCATTTTCATTACCCAAGGGGAGTTCAAAACTCCCCTCGGCCTGTGTTAAAACGGACTTTGGATGGCTGTCAGCTGTAATCTTGCTGCACGTCCCCTGTGGGGCTTCATCTTTCTTGCCGGTGGAAGTTGTTCCACTTTAATTAAATGCTGTTTAGGTCAACCCTTCTCTCAGGTCTCCTCGGTAGCCCAGTGGTTAGGCTATGGGTTTAAGCTCTGGGAGACAGGGGTTCAAGTCTGCCCTGGTGCCTGTGCCCTCCACTTTCAGGAGGAGGGATGGGCTTGGGCTTGGGCTTGGTCTCCTCTTGCCTGTTGAAGCTCTTCCACTTTAGTTAAATATGCTCTGGGCCAGCCTCCCAGCAACTCTCACTCTCTAGTCCAGTGGTTAGGATACTCACCTGGGTTGTAGAAGATCCTGGTTCAAATCCCCCAGCTGCCTGTTCAGCAGGGATTTGCGCAGGGATTTCCTGCCTCCTAGGCGACCGTCCTTTGTGGTGGGCCATCCTTGTCTGAACCCCCTCTCTTGCTCAAGAGGCCATTGTCTTCTTGGGACGGAGAGGGGATTTGGACAGGGATCGCTCACCAGTGACTCTCCCCAGGAGGCGGCAGCCCCCAGTTCACACCCCTCAAAAGAGCAGGGGAGTGCCCTGGGGTCTGCCACAACCTGGGTGTGTATCCTGATCATGGTGGACAAGAGAGAGAGGGGGTTTTACTGCTCAGCAGCAAAGCCCCTTTAATTAAAAGAGCAAGAGGCCCTGTGACAGGCCTCTTGCTCAGCTAGGAGGGGTCTCCTCTCACCCCCCAGAGGGGCCCTCCTGTCCCACAGAACAGGGAGTTGAACCAGGGTCACCCACAATCCAAGCAAGCACCCTAACCCCCACACCACAGAGGGACTTAAGAGCTTCCCTTGCTCCAGTTAATATATAGTTAAAGTGGAACGTTTGAGCAGCAAGAGATTGAGATACTCATCCCATCTCTACCAACCGAGAAGGGACTTGAACTAGGGGCTCTTACGGGCCAGGCGAGCACCCTAAGCCCCATACCATAAGTGAACTTGAGAATGCTCTCTACCCCGGTTAATATATAGTTAAATTGGAACACTTGAGCAGTAAGAGACCAAGGGGCCATCCTTTCTCAACAAACAGAGAGGGTCTGAACTAGCAGTTCATTGGTTTGAACGGTAAGTAGTCAACTCAGAGGACTACCAAGGGAATCAGAGAGAAGGCCTATCCCCAGTCTCATGTAATAGTTACTGAATGTGTCCTACGTTCAACAGACAAGACAGAGGGAGACCCCACATCCCTTTACTCCCTAGCCAGGCCCTTAAGCCATTCAGCTGAGAGCTAAGTGCTCAACTCCCTTCTCAGCAAGAAGAAGTGGGATGGGAACCACCAATCTCGCACATACAATAATTTGCTTCATCATACATGACAGAAGTCCAGGCTTGGCCCAGAGAGTGGAACACATCCTGAAAATATTTCATCCTGGTGTATGTTGTATTAACATCAGTTACCAGTGCAGGAATCATTGCACACTAGCCAATATTCATAAAATAGCAGACAGAAAAACTTCTCAAATCAGTCCATTCTACAAATAATGACAGATATTTTGATTTATTTCATGGTTCAAGCAAACTTATACTGTCCCTTGACTACAGACTTCTGCTTTAACCGAAGACAAACAAGGATGGGAAAATGCACAAAACTTATCAGCTGGGGCTAACTATTTCCCACACTTTCCAGAACAGCACTATTTTGATTACATAGTTGCATTATCAATTGCATTTAGAAAATTTCTGGTGATTGTGATGAAAATTAGACTGTTTCTTCAAGTTATGGTCATTTTTATGATTTTTCCAGATTGGATGCTCGCTAATATTTGAACATTACATGATACAGAATAACTGCCCCACTTCCCACATCTGCAAACACCCTAGTGATGACTACCAGATAGGTGCTTAACAGGTGCTTAGCAATTAATTTTTCTAGCTGATGTGTTATCTTAGACTAATGGGCAGTGATTTTTAGAACCTGTCTTCAGTGCCTAGCCTAAATGGGGGCTGTGGTAGGGCAAGGCTGGAGCTGGCATGTCTTTACAGGTTGCTTGTAACATAGTGTAACTCAGCTCATTAGATGCCAAGCTGGGCTTTCTGAGACCTGTCAGCAAGGACAGTGGCAAAATGTTAGGTACATCACGCCTTATGGCTCCTTGTTGAGCGCATTTACTCTTCCATCATTAAAAGATTGTGTGTTTCTGGGTAGCTGGGAATGACCAGAAGAAACCCGGCCCAGATCGCTGTCATTGGTTCAGCTGTGCAGGCTACAGCTGCTTTTTTAACATGTTATTCTTTATATCTAATGTCTACCCCCATCTCACGTTTTGATCCAAACAAGGAGGCAATCAGCTGAAATGGGGCTTTCCCTTGAAGCAAAATGTTCTAGATTTACCAGTTCCAGCCCACTTCTTTCCCTCTCACCTCCTTTTCCAAGGTGACTTGCAAGAAAAGAGATTCTTTCGCTTCTTGATGACAGAGCTGGAGGGCCTGAAAGTTCCCCTCGTGCTCTCAGAAAACCTCCCTTTTCAGTGTTTTAACTTAAAAATGAAGTCTAGTTTTGGTGGCACTCTCCTTGGAGGAGCAGCAAACTGGGGAACTATTTAGAGACCTTTTCTCTCAACTATTCAAGCAGCATTTCTGTTCAGTACCTATTACAAAAATCCTTTAATTTGTCTGTTCTTTGGAGTTCACTTCCTTGCGACTTATGATGCCATTATCACATTGTGCCTGTCTGTTTCCAGTCAATTTCACTTGGGCTGGGTTAGTTGAGCCCTTTGCTCAATGTAGAGATTCTTACAGGACAGGAGATCTGTATAGCAGATTAGAAAACACCATACAACATTTTTTTAGAAAAACCTATCAGACTACCTTTACACATCAGTCAAAAAGAGGGAGAGCTCCTCACCGGTCTCCCTTTGTGGACCACCATCCAAACCCTCCAGTTAGCTCATGTCTGTTCAATCCCCATAAAATACAGCATCCACCCACTTTCCTCAATACTCAGTTATCCATTAGTATCAACTCACCTCTGCCCTCCCTCAGAGCTTTTGATTAAAGAATTGCACCATAACCCCTCCCCAAAAGTCTTCCCAGCTGTATCCATACTAATAGTTACCTAAAGCTAGGTGTAAGGGCGGGGTCATGCTTGGTGTAAACTCATCGTATCTTTAATAATAGCTATGATTTCAACAGCTGTTTGTACTGTCTGGATTATGAAAGCGAAGTATCGCTGTCCCATCTCACTGCATCCAGGCCTCTGATTGTTGGCTGGATTTTGATCTTTGCAGGTTACAGGCTGTGACAGGGTGTGCATACGCTGCACTAGGCAGGAAAGTGTTAACCCCCTACTATGGACCAAGAAAACCCCGCCCCTCAGACCGTTCTGGGCATGCTCCAAATGCTGTGCTAGTATAAAAGGAGAGCACCTCAGCTTAATCTGGTCTAGCTACTAAGAAGAAAAGATATGTGGTGGTGATTGTCCCTGTAGTGCAAGAGCTGGCGATCCTGTTATCTAGAGACCTATTGCCCTATGGATTGCAGTATCAAGAGCCTGGTAGGAAGTGACCCAGGGAGGGTGAGTGTGTGGTATCTCCCACCCATCTAAGGTTAGCATGTTGGATTCCCTACTGATCCAGTGGTGGCAGGGGTGGCTCTGTTTTTTGCTGCCCTATGCATGGTGGTCATGTGGCCTTGGGCAGCATGCTTTTGGGTGGTCTGCTGGTCATGGTGGCTCTGTGGGTGATCTGCTGGTCCTGCACCGTCAGTGTACCTGCTGTCAAAGCTCTGGGACCAGTGGACCTCCTGCAGGCATGCTGCCAAAGGCTGCCTGACTGCTGCTCTCACAGCAACTGGTAGGCTTCCCCCTGTGGCTTGCTGTGCTGGTGCCTGGAGCTGCCCCTGAATGATGGACACTCTGCCATTGTTAGGGCACTAAGTTGGGACCTAGCTGAGTCAGGTGGGCCTGGGTCCCCTTTTCCTGGCTGCCACCTCATCTTGATGGTGGCCCCTGGATCTAGCTGCTAGTCTATGCTGGCCTGCACCTGAGGGCTGTTGTATGGACTCTGGCCATTGGATCTCATTGTGGTGATGCCCAAGACAGCCTGGTAGACTGTAACTGTGGTGTCAGCACACCCACTATCCACCCTGCCAGGAGATGGGGGGTGTACACTGCCACACAGACAAAGAGAAATGCTTTGAAATTACAAAAAATAAAAGCTAGTGCTCCTGGAGCAGCCCATAACAGCCACATCTTTTCCCAAGACACAAAGGGCAGTTAGGCACCCTACTCCACTCCATGCCTTTGAAAAATCACCCCTGCCCTGGATCTGCAGTATGAGCTTGGATTATTGTCACTTCCTCCCAGGAAATTCTAGCTGAAAAAAGAAAACTATCCCTTGTACCATCAATTATAGCTGCATGACGTTTAGGTGAGCAGGCTTTTTCCCACTGAGGTATTGAAGGTGCTCTGGTCTTCTGCAGGGTCTTGTAACTGAGGGAGGGTGGGTGGGAAACCAGACTAGGTTAGACAGTAAGGAGGAAAGGTGCATTAGTTATAGTTAAAATTGTTATAGTTCACTCTGTGCATTGGGAAAGAGGGGAAGCATCCTGTGTTCTGCTGCTATGCCAACACTTTGATTTTTGACTTTTCTTCCTTCCTGACTATGCATGTTGCAAAATCCCCAACCTGGTTGCTCTCCCTTACCTTGCCACATCTCACATCAGCTATTCCTTTTCAGATAAATTCCCCTAATGTGTGTGTTGGTTTGTTTCTTAAATTCTCCTGTATTCTCTCCCACCATCCTCCTGCAAAACATACCCAACAAAATAAACCAACTTTGCATAAATTGTCCTAGCTCCTTACTTATGAGCAGAGACAGCTGTGACTGATTCAAGCAAAATACCTTTTGTCTAGTCTACAAAACCCAAGCTAATCTTTACACTGAACCAAAGCTGGTCCTTCCTGATCACATCCTTACACTGTCAGAGCAGGGAACGTGTATAATACTTGGGAGCCACTACAAATGCTTTGGAAAAGGCTCTGTCATGGTAGTAAACAGCTGGTGCATCTAATCCATTTTCCAAACACATTTGCAAGATATATAATTAAGAGTTCTGCTGAGGGGAAAAGTACAGCCAACCATTAGATTTGTTTATAACATTACAGCTACTGTAATGCCCACTCAGGACCTTCTTTCCAGGCAGACAATATTAAGGTGATCCTTAAGAAATGGCCCAGGGACTTCCTGTTGACTACATGATATTAATTTTGAGTAAATATGTTCAGTTCCCATTCCGATATAATTAAGCACAAAGAATGGATCCTACAGGTTGTTAGACCAATTCAGATTATGATCCCTGTGTTCCCTCCCCTGATTTCCATGTCTACTTTTTTAATTCTGTTCTGCTGTATACTAAAAAAATAAAGGGCCATCTCCTCAGCTTTGCATAATTCAGAGTGCTTTGCCAATCTCCACTAGCTGAGAATCTGGACCTAAATCCGTCCAGGTAATAACATCAATCATAGGACTTCAAGGTGCAGAACCAAATTGTGTGGTCAGTTACCCTGGTATTTAGGCAGAGCCAGTCTACTGCTTTATCAGTCTCTCTGAGGTAAGGAGCCTGCTTGCAAAAGTCACACTTTGACTGGAGTAGTGTCCCTTCCCAAAAAGATAAGGAAGGAAAACTTCAGAGGAGGGTTTCTTAGACTGGCATCATGAGGTGACTCCACCTTCTTCCAGGGTTAGGGACATGCCAACTCAAGAACAAAGGAAGTAGCATGTTTCTCTTATAACTAGAATGTGTTCACCTGTTTTTATGGGTAAACAAACATCTGCTCAACACTGAATATTCACTACAGAAAGGCAGGGTGATGCTCCAACTTTGCCCAGCTAAGGGCTGGGCAAGCAAATTACCAGGAACCCAAGCGCCCTTACTATTCTTCGAGTGCAAGGCAAGCTGCATCACAATGAACAGTAAACACAGCACATGGGAGTCCTTGGCCTGCAATCTTCTTCCCCGTTTCAGTCTTTACACCACTTTAAGCAGTGCACCACACTGCCACCTAAACGACCCTCTGCCCCTGGCCCCTGACATCAGTCCCTGCAAGACTTGCCTCAGCAATCTTCATTCTGCTCATCAACTCACATTTCCTGCAAACTCAAGTTTTCTTAGTCTGATCATCTTGATGCTATCAGGTATCAAGCTGGTTAGGTGGTAAATCCAGCTGATTGCTTCCTCATTAGTTGTGTGGTAGATAAAGCTCACATGCAGCAACCACTTGTAGTAACATTCCATTTCAAAGGCAGAAGCCTCTGAATATTCTGTTTCCTTAATATCAGTGTGTCTCATGCATGTAGCAAGATGCTGAAGACAAGAGACTGCAGCAATTTCATTTTACCTTCAGTTATACCTTTTGCTTCTCCAAATGTGGCTGGTGTTACTAGACCAGCAGTCACAAGTCCAGGTCTATCTAACTGGTGTGTAACATCTCTTGTAGTCCTGCTGCCTGAGATCTGAAGTGCTCAATACACTCCAGTGCCACCTCAGATTTGGGCAGGAATGGCCGCCTCAACAGACTTAGATGTCTCCATTGTCTGTCTTTTTTCAAGATATTTTTAGTAGTAACTCCTCTGCTTCCAGCTTTCTTTCTAGCAAGTTTGGCACCTTTTCTAGTGCCAATCCAGTGAGGTTAATCTCCTCAGGGCCTCACTAAAGCTCCATAAATATTGACTGCTGCCATGCTTGCCTTCAAAATAGAAGTGCAGCCTGGGAGGGGGAGGTGGGGCGTGTGGGGTTTTCCAAAGCACTCAGTGTTGGCCATAAAGTGCTCCATTAACGTGGCAAGTGAATGATAAACCCCCCGTTGAACTCAATGGTAGAGTGAGGCCCATGCTGAGTGTTTCAGAAAATCCCTGTTGTAACATTGCAGAGAAAGATGGGGCAATAATTAATATACATTTTGATTTTCCTTTCCATCTGTGGGCACTGCAGAATCTCATACATGGTTCACATACATTGTGCTTTGCAGACATACATAGGTTCTGTGGCTTGGTTGCCTGGCTCAAATGTAACATCATACCCTAGGGCCTGGACACTTAGCAAGTCCCAACTCTGTAATGCAGAGGATGCTAACTGCAGGCTGCACCCTAGAGCTCCCTGGGTTTCTGTTCATCTGCACCCTCCATTGTAGAAGATGATGGGCACATCTAATGCAGGGCTAATCTAACAGGGAGGGAAGCAGTAGGGCAACAGGCTGTCATGTTCCTGGGAGAAGGGGGATGAGTCAGGACTTGATTTTGATTAGTTACTTGGGAAATTCTTGGCTCTCTTAAAGAGGGTCACTTTTTTACCTGCTCTAGTTACAATGAGCATAGCTGCAAGATTCAGGCTGCTTGTCACTGACAGGCCCTTTGATTCTTTGTCCCTCTAGCTTCTGGATTAATTTAGCACAGCCCCTGCTGTCTACTGTCACCACACAGGGTCTCCCTAAGTTCTGGCCGGGATGCAGCACTCATGGATGATACCACTGTATAATGCACCTAGCCCAAAAGGAAGAGACCAACTTCCCCATTTAAAAAACCTCAGTATGGCTGTGAGAATGGATTGTTCCTCTTTACCGCAGAGGGTGCTGTATGGTATTTCATTCCCAGAGGATAGAGGGAGCACTGAAAGTTTGGCACACGGCAAAGGGATATAGGGTAATGCCATTCTGCAAGCCAGGGGATGCTAAGGTGGTTCCTTATTCCCCCATTCCCTGCTAATGCATCAGGTGTAAGTGTACCAAGGAAAACAGCTGAGTCAGCAGAGCCAGAGGCACCCTGCAGCCGAAGTCTCCTCAGCAACACATTTCTGAAAATAATAAAAAACCAGGAAAGCTTAGGGGAAAAATACCCAGAATGAGAGCGCACAAGAGGCTGTGCAATTTACTTCAGCCCCAGGCAGCAGCAGTGGCAGCTAACAGTGCTGACAAGTTGTGTGTGTTTTACATGCCCATTAACTGGCTTACTCAATAAAAAATGCATAGTTACTGCAGCTTCAACATGTCACGGCTGCACATGGCACTTAAGCTACTGGGAGACACGGAGCGTCTCTCAAAGAAAGCCACTTACCAGCCTGTCAGGAGAAATGACAACCTTTAAAAGGGTATTCAGGGGAAAATATAGGGAACTTACTTGCTGCAGCCACATTTTACTGATAGATTATACGTGCAGCATCAAAATTATACTATGTCAATAACATATGTATATGTGCATGCTGCTAGCACGGCCCTGCTGTGGTTAACATCGCAAAGGTGTTTCCACTGCAACCCCCTATTTTCACAGGCTTCTTTAAAACTAAAAATTACCCCTTGGAATGAAACAATCCGGGCTTTGCTCCTGGCCCAGAGATGTTTTTTGAGGGGGGACAGGAGGGAGGGAAACTATTGTTGTTAGAGTAGGGGGGGAAGGGGTTTAATGTGAACAAAGTCCTGTCAGCCATTTCTTGAGTCTGTAGCACGAGAGAGGAAAACATAAAATAGCCTCTCCTGGTGTTGAAAAAGTCCAGCCACAATTTATTCATTTTGAGACATCTGGCAACAAACTGCTGCATTCTAAAACCTTGAAATTAGGCTCAGGGAAATTATCCATTGAAGGATAGCACCTGTGCTGGATCTTGGGAGGAGAGGGTAGGACAATAGGTTTTGAGTTTAGAAAGTGATGGTTATTGGAACATGTGTGAAACTTGTGCAGAAGTAAATATAGGTAAATTTGGAGATGGCCCATGAAGGTTGGATACAGAGGGGCCTCTCAGGTTTCTACTCAGCAAAATTCCCATTGACCCAAGTAATGACTGAGCCAAGGACTTTTACTATTGGCTCTTAAATTATGATGTTGTATTAGCAGTAATGCCCCTAGGTGCTGTACACACACAATTAACACAGTCCAGGCCCCACACAGCTTACAGTAGCAGTACACAGTGAGAGGCTATCAGGGTGGAACATATGTCAGGAGGGCAATCCTGACTAGTGTGACCAGTGGGGTAATAAGGAGAGTTGTGCTGGCTGTGGGTGGGTACACTCAGGAGCTCAGCGCAACTAACACAACTGAGTGAGGCAGCAGAGGGGCTCTGGGTGGTGCAGTAGGACCACTGTCCTTCCCTCCCCTCTGTCAAATAGTCAGGCCTGGTGGCTGAACCTAGCTTCCATCTAGCCAGACTTATCTCCTGGGCCGAGCAGGAAGAGAAGGTTTAATTAGCTTCTGCAGCAGTAATCCGAGCATGAATGTGAGGAGGGCAGTAATGCCCCAGCTGTTAGAGTTTGATGCCAGCTGGTTGGACTCTGCCAAGGCAGTGCTGCAGTATCTGTTCCTGTGTGCACGCAGGCCTAGATATGCTCACCACATGAGACCTGGATGCAAACCCAGGAAAATAGGGTTGATTTTTGCCTGGTCTTAGTGCCCCTTCTCTCCCACCAGCAGCCTCTAACCCACCCAGTCTTGGCATGGCCTGTTTCTTAATAAATGAATTAAGAGCAAAGTCTCTGCCCCATCAGCTGCTGTGGTCTGTTTGCAGCCTTCTCTGAGGAAGAACTGGGCAAGGAGCAAGGCCCTGCTCACCAGAGGTTGCAGTGAGAACATCTGGGGAAGGGGCAGGGAAGTCTGTGAGGCAGACCTGGGGTGCTATGCTTGCTCTCAGGTAAAACAAAAGCCTCCTTCAGTAGCTTGGCACCTGTATGGATTCCATAGGGACCCCAGGCTACTTGGGATGCATGAAAATGGGCTGATTACCTGAACCCCCATTGGGCTGGAGAGCAGCTCTGTCAATGCACTTGGCTCAAGTCAGGCCTATAACCAGGCAAGGTGAGCAAACTTCCCTCCCGCAGCTGTGCCAGTGCCTCTCAGCCTGTCAGACACCCCCTGTTATCCTTCTGGGCCTCTGTCCCCTACACAATGCAAATCAGTGCTGACCTCCAGCACCCCCTGCTATTACAGATCTGAGGCCCTCACAGCTCTGCCAACGCACCTTAGTGCCTGAAACAGTGACTGAGCCCAGGTCCCTCCATCTCTTCCCTTTTCAGATTCCTGACAGTAACTCAAGGACCCTGTGGCTCTGGAAAGGAATCATAGAGCTGTTTCCCCTGCAGTGTGTTCTGACCTGCATGCAGGGAGCTCAGGGCTTTCCTAATTGCAGCATGACCAAGCCCAGGTGGACAGTTCCTTTTCCAGCTGCAGTGAGTCAGAGGCCAAGTCACAGAAATGGGGCAGGGAGAGGGCACACAGCATAGTATTTTGTGCCTGGCCTAATGGCAAGGTTCACCTCCCTGACTTTTTTCACACAACAAAACACCATTTCCTCACAGAGGCCGAGGCTACCTGTGCTCCTCAGGCTGACCTGCCTGCTAGCCTTTGCATTTCACTTCAGTGGCTCCAGCAAGCAGCAGCCCCCTGGGCCATTAAATCTGGGTCATTTTTAGCCAGTGCAAGAACCCACCTCCTTTACATACACATTTCTTGACAGAGGGAGCTCAATTGGCTACTCAACCTCCTACCCTCCCACTTCCTCCAGCCTTGGCAGCTGTTGGCATTTTTTCTAAATCCGCGATGCCTGCCTTTTACCTGTGGCTAGGATATTTTTCCAAAGGGGTCCAGGAATCCTCCACCTAATGTTTATTATGTCTGGTTAAAGTTCATTAAAGCCTCGGTTAGTGGAGCTGACTGACAAGGAGAGTGGATTAATATTAGAAGACTCTGTCAAAAGTGGTGAAAAGGCTGGATTGATTTTATAGGAAGTTTAGTCAGAGCTCTGTGTCAAGGCCTGGGGGGCAGGGGGGGTGGTTACACTGCAGTGAATCAATCTCCCACATTAGCAAGTCCCTCTGGGAATAGTCAAATGCAGCCTTGGCTGTAATAAACACTGAAGTTAACAGACATGGCGTTCACTTTCTTTTCCTTTTCTTTGTTTAATAATCTGCTGCTTGAAATTGCAGCCCCATAGACTGTCAGCTGAGATAGCACTGCTAATGGTGATAGCAGACCATGCAAGTTGGGGGTGAAGGGAATAAAGCATGATTTGTTTGCTTAGTGCAGAACTTCATGCACTGGATGAAGTGTGGGGTTTGTTCTAGTCTACCTCAGCACTGACCCTCAACACTTCCTGCTATTCCAGCCAAGGCCTTTACATATCCCTGGCAGTGCTCTTCTCTTCTGTCTTGCAGCATGGAGTTGTGATCCTGTAAACTTCTCATCCAATGCACTTCAATCAGCTCCCCTGTTACTCCAGTCTTGGAGCTTGCCAAGCACAGCTCTGCCAATGTACCAGACTCCTGACCTGCAGCTCTTCCTGCTTATCCCAGTCCTCAAACCAGTGCCACCAGCAATAATTCTGGCAAGTGGATTATCCCGGGTCTGGGCAGCTATAATGTATGGGCTAAATCATCAGCCAGCTTTACTACGCCTACTAGGCACAAAGTGCCTGTTTTCTGTTGACTGGAGAACCTGGAACCATTGTGATGTCACCCATGTTCAGCTGCCAGTGACAGGCAGCGATAGGCAACTTGCCAGACTTCTCAGCTGACATTTCACTGGGTTTTTTTGCTTTTTTCTTACATTTTGGTTTTGTGAGGTTTTTCCTGCTCCAAAAATGCAGCGCATCCAGCTCCAATAGGCACCAAGGGCTTTTTCAGTTGCTGGTTGAAAGGAAAATAGTTTCTGCTTTTCAAAGTCTTGTTGCTTCCCCCCCACCTCAGTATGCATGGGTTAGACTGCTGCCTTCCACATGGCTGCACAGACACACACAGTTGTGTTCATGTCAATCCCCTTGATACTAGTTGTGAGCTCTCGTGTACCAAGTTTCCCTGGTTCTGATGATTATGCTTAGAGATGCAATTTGCAAAAGGGCAGGTTGTCATGTCTCCTTTTTTTTTTCTTGGTGCAAACCAAACCTTGGGGCCGCCTACTTATTTTGGGGTCATCTCACCTTGATAGCTCTCATCCTGGTATCCAGGTAACACATAATACATGGAGAGAAACACTTTGTATCTAGGGATCAGAGCTTTTACTGTACTAATTAAACAAAGTCCCACAACACTGATACAGATCTGTTAATAGAGAGAGGGCCAAGTTCAGAGGTAATGTAGGTTAGACCCCCCATTCACCCAGTTAGACAGGATTACATTCACTTACTGCTGTGTCAATCAGTCTATAGGAGACTAAGATGATGTAGGTTGCATGCCACCAAGGTGTAAGTTAAAATAGAGTACAGCTTATGTTAGCATGCACATTCTGAACCCTCCTGTCACTGGCTTTTCTTGCTATACTCCTCTGACACAATGTCTGGATTCACTTCCCTTACTGAATCTCTGTAGGTCAGTTTCCTAAGGGATGCAAAGAGCTGGTCTGACTCCCCATGTCCTTTGCAGCTGAGCAGTGTGGCTATGGGATGCTGGTATTGTCTGATTTATTGATTCAGTATTAATTACTTTGATTATTTAGAATACCCAATTAACACACATTTTGGTAGGTTCTTGTCCCTATATCAGGCCCCAGTGTTACCCAAATTACTGTCCAGATGGGCATCCTTAGCCTATTGTTTGGTATATTAACTCATTAGCATATATGTCAATTAGTTACCATAACTACCTGCAGTTAAACATCTGCTGATGTTGTCCTCCAAAAACACCCTAAACCTGATGATAAATACCTTCTTGTGGTTACCTGTCAGCACTTGTGATCATTACAAAACAAAAACAATCTTATGCCATCTTACGACTTAAGGTCATTTTCAGTTTACTTGTGCCAATCCAGTTCAGCAGCTCAGGCTGTTAGGGTTCATTCTTAGACCAACTGCTTCAGCTACTTACAGGTCTAGGCCTGTAAGTCTCTTGCATTTCTGCCTTATCTTTATTAAATAATCAGCACATGGGCTGCACTAGTGCAGGTGAGTGGAGAGTTCAGATTCTGTAGCATTTTACACCCATTTTCATGCACTTTGCACAGAGCAGGCACAAACCACATTATGGGGTATAAGCTGCATGGTGGTGAGTGAGTCACCAGACAGTCTAAAGTGGTGGGATATGGTGTAAGCCAAACAAATTTAGACTCCCTCTAGGCTTATTAGACTCCTTAGAGTGACCACATTTAGAAGATTAAAGATGAAAAGGTAACTGTGCTGTGAAAAGCAAGCCCGAAATAATGCTTTATTTTTTTTGTACAGATTATGGATCGTGTGCTCATACTGCAAATAAAAAGGCATTTTCCCTTCTAATAGCCAGGGCCACTGGAAGAGGAGAGTTGGACTGGGCTTTTTTGGGCATCATCACTAGTAATAAAGACCTTGTACTGAATCAGTGCATCAGTCTGCTGGTGCTGTGTGAGCTGGAATAGACTCCAGCTCACCTTCCAGTGGAAGGAAGGTGAGGAAGAGGGGCATATGGGGCATGTTGGCACTTACAATACTTTTGAGAAATTGCCAGTGTCTACTAAGGTCTGTATTTGATTGTATCCCACCAGACTTTGTATATTGCTTTTATTTTTAGATAGCACTTCTCCTCAGACAAGGGGCAGTGTCTTGGGCAAACATGTATCAATACCTAGCACAATGGGCTCCCAGTCTTGACCAAGGCCTCTGGCCATTATGATAATAAAAATGAAAGTAGTAACAACCTATGTGTAGAGACTCACTTACTTTACATTTCTACAGCACCTCCTATGGTGGGATGCCAACCTGTTTGAAACTTCTAGATGCTAGCACAGTATGAGTTAAATAAGAATGAGAAGTCAGCAGCTCTGATTTAGAAAACCACAGGAAGCAGCACTGAGTAACAAGGTTACATTTTCACACAGTCACATCTCTGGACCATAACTAGGCTTGAACCAGGATTATAGAAATAGTCATGAGGCCAGCTTGAATCAGAACTCGGGAGTTCTGCCCCCTCTAGATGGGAAAACTACACTAGGGTCTGTATCCATGAGCCAGGGAGCCTGAGACGCCACGTCCAGTGGAAACAGACAATCACTCAATTGAGAGGCAGGCACAACCTAGTGCTGAGCTAGGTGAAACCAATATACAAGTTAACTCTCAGAAGTCAGAGCAAGCAACTCAAATCATAAATCCTGCCAGGAACTAGACCAAGTTACCTTGTGTTTCATTCCCTCCCAAGCAGTGAAAGACAGTAATGGAGTGGTCTGTTTGGGGTGGAAGGGAGAGAGGAGAGAGATTTAGCAAGCTGCACAGGCTGGCTAGAAGTGAAGCAAGCTCCCAGGTTAAGAACAGAGCTGGGATCAAGCTGAAGGAAGTGGATGCGTTTGCTGCTGAAATGTTATGAGACAAACAGAGGCAGGAAGCATGTGTTTGATGAAGGGGCAGCTGAGGGAGAACTAATGTAAATGTCACCATTACTGCTTGGCAGGGAAAAGCCTGGGAAGGTTGGGAGAGGTTCTGGGATGGAGCAGCCCCAGGCTCTGCTGGTGGTGCAGTGACAGGCTGCTTGGGGCTGACTTAGGAGGGGGCTGTACCATGATCCACTCCTCATGTGCCTGGGGCACTAATTCACAGCCTCATGAAAAAAAATTAAAGCTCAAACCCATCACACCAGCGTGGCAGCTTGCAGAGCAGAATTAAGGGTGGGATGAAATCTGACTCAGAAATGAGGTGTCAGACATAGCGTGAGGGAGGGACCAAATGAAATTACAGCCAGGCAAAGACAAACTGTCCCTATGAGACTATTAGGAGAGTATGTCTTTTATGAGAGGCTCAATGCTGACTGAATCCTCTGTAAACTAAGTACAGAGAGCCTTTCCTCCTCAGGCACAGGCAGCCAGAGCACATATACCAATGGAAATAGAGGGGGAGAGATTTTCAAAAGGGCCCACTGATTTTGGGTCTCTGTTTTCATTTGCACAACTTGTGACATTATCTGGACCCCATTTTAAAATTTGCCAAGCACTTGCAGCTCCCTTGGACTTGTGCAGAAGCGGTTGGAGCTTAGCAGCTCAAAGTCAGACCAATGTATCATAGGTTACACCCTAAAACAAAATGACTGATTGCTTTTGAACAACTTGGTCTGTCTCTCTGTCAGCAGCCACTCTTGAAACCATGGACCAAATTGCATGTTTCACACTCTCCATTCATCCTCATGCATGTCCTATTTGCATGCTGGCTAGAACTCTAAGGACATTAATTGGCCAACTGAAGATGTTCCAACTACAGAGGAAAGGCTATAAATAAATATTTTGATATTAAACATCTTTATTAGAAAACATCAATGTTTTATTGGCATGGCTGCTACCTTCTGGCCATTTGTTTTCCTGCTAGCTCAGCTGTGTGCATTCTCCTCTCCCTCAATCAAGGCAAAAGTCATGTGAAGCTACAAGGAAGAGCTTTTTCTGCCACTCTCCTTCATTTATTTACCAAATATAGAACCACAGAAATATAGGACTAGAAGGGACCTCTGTGGGTCATCTAGTCCAGTCTGCCCACCCTCTGCTGGGGAGTTTTTTCAAATGTCCAACCTACTATTTCTTTAGTGCAATTTCAGCCCATGACTCCTTGTCCTGGCCTCAGTGGACAAGGAGAACCGTTTATCGCCCTCCTCTTTATAACAACAAAATAGCTCTGCATGCAAACAGAAGGGGAAGGTTCCTCCTAAGAGGCTTAAAATAGCGTCCAACAAAAATTGTCCTCATCTCTGTGAGCCCAAGTGCTGGGAGCTTGGCAGATACAGCTCATGGGGAGAAAAAAAAGAGGGCATGTGTATTAGTGCACTCATGTCACACCCTCAGCCTGGAAGAAGGTCAGTGCTGTGCAGGGCCATCTTCCATCCCAGAGATGGATGCATTCCTAAGGGGATGGAGCCTGCACTAAACAGGGAGTTGTAAGGTGTAACCCAGGCACGGGCCTAGGCTGATGCCCTGCATCTCCCACACCCAAAAGTTGACGTTGTTTGAATCTGAGCTTTGTGGTTCAGGCCTATCTCAGCAGCTACAGAAAGCAAAGGGGTTTCTTATGAAAGAGCAGTAAATAGCCATTCACAGTGCACGCACCAGCAGGGGTGACTTGGGCACACTTAACAAGTGTATGATCTTAAACTCCCTTTACCTGATGAGCTGGGGTGTGATTCCAGCGTGGGGGCAGAGCCCTGCATTAGCCCTCACCCAGCTAGTGCGAGTGTACCTAGCAGTATGTACATTAGACATAGCAGAACCAACAATAGGATCCAGGTTTTCTGAATCCCCATCCAGAGTTCTGTGCACTAGGCCACACTGCCTCTGTTGGAGAAACTTCCTCAAAATACATGACCATTAATCCAGACGGACCCATCCTATGCAAAAAAAAAGGAAAATTTAGGTTCCATGGTCCATTTAATCCTTGGCCTCTTCTGAGACTGCCAAAGCTACAAATTGTGATGGAGCTTTTTTAGTTGTGATGTAAGTGTTAGTTTATGAGGAACTGCTCATCGCACTCAGGCTACTGAATATTTGTGATGTGTGAGAACAGAGCTGAGCCTCTGTATCTCTTCCTGCTACTGGACTGTGGGTATAAATCAAATCACCCACGGCTCACATTCATTGATTTGTCCCTGCAGCTAATTTTGAGAGCACACGAGTATGTCTGCACCCCCTACTCCTGCAAACAAAGGCAGAGACGCTCCAGTCTGCATGCAGCCCAACTCCCCGAGGGCCAGATCTCAGAGAAAGGGCTACATATGTAGCCCAGAATCCAGTGAGAGCATGTCTGCCCCACCTCCTGGTTTTTTCTGGAGATTAGCTGGAATAGCCCAGTTCTTGTTCCCCACATGAGCTTTACTGCTTGCTGTGATTATGTACCAACCATGCTAACACCGTGGGTTTACAAACTGATCTGTTAAGATTTGCCACATTGGAGGAAAACAGTTCAGACTGAGGAGAAGGCAGCAGGAAACAGACAGAAAACAAAAACACAACAGTTCACAGCACACCACGTTGAACTTGAGACTGCTCCCCTACTAACGTCCTTCTCTTATTTGGTCAGTTCCAGGCCACCACTTCTAAAGAGACAGGGAGACCAGCAGGGTGTGTGTGAATTGACAGGGCAGCAGGGGGTCACCTTATCCAACACCCTTCTCTCCCATCACTTCACCTCACATTCACCCCTTGGGACAGAAGTGCCAACCAGCCTGTCCTTCAGTGAGATGGGTGGGGGAAGGAACTGCCTGCAGCAGCTGAGTCCTATGGGAGACACCCTCCCTCCTGTACACTTACTAAAGCAGCAGGGAGAAACTGGGGTGAGACTGAGCCTTTGCCCAGATGCTTCAGGAAATAGGACACAAACCACCTCCTGGACTAAACCACTTTAACAATTTTGTTGAGAATACAAAAATGCAGGCATTCAATCCACTAAAATATTTATCTGGGATCTAAAAATAAATTGATGCCCTCCCTTCCCTATGATGAACCCACACCCCTTTGCGTGTGTTGCTTAATAAGCCAGATGCTTATTATTCCTCCTTGACCACTGTCATTCCTTTCCGATTTTATCTCGGCAACAGAAATTCCTTCCAACTTTTCCTTCTCCCCATCCCCCTCTCTAATGCTCTTCACTTTCAAATGCTAATAATCTCCAGCAGTAAAAGGCTTAGAAGTGGTTCTAGAGTGTTTGATCTTTGGCCTGTGATCTGCTTTCATCTTTCAAATGTTACTTTAGATTTACTTTAACCTAGTAACACGCTTGGTATTCACAGGCATGGACGTTTTGTATGTAGTGCATCAAGTCTCCCCAAATTCTAATGAGGCAGGGGAAAGTTATACTTAAATATACCTGGAAAAATTAATGGTTATCTACTAAAGGAGTTGGCAGATGTGATTGCGGAGCCATTGGCCATTATCTTTTAAAACTAATGACAATCGGGGGGGGGTCCCGGATAACTGGAAAAAGACTAATGTAGTGCCCATCTTTAAAAAAGGGAAGGAGGAGGATTCGGAGAACTACAGGCCAGTCAGTCTCACCTCAGTCCCTGGAAAAATCATGGAGCAGGTCCATAAGGAATCAATTCTGAAGCACTTCGAGGAGAGGAAAGTGATCAGGAACAGTCTGCATGGCTTCACCAAGGGCAAGTCACGCCTGACTAACCAAATTGCCTTCGATGAGGAGATACCTGGGTCTGTGGATGAGGGGAAAGCAGTGGATGTGTTATTCCTTGACTTTAGCCAAGCTTTTGATACGGTCTCCCACAGTATTCTTGCCAGCAAGTTAAAGAAGTATGGGCTGGATGAATGGACCATAAGGTGGATAGAAAGCTGGCTGGATCGTTGGGCTCAATGGGTAGTGATCAACGGCTCCATGTCTAGCTGGCAGCCAGTTTCAAGCAGAGTGCCCTAAGGGGTGGTCTTGGGGCCGGTTTTGTTCAATATCTTCATTAATGATCTGGAGAATGGCGTGGACTGCACTCTCAGCAAGTTCGCAGATGACACTAAACTGGGAGGAGTGGTAGATACGCTGGAGGGTGGGGATAGGATACAGAGAGACCAAGACAAATTAGAGGATTGGGCCAAAAGAAACCTGATGAGATTCAACAAGGACAAGTGCAGAGTCCTGCACTTAGAACGGAAGAATCCCATGCACTGCTACAGACTAGGGACCAAATGGCTAGGGAACAGTTCTGCAGAAGAGGACCTAGGGGTTACAGCGACAAGAAGCTGGATGAGTCCACAGTGTGCCCTTGTTGCCAAGAAGGCTAACGGCATTTTAAGCTGCATAAATAGGGCATTGCCAGCAGATCGACGGACGTGATCATTCCCCTCTATTTGACATTGGTGAGGCTTCATCTGGAGTAGTGTGTCCAGTTTTGGGCCCCACACTACAAGAAGGATGTGGAAAAATTGGAAAGAGTCCAGTGGAGGGCGACAAAAATGATTAGGGGGCTGGAGCACATGACTTATGAGGAGAGGCTGAGGGAACTGGGATTGTTTAGTCTGCAGAATAGAAGAATGAGGGGGGATTTGATACCTGCTTTCAACTACCTGAAAGGGGGTTCCGAAGAGGATGGATTTAGACTGTTCTCAGTGGTACCTGATGACAGAACAAGGAGTAATGGTCTCAAGTTGCAGTGGGGGAGGTTTAGGTTGGATATTAGAAAAAACTTATTCACTAATAGGGTGGTGAAGCACTGGAATGGGTGACCTAGGGAGGTGGTGGAATCTCCTTCCTTAGAGGTTTTTAAGGTCAGGCTTGACAAAGCCCTGGCTGGGATGATTTAGTTGGGGATTGGTCCTGCTTTGAGCAGGGGGTTGGACTAGATAACTTCCTGAGGTCCCTTCCAACCCTGATATTCTATGATTCATTTATATTTAACAACCGCTGAGTTGGAAAAGGGGAGAGTGGAGAGACCCATGCTCAGAACCACCATTGTTAGTGCTCTGCATTTAAATATCTTACCTCCTCCCCGGATGGGAACTGTAGCATGGTGCAGAAATGTTGAATTACTACTTAAAATTTCTAGCTACAGGAGTTGTTCCGGAATATTTGTCATGTTCATTTCCACAGAAATGATAGTGAGGAATATAGATGGAATCCCTCATTGAGACCGTATTGGCAGAGTTCAATTATCTGCAATATGCTGTAGCCTACAAAGGGAGGTTTTCCCCTCCCCGCCTTGTGCTCCGGTGCTTCCAGGACATGCAGTCTAGTTTTTCCAGGACAATCAGGGCTATATTTTTCCCAAGTCAGCAGGGAGATGCTGAGGGAGTGAGAATAACCCTCACACCAATAATCTCCAGCCGGGATGACCTCAAATGGGGATATTAGAAAGGTAGAAGGAGAAGACATACCTCCTTCTTCCCCTATTGTAATTAGACTTGTGGAGAAAATGACTTTGAAAACCACCGCTGGCTCAGAACCTGCTCAGGACTCCCTCGTCTTCAGTTATTGTTGGAGGGCTGAGCAGTGGCACTGATGCAATAGCCTTCCTGGTGCTGTTAAAACTTAATCTGCCAGCCCTGCCACCCTTTGCCAAGAGACCAAGGAAGCAAGAACACAAGACAATTTTCAGACATCAGTGACTTTAATAAATCAGGGCGCAGGAATTATCAAATACTTTGCTAATGGAGGCCCCCCTCCCACGCATTGCATTCCCGCTCAGGCTACATTGCAGGTACAAAGACTGCCCCCTCAAGCACTGGAATGGGTGATCTAGGGAGGTGGTGGAATCTCCTTCCTTAGAGGTTTTTAAGGTCAGGCTTGGCAAAGCCCTGGCTGGGATGATTTAGTTGGGGTTGGTCCTGCTTTGAGCAGCGAATTGGACTAGATGATGTCTTGAGGTCCCTTCCAACCCTGATATTCTATGAAGGGGAAAGCGAAGGAGGACTTTGCCACATTGTAGTCTCCACTGGAAAACATACCCATGGAAGGATAGTGCAAAGTGAGCAAGAGCGCCTGTTCCTGTCTGAAGGGGAGCAAGGCTAGTTACCAAGCTGTTTGCTGCAGGATGTCTCAATGCTTGTGGTGCTGGATGATACTCATCAAGTTTGGAGAAGCATATCCAGAATTAGGAGACAGGCAGACAAGCTGCATTGTGTACACTTCAAGTTGATTGCCCCTGCCGCAGAAGATAGATAAACTGCAAACATGGATATGCTCCAAAGGCAAGACCACTTTTCTTTCAGTGTTTCTGGAGACATCCAGCATTGCCAGCTCTCACCACATGTGATGTTTTCCACAAAGCCCCAGCTTGCGCCCACAAGGGATTACACAAGAAGCCCAGCTGTTGTTTAGCAAAACAGGGCATTTCTCAGCTCTTTGGTATAGATTTGTACTGCACCTAGCCCAGTAGGGTCCTGATCTATGACTCTGGCACCTACGCACTATAGAAATGCAAGGAATAAGAACACTAGTCCTCATGCTTGCAGAGAAATGCTTGAAACTGTGACCCTGAAGCTCAGAAACCAGAAGGCAAAGAAAAATAATCCAGAGTTTATTTTTCTTAAAAAAAACCCTCAGTATTTTTGAAAATTTGTTCTGGCAATAATGGGCATCCCACAAGGATGCAGCTGCTTTCATGGATTTCCTTGCAAGGCTGGTACAGAGAGTGGGGGAGAAGGGACCGAAGTACAAAGTAGTGGGATTTGGGTGTTGATTGCAATCCAACAGGTTTAGTTTCGGCGCCACTGCATTTTGCAAGGTCTCTTCCTATCTGCAGGCCAGCTGTCATTTCAGGAGGCAGGCCCAATGCCACACAGGTTAATTGTCAGAGAGGTTTAAGGCCAGAGGATTCCACCGAGCATTGAGCCCAGTGCAAGTCTCGCTCAGGGAGCTGTTACTCTTTTTCTCTTTTTGTTGTTTTACTTCATGTACATCAAAAGCCACTGAGAAAGTGTCTGCTATGTGCGCACGGGGGGTGTGAGCAAAACAAAATGGGGGTAAAAGGGGAGAGGGGCAGGGTCATGAAAAGAGAGAGGGGAACCAGACTCGAAATGGAGGAGAGGTAAAGGGAAGCAGGTGAGCGACCGCTGAAGGCGTCTGAAAGAGCATATGTAAACGCATGCAAGAGGCAATAGGCTCACTGTAACTTAACCCTGTGCTCCTCCTGGGAGCTGACATTTTCCCTGGTTCAGACAACATCCGCGCCTCACTGGGCTTCAAGGCAGGCAAAGGATGTGCCACTGGCTGCAAGGCGGAGTTTCTGCAGTGCACTGTATGAAGAGCAGAAAAGCCCATTGCTGGTAGATTGTGTACACACACCCACCCCTCCCTGCCCACATACCTACAGGTGAACACATGCATCTGTTCACGTGCACACACAGTTCTCCCCATACACACCCACCTAGTACTGCTGCAGTGGGAGGGAACATTTTTGATACGGGCTAGAGTGATCAGGGAGACTTTTTAGCTTCTCCCCAGAGGACCCCAAACCTAGGCCACTCCCGTCCCAAGAAGAACCATGCTGTTTAATATTTAAACCCAAATGGCCCAGACAATGCTGCTTTTCTTTTTATTTATTCTTTTAATTAATTAAACGGGACAGTGAGAGAAAGGCACTAACCACTTAAACCCACACTACACCCAGGTTGCTTAGTTGGAGCTGTTATGGGCTAATTAGATTCTTAAGTGATCATTTGAAATTCCATATCAAAACAATTCATAATCTAGAGCAAAAGAAAAAACAACAACAACAACAACAAACCAGACTGCAACAAGAGGAAGGTTCCCCTGCCTGTGTCTGTGCTATTTATAAAACCCCAGTCATTAATTGTATTATCTAGGCACAAAAGAAAGTTACAAACATAAGCAAAAGAGGCCTCTGCTCTTGCTTTCATCTGATGTTTAAATGCATCCAAAATCCATCTGGAGATTCCCCTCCCCATTGGGTTAGGGGCATATTTCACTCCCGCTCCCAGCTTTAAATTGCTTCCAGATGACTCAATTATTTTGCACATCTGCATGGTAACATCAGCGGCATCTCCGCTCTGCAGGGGACAGACCTTGGGCAGCTGTTTGGCAGCTGGAATATTAGAACCACAGATCCTGGATTCTGCCTCCCTGCTGCTTATTAGCTGTGTGAATTGATAAAACTGCCTGGACACTTGGCCTGACACTGCAGCTCATCGGAGCCTAGGAACACAGTTGTTTTAGGAGGCTCAGACATTCTTTACTACATCTACATGTTAACCTGCTCTATACATAGGAGACAGAGCTGGGAACAAAGCTGTATTTTGTAAAGCTGGTAACAAAAACAAACTCTTTTTCCTCCCCCACACAGATTTTTGAACATTTTGTTCATTTGAAGCTTCTTATTCAAATGTCTGGATTTTGTGTGAGATATTTCTAAGTTAAGTGAAACAAACTATTTTGTTTCATGTCCATTCAAAACAGGAAATGTTGGTTGTGTTTTGATTTGATTCAAAAACTGAAATTTTCCATTTCATTTTGGAATTTTCTGTTGAAAGATAAAATACATATATAATATAGTAATGCTCCCCCAATGGTTTCCTGGGGAAAAAAGTTTTTGATAGAACTCCATTTTGGGGGTGGAAATTTTTTCAGTGGAAACATGTCAACCAGCTTTAGTATTCTGTGAAATGCAGAAACAAGATAACGCACATTTTGGTGAAATTACCTGCAGCACAACTCCACCAGAGAGGTCCTTTGGGGCCATCTGCCTGTCCCAAGTCAGGATAAAGGAGGAGGGTTGGGCGTGGGGCTAGCAACTCCACCTCGTAAAAAATCAACCTGCTACAGAAACGCCAACAATAGAGACAACAGAGACTTTTACCCTGGAAAAAGAATGGTCTTCAACTCGAAGATGCATGACGTTGGGTGGTAAAAGCCGTGAAGAAGCCACTAAGCCGATTACCCTTCTTGCAACCAGGAGGATTACCATAGGCACATGGAACGTGAGGACCATGTACGAGTAAGGAAAGACGGTGCAGGTTGCAGCAGAAATGAGGAGCAACAACCTGACCCTATTAGGCATTAGCGAGACAAGATGGACGCAAGCGGGACAGAGACGACTGTTGACAGGAGAACTGTTGCTGTATTCAGGACATGAAGAGAGCGACGCAACCCACACACTGGGAGTAGGCTTCATGTTGTCCAAGCAGGCACAGAGAGCACTGATTGGTTGGGAGGCACATGGTCCCAGGATCATCACAGCATCCTTCAGAACTAAAATGAAGAGGATTAAGATGAATGTTGTTCAGTGCTACGCTCCCACTAATGACAGCGAAGAGGAGGACAAAGATTATTTTTTACAACAGACTCCAGAAAATATTAGAGATTCTCCCAGACAAAGACATCATCATCCTTATGGGAGACTTTAATGCCAAAATTGGACCTGACAACACAGGATACGAACAAGTCATGGGGACCCACGCTCTGGGAGAGATGAGTGGGAATGAAGAGAGATTTGTGGATGTGTGTACACTTAACAACCTGGTCATAGGAGGTAGCATCTTTCCTCACAAGCGGATCCACAAGAGTACCTGGGTATCACCAGCAGGCACGACAGAAAATCAGATCGACCATGTCTGCATTAGCAAGAAGTTCAGAAGATCCTTGCAGGACGTTAGAGTTAGAAGAGGAGCAGACGCGGTGTCCGACCATCACTTAGTGGTGGCCAGATTGAAGCTGAAGCTGAAAAAGAAAACTGGATAGAAGCGTCGGACAGAAGAGTGAAGTACAACGTCAGCCTTCTGAAGGACCATAAGACCAAGGAAGATTTTGGACTGATGCTGAAGAATAAGTTTTCAGTATTACAGGATCGGTCTGAGGAAGACAGTGTACTAAACAGATGGCAGAAGGTGAGAGACACACTTAGGTCAGTATGCCAGGAAGTGCTTGGAATTAAGAAACACCAGCAGAAAGAGTGGCTCACAGCAGAGACCTTGATCAAGATAGAAGACAGAAAGAAGAAGGCAGCAGTCAATAACAGCAGGACTAGAGCAGCAAAGGCCAAAGCTCAAAAAGAGTATGCTGAAGCCCACAGAGCAGTGAAGAGGAATATCAGGAAGGACAAGAGAAAGTATGTGGACGAACTGGCAGCAGAAGTGGAGCAGGCAGCATACAGCGGTAATATGAAACAGCTGTATGATACTACCAAGCGACTGTCTGGAAAGTTCAGCAAGCCAGAACGTCCCGTTAAAGACAAGCAGGGAAAGTCTATAACAGGAATAGAACAGATGGGCGGAGCACTTTGAGGAACTCCTGAACAGACCAGCACCACCAAATCCACCAGATATCAACCCAGCCAACAAGGACCTCCCAATTAATTGCGATAAACCAACCAGAGATGAGATCAGAAAAGCCATCACCATGATGAAGAATAGGAAGGTGGCTGGACCTGATGACAGCCCAGCAGAGGCCCTGAAAGCAGACCTAGATGCTTCAGTGGAAATGCTGTACCCCCTCTTTGAGAAGATATGGGAAGAAGTAGTGATTCCGGTGGACTGGAAAGAGGGATATCTCATCAAAATCCCCAAGAAAGGAGATCTTAGCAACTGTGCCAATTATAGAGGAATCACACTCCTGTCAGTGCCAGGGAAGGTCTTCAACCGAGTCCTCTTAGAGAGAATGAAGGATGCCGTCGATCCACAGCTACGAGATGAACAGGCAGGTTTCTGGCAGAATAGATCATGCACGGACCAGATAGCAACGCTTCGCATCATAGTCGAGCAGTCTATGGAGTGGAACTCCTCGTTGTACATCAACTTTGTTGATTATGAGAAAGCGTTCGATAGCGTGGATTGAGACACTCTCCGGAAGCTCCTTCGGCACTACGGCATCCCAGCAAAGGTGGTCAGCCTGATCAAGAACTCATATGACGGTATACACTGTAGAGTGATCCATGGAGGGCAGCTTACTAACAGCTTCCAGGTGCAAACTGGAGTCAGGCAAGGATGCTTGTTGTCACCACTTCTCTTTCTCCTTGTCAGCGACTGGATTACGAAGACATCCACCTACGAGCGTAGGAACGGAATCCAGTGGACGTTGTGGACCCAGCTTGATGACCTGGACTTTGCTGACGACCCTGCGCTCCTTTTGCACAGTAAACAGCAGATGCAAGAGAAGACCAACGTAGTGGCAGCCAATCATCACAGGTTGGCCTCAACATTCACAAGGACAAGACCAAGATCCTTAGGATTAAT
The DNA here is from genome assembly GCF_007399415.2 of Gopherus evgoodei. Taxonomy (NCBI): domain Eukaryota; kingdom Metazoa; phylum Chordata; order Testudines; family Testudinidae; genus Gopherus; species Gopherus evgoodei. The sequence goes on along the minus strand of NC_044340.1, from coordinate 19,870,942 downwards.
TCCATCAGCAATGACCCAGTCACACTGAATGGAAGCCCCCTGGAAGAAGTGCAGTCCTTCACCTACCTAGGTAGCATCATCGACCAGCAGGGTGGCACAGACGCAGACATCAAAGTAAGGATTGGTAAGGCAAGAGCAGCCTTCTTACAGCTCAAGAACATCTGGAGCTCCAGAGAGCTGTCTTTGGCAATAAAAATTTGACTGTTCAACTCCAATGTGAAATCAGTCCTATTGTATGGATCTGAAACCTGGAGGACAACCAAAACAACCATCAGGAAGATCCAGACCTTCATTAATAGCTGCCTCAGAAGGATTCTCCAGATCCGCTGGCCAGACACCATCAGTAACATCCACCTCTTGGAGAGGACCTGGCAACTCCCAGCAGAGGAAGAAATCAGAAGGAGAAGGTGGGGTTGGATAGGACATACACTACGTAAGCAGCCAACTAACATCACCAGACAGGCACTGCGGTGGAACCCCCAAGGCCAGCGGAAAAGAGGCCGTCCAAGAAACACCTGGTGACACAACCTTCAGACTGATAGCAAAAAAATGGGCTATACCTGGAACCAGCTAGAGCGAATGGCCCAGGATAGAGGACTCTGGAGATCGGTGGTTGGCGGCCCATACCCCGATTGGGGTGACGGGCATGAGTGAGTGAGTGACCTGCAGCACCTTAGGTGTCAGAGTTGTCTTAGTTAAAGCAGGACTTCAGGGTTCAATTCTTGGTTCTGTTCCTCGCTCAGCTGTGTTGCTTTGGGCAAGTCACTTCACCATATGGTGTCTCAGCTGGATCTTTTGTAAAATAGAGAAAGTGACACTCACCTACATGGCAAAGGACTGTGTGGGTTTTAATTATTTAACTCAGTATGCTCCTGGCCCATGACTAGGACATCTAGGCACTATGGTAATGCAAATAATGAGAATAATAATATAATGCATTAAGAAGTGTTCTGAGATCCTTGGCTTGAGGTCACAGTGCCAAACGTATCACAACTGAGGGGACTGGGAAACTGTAAACCCTGTATTGGTAAAGCTGACTGGCAGGGTGTTTCCCTGGAAATGCACTTCTCTTAAAGCCAGGAGTTTGCTAGCAATGGTGCTGTAATACACTAAGGCACTGGGAATGGAGATGGGGCTCTTCTCCATTTTTGGGCAGGAATCTGTCTCCTGAAGCAATAGCCGTGTGACTGGAGTGGCACAAATTGTCTGAGAATATGAAGTTCCTTCCTGGGGCAAGGATGGGCCTGGCAATTTTCTGGGACCATTTCAAGCCCATCACAATTTCATTTACTTTATCCCTCAAATTGCATATAGCATGGGAAAGTGCTGCCCTCCAGGTGAATTCTGAGACTGCACCGCCCAAGGATCTCTCTCCTGTCACAGCCCAGAGGCCAAGGTAGCTTGGCCACTGTAGTGGGCTTACAAGGTTATAGCTCAGAACCTGAACACTCAGGTTTGTGAGCTTTGTCCCCCATGCTGCAGGAGAGCAGCGTCTGGAGAACAATACGTTAATTAGCACTGGCTGTTCAGCTCCCACCGTGATCAATTTGACCAGTGCCGCTGATGCCTTAACATTTGACAAGCTATTCTACTCCCCTCTGCAAGATTTATTAATTATCAATGTCTACCTCTGTGTGGCATGCAAAGGAGGGAGGGAGAAAGAGGGTGTTGTGGGAGAAGGAGATCTGTCTGGAGGGGATTCCCATGCTGTAGCAGACTGCTTGTTTTACTGGGAGCTGGCTGTGGTTTGGGGAGGGGTGAAGAAAGGGTTCTCTCTCTTTTTAATTAGCAGAATCTGTCAGGTCCCCTGGCCTGGGAGAAAAGGGAAGGTGGGTCACTTTGCCTGAAAGAAAACACTGTGATCCTAACCAAACAAGGCCAATGGCCCAAAGCCCCCCGTTTTTCAGTTACCGGTGCATTTGCACAGCTGCAAGCCACGAGTGCAGGCAAATGTAATGACACTTGTACAGAGAACAAACCCGACATCTCTTAACCCAATGGACTGGGACCTTAGCATAGAGGCACCTCCAGATTCATGAGCCTCATTACAGGTGCCAGCCACTGCAGAGGGACCAAAAGCCGCCATGTTCATTGTGCCGTACACAGTGAAAGGAAGGTGAGGTTTGCACCATCACAGCTTGTGCCAACAGCTGTGGAGACGGGGACTAGCTGCAAGGCCGAAGAGCAGACTCCGTTTTGGCACTGCTTTCTCAGTGGTAAATCTCAAAGCACTTTACTAAGATGGGCACCTTGGTCAATCCTAATTGGAGCCCAAAGAGGGGAAGTGATTTGCTCAAGATCACACACCAGATCAGTGGCACAGCTGAGCTTAGAACTGGTGTCTGGACTCACAGCCCATGCTCAGGCCAGTTGAGTAGCAGCGTCTCTTTGGCAAGCAAGATCTATTGGGGAAAAACTGTAGGTGGCATGAAATAATTAGTCAGTATTGCCGACTCTTGTGATTATCAGAAGTCTCACAAAATCTGGGGCTTTTGTTAAAGCCCAGCTCCAGGCATCATGCTATCATGTCAGAATTTCAGCGGTCATTTAAAGTAAAAAGCAAGTTTCTAGCCTTTCTGGTTGTGGAGAAAAAGCTTTTAAACACAAAAGCTCAGGAACCAAAAGGCAGATTAAAAAAACCCACATTGTATTATTTAAAAAAAAACAAAAAAAACCCCACAAACATGTTTTTAAGCCAATCTCCTGACTTTTATGTGTGTGGGATTGGCAATACTGGCACTGGAAGATGGATTTCCAATGCTTAACAATACCAGTTTGGCGGACAGGAGGAGAACGGACAGCTCTGCTTGCTGGGGTACAAATCTTGAATCACATCCCACGGACAGCCAGGCTGGTCTCCTTTGTGTCAGGATGTTTCAGAGAAGAAAAGCCACCCCTTTTTGTACCCAGAGGAAATCCCCTCACCTCCCTGCTTCACACTCCTCCAGCCTGGCTGCAGAAAAATCCCTGGGCATCCAGTCAAAGCCTACCCTGATATGCCTAACCTTGCCCCTTCTGAGCTGCCAAGGTCCCCGCAGCCCCATGACAATGACAACAGGACTGGAAGTGCCAGGAGTCTGATCAGTATGCAGAGCCCTTATTAGTATTGGCTTGAGTATTGATAAGAAAACATTGTTTCAAACTTCAGACCTCATTTGCCTGCTAGGAAACAGCAAAGCAAAGCAAGTGAGAGGCTCTGAAAGGAGTCTATGTTCTCAGAGGCACATTTAGAATTCCAAAGCACTTTAAAGTGGGGATGTGGTCCAGGGAATATCTGGTCTCAGCGTAGGTTTGTTTTTGCTGGAATTAGCTCATGCTTATTGTAAGCTCCTGTGGCTCACTTTCATCTCCAACTCAACCTCAGTTCCCTCCTCCTCCCCTTCCACGAGGAAGCCACCATTCTGCCTCTGTTGCAGAGTGCATCCGATGGGCGGGATGGGCGCAGCTCCACTATGTAATACTGACAAGATTACCAGCAGTTTGCTGGAGCAGTGTTGCATTTCAACTAAAGCCAGGGAAGATGGAGGAAAAGCTTTGGAACATTGTCACTAATTTCTAGTGAAGGACAAACCTCACAGGGAGCAGAGGTGCACTATAGCTAAGCCCGCAAACGTTTAGCTCCCCCGCACCCAAAAAAAAAAAAGCTTATCTGAATCGTTAGGCCAGGTAGGCAGCAGAATGTTTCCTGGCTGCTCATCGTGCGCCAGCACTTAGAGACCCTGTGTGGTGACACTGGACAGCATAGGCTGCATTAGTCAGTCTGGGAGCTCCAGAGCCGGACAGAACTGCAGGGTTTGTCTGTGTCCAACAGCCTTGCAGAGGAATCCTCTTTGTATTGATTGCAACTGAATCCTGGCGCTGCTCTGCCTTGGCTGGGCTTCTTTTTGTCCTCTTCCACCTTCCTCCCAAAACAACCAGCTCTGGCCTGCTTCTCCCTTCTAGGCCTGTTCAGCCTCCTCCAGACCGAGGGACAATGGGAAAATATTAGTGCTTGAACTATCTCTTTCCAGTACAACACAGGGATGGATATTTGATGGCCCAAGTGACATGAGTTTAGCAAGCCTCATTCCAAGTGTCCACATCACGATAACAACCTTGTCCACATGGCTGGCAGCCTTGTTGGCTGTTTTCAGCAGGGAGGCCAAGAATTCAGTGGACCACTGAGAATGAATTAGCAGAGGAGAGGCTTCCAAGTGAGCAGCTGGACCCATCGGCAGGCAGCAGAGGGGAAGCCAACACGGTTCGTCCCCAATGTAGTAACTGTTCTATGGATACAAGACACCAATACCCTGGGTTGTTATCCTGGCACCTTTTACCAGCACAAAATTCACTTAAAATAACACAGGTGGCTCATCTGACACGTTCAGCATCCTCTGTGATCTACAAGGGAACCTCTGCCAGGCCTGGCACAAGATGGAAGGAACAGGCTCTGCCGGGAGGGGACGGACGGGGGGAATGGGAGGGGGGACACTCAGATTGAATCTGGATGCCAGTAGCTGAATGCATAGCTCACCCGTTTCTCCCCCTCTGCCCTAGACACCTGCAATGAAACAAGCTGCCAGCTCCCAGGATGAGATACTGATGGTTGAAGTTCCATTGTTCACTCTATCAGCAGTGATTCAAGGCTTCGTCACATGCGCCCCTCAATTAAAAGGTAACCAGACAGCACCAGGCACCAGAAACACAGAATATTAATTCCAGACGCTCCTGGGAGACAAACAGTCAAAATGAGAAATGCCACCATGAGGGAAATCCATTTCAAAGGGCAGCTCAAGAGGAGGAGGGAGGTGTTTTTGTCAGAGTCTTTTATGCTTTGTTTCAGAATAATTCCTCTCCATTCTCAGCCCTTCAGCTGTGTGGGGACTTGGTGCATGTGTTCGCATGTTCTTCCACCGCTACAGTGGCTTTGAGAGGCTGTACCTAGGTCAACAAAATAATTTTTCCATCAACCTAGCACTGTCCACACTGGGCTTAGTCTCTCGGGGGTGTGAATTTTTCACACCCCATGGTGATGTAGCTAGGTCGAGCTCTCTTTCTAGTGTGGACCAGCCCTCAGACACTAAGTGTCTTCTATACAAGAGAATCCTCTTCACACTCTCCCAGGGCTTGATTCAACAGTAGGCAGTAGCTTCAGAGCTGGGTGGGAAATGGTTTTCCCATCCCATTAAAATTTTTTAGATATTGAAAGTGAGAAAATTTTTGATCAAGACAAAAAGTCAAAATCTCAAAAATCTGAAAAAAAAAAATTTGGTTTGGGTCAGTCAACTCATTTCATTTCAACTGTTCTTTATTCTTTAACATTTTTGTTTGCTAACTTAGCTTAATTTTAGAAAAAATAATTTTGAACTGGAAAATCAGAATTTTTGTGTTTTGATTATGTTGAAACAAAATGTTTTAACAATTTAAAACATTTTCAACTTTTTTTTTCAGTCAAATATTTGTCAAAACTGACCTTTTCCAGCAAAATGAGAACTTTTTGTAGGATCGATATTTTACAATAAAAGGTTTTGGCAAAACACCCCCAACCAGCTCTAATTATCATCGCTGGGCTCTAATGCTCAGACCCAGTTTAGGATTCAAGTTCAAAGCAAAAATCTTAACTCAATTTCTCTCTTGCATTTATCAACACTGCACTGCAGCAATCTCTCACAGCCAAACACACGTCTCCACCATCCTGACTTGTGGAAATCTCAAAAGGCCAGATCTTCTCATGAGACTTCCACCTTGGCCTCAAATTCTGTGAGAACAACTTCCCAGGTAGGCCTTTTCTGATTGTTAAGCCAGCATGGCATAAACTCTGTTCGGATGGATTTTGCTCTGGGAATTCAGATCCAACTCCCATCACATGTGCTGAGATACAAAAGGGTTAGGGTAGATGTTTTGGCCCTTTCCTAGTATATAATATAAATAAGCATAGAACCACCACGAGTTCACACTACCTGCTAGGACAGCCATTGCAAATTGCCAATTTGGGGCCTGAATCAAAATCCACCGAAGTCAGTGGGACACTTTCCATTGTTTTTAATGGGTTTCTGGCTCAAGTCATTTGTGAACTGGTGAGCAAGTGTAATGATAAAACTCAACACTGCTGCTTCCTCTAATATTTGTCATTAACTTAGGCAAGAGCAGTTGACTTGTAAGTGAAAATGACACTGTGTATCATACCCTGGTGACATTCTATGGAAGAGCTCGTAAGTAATTGAAAACTCACAGTCCCCTCCCTACTATGAAATCAGAGCTGAGAAGAGGCTGAGAGCAGGGATGGATATCTTTGGGGAATATTACTGGGCTTGTGGATCAGTGATGTGTGAATTATCAAGGCTCTAATGCATGTCCTCAGAGATGGGAATAGCTCCCTGGCTGTACCTGAAAAGTGGAGAATTGACCCCCCCTTTTGGGGTAACTCTAATCACAAATTACACATGAAAATCTTAAACAAGGGGTCTATAGTGCACAAATTCAACCAAAATTCACTTGAGACACACTAGATGTGACTGTTGCTGCCAATCCTGCTAGGTAAAGTGCTATGGACTTCTGCTGCAAAGCCTCTGCTGGAGGGGGCATTGGGGCAGTGCAAAGAATTGCTATGGTGTCTTCAACCCCCTTTGAGCTGCACGTATAGCTCTGGAGCTGACAGTTACTGGTGTAAGGCCTCCCTCTCTGTCTCAGGCATGTATGATCAGGTAATTAAAAATTGGATTGATGCCTACACACAAGGGGGGCAAACTAGGGACTGGCAACCTTAATTCTGGCATTTCCTAACTTCTGAGCGCTTGACTTTGAAACCTGAATACTCTTAAGACGTGGGAAGGTTTTGAGACACACTACATATTCATATGGCCCCAGCAGTGTATTATATCCAGCAGATCCATCTCTGTTTTCTCACCTCCTACAGGAAGGCCTTTTTCTGCACTGTTGATTTTTTTTTATTCTTATTAGAAATTTCCCTACATTTAACGAAGCATCTTATTTCTCCCTACAAGAGGATGTACACTGGGCTCCTGACTCAGCTGAGCTAGAGGGAGCAGCTGCTCCCACAGTGCTCATCCGCTTGCATCTAGTCTCTGCACAGTCTGGTGCCTGGAAATGTCAACTCCTCCTTCAGCCAAAGCCAAAGGCTCTGGGACCACACAGCACTAGCGTCATTATCATAAAGTTAATAAAAATAAGCCCTCAATAATGATAATAAACCCAAAATTAAATGTGATGCCAAGGGAGTAAAACAGAATGGATCCAGAACCCTTCTCCTTAACAACTCTCATTCTCTCCTGTCTCCTTCAGACAGGGGGGAAATTACCATCTTAAGCATTAGGAAAAGGTTTGAACATAGAGTGCAGTAGGAACAGACATTCCTCTCTTGTGGTGTTAGACTCAGCCTTCCACTGGAGACAACGCTTGGGTCTTTAAAGAGACACTCCTGAGCTGCTTACTGCCCACACATCCCAGGTATTGTCCGTCCAGGTCGGCTGCACCTATTTGTGCCTCTGAATATTTCAGATATGTCTGTATTGCTGCTGAATTGCCAAGAGCACAGTACCAAGTATCACTGGGTCTTTCATCTGGCTAAGCATTTATACCACACTTACTACTGTGGGGTGACTGACAGCCATGAACATCCTAAAACAAATACCTGAACCCTGTACCTTAACCTAGCTTGCCTTGCCATGTTGTGTTGCACATCAATATTGAACCGAATCCTGATGCTCTGGCTCCCTGCACTGTGCTGCTGCAAATTAGTATTAGCTGCATCACCATGCAGCATCTCCTTGCACTGTGCTGGCGCACTTCAGTTTTATCTCCATCAGAGTGCAGCATGTTATGTTAATGACACCTGCATGGCGATAGGCTCTCCCCTGGCATTATGCTGCAGGTCTCTAGAACCAAAGTATATTCCCATGCACTCTCCCCTTCCCCCCACCCCCGCCCCCAAGATACTACAGCAGAAAGGACACTTCCCAGAGTGGAAAGTTTCTAACCTGTCCTTTGCACCTCTGAATTTTGCAGGGTTCTGAACTGACACAGCTGGGCTTCATTAGCCAGTAGCTTCAGAACTCTGACTGCTGATTTGTTGTTGTTGAGCTTTGAAGTAGGCAGCCAGCACTCGTGATGGACTGAATGCTCCAACCTGGGCCAGCTCCTGCCAGATATCCCTGAAGTCTCTCACAGCCTTTCCTTGGGACACTGTTCTCTCTGATGCCTCTTGCAGTGAAAACACCCCACTGACCCCTGCAGAACGGATGTGGCCAAGCTTCAGAGACAGGGTGTCTGCCTCGGAGTTTGATGACATTGCTAGGTCTGTGCTTAGTGGAGACTGCTAAGAAAGCAAACCAGGGGATTCTCCATTTCTGTTTGGTTTTTCTTCAAGAAAGAGTAAATTCCCTTCATGGCTGCACAAGGTTTAACTGCTGGCTGGGATAAGCTCCAGGGATATCAGGCACAGCCTGGGAACACTTTTCCTTTCATGTTGTGTCAAGAGATTTGGAATTCCATGAAGGAATAACTGTTGCCCCCTCTTAAACTAGCACCAGCTGTTTAAGGTGCCTCCCGAGAGGATATTAAAGTAGAATAAATGTGGCACTTTCCCCTAAATGACACAAGCTGCCGATATGACTAAAGGATACGTTCCCAGCTCCTGAGCAGATAAGAAAGTTTGGAGCCTTGGAATGAGTTAGTTCCTCACTAGGAGTGAAATAGGTGGACACAGACTCCAGAGATTCTTTCCTAGTATAATATTAAGTAATGTTTTGATTGTGTGCAGAGCCCCCCATAAGGATTAGGGCCCGATGGCAGTAGGTGCTGTTCAAACACATAGTAAGAGAGTGTGGGATTAATCCAGTGCTGAGCTCAGCAGCTACCAGATTCTGGGCTTTCTGGTCACTCTTTCCATCAAAACCAGTTGGCCTAGGTGTCTGTCAAAATTACAGACTGAGTTGGGTGCTGAAGTTCTCAGGGTTGGACAGTTGTGTCCTTCCCCATCTACAGCTGTTTTACAACACATGCTTTTTTTGATTCAGTAACCCTTTTTGGGTATTTTTTCCTAAGGCCATGTCTATGCTGGTAATTCATCAAATGAAGCGAAATCCACCTAATCCTCTTGCAAAATGATTTAAGTGTTCCTACTTATAGGCTTGCATTTGCTTCACTACATTGGTCCAATACCTGCTTTCAGTTAAACTAGTGCCCGTTTTGCATGCAGATCAGCTCTTAAAACCAAGAAGCCAAATTCTGGCTCCATTGAATTCAATGGGACTTTTGCCATTTACTTCAATCAGGCCAGGATTTCATCCAAGGTCTTCAGAAAGTTAAAAATCGGCACAGCTCCATTTAAGTCAACAGGATCTGGCCTAAGAAATTTAATATTAGCTAACTGGTTAATTATTAGTTGCTAATGAACAGAAACTTCACAGGCATCTGTTGTCAACATTGGTGATCAACCTGATGCTGAGCTAGGTGGGATCTGTAATACAGCTGCAAACAACTTATCTGCCAAGATCCAAGGCAGATCCAAAGTTCCCCCAGGTGATGGAGAGAAAGAAAGCAGGCTCCAAACTCAAGCTCGCTCCTGGAATCCAACGGCTCTTTTGCCCTACCGAGTCTGCTCCTGGCCTAGAGCTAAATAACTTTTGGTCTCCAGTCATTGTCAGCCCTTTAGATTTCAGATCAATCATTTCTGAAACTCGGAGCTGTAGCTAAAATGCTTTTGGAGTGTAACGGGATTTTTCACAGCCTACACAGCGGAGGCTAAAGTTGCTCATCACCTGCTGTTGTAATCTGCACCGCTAAGCCTCCAGCTCTATACAGAAAGCTTAACTTTGCTTTGCTTATTTGCGTTCTCTATTCCCTTGCGTCTGGCAGCCATATTTCAGGGAGGAAATGCTAAGCTTTTTTCCCCGACTCCAGACAAAGGCATTTCAAATGAGATACAAATTGCTGATTACATTATTGGCTTTGAGCCTCATTTAGGAAGAGCCCAATTAAAGAAGAGTCCCTATTAAAGGGAAGAAAGACATTTTCTGTGACTCTCTCTGAGCACTGTCGAGAAAGAAACTCTCTCCCCTTTTAAGGGGACTATATTTGTCTCAAGCTAAGAAACGGGCCTGGTGGTCCCCAGTCTGTCCCATCTAACTTGTCTGATTCTCATCCTCAACACAAGGCTAAAAGAGTATTTTTTTTGGGAGCAAGGTTAAGGCCCTGAACTGGGACTCTGGATATCTTGGTTCAGTTTCCGGCTCTGCTCATTAATTATTATTAATCTATTTATTTCCATTACAGTAATAACAGAGATTGGTGATCCATTGGGCTAGATGCTGTATGAACACATAGTTGGAGACAGTCTCCACCCCAGAAAGCTTGCAATCTAGATAGACAGTGTGCAGAGGGGGTGCACAGTGAAGGGAGGGGAATTGCGCATGGTTACACAGCAGTAGGGTGACCAGATGTCCCCATTTTATAGGGATAGTCCCAATTTTGGGTTTTTTTTTCTTATATAGGCTCCTATTATCCCCCACCTCGCCCCGATTTTTCACATTTGCTGTCTGGTCACCCTACAGAGTAGGTCAGTCGCTGAGCCAGAGGTGGTATCTAGGTCTTCTGAATCAGATTGAGTGTCCCATCCACTAGATCACACTGCGTCCTTTTTCTCCAATTCCCTGAGTGATATGGGGGGTAAGTCATTTTAGCTCTCAGTGCCTCAGTTCCCCATTGGTACAATGTGGACAATAGGCCTGCTTGGTTTTTTTACGGGGCAGGGCTTGTCTTTGTAGACAATAAGGCCCTGATCTTGTTTGGGGGCTCTAGGTGCTACTGTCACGCATTAAATAATAAACTTGTTCAAACCAGGAGAGCCATTCAGCCATTGGAACAGAAGGTTTCAAGTAGCCCAATCCATTCTGCACATTCAGCTTTCCTTGAGGAGCTTCCACGGTCAATACAAGGGAAGCCTGAGAGGGAACTGGAGTGATCTTTGATTAGTTGCATAGGGTAAATGCTATGACAGCTCCCGTGTTTCTTCATAAACCCAGTTCTCAGGCTGATTGTATAGCAGTTCATGCATCTGTCCATGAATCTGCCTCATGTAAGCCTGGGCAGATTGATGGTTCTGCTCAGTGGTGTCGATCCCAAGTTTGTCCTTGGTTTCAGCTGAGTTTCAATTTGGTTTATTAATATTAAACCAGTGATGCACAGTAAATCTCCAGGGCTTCAAACCAAAACTGGAAACATGGTTTGTGTGAACGCCCGGACAGCTCATATCCCCACACTCTGACCCCACTGAATAAAAGAGCCTGCTGACAATGTCTGCCCACAGGGCTCATCCCCCAAAGCTCTGAGGGAAACCCCTCCTAAATGACATGGACAGATCTTCAAAGGAAACTGAACTCCCCAAAATCTGATCACCAGATGTTTGCACAAGCCCCTCACAAACTGGCTGTATTGATTTTTCCCCGTGGGTTTGCATAAAATCCCTGTCCCTTGTCTGGCTCTTCTCCTGATCACCTCCAGTGCATCATTAACAGACTAAAAAAAAAAAAAGTTTCAAAGAAAAGGAAAAGAAAATAGACTCTCTAGGGCCTGATTCTTCTCTGCTGTGTGTCACTGCAACCCACTTGGAGTCAGTGGAACTGCACCTGCATAAATCTAGTGCAACATGGTGGAAAAGTAGGTTTTCTATCATCTGTACACTGCCAGCTGTTTGGGGCCGGGATTGTTATACTCTCTGCCTTTGCAAAACACCCAGCTCTACAATCTAAACAACTAATAATCATTGGATCAAATTCACCTCTGGTGTAACGCCGTTGATTTTTCTCCCTGCAAAGCTATAGATCAAGTCCATCCTCCTGCAATGAGGTTACTTCAGGGATGAATTTGACCCATTGCATTCAGACTAGGTAAGCATCCAGGTTGAAGATGCTGGGATAGTGGAGGACTCGGACTTCATTAGATTCTATTATAAAAGGATGATATACCATCTTCACAGATAAACGCAACATTTAATGCAGAGGATTGCTGGGTAGGGAAACTGGGGAGTTATAGACGTTAGGTTTGTAGCTTTGCAAAAGCACTTTCTTATGGAACGTGAAATGACCAAGATTAGATTGAATTAATATGTACGGGTGTTTCTTTTAATAAAGATTTCCTGCACAAGCATTTCATAAAAATGCAAATCTTGGTTGAGATTTATAATTAGTAAGGTTATGTGCGGAGCTAACAAATCATCAGCAAAGCCGAGCTCAGCATAGATAATTGCATAGATCTGAGCTCAGTGTCTGATCAGACCCTCTGAGCCTTACAGACTCCCAGCAACTTGGGAGGAGCCCCAGTGCTGTGGGTACAGGGTCTCTGTAACAAGAGGCAAGACTGGATGGACCACTGGACTTTCCAGCAAGACAATCCTTCTGTGCCTGCATTTTTCTTCTTTTCATTTGTAATACGGTAGCATCTAGGAGCCCTAAATGGACACAGGACCCCATGGACCAGGCAACATGCACAGATATAGTGGAAAGACCATCCCTGACTCAAAGACTTCACAATCTTATATAGCCTGAGCCATCAGAATTCATCACACTTCCCATACAAGGGCTATTGATTGTCACAGCATTTCTGCCACTGCCTTGGAAAAGAAGTCCTGGCATTGAAACACCACCCCCCTTCATAGCCTTGCCAAGCCAAACAGAGAACAAGGAGCTCTTGAAATGACACAGAAGCAGAGCCGGCTCCAAGCACCAGCGAAAGAAGCAGGTGCTTGGGGCGGCCAATACAAAGGGGTGGCACTCCATCTGGTATCGGGGCAGCCCGTCCGAATCTTCAGCGGTGAGTCCCTCAGTCCCTCTTTCTCTCTTTGAGCCGCCGCTGAGGAGAAAGAGAGGGAGTGAAGGACCCACCGCCACTGAAGAACGGAGCAGCACGATTGAGCTGCTGCCAAAGTGCTGCCAATTTTTTTTTTTTTGGAAGGGGGCTGGAAAACCTGGAGCTGGCTCCGCACAGAAGCACCTCAAGTTTTAAGTGCAGGAACATAAGAATACGAGGAGGGACGGGGAGACCACACCTATGGCTACTGGTTCTCCAGACAGGCCTCAATGGATCATGCTGAAAAACACCCCTTCTTTCCTTTCACCCAGCCTGGGCCATTGCTCCGTTATGTGTGGTGGAATATTAACCCTCTGATCACTGTCCCCCAATGGGAGCCGAGTGGTAATTCATTACTAGCATTGCTTTCAGGTCCCTGGACTCATCTCTCTTAGGCCATGTCTATACGTACAGCTCTGAAGCAGTGCACTGGTACCAGTACAGCTGTGCCACTGCAGTGCATGGGGGAGAGCTCTCCTGTCAGCATAAGAAAACCCCCTCTGCGAGCGGCATAAGCTGTGTATGCAGGAGAAGCTGTCCCGCTGACAGAGCACTGTGCACAGCAACACTTATGTTGATACAATTTATGGTGCTTGAGGGGGCAGTGTGTGGAATATTCACACCCCTGAGTGACATGAGTTTCACTGACATAGGCCATAGTCCAGATACAGCCTTAGCCTGCAAGGTGTAATAAATATGATGGAACAATACTTTGTACAAGGGGATGTAGTGGCAAACTCACAGGGTGCTCCACTCACCGCTTGTCTGGAGCCTCCTCTTGGTCACTCTAGGGATTACCCCTTCTGCACTCTGCACACTGTTATTCCCTCTCTCTGGTCTGCAGCTCCTTGCTCATGCCAGGACCCTCAGCATCTCCTCTGTGATGTAACCCTCCTCTGGGGTACTCCGCTCCAGGCACTGTTCCCCCTTCCAGGGTACAGTCCATCAGCAGTCCTAGGCAGTCCTCCCATCCACTGCCTCAGTTCCTTGGTGGCTGGTAGGGGAACCCAGGCCTGCCCTCTTCTCCAGGCTCCAGTCCAGGGACCCTCAGTGCCACAGTTCTGGGCTTCCTCTCTCTGCCCCTTTCCTGGACTGCTTCCTACGCTGTCATTGCCCTTCTCTCTCTGGGTGTGCCAGTTACAAGAATCCTCCATCCAAGAAGTAACTGCAAACACTCCTCCCAGGAAGTAACTGCTACATGCATTCCTGCAGCCTTTCCCAGCAGCTTGCCTGTAGACTAGGCCTGTTCCTGCACAGCTGAGCCTCTCTCTAATTAGCTGCCTCCAGCCTAAAGCTCCCCTCTTTGCAGCCTAATTAGTTGATTGGGCCCACCTGGCCCAGTTCAGCTCTTGCAGGGCCAGAGTACAGAGCACTTCCCCTTACACAAAGTCAAGAGGAAGAAAAGAAATAACAGCAACAATGGAGATAAAATTCTATTCACTGGTGCCTTAGAGTCCAACTGGAGATCTGAGCGGAACTAGTCAATTGCAAGTATTACATTTTCTGAGTTTCTGACACTGCTACTCATTTACTCCACAAATTAAGATGAAAGGTAAGAAAGGTTGGAAGAATTGGGACCTAAACTGCCATTTAGCCCACCAAGATTCACCCATATCTGTTCTGCAATACAGCTGCTTTAGCATCACTCAGGAAATGGGAAAACAGAATGCATCTCTTTGTATAGTTCTACCTTGTTCTTCTCCTTGGTATCTCAGTGTTTTACAAATCAGATGTCATACTAAAAAAGAGATGAGGTAGTAAGGGTCATGGCCACTTGAATCCCTGGTGGAAGAGAGTTCAGCAATTGTGGGTCAGTTGCTGAGAAAGTTGAGTCCGCTGCATTCACATATCTCAGCCACACAAGTGTCATTTAAAAGTTTCCAGCCTTAACATGGTGAAGACATTTTGGAAAATGTGCACACTAAACACTTAAAACCAGGCAGGAAATTAAAAATAAAATTCTGAAAATCTCCTTATTTCTAAAAAAAATCTCAAAGTTTTGGGGGTCTGATGTGAGTCTGAACGCTTGGGGGTTGGTTATCTTGAAATCTGGTAAGAGACTTTGAAAATTTCAGCCCAAATGTATAACGTGATACTTTTGTGCCAATGTTTACATCTCTAAAACTTCCAGTGATGGGGAGGTTTTTACATTGCTCCTTACAGAACAGGCTAGACAAACACATGCCAGGGATGGTCTAGATTTTCTTGGTCCTGTCTCAGCACAGGGGCATGGACTAGATGACCTCTAGAAGTCCCTTCTAGCCCATTTCTGTGATTCTATGCAGAGTCCTATGCCCAACAGGTGCTGAGATATTACAGTGATGAGCATGGTATAAAAACCTCTAGAGAATAGAACAGCACAGAGGGCATCACACACTGTCTGTATGGGAAGACAGGGACCATGGCAGAGCTGTCCTGCCCTGTGTTCTGCAGCAGAGAGACATTCAAAGGAATGAGAGAAATGAGCTCATCCAAATGGTATTTGAATCCCCACTGGGGTCTCTTTCCGAAATGGAATTTGACTGAAGCGGCTGAGTGCAAGGTCGAGAGCTGAGAGCGGCCCAGGAGCTGCTCTCCTTTGGCAGAGTTATTTAAAATTTAAAGCCACAAATTAAACAATTCTTTTTTATGATGATAAGAGTCCATGTTCTGAGTCCCTGAACACCCCTTCACTTTGTGCAGCTGTGCTGAGAAGCCCAACGCTGGCTGAAAAACCACTGTTCACAAACAGCTTATGGATTTCAAGAGCAAGTCTGTTCATTCCCAACCAGCCCACATAGCCTCTCAAATCCCCTTTCTGTGCCTAAGCTGCTAGGCCATGACACTCGCTTCTCCCCCTGGACAGTGTTCTGCATGGCCTTGGAGGAGGGAGCGGGCCTGAATCTCTTCTCATTTACGCCAGTTTTACAAGGGGGTAACTCCACTCAGTTAATGTTGCAGTCGAGTTCCACTTTGTGCTTGTAGATTCATATTTAAAGCTTTGATTCAGAGCAAAACTCAGGAGAGGAGGTGGGAGGAAAACGAGCCTTGATATTTTAAGCAAGATTTTTTTGTGTCACCAAATGTAACCTATTTTTTTGACTCCTTAAGTGCTTGTTCCTCTCCCACACCCACCTGCTGCATGGATGTAATGTGGTTAAATGGAAGCTGGAGCATGAAAGGATAGAGATTCTCACTCATGCGTCTAACTCTGGACAGGAGTAAATGACTAGAACAAGAAATGGAAATGTCTCACATAAAATAAAACAGAAGAAAAATATGTATCAGACCGTGTACAATTTGATGATGCAAAGAATGATTTGTCTTTCCCAATGCAAAGCTGAGTTGCACTGTTCATGTGAGGTCATTACTGGGGATGGTGGGAAAATTTCATTGGAAGTTTTTTTTCTATAGAAAATAGGATTTTTGAATAAACAACTATTTTGGAGGAATGTGTCCGCTTTCCTCAAAAGTTTTTCATTTTGCTCCAGAAAACCAAACACCCAAAAACCGTTTTGGCAAAAAAATTCAGCATTTTTGGCCAAGAATGTTCTGGTTTTATGTTTTTTTTATGAAGAGTCAAAATTTTTGGGGGTGTGTGGGGGGGATCCATTTTCTGACCAGTTCTAGTATCTATTTTTAGGCTTCAGGGATTCATCCAGGCATTAGCTTTTGAGAGCTAAGAAGAAGTTTTCCCTGGGGGCAGGTTATCCCATAACTAAATCTCTGAAGCAGCTGGTGCTGGTGGTGTTGGTGAAAGGACACTGAATTATTGACAATGGTCTTCTAAAGGATGGCAATTCCTATGATGCTCTCTAGCCTGGCTGCACCTGGCATATTTTGCAGCATGGCCTGAGGGAACAGTGATTAGTACAAAGAGCAGGAGCAAATCTGTGGCCTGGCAACTGGGGGCTGGAGATAGTGTCCGTTCCAAGCTCGATTCTAGGACTCCTTTGGTTTTCATGGCCTTATTTAATCAGCTGTTGATTTACGTTATTCAGCCAGTCAAAAAAAACAAGGCAAATCAACTGTTGCTCTTCTGCAATTTGCTTTCCTTGAGGTGGCAGACACCTATGAGAGGCCAATTAACCTTCGGGGTTTAAGGCAGAGGATTTTATGTTTGTTTGTTAGAACCTGACTAGCTGAAGATTACTGTAAAATTTTAATTAAGTTATGCAAATTGTTTCCCCACTTATGTGCTATAAGAAGATGGCTGGCAGCAGTCTGTGTTTACATCCGCGTGCAAACATACACACCCACACGCAACACACACATGCTCCACTCAGAGTCACTGCGGTGAGGGGAGTCAGCTAGGGTGCACTATCTCCAGGAATAACACATTCTTGATGCTTTCTGTTTTGATAATGCCATTGCTCCTTCTGCTGTCCCCAACTAACTGTGTCCTGGTGCCATCGCACAAGGCTGTGTCATCTCTATGTGGCTTGTGCTCTCGCTGTCCTGCCACCAGCCCTCTCCATTCATGTGCCCTAGCTCTGTACAGCGGCAGCGAGTTGGTGCCAACCCTCCGAGCAGCACCCTCCACTGGTGGGGCCCAGGAACAACTGAGCAGGAAGACCCAGTTCCCATTGGCCAGGCAGTGGCAGCAATCTCTGTGGGGTCCAAGCAAATGCACCAAACAGATATGGCAGAGCGGGTTAGCAGCCTGGCATGGCCAGCTCCCAAACCGCTTAGGGCTGCCATGTTTGGGAGTTGATCAACAATGGCAGCATGAGCAAAATGACCCATGAACAGCAGCAGTGGTGAATTATAGAAACAGCCCTTGCTGTGGCATTCTGAATGGTGTGTCTATGTGGCATGTGTGTACAGGCAGAGGGTGTCTGTGTGGGCGAGCACCTGTTACTGTCTATCTGACCAGCTGTCTCAGGTATTTCTCGGGTGCTCATACCAACCCTTAAGTTCTCTGATCTTGCAGGAAGAGCTGCTGTTGTTGCTGGGTGTGTATACAGGGAGGAGCAGGTTGCCCCCGTGTCTGTGTTCCAACATGGTACTGGAAACTCATGCCCTGGGCTTCCCATTGTGAGGAATTTCTCTATTGCGTTAGCCAGTCATCACAGCAGAGGACCCTAGATGGTACCGACAGTCACAGCTGGACAAACGATTCATGAGCCAACCGAAGCACGAGAACCTGCCGTGTTCAGCTTCTCATGGGGGTTTTCAAAAAACCACACCCCAATTTTTTCTTTTTTGTCTGTGCATTTTCAGCAGCTTTTCCCAGCATAGCTCCCTTCCCCCCGTGTCCTCTGTCCCTCACAAAAATGCTGTGCCCTCAGGTGTCCTACTGAAGAACAGGGAAAGGGAAGCTGAACTGAAGTTTAAAGATGGGAGTCTAACAGCTTCATGGTGTGGATCCCCAAAAAAGAGAGGGATCCATTGATGGACCCAGCTCCTGGCCAATCCCCTGGGTTTATCCTCACAGTTCAGTTCTCCCTGTACATGGAGTGGCACATAACCCCCCCCCGCCACTGCAAAACCACAGTGCAGTGTACATGAATTGGGTATTATTCCTTTAAATAGTTTGGGAGCCTTAAGGGCCTCGCCCGACTGCCTTCTAGTACACAAGACACCTGAGAACAGCAATGCACAGATGGAGGTGGCCTTGTGAGTTGGTGCATTGCTAGGAAACACACTCATTTGGAACCTAACTGTCATTTTCTTACACCCTTAGAGCTGTGCGGAGAGCACTGACAACATGCCGGTAAACCCCCTTGCTGGGGGTAGTGGTGCGTGCAAATGGGATGGCTGGTAGAGCTGAGAGCTGGTACAGGGAAAGCTGTAGGTAAAACATGCCACAGCAGTCCCCTGTTTTAAAATGGGAGGCATTATGGGAATCAGGACTCCTGGGTTCTCTCCCTTGCTCTGCCACTGATGCACCATGGGGCCTTGTGACACTCACTTATCTGACTTCAGTTTCCCTCCCATTGGTGAAGTTGAGGTTAATAGAGATGCTGGGGGTTGTGAGGATTCATTTATTAATGGCTGCAGAGTGCTCTGAGCTTTTCTGAGGCAGATGAGAGGCTCCATGAGTGCAGTGCATATTTGTAATCCTGATGCTGATTAAGGTCTGTTTCTGCCAGAAAACACTTCCAAAGGAAAGGGTGCAGACCCTCTCACTTCTGCAGGTTGGGGCAATCAGACACTTGCTTAATGCCTCGAGTGTGATAGAACATTTTAAAGAGAGAGAGAGAAAGGGAAAGAAAAGCTATTTTCTTTCAATGCAAAACTATCTACTTTAAATACCCTTTTTATTACATTATCTGCATAGCAATACTAATAATAGATTTTGTTGGCAGTTCTAATGAGGTTGGAGGATATAAGGTTTCCAATAAAGTTAATTGTTGCCTTTAATATTCTCATACATTTGTACACGGTAAATCTTTAAAGGAGAAAAACCTTCATTTCTTTCCTATTAAATATTCAAGAACGGTCCAGTATCTGATGGGGGAAAGAGCACATGCTCCTGGGGGCCACTCACTCACTCGCCTAACTTTTGCTTTGTGCCACGGACAATGTCAGCCCCACTTTGGGCTAATGAACTGGAAGGAGAGGATTTTCCATCTCCTGAAGAGGGGGCTTGACTCTAACAGAGTATGTGTGAAATGAGTGAAAGTTCTCCACTGAGGTCAAACAGGACATTTCTGGAGCACATAAAAGTCCAACATGGTGTGACACCGTTAGGTAAGCTAGGAGAAGCCCAGGAGTAGTTTAGCAGTGGGGGGTGCAGGTCAGGATTGCAGAGCTGGCTAGAGCTGCTCTGCAATCAGAACTCTGGCACCATTAGTGTTTGCATGACAGAGAAATGTGCTGGGCTTGCAGGGCCAGACCTCTCTCCTATCATGACCCAACTCCCTTTCCTTTCCTTTCCTGCAGTCTCATAACACAGCTCCATCGAGGCTGTTTTTAGTGTTTGTTCAAAGCTTCATCCTAGCACAAGAGGAAGCTGCTATTTGAGCTCATCTGTCTCCATGCCCGGGGGCTGATTTCTCATGGACATCGCCCACAGCTGCATTAACCTGTGGAGAGGTATAACAGGAAGCCCAGTTTGAGGTGCTTGCAGCCGCAGTACACGATGTATGAATGGAAGCATGGAGGCCAGGGATGTAACAAAGAGCAGTGTAATGTCCGGCCAAGGCTTGCTCACTTCTTGTGAAGTCTGGTAGTGCTGTTTGGAACTATGCTGGGTACTTGTTTGGGTTTCTAGTCTCTAGCTCAGGGGTAGGCAACCTATGGCAGGGGTGCCGAAGGCGGCACGCGAGCTATTTTCAGCGGCACTCACACTGCCCAGGTCGTGACCACCAGTCCGGGAGGGCTCCGCCTTTTAAATTTAATTTTAAATGAAGCTTCTTAAACATTTTTAAAACCTTATTTAATTTACATACAATAGGTTAGTTATATATTATAGACTTATAGAAAGAGACCTAAAAATGTTAAATGTATTACTGGCACCTGATACCTTAAATTAGAGTGAATAAATGAAGACTCGGCACACCACTTCTGAAAGGTTGCTGACCCCTGCTCTAGCTTTATCACTTCCCCATAGGGAGGGACTAGGATCAACAGGCCTCTTGGAAAAGGTGCACATCAAGGGAGACTGGAGGGAGGAGACTGCTGAGACATGATAGACTAAGTCAGAGAGGGGATTTGGATGCTACCATGACAGGTGTCAACATAAGAATTCAGAGGGATGAGAAACTGACAGATTCTTGGTGGCTGCAGATACACAGAAAAGGCACCAGAAATCAGAGTGCAAGAGACAGACAGACCCAGGGGCTGGCTTGAAGCGTGGTATGGATGGAGTGAGGGGGGTAAGGGGTAGGGTAAATAAAGATAAGAGCATGTCAGTGGAGCAAGTACTCAGCTTGGCCAAATTTGCCTCTGAAATTGCTTGTTTCTTAGTTTCAATTGAGTGGCCACACAAGTTGGGCCATTCCTTTCTAATGCTCCATTTTACCCACAGGATGTGTCCCTCAATTATCCCTGCCCCATCTTCCCCTTTCCCTCTGCACATTGATAACGCACTACTTCAGCAGCAGGATAATTGATAAGGGATCCCACCATTGGCTGTGCCTGAATTCATAACAGGTGGTTGTCTAATTAAGTGTGCTTTATGCACACAAGACTGTTTTGCTCAGTATAATTGCAGATTCCATATAAATAATTCACAGGGAATTATTATACTGAGGACGTCACCCGCCTCCTCATAATTTGCTTAACTGAAATAGGCTCTTTCCTCATTTTGCACTGATTTGCTTTAAGACCATGTACACAGCATCATTTACAGGCAGGCTCCAGGGAAGATTACTTCAATTTAATTAAATTATGCAAATTATTTGTCCACTACGTGGAGAGCAAGTGTGGATACCACTACAAGATGGAGTTTAAGGGCAGTAAATAGGAGCCTTAAACAAAACAACAAGACTATCTTACCTTTCATCGTGAAGGGGGTCATAGTGCTTTTCACGAACAGCAGATAGGAATCAGTGCATCCACTGCTGAAATAGCATTATTATTGATTTGTATTATAGTAGTGGCTAGTGGCCTTAGCTGAGATTGGGGCCTCGTGGTGCTAGGAGCTGCACAAAACACATAATGAGAGATTGACCCTGGCCTTAAGAGTTTACAGGCTACATAAAAAAGAAAATGTGGTACAGGAAAGAAAAGAAGGATTATTCTCACCATGAGCCAATGGGGAAACAGGCCCAGATGCACAGATCATCCAAGGCACTGAGCAGCCTAACTCCCATTGAAATCTGCAGGATTTGGCCACCAGACTTGTGCTGCAAGGGATAAAGCAGGGGCAGAGTGTAGGACTTTAGCAGCAGAGTTCTACCGCTAACTGACTGTGATCTAAGGCATTCACTTCGCTGTACCTCAGTCTGCACCATGAGAACAATACTACTATTGCCTTGCTCTATAATGGCGCTAAGTACTTCCATTTTTAAGTACGGATCCAGTGTTGTTAAATATTCCGCTCCCTTCCTCCGACTGTTGTGCAGTGCTGCTTGGTGTTGGTAAACAGCTGCTATGTTTCATCCCAGAGACAGCTGCATTTCAGTGGTGGCTGACGTGACCCCTCCGGTTATTTTAAGTCTGTTGAATGATTTGAGATGAAAGGTGCTGTATAACTTTAAGACCCTCACTATCAAATACACAAACAGCAACACCACACAGGAGTTTAGGACAGTCCACTGTTAGGTGAAAGCCTCTGTCTGTGTTTATCCTGCTCATTCCCATCTGAATCGACAACTTGGCCAGACACTCCCACTGGCAGGTATTTGAAGTTGCCAAGCACTGGATTTGGAGCTATGGGAAAAAGTTGTGAAGACAGAATGACAGGGAAATTCAGGATGGAGGAGGATAACACTCATCCCTCGGGGAGAGCTGGCTTTGCACTTCAGCTTGACTTTACTAACCATAAAGTGTCTCTTAGCTGGAGACGTGTTGTACCTAGGACTGAGGTGCTGTGGCAGAGCTGTAGGGGGAGCTATGACTAGACTATTGAAGAACGGGTTTGCTCAACAGGACTGAATTCGAGTGGCAGGGCGGGGTGGCAGAGAAGGTATTACTTACCTCTTGGGATTGATGGGAGCACAAGAAACCTGCCCTGGCACAACCCAAAGGCTCTTGCACCCTTGTTTTCATGAGCAGAAAGATTCAGCCCCAGCAGTGAATTAGAGGGGTAACATTTGGCATGATCTACTTCTTCTGCCATCACAATCCTTTTATCTTGGTTGGAGATATTTCTCCCAACCACCACGGCACCACAGTGACACCAGATTCGCATGGAGGCCTGAGCGATCAGCAACCTTATCTTGTTGTAGCAAGCAGGCCTACTTGGACTGGCCCATTGAGGGAGCCAGAAATCTATTCCCCACAGCTGGATTGCCCCCCTCCCATCACACTTGACTTTCAAGATTGTAGTTACCATGGCACATTGGCTGCTCACACTGATAAGGGAGACAAAGAAACTTAAATCGCTCTTTGCTATTCAGTGGCCCTGGCAGAGATGGGGCTGACAGCTAGGCAGAAAAGGCCATTCTAGTCCTTTCGTCCCCCTCTATTTCTGTCTCTTGGACTTCATAACAGGGCCATGTTGCTTACTGCTGATCAGCCTGAGCTTGGACAACCAGAAGAGGAGCAGGCACAACATTCATTGTTCTCAGACCTGGGGCTAGAACCCCTTGATTCTAATAGTAAGCTCCATAAGCCGGCTGCAGGATCTCAGTCTGGGACTCCCTCTGTGAATGTCACCAGCAATTTCTTTACTCATGTAATCAAGCAAGGACTAGACACTTCTAGTCACTGTGATGGGGAAGGGGACAAGAAATGGAACTGAAATGTCCCTCAGGATGGGTAGTGGCCATCCTCAGGGTTTTAGAGAGCACGTAAGGGAAGGGTGTCCAAGAGCGCTAGTCACAGCAATCAAAATATGCAAAACTGTAGCCCATAAAGATCGCCCTCCTGGCACTATGAAATCCTAAACCCATGGAAGTCAACAGGAATTTTGCCACTGAATTCAATGGGGCCAGCGTTCCATCCTCTAGATCTTGAAATCATCAGGAGCTGCAGGTGCTAAACACCTCTGAAAATCAGGCCACTTAGTAAATTATTATGCATTTAGGTGTCTAACTGTAGGCACCCTTCTCCAGACAGTTTGAGCCATAACCTCTCTGCATGTCAGCTTCCCCCTCTGCAAGGCTGATTAATAATAGCTGCCTTGTGGGGTGTTCTAAGAATATGAAGATTTGTCTAGTGCTTTAAAGGCATAAATTGCTGTGTGAGGGTTAAGTATTATTTTCCCAAACAATCAGTTTCTGGTGGGTACTTATTTTGTATCCAGCCTGTAGAATTTGTTATGACTCAAAAATTCATTCCCTGTATCTGACTGGGGGAAGGGGTTCTCTTAAATTCAGCCTGGCCATTCTGACTGTTCTAGGAAAAAGGTGAGGGGGGCCTCTCTCGCCATCATCTTCATACCCTCCTCCACATACCTTCTTTTACTACATCTAGTACCAGGGATACTGCCATCTCCACCTCCATATCCCTGCAGTGGGTGGCAGCAGAGGGTAGGGGGACCCAGGCCCCCTGTACTCCACCAGGTCCCAGTTAGTGGCAGGTGGTCCCACCCTTCAGTCAGCAAGGAAAACCATACACACTGTCTCACTTGCCAGCAGTGTAACTGCACCAAGGTCTGGCTCCCCATGGCTACTTCCTACCCAGTTCTGCCTTTGTTGCTTTGTCAACACCAGGATCCATCTTGCTGCTTGGCAGGTGGGTGGCATCCTTTCCAGTAGCTTCTCAGAGCCTTCAGTCTCCTCAGGCAGCAGGATGCTAGTCTGCTTGGCCACTGGTCCAGGATCCTGGACAGGGCTCTGCTTCCTAGAAGAGATGTCTGTCTCCTTCCCTGTTCCAGCCCCAGCTAAGCTACAGGGTCCTCCTTTTATACTTCCTGTCCTGATAAGACAGCAAGTGTGAAAAATTGGGATGGAGTAGGGGGTAATAGGACCCTATATAAGAAAAAGACCCAAAAATCAGGACTGTCCCTATAAAATCTGGACATCTGGTCACCCTACCTGCCCCACTACTTCAGGCAAAGGAGGTTGGGCAGGATTGGCTCTGCCCACCAGGGGGAGGGTAACAGTCCCTCGCTCTTGTGTCCAGAGGGAGCCCAGTCAGCCTCACTGCACACCATCGTGCCCTGATAGCACTGGCTGAAGCCTGTGGCTGACATGTAGCTGATCACAGGAGGATTTCACTTGTGCAGAGGACTCTGGAATTTGCACAGAGCCACCACAGCTAGCAGCTCCTATGCAATGCCCCCTTGGCCAGCAAAGATGGGTCAGGCAAGTGGAGAATGGACAAGATCTGTGTTAGCCTTTCTCCATCCCAGGTATTTGCAGCCTTTAGGGACTTCTGGAGAGCTCAGGGTGTCTATTTTCTGGGAAGGCAGGCTGCTTTCTGGCCTGTCATTGTGAATCTGTTCAAGAGTATCCTCAGTAATTCCCAAGCAGGATCTTTGCCCCCCTTCTGAGTCACTAGGGTTTGTTTTTGTCATAAGGATCCCTATGTTTCTAATGAGCAGTTAATGAGCTGTCAATTACATATGCAAATCAAGGTAGCAGGCACAGAGCACTCAGTCTGCACTTTACAGCGAGACCATTACCTCCAAATGTTTGGGAGCAATTTCAATTGCTAGCAATGCATCTTTTATTTTATGTTATGTTATCTATGGCATCGCACTGGACAAGTCCAAGTACGACTGATTAGCTAAAATAATAATTAGTAGCACCTTCCATCCAGGGATCTGAAATTAACAAGTAATTCTTCTGCTCTACTCTGCACTGATTAGGCCTCAACTGGAGTATCATGTCCAGTACTAGGCGCCACATTGCAGGAAAGATGTAGACAAATGAGAAAATCCAGAGAAGAGCAACAGAAATTATTTAAACTTTTAGAAAATGTGACCTATGATGAAGGAAGATAGCAAATATTGGGTTTGTTTAGTTTGGAGAAGAGAAGATAGAGGGGACATGAAAACAGTTTTCAAGTAGATAAAATGTTGTTACAAGGAGGAGGGAGAAAAAATTCTTAACTTTTGAGGATAGGACAAGAAGTAATGGGCTTAAATTGCAGCAAGGGATGTTTAGGTTGGATATTAGGAAAAAAGCTTCCTGACAGGGTGCTTAAGCACTGGAATAAATTGCCCAGGGAGGTTGTGGAATCTCTGTCATTGGAGGTTTCTCAGAGCAGGTTGGACAAACACCTGTCAGGGATGGTCTAGATAATACTTAGTCCTGCCATGAGTACAGGGGACTGGACTAGACAACCTCTTAAAGTCCTTTCCAGTGCTATGATTCGATGACTGCTCCTCACATAAGGGTTATAGGAGTTAAACCCAGGAGAATGAAAGTGACTAGAGAGACTCACTGAAGCACTGGGAGGTCTCTGAAATTTACATCTACAAGCAGCTCCCCATTCTATTGTTAAAACAAAGGGAGTGGTCTTCACTAGAAGATTAGAGCTGAATGTAATTTTTCTCTATGGAGAACAAGTGCACATAGTTTTACATTTCTAGATGTACTCTGATCATAAACATGCTCCGAAGAGCCATATAGTCAATAGTACAAACAAATGTAAGGGTAGAATTGATCTACTTGTAAGTACTGTTGGAATGAACTAGGGAGCAAATAAAGTGCTCATGACTCCATATAGAGCATTAATAAGCTCAGTCATAGATGATGAGAATCAAGTCTTAAGCTCTGCATCCAGATCAGAGCTTAAAAAATTTAGTCAGTTCAAGTTCAAGGACTACGAATTGCTTGTGGTGCATTCCCTATACCACCAGTGTGTGTAATGCAGGTAGCTACTGGATTAATGTCTATCACTGTAAGAACAAAAATGTTAGATCTGACATTCTGAACTAGAGTCTAGGGGAACAGAGCAGAGAAGAATAGTGGACAAATATGAGTCATGTTGGGAATTAAGCTGATGATACAAAGCCCAACACAATCTCACTCATGCTCTTGGCGTTAAAGTGTGGGTTAAATAGTTAAGCAAAAAGGAAGGACAAGGAGAGTAACATCCATACTTGTGGGGTTGTAAATTATACCTGGAAAATCCTCTCTCTAGATTTGGATTTAGAATTATGTCATCAAGTAAGGGAGACGAGTCATTGTATATGACAGAGTAAGTTTGAGTTATGTGGTAAATGGGGTTGCCATTGCCGAATGTATAGCGATGGATCTAAAGATAAAAACAGTAGTAGAGTTGGAGAAGGTTTTTGCATCCCTGAGATTAGAGTCAAGAAATTTAAGAGAATATTTAATTTTGTAGCCATTATGACAGCTGAATTGGTGGGAATAATGTTACCATTAAACTGGATAAGGCACGTACAGCCTACCGCAGCTGTTCTCTTTTTGGATTCATTATCAGGTATCCTGGCAATTCAAAAAGAGTACCTCAGAATGCAAGGATGATCTAAAAAATGAAATATTGTTTTTGACAGAGTTAGTATGCCTGGGTTAAATATAGTACTAGCATGGATTCCAGCACCTGCTGAGATCCCAGGCAATGAAATGGCAGAGCAAGTAGTGAAAAAATGGTCTAAATGGAAAAATTGTTAAAGATTCTTTTAAGTAAAGAGAAATCATCAAGTTTTGTTAAAGGAATGGCAAGAGTTGTGGACCAAGGAGAAAAGATTCTATGAAGTGTGCCCGAAAATAGAGGATAATGGGCCATCCCAAAGTTCTGAAAAGAGAAGTGAAGTGCCCATATTTAAACTGTTAACTGGGTACTGTGGTTTAAATAATTGGTATGTATTGAACAGACAGAGCTGGGCTATGTAACACATTAGGCTAAAGAAACAGCCTAATCAGCTAATATGGGAATACAGGGAGTGATCCAGGAAAGATAGGCTCTTTCTGATGAACTTAGACACTTTACGGTGACAGAATATACTCGGAGAGGTTTAGTGAGAGTGTTGGGCACGGGGGGGGGGGAGGTAGCACTAAAAAACGCTCCCCTACATTTTTTAAAGGCTATAGAGTAGGATAAAAGTGTAACAGCTTGAATGTGTAAGTAATATGGTAGCTGGTAGTTATATAAGCGACTAATCCTCACATCTGCAAGACATACTTAATATTATTGTTCCCATTGTACATGTGGGGAAACTCAGGCAAAGAGGGGGAGTGACTTATCCAAGATCAGTGTGGCAGGGGCAGAGATACTTAAAGGAAAAATTTTTCAGCTTACCTTTATTATGTTACAGGTAAAACACAGTTATCAAAGATCATAGTTTTTACCCAAATAGATTTTAAACTTGAGCTGGATCCACATATGCTAAATGATAAATATAGTTATTAGAATAAGCTCCCAATGAAATTTATATCTAGGACTTTTCAATATATGAGAGAGGGAGAGAGAGAGAGAGAGAACACAGATTAGATTTATAATGTGTATAAAGAAGGGCAAATATTTATGTAACAGCATACTGTCATCTTGTGGAACTTAATGCCCCAGGAAATCAGTAGGGCTAAAGGTGCAATTCAATTCCCAAGAAGGATTGGCTATTTGCATCAGTGAATCTCACAGCTACACCTGCTGGGAACTGGAGTAACTATGTTACCAGGCACATCAGTTGTCATGCTGCAGCATGAAATGCAGCCCAACAAGGGTCAGGAGGGAATCCCATCTTCAACAGAAAAGTATTCTATATGTAGCTACTTGCAATTGGCTATTTTACGTGGAAGTACGATGTGGCACAGAACACCAGTGGTCTGTGCGGCATGACAATGTTCATGCTCCTGCTATGTGGACAGCCCAATGGGCCATTTTTTATAGTTTGTCATGTTAAGTTGCCTTGTTTCTGGAATGCGTGCACACAAAAATCTGTTCAGCAGCCTTTGGCACATAAATTGTTAAGCTCTGCCATGCTAAAGGTTAGCAAGAGACCCAATAAATGCCCACTTAAACAGAGAGAAACATTTTTATCAGTAACCTTTTGAGAAGCTAGTTTAATTGCATGCTAACAGACAGTCAGAGAGAGCTGCTAGAAGTCACATGGAAGGGAACTGACAAGCATTTGAAGGGTTGTTAAAATTTGAACCTTGGCTTTGTGGGGTTTTACCTGGAGCATTGCCTGGGTTCCTGAAGCTGGCATGTACTCAGCAGCTGTAGGGATGAAAATCTGCTCATGCAGGTATGATTGTACAGTGCGCAAGTATGTGCCAGGCTGTAGTATCTACGGCTAATGGCTACAGTCCTGGGTTAAAACAGATACACTTGTGTGCATCTTAACAGGGGGTTAATGTGGCAGCAGGAGACCTTTAACAGTTATGTGATAGGTTTTGAGCTGGGAAGACTCTTGCTTAGAAGAATTCTACAAGCCCAACCGAGACAAGGGAGCTTTTCTTTTCAATGCTGCAGTCGTTTGACATAACATGTGTGAGACTCTGTAGAATGCAGAAGGGGTGTATCACATGTATTGTGTGTGTGTGTGTGTGTGTGTGGTGTGTGTGTGTGTGTGTGTGTGGTGTGTGTGTGTGTGAGAGAGAGAGAGAGAGAGAGAGAGAGAGAGAAATAAGATCAAAGCTCTCAACCAGAGACCTCACCAACCAGAAGCCAAACATCCACCAGGTATTGTATAAAAGAGGATTGGCTGCAGCTCTCCCCAATACCTGGTTCATCTACATAGATTTCATCACCTGCCCCAGCTGGGAGAGTCACAGTAGGGGTAAAATTACCCCAAAGGTCTGGTCCAAACAAGAATTAGTGCCATAAACTGTATGAAAGGGGTCACCTTCACTCTCCTCACACCTGCCATCATCCCTATTTTAACCCAGGGCGTGGATGCAATGGTCATAACCCAGTTCTTCCAACAGTACAGCTATCATTCAGATGCATCATTTATGAGTTATGGAGAGAGATGTTCAAAGACAAGAAAGAATGTGTAACCATTGCTTCACTGATCCCCATAGCCCATGCCAGAAACCAGCTGCCTTAGATAATTGAATCCCCGTGTTGCTTTCAGACAATCCCTCTGGGGATTTAACTGTGCTAAAGACTTTACGCTAATGCTAAGGGTTGGTGTTGCCAGAGCATCTTCCACCCCAGGGTCTCTAAGCCCCTTGCAATCCTCAGGGACATGGG
The DNA here is from genome assembly GCF_007399415.2 of Gopherus evgoodei. Taxonomy (NCBI): domain Eukaryota; kingdom Metazoa; phylum Chordata; order Testudines; family Testudinidae; genus Gopherus; species Gopherus evgoodei. The sequence continues at coordinate 19,841,455 of NC_044340.1, read as the reverse complement.
GTACAGGATGCTGCAGTACAGAGAGAGGAAGTGATGTGAGCAAGGCCACCCTGAAGGTTACTGGAAGATGCCCATGTATAACTCAAGAATCCTGACTCCCACTCTGTGTGTGCACTTTAACAGCTCAGCATATCACCTGCTGCCATAGGGCAGCCGAGCATTGGGATGGGACACCAGTTGTAAAGGTTAAATGCTGCCCTGTGACAGGCTGAGTTGAGAGCTTGTGAAGTGGACAAGGGATTAGCAAGGAGCACAGGTGAGCATGTTAGTGGTGATAACTGAAGGCTAAGCACATCCCACTGGCAGCAGACCACCAGCTACCATAAACCATATCCAAGGAGATGTTAGAGTAGCAAGCAGGGTTGTTCCTCCTAAAGGATGTGTGTGTGAAGCACTGTACTTACTGCAGAGAGGTGGTTTTCTTTAAAGGTTTTTTCCCACCCTTATTCAGTGACGTGACCTCTTGGGGAAGGCCAGGGTGAGTAAAGCAAACGATGGCTATCTGTTTGTGGAAAAATGCTTCCAGTTCAGTTCTCTCAGGGCTTTTTCCTCAGAGGGGACTGAGCTGAGGGAAACCCTCCAGCTTTGTGACCACCATGCTAGTAAGTGGTTTCTACAAAGCATCAGCTTCTGAGGCCTGTTACATTCCCACCAATCGAAGAGTCTTCCACTCCCACTCCTCTTACCCTGCCCCTTTAATTTGGCTTATTTTAAAACTCGTCTAGTTTTCTCCTCCTTCCCTCTAAATGCCTATTTATTTTCAGCTTTTTCCTTTCAGTTACTGAGTATTTACAGAGCAGAAATTCAACACTCGCTGGTTTTAATGGCTAATTTAAAATAGTGAGCAGATATTTCATGTTATTATTTCTACAGCAGTAGCATCTAGGGGCCTCCATCAGGGATTTGGGGCTCCATGGTGTTAGGGCTGCACGCACATGAAATGACAGAAGTATTTTTGTCATCAGAGACCTTATGATCAAAGTCAGGACTATCCTTTCCTGGGCACAAGCTCAGGCCTACTGCTCTCAGGCTGTCCATCTAAGCAAGCACATTCAGCTGAGAGGCCTCAAAATAAGCTAAGGAAGGAATGGTTCAGGTGGGTTTGGGAACACAGCTGGGAAGGCGGAGTATTGTCTAGTGATTAGAGAAGACAGACTAAAAATCTCATGGTTCCAGGCATTAGCCAGTTGCCTATAGGGGTCAGGAAGGATTTCCCCCCCTTTTGCATAATTGGCCAGATTTTTTTGGCCTTCCTCTGAAGCATCAGAGATTGTCCACGATTGATGATGAGACATGGAATGGGATGGACCAGTGCTCTGAGATGGAACAGACATTCCTCAGATGCCTGGTTGGCATGTCTTGCCCACATGCTCAGGGTCAAGCTGATGGCCAGATCTGGGGATGGGAAGGAATTTCCCCCCAAGTTGGCTTGGCAGGGACCTTGGGTTTTTTTTTGCCTTCCTCTACAGCATAGGACATGGATATCCTGCTGGGATCTTACCTAATCAGTCCTGTGCAGCTGAAGGGGTCTTCTGCAGTGGTGGCATCTCGGTCTCGCCTATTCTCTGCCTGTGGCACACAGCGGTTTAGTCTCCTGAAAAATGAAATGTTTTAGTCCTACTAAAGTCACTGGGCATCAAAAGGGGTATTTGGGTGGAACTGAATGACCTGTGCTATAGGTCAGGTGATCAGACTAGATGACCTGGCCTTAAACTCTATCAAACTGGGTAAGGGGAAAGGACATCTGGGTTATGAAGCCTAATGGTTGTGAGCCTTTGATGAAAGGGATCCATAATAGTATTATAACCATGCTAAACTAACAGAAAATAATTCCTTGCACTGATGCTAGTCAGGCAAGGGGCAGCCTCCTGCTGGAAGTCAAGGAGGCCCCATCCCTACAGACATTTCCTGAGAAGCTGTATTTAATGCACAGAGAAGCTGGAAGGAAGACTCCTAGCACTTGTTTAAGGGGTTTGGATTGGGCAACTCATGGTCCTTTTCCAACCCTAAAACAAACCAGTCTGTTTGAAGCCTGGTTGGGGGATCCGATCTCCAGCTTATGCAGGACTCTCTCAAGCAGACTCAGGCCAAGTGATTAAATAAAACATCAACTATAATAGATACTTAGTCAGAAAATGCCCTTTTCCTCTGCCCCACTTCCCCATCTCCGATAGTCTAGAGCTCCGAGCAACAGCCCATCATACCCAACTCCAGCTACAATGCAACCCTGAAACCAATTTGGAATCTTGAGACAGCTGGATTCTTGTAAATATTCCATCCCTCCCTTCTGTTATTTATTTGTATTCTTAGCATAATATAAATAAAGCACCATTATAAAAATGGCAGGGAAAGTTCAAACCTATTCATTATCCATTTTGCACAGATTAAAATTTCCATCAAAGCTGCTTGGTTTTGACTTGAGTTGCTTTCCTTTTAATGAGCTTGATATAGAAGGCAAAAGATGCTAATTCATCCTTACATCTCTATCATATCTTGGCTTTTGCTATATAAAGCATCAAGGTCGCATTTCTGGGGAAATGTCTTTTTACCAAAGGTGCCATAATAATAATGAAGCAGCAATTTGTTTCAGCAAACTGCCTACAGTAATGAAGCTTAATTATAACCGTGTTATTAATACTTCTGCTTAAGGTAATTCACTTCTGAGCAGGGCACAGAACAGTAAACTATAATTTAAACACGAATCGAGACCTAGTTTAAATCATCAGATCTGCTATGGAAAAAAGCAAACAGAATGACTGATCACATGCAATTCAGAGTTTTCCCTCTGCTCAGCTTCCTGTGAGTTGTCTGGAATTGGAAACGATGCTGTGAAACATCTTAGCTATGTTACGGTTAATATGCGCCTCTCTGGTGGGTTGGAGGAAAGAATACAAGCTGTCCCTCCTGTGCATGTGCACAGATTAGTGTGTCAGATATATACATGTACAGATACACACAGGCAGACTGAAATCCTCACCCATTGACATCAATAGGAATTTTGTCATGGACCTCATGGAGCTAAAATGTCCACCCTTTATTTTTGTTATTTGTGTGTGTTGCAGTAATAGTACCCAAGCCCCTAAGCCATGAACCAGGACCTTAAGGTGCTAGGTGTAGGCATGATACAGAACACAGACAGTTCCTGTCCCAAAGAGCTCAAACTGTCCCAAACTTCCTGCAGATAAGGCTTTGTAGCAATTGTTCTGCTTCCTCTCGCACCATTCCTGGACTTCCTGCTATCCAAGGTCCTGAAACACATCCCAGGAAAAGGCTTTGGCACTAGCTTTCAAAGGTGCACTACTATTGTTACTAACCCAGAGCTATAATTTTTCTCCCCCACTGTTTTTAGAGTGTGTGCTTAGTGATTGGGGACCGGGGGTTGTGGGCAGGATCTTTTGCCTCCTGTGCATTTGCTTCTCCAGTGCAGTCACTGGAGAAGTTAGGAAAATCTCTGCCAAGTCAGAGGTTCTCTAACACAAGTAAAACTTTTAAACTCTAGAGAGATTTTTCTCCTAAATGACTTGGAGATTTGGGGTAAATTAAAAAAAAAAAGTCAGTTGGTGGATCTAAATAGCTCAGAATGCGCCAAAACACCGGGGCTTTCACAGACACGTGGCTTCCTGACTCCTCAGAAACTCCACTTTTCTCAACTATTTCTCCCCTCCAAGCAGCTTATCCCAACTCTCGATCACTATCCTCCAAGCAGTCTCTCTACTTCATTTCCCTCTCTCAACTCCAGCCTCACCTCCCTTCCGCACACGTACAATTCTTTCCATCAGGCATCTCCTCTCCAGAATGCCGTCATTCCTCCAGTCCTCACTTCTGGGCTCCCTCATCCCAGTCTAAGCCTCCATCTTGGAACCTCAAGCCCTGAAACCATCTTTTCCCTTCCCCATGCTCCTGGCTATTTTGCTTTCTTTCCTGTGCTTTCAGCACCTCCAATCACAAGCCACACCCACACCCTCTTCCAGACACCTCTCCCTCTTAGCACTCACATGATTATATCAGATCCATGAAGCCAAATGACATGAAATTATATTTCTACTTTGCTGGTAACATTTCCTTGGAAACCCTGCTTGAGTAGGAAATAGAGGGAGAAACAAACACACACTCCTTTCCCATTCCTGTTTAGGGCTTGCTGTCAAATCTGTATTTCCAAATTCTAGCATGCAAAATTCATTCATCCGTACAGGGTTCAGGCAGCTCAATTTGCTTGGTGATTACGCCTAAATTCACCCTTGGCACTGCCAGGTGTGACTGAGAAGGGGACATGTAGAGGAGGAGTAAATATATGGAGTGTTTCTTGTGGAAAAAGGGGGGGAGAAACCTCCACCACAGTTCCACTTGACTGCAACCTCCTGCAGGCTGTTTCATCTCATATTATCTAAGCTCCAACGGGGTGTCCAATTTAAGGAACAACAACTATAAAGTCATTTACAGTCCCCTGCTGAGACACAGCATTACAATAGCTGGGGTAAAGCAGCAAACAGACTTGATGGCCTCTTCTGCAGAGCTGGTCCTGAGCAGAGTACCTAAACAGGGCAGGTGTGGCCAGAGGAGGGAGAAGGAGCAGCCTCACATTAGCTCTGCTCAGCAGGTGCTATGAGACTTGAAATGGGGGAGGCGCTCTAACTCTCCATCCCTGTGCCCCCATTGGGACAGCTCTTTGGGGCAGGGGCATCAGTTTGAACAAAGCTGATACACAGCTGCCACATGCAAGATACAGGCCTTGCCTACCCTACATCTTCCTTCTAATTTCCTATTGTCCTGCTGGTGTCAGTGCCGCTTACTATGGTGGTAAGTTTGTTAACGTGGGCTCTTTTTACTAGGAACTGGAAGAACAGAGGAGGACTTCAAGCAACCTCAGATAATCCTGCACATTCTGCACCAGGACTGTTTAGCTTGTTTCTTCACTGCCCACTCCATCCTCAACTTGCTCATCTTCAGATGAGCCCAATGCCAAACATCCTCCACCTACCTTCCTTGCTACTGTCTCCTGGAGCCCCAACCAAAACCACCCTGGACAGCAGCATGCATTGCTCAAATCTTCACCAATTCCCATAGCCATGCTGTCAGAGCTACAGAGTTAATCCACGGTCAGAGACTGGATCTCCGCAGAACCGAGTCAACAGAAGAGCTCCAAGAGCTGTTTAAAATGGCCCAGCAGGACTGACTTCATTAGTTAGAGATTACTTTAAAAAAGGGAAGACGACAGGGTAGGGGGGCAAGAGAGTGAGCATGTAAAGATTTTCTGGGCATGCGTGTCACCTTGTCAAAAAAAACAATCGGTGGTTCCCCAAGCCCCCATCGCACTCACATGTATGGTTACAAATATAAGCTCAACAGCTGGCTGGGAAAGAGCAGATTAGCACTCTAGGGCAGTGGGCTGCCCCCATTTGGCTCAGCACATCGTTCTCAGCATGGCAATGAGGGTCTCGTGCCATGAACAGTGAAAGCACTCTTAGAGCCTAACGCAAAATCCTCTGAAGAGGATGGGAAGCCTCCCATTGGCTCCGATACATTTTGGATCAACTCTTTACTGCGCAATCACTATGGTTCCTAGCTGCCCACTGACAGTGATGGCCATTCTGCTGAAAATGGGGATTGGTTTTTAGGCCAGTGGGATGAGACTGTACGACCCCCCAGAAAGCTGAGCCCTTAACGGCAGTCCAAGCAGAAGGGTGAAGATCTTACTGGTCTTGGGTAGTGATTACTCCCTTGTCACTAAAGGTGATCTCATAAGATCAGGAATGGGGCAGAGGAGGAGGGAGGGGGATGTTCTCTGCCATTCCCTATGCTGAAACTGCTCTGTAGTTAAATACAAGTCCAGTTTCCAAGGATGTCAGTCTAATTCTTCTCACAGAAAAACATCCAGTTAACGGGTCGTGCCTGGGTAAGCTCTAAATGCGTTTGCATATGAAATGGGCCAGGTTCATAGCTATGAGTGCCCCTTCTCATGGGGATGGAAAGGGCACAGATTGCTGCAGATACATTCGGTGACTTGGCACTTGAAGAGGAATGCTGCTTACTGCTGGGATTTTCAGAGCACCATGGTGGCACCCAGGAACTCTCTTTTCATGTAATGTGTTTTGTGCATTAAGGATTTGATCCTGCAGAGCATTAGCCTGGAGGGCTGAGCATAAAAGCCCACAACAGATGAGCAGGACAAGGAGCACAGGGCAGCCTGATTTAATCCTAGTCCAGATTCAGACCTACTAGATAAGGCTAATGATGTCCATAGGCCTAGTTCATATTCAAACTGATGCATGCAAGATCAGACTAACCCTTCCTGAGATTGCAGCATTCAGTGCAGAGTCACGCCTAACACGCCTGGAACTCCCTGCTGTGCACCCGCAAGGGATTGCGGGGCCAAGGCCTAAACAAGCGACTTTTCTTCAGACGCCTCTTTCAGGCCCTGCCATGTCGTCAAAGAGAGTTAAAATGAATATCTGAAAAAAAGTGAATAAACCTGTTAAATGGGGCTAGAAAAGCCTTTCTGAACCTGAAGCAATACTACTATTCCTATGTCTGCTAAAAGATAAATTGAATTAATCGTAGAAGCTCTATCAATTTATCTGAATGGTCTGTGATTCAACACTGGGAGGGGGGAGTAAAGGGATGAACCTATTATGGTAATTACATTATTGCACTTCAAAGTAAATGTGCGAAGGAGACTTCTGCTGGCCTGTCGTTTTATTCAGATTTAGCAAAGAAATAAAATTCTGGGCAACCAAGTGTTCATTCCAGGCTGCTGCACAACTCCAGTTCAGATTTCTTCCTTCTATTGGCTTTATCCACAATCCAGATGAGCTGAGAAATCTAGTTCAGATTCCACTGGCCCACCTCTGTGAGATGCCCAATGGTCTATTCCAGGTGGAGAGAGAAATCTAATTTCAGTTCTTCCAGGACTGATCTGAGAACCATTCCAGCTAGGCTCAGAAATGCAGAGCTGGACTCAACAATGGGAATAACATGGACCTTTGTTCTTTGGATGACTCGTTGGATTTCCAAGGGGATTGGTGGGTCCAAAGGAAAACAGCATCACCTAACCAGGCGTGTTGAATTTGTAGCCAATTTAAAACAAAGGGCAGGAGGGGGAGAAAAAGTAAAGACAGAAGAGACTTTAAAAAGAGCAGAAGTTTTAATTGGGTTCTCTCTGTTAATCAGGAAGTATCTCAGTGATAATTAGGTCAAAGTCTCTGGCATATTTGCAAGGCTGCCATCTATCATTAGCCCTACCTGTGCTTGCAGAGTGGTATTTTTCAGCTTCCAACAGGCAAGAAAGTCCTCTGCAGAAATTAAGGTGAAGCCCATATTACAGACCAAGGAGGTCAGACAGTTGGCAGTGATTGATGGCCTGGAGCTGGAAAGAACAGCTGTTGGTTAGGTCCAGCTATGTTATAAACATCTTTCTGGTTAACAGCAGCTGGTTCTTGAATAAGTGGACACAAGGGCTTGTCTAGACACAGTGAATTTGCATTGGTGTATCCACATTAATGTCACTACACCAGTGCAAACTTCTCATGTAGACATGCAGCACCAGGGCAAAATGGGTTTGAAGTGGTGCAACTCACCCTAATGTACAGGAGTAAGTCACACCCATCCAAGTGCCATCTAACACTGTGCACCATATCTACATTGGGGGTTTGCATTGCTGTAGGTAACTCAGAGCAGAAAAAACCCTAAACCCCAGTATAGACAGGACTTGAGTTTCTGCTATGATCTTGGGAGCTGGAGCTGTGCATGGGCGAGTTCAGATGTGTCTATGTTCATCTACCCAGACAGCAAGAAAGCAACCCAGTCCTCTTGCACAGCTCTGTCAGATGCTAGATACAAAGCAACAGGGCCCCACTTCTCTGGAGAGGGGCGAAGAAAGGGGCATTGAATGTTCGCTGTACAAGCAGTTGAAGGCAAGGCTATAGGCAAAGGATGTGGCTATATCCACAGTGGGTTCCATGTGCAAAGAAACAATATTTGTTTCTCAAAGCTAGGCAGCCTGTGTCTCCACAGGCTGCTTTAACCTCATTGTAGCAGAGAGAAAATGTTATTTTCCCTGAGTCAGTGTGTGCACATGCCAGTCCCAAATGAATATTATTCACACAGCTCTGTCCAAACATGTTTAAATCCTTTAAACCTGGTTAGGCGCCCAACACTTTCTTTCACTCTCTGAGAGTCTGCTGCTGTCAGTTTGGCACTAGGGTGAAACTCAGTTCAGATAAGTGTGGGTAATGCTGCTTGAGTGGGGGAGAGAAGGGAAGGGAAGGAGAGGCAAGGAGGTAGAGAAGCTATCTAAGCTTGGCCAAGAACTTAGAACCATTCTTCTTGGCTACAGCACCTTGGTGTATTTATCCCTCTAGCTCAGATTACTGCAGGATGTGAGTGACAAGCAAAGACCACCCAGAAACGGGTAGACACAGATTGCAGCTCCCCACATAATTAAAGGTGCATCTGTCAGAGCACAGTAGCCCTTGTACATTTTATATGTCACTAGCTCCCAGGTCATGTCTGGGATCTGTAAGGGCCTGCATGGTGCTACTCATTGCAGAATACACCTCTTCCCTTCCATTCTAGCCTGGCAATGGGCAATTTGAGCTGACTGTCCCCAGTCGTGTGTGTGTCTGGGGCTAGAGAGGAGACTTTTCAGCAGAGCTGACTAGGAAATTTTTGATGCAGTATTTTTCCAATCACAAAATGATAAATTAGTCCAAACCAAAATCCTTTGTGAGAAAGGGTCAGTTCCGGTGACTTTCTCCATTCTCCTGCATTGACAAGGCATCAGAGGGACAGCCAGGAAGACAAGAGTGTGTGGCTAAGGCACTGGCATGCGAGGTGCAGGTTCAAATCCCACTATTATCATGGACTTCTCACGTGACCGTTAGCAATTCACTTAACCTTGGGGTGCCTCAGTTCCCCATTTGTAAAAGGCGATTGCTAATCGGATCCCCTTCACAGGGCTATTCAGAGGATGAACCCATTCATAATTGTCAAGTGCTTAAATACTACAGCAAAGGGGCCACATAAGTGCCAAGGTTGTGTGGATGTGGGCGTTCAAGCACACTACACAATTCCTGCCCCAAATTCAAGTTGGATCAGGGTGGGAAGTAGACAGGGTGAATGCAAAGCACCATGGGGAAAGCAAAGAAGATGGTGTAGGGAGCATATCAGCCCCTCACCATTTTTTAGCATGCAGTGGGTGTCTCAGCATAGGAACAGCAAAGCCAAGGTTGCTGCACCAGAGGGTTTTTCAAGCTGAAGGATTCCCAAGCAATAGGGTGGAAACAATAATAAACTGAACAGGCCCAGTGAGAAAGAGGTTCTGATCAAAGGACGGTTAATTGGGGCTCTTATTCACCATCTATTTTCAGCCTGTCCAAGCCGTAGGAGAATGGCACAGAGAGGGGGAAGGGCATCAGCAGCAGTGGAAGTTGAATGAGACTCTGCAGTTAAACACTCAGGATGGAGCAATTACTGGAACTTCGTGAGCCAATTCCCATTAGGAAAGTGCCAAGCTGCCTTTGTCCTATGGAGATGAGGGAAAGGTCAGTGTTATATGCAGAAAAAACATTCGTGGTAAGAGACCGCTCAAGGGAGCGGAGAAAAAGGAAAAGGTCTCTTCAAAGGTGAAAAATGAGAACGAGAATGACATTTGGAGATGAAGCTGAACCAGAAGGGAAGAAAAAAATAATCAAAAATAAAATTACAAGTGAAGCAGACTTTCCTTTAGGACGGCATCCGTGAGAGAGGCTTTGAGTGGAGTGGCACAGACCTCAGGCTGTGAGGGTCACCACTTTGCTTGCTCTGTTATACAAGGTCCTTCCTTCTAACACAAATTCAGCACAAATTTGCAGAGCGGCCAGCACAGCCTATAGCTCTTGCCTTTTAATTAGCTCTAGTGGAGGCTATTCAGTAGTAAATGTATTGAACTGCTGGGCATTCTGGGTATGCCCCTTCTCTGGGTTAAGTGGTAATTAGTCCTAATTAGGACCAAATAATATTTTAGATCATTGGGACTAGTACAGGTGACCACTGGAGACCCAGAAGTCTTGGAGAAGCTCTCCTAGCTGACTGTAAATCTTCAACTAGGTTGCCACTTTGTGCCATACTCAGGCTGCAGGAGAGAGGCAGGCAGCTGTTTCAGCTTCCACAACACCTTACAAGAGCATCAAATAAAAATTCACACTCTCGGCAATGTGCAGCAGAGCCAGGCATTTGCACCTGCAAAGAACTGTGTCCCTAGGAAGGTACAAGGGCTAGTGTAGTGCCAACTGACTCCCGTCATTGGTGGGAGGGACTGAACTGGGAACCTCTGGAGCTTAGCACGAGCCTCTACTGCAGGAGCTAAAAGCCAACAGGCTGTCAGCTAGGGCCATAGCGCAGACTCATTCTCTAAGTCGTCTTGGTTCCACTAGATGGGACAGAACACCACATCCAGGAGCTGTGTGGGTTACACTAGCAAGATCCATGCAGCTTTCAGTCTGAGGAGAAAAGTGTCATGAATTATCTATGAGGAGGAAAAGGCGATAGAAACCTGCTGAAGCAGATAAATCTCCCCAAAATGTAACTCCCTTAACAGGCCTGTTTCTTTAAATGGGTGCTGATCCCTTCAGCAACCTGACCAAAGTCCAGTGATATACTGCATGCGAGCGGATGGATATTTGCCTAAAATTGGGGAAATTATAGCATCCATGTGAGGAACACATTAAGGCCAAATTCATTTCTGTTGCATTCCACTGAAGTTAAGGGCATTATATGAGGCATGAATTTCATCCTTATGGTTCTATCTAAAGCTGGCAAAGTGCAGAGAGAGCTGTGAGTGGAGAATACTCATGCAAATGCTGACAGAATCCTGCTTCTGACTTGTGGAATCATTTTCTGACAGCCTTCCCAGCTATTCCACATGCCTGCTATTCCAGTCCTGCAATCTTACACAGCTCTGCAAATGTGCCTCAAACTTAACCCACAGCAAGTTTTCAATGTGGGTCTCCCCACATGATTCTGCCTATGGACTTGGAGCCTGACCTGCAAATGCCTTGGCTTTTCTCCTCCTGGGATCCTCAGAGCTCAGCTGTAGTCATGGTGTAATAGACAACTCCTGCGCTACAATGCTCCATCTCCCACTGACTTGACGAATGAACTTGGAGAAGTCTCCCCCTCTCTGTGCCTCAGTTTCCTCATTAGTGAAATGAGGAAATAGTTACCCAGCTCACAGGGATGCTGGGAAGCTGAATTAACATTCGTGAAGTGTTCTATAAAATGCTCAAACTTACTGCTATCATGTTCCTGTGTCACTCAGATTTGTTCTCTCAGCTTGTTAACTGCAGGCCTGATGCAACGTGTCCTGTAAGGAAAGCTGAGATGCAACTATAGCTTTGTCTTTCATTACATTGCTACTCTAAATAACGAATACTCACTGTTTGTTAAACATTCTGTGCTTCTGAAATCTTATTTAGCAGGCATTTTTCCACAGCACATGTTGGAATTTACAGTAATTGCATTCATTTGACAACTAACATTTGATTTCCTTCACCCACAAATTGCCAGTGCTGATGAGGGGAGGTTTCCCCTTGTCATTTTGGAGGGGTCAGGCACACAGTATTTTGCAGAGATCTAAGAACAGAAATGGTACGGCTTCTCTTGCAGTAAGGTGTAGAATAGACGCTCTGTAGAATAGGAGGGAATGGAACCCCTCAGGCACTAGGTAGTACATACCATACATAAAGTGCAAAGGCCTGTACGGCAGAGTGAATTTTACTGCTTCCTTATTCATCAAAGCCACAATCTGACGTGCAGCAAAGGCTAACTGGCCTCTCTGAAACCAAGACATGTATGGACTATAAAGGAGAAAAGAAGGAGGGCATTCTTAATCAGAGCTAGCTTCCTCAGCATAGTTCTGCTTTGATGCAGCAACTGCTCCTCTTTCTGACGTCCTCAGGTGCGTTAGCTGAGTGTGGCTTTCCCAAGCTCAAACTGTGAGTGAGTGGCAGAGTCCTGGTTTTAGAAGCCTGATTTAACATGTTGGGGTGGGGGAGAGGGGGCGCTCTCCCCATGACAAAGCTTTGGAACCAAATCCAAACACGCCCCGACCACATTTGGCCTCAAGCATTTAGCAGTGCTCAGATATGGTGCTCTGGTTCAGACCCCCTCTGCATTGCAGTAGCATCAGTCCTCAGAACATCAGACCATTTTTCCTGCTTTTCAGCTTCTCTCTACTATACCAGGACACACGGGTCGTAGCTGTATGATGGGGCTAGCATAGGCTGCAGTCACTAAGCCTGCACGTTCCCTGACTTGTTGACAGCACTGTCTCACCCCCCATTGTCTCTCCTAGCCAGTGCCATCCCAGATGGGCTCCCCTCTCTCACTACTCCATGCCGGTTCATGCTTCATTGAAAAAACAAGCAGTGGAGGCAAATCATCATCTAGTGAACAAGTGGCAACTAGAGAGGAAAAATATTTTCAGGCTTCTGCCAAAAGACCAGCTGTGATGGAGAACACAAGGGGGCTTGGATGAGGCCTGGGATATGGGACCTGACCTGAGCCCCTAAAAGTCAGTGGAAAGACTCCCCATCCCCTGCAAGTGGAGGAGAGTGAGCAGGCAGGAGCCAGGAGTGGGTGGAACCTTGGCTCCTCTCGAACACACCAGGGGCACTAGTGCACAGGAGATGTATTCTGTGCCAAGCGTAGGGAGGACAAAGGGCATATCACTTTTGAAGCAGGATATTCACCCCCTGCTCTGCTCCTGGGGCAGCAGAGCAACTCACTGCTCCATAGATTGTTATGAGTTTGCCATGAGCCCAAAGGTTTACATTTGTCTGACCTTAATCACATGGCAGTGCACACTATTCTGCAATTAGTCCCCCGGCTTTCCACGGGACAGCTCACCAAGCAAGATGCTACTTGGTGAGAGGAAGGGCATCAGAGTCTGTCCCAAACTATTTGTGCAGTGCCTGATGCAAGCTTTCCCAGCATGGCTTTGATATTCCAGAGTCAATTACATGACTTCTTTCTCAGAACTCCCTTCCATGCCAGCTCTGTGGGATAAAGAGCATTGCAACCTCCAGTCACTGGCAGCTCGAGCCATTTCTCCTTTTACACATACATACACACACACACACACAAACTAATAGTGGAATGGGACCCTGCAGGCAAGAAATATCAAGCGAAGCAGCTTTTGAGAGTCTGCCTGCAGAGCAGAGCGAGCCCTGCTTCACAGTTCAAGGTATTATCGGCAGATTGCTCTGTGTAACTTTATTTAGATCATTCTGCATTAATTGCATGGAGAAAGGCTCAAAAATTGAGAAAGGAATCTGATGTATGAGGCTGTGTCTCTGAATAAAGCTTTATATTATGTCAAACAAGGGGCATTAGAGTTCTTCAATTAATTAGCACAGTTGTCTATCATCCTGGGCCCCTCCCTGTGTTTAATGAGACATACAAGCTCTTGAGAAATGTACCTTTTACTATTGGTCTCATTTCAAAAAAGAGGTGTCATGCAAGGGAGAGATGAAAGGGCAGCATTTCTCCAGTCACAGATCAGCTGTGGAATTTCACAGGCCAATTACAGGGGGAACCTGTCAGGAGGGATGAGTGAAGCCTGCAGTTTTGGTCAGGTAGCCATTCTACGCTGTTTTGGCCAATGAGTGAAGCACACAGTTCATGTTGCACAGTAAAAGAGTGGAGAAGTTGTGCTGAAACTTAGAGAAATTAATTATCCCAAGTGCTCAATAAAGTTTGCATAAATCCAACGGATGGTCTAAGTTAGCATACAGTATAGTGTGTGTGGGGGAAGGGGGCGGGTTATGCTGGAAGGAAGACCGATCTTCTGGCCCAAGAGCTGGGGCATGTCTGATAGCTGAGAATTCACCTTATACAAGATTGCTACATGCTCCTGATTGCTTCTAGCCATGGTGCTTCCCAGTCATTTCTACAGGGTGGTGTTCTGGGAAGGCTGCCTCTGGAGTGGGAGTGCTGGTTGGCTGCCCTTCTCATCCCATTCTAGCCTGAGGGCAGGAGCACATAGCAGCAAGTTCGACCTGTTGCTGGCATTACAGAGCCAACTAGGGGAACTTGGGCAAGTATCTCTGAGTAAGACAAGGCAGAGGTGGAATGCAAGTTCCTTGGGGTGGGGACTAGCTCTCACTAGGTGTGTGTCCAGCCCTTAGTGCTATGGGGCTCAACTGGGGCACCAAACATTACTATTACATCAGTTATATCCCTTCTCTGCTGGCATCTCATGGCATGTTCCTATGTGGTTTCTGGTTCAAAGGAGCATGGCTGTAGTTCCCGCTGAGTCCGTTTTCTCTCCTCTCCCCAGTGAATCCAGCTGCCTTGCTGGTCATGGACCGGAGAAGTAGGCTGCAAACCGCACCACTGGGAACGTAGCAGCTGTGTGCTGTAGTATCTGAGGTTTTCTTTCTGGCTTCACTTACCGCAGCTGCCTCTACCAGACAATTATCCCTTCCCCCGCCAAGATCCTGGAGCCTCCAAAGTGGCCCCTGAGACACCTTGTGAGGTCTCACAAGGGGTCCCTCATCCCAGCCTAGACAGTACTGCTACTGACAGTAATGGAAAAAACTACACCCCCTTCCCCTCAAAAAAAAATAAAATCAATAGAGGGACCCAGGGGTCACCTAATTGGATACTACTTGCTGAAAGGCAATTACAATACAAAACCCAACCACAATGCTTCAGATGCTCCGTGAAATCATAAATCATATTCCAAGACTGGCTCAGCTTTCTCTCCATCTGAAAGCTTCACTGATTTGATGCTTCAGGTCTCCTCTGAATGAACGAGCAGCCAGCCAACAAGGAAGTGCCTGATGATCATGTCAGGGAGATCTAGATTGCAGGAGGGCTTTGTCTGAGCCCTCCCCAGTTCACTGGGAATCAGGGGGCTGCACATGTGCAGCAGAACTCATGAGGAGCTCTCTGGGGACTCTTTTCCCTGCAGGTTTTGTGAAAAGTCCACAATAAAAGCTAAAAATTCCTGGGTCTGATTCCCCATTGCCCTGCACCTTCTTGTCATTACCTTGTGCAATTTGGGTGTTAAAGGCTACAATTCTGCTTTGGCAGGGTTGTGCACTGATGTGCAGAGCAAAGGGGAATTTTTTCTTTCCCTCCTCCCCAAATCCGAGCCAAGCCTTTTTGGTTTTGCTTCCAGACAGGACTGGAAGAGCCAAATCCAATGGAAAAAGCTGTTCTTGAGATATTCCTCACCTTACCCAAAGCATAGCTTTATGGTTCTAGCTAAATACAGACCTATCTTTAGTTTTGTCTGCAGAGCTAGCCCCAGTTTCTTCCACTCTTACATGGAGCCATACCTTCACTCTGCCACTAGCCCCAGTAAACTCAGTGGGCAGATAGACAGCAACATGAGTGAGGTGGTAGAATCTGACCCAGAGTGGTTTAGAAATTGCTTTTCCCCTTTTTCACCTCCTCCTTGTCTGACACTCTGCAAATGCCTATTTACTACGTCTCCAATTTCCAGAAATGTACCTAACTACAGCTCAGAGATGCCCAGGCTAGGCTAAAGGAAAGGTTCTGCCTGCGTAACGGGTAAATGTGCATAGCCACAGAACAACCTGCTGAGCAAACAGAGAATCAACCTCACCAGCTCCCATCCCCAGCCTCAAGAAGAGAAAACTAACTTGACATGGGCATATGCTTTCGAATACTCGTTTGGGTCACCTGTCCAGGACTAGGGTAACCATTTTTCAACAAGCAGCAGACCACAGAAAGAAACATCCTATTCAAAGAAGCTACCCAGCTGTGGTTATGTAATCCTTCTTTCAGATGTATAAAAAGGAGAAATAAGCCCAAACTACAAAGTTTGGATTTGAATCTGAACTATTTCAAGGTTTGGGTGTTTCAGTCTGGGGAAGGGGGCATATCTGGACCTATCTGTTACAAATACAGCTAAAAGAAACTTAAGTTTTGGAGATATACAAGGTTCCTGCAGCCTGTTTCATTGATAATCAGTATTTTCAATAAGGTCCTCAGAAAAATGTAGGGAACTTACCTAAGAGCCTCTATGATCTGCTTCTGTGCTCTATAAGTACATCCAGACGAATAGCTGTGAGAAGAGCAGGGAATAGCCATCTCAAATCTGAAAGATAAAAAATTAATCCAAGACAAATCCTAAAAACTCTTCTTTAATCTTTGTGCTTCCAGACCTAGTCTCCAGGACTTTGCAATTCTGTCATTATTCCAGTTATAGAAACCACAAAAGCCATAAGAAAAGGAGAGAGAAAAAAGGATTAAATTAATGAGCAGGTAAGCAGGTTGATTATTTTGTCTGATCCTTCCTTCCCTCTTGCTAATTTCTGTGAGCCAATTTGGGAGGTAGAGCCTCTAACATTAACTGACACACTATTGTATTCCTTTTCTTTAAACCATTTATCTGAATGCTATTAAGATCCAATGTGCATAGATACTTTAAGGTATTGTACAATGGGAGTGTGTGTATGTATCAGCTAAGCTATAGTGCCTGACGAGCATATTCCAGCGCACACACAAAAGCAATGAAACAGGGACTTTCAACCTGCCTTTTATTAGTCCACAGCAAATACTTTGCACATATAAAGGCCAAAATCTGATGCTCTTACTCACACTGAATAGTACTTTACTCTGCAAATAGCCAACACATGAGAATAACTGTTTGGTAATTTGAGTAAGGGGTTTGCAATTTGGCCAAAGTTAATTAAGCCCCATTACATCTCTAGCAAATTGATCCAGAGGTGCTCTTGGAAGGGACTGAAATGACATCCTATGGCAATGAGTTCCCCATGCTGAGGAAGGAATATAGAGGAGTGCCGCAAGGATCTATCAACTCCCAATGGCCATTCGCAGTGGGAGCTCAGAGGATCAAGCCCTTATAGGGACATGGTGAGGCTTAATTAAGGATCAAGGGCAAATGTAAGTGTTTGTATTACAGATTCTGTCAGCAGGTGCAGGTCACTTCTCTATAGGGACCTCCATGATGTGCCAGGGAGGAAGATGTGGAATTCTCCATGCTGGGCCTATGGCATAAAATGCCAGTGTGGATTTATGGAGAGCAGCACTATCTGGTAAATAGCCAACTGACCCACAAATTCCCAGCGTAACACTTCAGTGAACTAACTGCATCCAAAGTAACTTGCAAGGAGATGGCGAAATGACACCCTATTTACCCCTACCATGACCTCGTTAACCAAACATTGCACAACTCTGTGCTAAAGACTTGCTCCATTTCTTTCTCTGCCCAGTAAAGCAGAGCCCCTGGACCTCATGTCTGCATGTCCCAAGGCTTTGCACTCATGCCTCTGGAGCTCCCAACTAGTTTTCACCTTGATAAATATTTCAAGCTTCAGCAGTCTTATTCTGGGGATCTAATGGAAGTATGACACCAAAAATCAATTGTTCCTTTCTTTGCAAAAACTTCTGAGCTGCCTGCTTTAATCGGTCCAAGTGTGATGTTTTATCAATCAAGTCTGTTAAGAATCTGTTTCTTTCAGCAATCAAAACTTTGCTTCAGTCTTTTTGCCCAACTTGAAATGCTGTCCTTGAGCTGCAACGGGCCCCACACATTAAACACTTGGAAACATGAAAGCTGTGTGTGTGCATGCTGCTGAGCGCCATCCCACGAGAATGCCTGTCAAATATCTGTGTTTGCTGTCACACAAAGGGACGATTCATTTCTTGAAGGAGTTTGAGAAACAGGAGGAGTCAGGGGGAGGGGTGAAGGAAAACACATCAAGTCTCATTGTGTTTGTTTGTCTCAGAAATTGGCTAGGACTTGGGCAGAATTTAGAGAGGACTTGATGGGGAAGGTAAGTCTCCAGCAGCCACATACACTCCTCACTCCCCACAAGGAAGCTATACTGCTGTAGCCACAGGATGTTTGTGTTATGAGGATCCAAGCTTGGCATACATCTTCCCCACTGCTAGTCAGGAATACAGGAAAGTGCTATAAGGACAGCCCTGAAGTATTTAGTCTTGTCAACCTTGTCGGTGTTATGTATAACAAGTGAGATGGGGGGTCATCTATTTCCCAGAAGGCAACCCATCCCAATGATGCAACCTTGAAGGTGGTGTTAGGCCAGACGTAGAACTTGGCACATGTATAAGCATGTTAAGACCATGTCCTGTACCAGTCCTCTATCTTTCCGGGAAGTGGCCAAAGCCACCACATGGTCTTCGATCCACTGCACCAGGGCTCCTTAAAGTAGCCAGGGTTTATGGGCAGGATCGTAGTAGCCCAATTCTGCTTGGGGTTGTCACCGAGAGGTTCCTGCCATGCGCAGGGATTGAAGAAGCCACAGCCCCAGAGGCTAAAGGTGTTTCCTGGCAGAGAGTACCTGACCAATGGTGCAAGGTTGAGTGAACAAAACTCATCCATGGAGCTTGCCGACGTCTTTGGAACTGTCATCTCATCCATATGCTCTCTTCTGTAGGCCCATCTTCATCAAAATCTTCTATACATGGGTATCCATTTTTTGCTTGGCCACTGTAGGGGACCCCGGAAGACTGTCACAGCCTAGTTAGGGCTTGCGCTTTCTCAAGGAGAGGTTATTAGCAGACAGTATGCTAGCAGATGCTGCTTATAACCAGTTAGAACTGCCCTGTGTGGGAAGCCCTGGTGTTTTGAGGAACTACAGAAAGCCCCTGGCCAGAGGCCAGGGGAGGCGGCCATGGCTGTTGGAAAGTCCCCAATTGCATATGTATGTGCTCCTTTGCATGGTATTAGCATGATGCTATAATTGCTGTGGGCCATTGATTGCGCAGTTGGACTTCGCACCAGGCCGAGCTTTTTGGGCGCTGGGTTCCCCACCCCAGTGGCAGCAACGCTTGGAGTCCCCGTTGTGGCTGTGTTACTTAACCTTCATTAAAGCCAATTAATTCACCTGTGTGTGGGCCTCGTCCTTGCAGAGCATCCAGGCACGCAACAGCCACGGGGGAGCACGGGCTGCAGCAGTTGGCCCAGGGCAGAAGTACTTGAAGGAACCAGTTCTGCACCTGAGCCAGAAACAGATGTGGTGCTGAGGCAGATTCCCTCTATGCTCATGCCTGCTAGCCTGTCTTCACCACCCATGATCATTGAGGACCCATGGCTCTTGCTGGGGAAGATTCTTCTTCTGTGCCCTACGAAGTCCACTTCTTGGCCAGAATCTAAGGTCCCCAACTCTAGTTATTACTTTTAGCTTATTAAATGAATACGAAGGTCAAGTTTTCCAGCCAGATTCTCAGCTGAAATAGGTCTGTTGACTCACGTATGCCAAACTTCACCAGGTGATCGGGCTTCTAAAGAATATGGGTTTTTATCAGGCCTAGTTGAAAAAAATGCATTAATTTTGTGGGGAACATTTTCCCACTTTGTATTTTTTTTCTTCAAAATTGAAACGCTCTAGCATTTCCTGGCCAACTCCAGTTATTAACAGCTTCCCACTAGGCCATCTGGCACATGCCCTGCTCTGATATGCTATGACTAACTAAGCAGATAGTCCTAGTCACAAATGTGAATTTGGGTCTCCGCTGTCTGCCAAGCTCCTATCAGAGGCGAGAGAATGCATATGTAAAAAACCAATGAAACAGGGATTTTCAACATATCTGAGATATCTTGGGGCTAGTTCATCTCTCCACTGACTCCCCTAGGAGTTATACAAAGGATTAACTCTGACTGGCTCTTTTCTACATTCTGTCTGGGGGACTTCTCTGAAAGTAGGTGGAGTCACAGGACCCAGTTCCTTCCTGCATTAAAGAGCCAGACCATCTTATGCCTTCTTTCCTTGATTCCCAGAGTGTACATGAAACAAGGCTGGGAATTAGATTTTCTACTGATCTGGAAGAGGTGTTTCAAACATAACATCTGATGAAAGAGTATGCCAGTTTATGGCACAGTGCAATACAAATAAGTAAATAAATAAAATAAATAAATAAGAGTTCCCTGCATGGCCCAGTGATTTACAGTGAAGTACCCACAGACCAGATGGAGAGCTCAGGCCACAGTGTGCAACAGCCACTGGGTACTTGTCACTCTGTTTTTCACATTGTTCATCTCAGGAAGACCAGCGCTGACCTAAGGAGTTCACGGAGTGCTTTGCACTTCTCCATGGCTCGTAATGAAGTGCTCCTGGAGGTGGGAGAGGAGGGCAGGGATTATAAAAAAATAGCGCTGGGAGAAGGCTAACTATTGACCATCCTTTGAATGCAGCCTCACTCTTGGCTTTCCCAGAGGGAAAGGCGAGAGAAGGTGTGAAAGGAGGGTGGGTGTAAATATACCCAACAGAGCGTTGTCACAGCCTGGATTTCATTAACCTAGCAGACGAGTAGCCAAATGTGAAGCTAGATTGACTGGCCTCAATGTAAATGATTTCTGTTTTGGGCTGGACTTTTGCTAGATGGCAGCGAAAGCAAAAAGAAAACGTGCCCCTGGCATAGGGATGAGTTGGGGGGGAACCAATCATAACTTAAGGTTATTTTGCCTGCTGCTGCAGCCTACAATTTCCAATGGCCCATTCAGAAAAGCAATAGGAGTGATAGATTCTCAAACCATAAGCTCTGTCTTACTTGTGATAAAGCTTGAAGTTAATGGTTATGGACTGGAAATAGGAAATGCTCTAGTGCAATATGCTTCATGCTCATGGCTTATTTTTAACACCATATAGTTTTAGAGCAAGGATCTAACTTACCTCCCTGAAAAACACACACAGCTAGCTATGAGCCTGCTCCATGGCCCATTGAAGTCAATGGAAATATTGACTAGCCCCTAATGGATCAACTCACATGTCTTGCTGCTGGCAAATTAAAAATGACTTCTATGCACTTGGCTGGCTGGGGCTTAGCCCCTTGGATTGTGCCTCACTCCGCCGTGCCTTCAGCTGTCCCTGGTGTCTGGCTGGCTGCACATGCCTCACCACAAGGGCTGCCCAAAACAACATGGGGCTCAATGAAGGGCTGCACTCTCATTGGCTTCCTCTTCGATCCCTTCCTAGGACTGGGTTTGTCTTACACCCTCTCTTCCTCCTGGGCTGCAGTCTCAGCAGTGCCATGCTGGTCTTTACACAGTTACTGTAAGTGAGCTCAACTTCGGTCATTTATTATGAAGACACTTTGCAACCAGCCATGTTGGCTCAAGTCACTGCCATAGAAGAGAAAACACGCCCCCCCAATATGATTTGCTTTTCATTGTAGTGCAGCAGCCTCTGCATGAAGACCTTGCAAGACAACGGCATGGAAATGAAGCCATGCAAGCCTGCTCAGCTATTTCTCCATAGGCAAATCCTGCCACCAACCAACCATGAAGGGGAGCGTTACACATTTCTAAGGACAGTTCCCCCATTTTTTCTTTACTCTGACCTCACATGAGCCTGAGGTTCTCCTTGAAAGGAGAATTGCCTCAGGCCTAGTATGGTCCTAGGGCTGATTACTGGTTAAACTTCCTTGTCCAAGCAGTGGAGGTCTCTCCAGTAGCAAAACCAGCCAGAATAACTGTCACAGTTCAGGAAAACTGTATTCCCCTCTTTGTGGTTCACCAAGGGCCCACACTCTAGGCTCCTCAGCCATCAGAATTCCTTGCCTACGCTGATATGCCCAGCAAGCCTGACTGCCCAAACAAGCCAGCATCTGTGCTTTGCTTTCTCTGAAGTCTAAGAAGATTTGTAATTGCCTGCACTTATAGGTTACCAGAGCTCTGTACAAGTACATTTATTCTTACAGTAAAAGCATTAGAGAACACACATTAAAAGCAATATCAGAACCTACATGCAGGCT
This sequence comes from Gopherus evgoodei, assembly GCF_007399415.2. Lineage (NCBI taxonomy): Eukaryota > Metazoa > Chordata > Testudines > Testudinidae > Gopherus > Gopherus evgoodei. Next base: position 19,819,708 of record NC_044340.1, on the reverse strand, counting down.
ACAAAGCTTGCCAGAGGTCACTCCCAACTCTGGTCTCAGACTCAGTTTTCCCCTTGGTTACAGATTCTTAACTGTCTCAGATTCAGAACCAGAATAGCCATGAATAGCTCCATCTTTCCTTTATACAGCTTGGAGCCTTTGATCTTGAGACTCCAGGAACCCCACAGATTCGGGTGCAAGTTTATAGAGAGTAGCGCTATCTGGTAAATAGCAGGAAATGGTACTCTCCTGGGGCTTAGCGACAAAAGGCTGGGTTTTTGCATAAGCAGAGGTGGGAAATTTGCTTTCACCTCCCCAGGCAGACCACTTGACACTGTCTCAAAAGTCCATTCTTATCTGGCATCATTCAGTACAGTCCTTTGAAGTTCAGGATTCACATTCCCTCTGCCCCCTAGAGTAGTCACATCGACCCACAATCAGAACCTTTGCATTTAATGGATTCCAAAGACCAACTTAATTCACACTGTTTTTCAAGGATGTTGCAGGAAATTGTCATATTTGTCACAATGAGTCCTGAATGTCCTGGGCCAGATTCATCACTGTTAACTGCCATCATGTAAAGGGGTGTGGAATACAACCATTGTGGTTTAGTAGAACTTTATACTGGCTTTGCACAGGTATATATTATTCTCCTATTCAGTAGTTTCTATGGAGAGCCCATACCCAGAACCAATTTCCACAAGGATCAGATGTGCAGAAAGGGGCTGATGTGTGACTTGGTCCACCTGTAAATTCCCAAGCCTTCCACCCTGCAAGTTATGAATGGGGTCACCATCTGTTTATCTCCTGCACCAATGCTCGGTCCTTTTTTTCCCCCAAACTTGTGTTTTTAATGATGCTTGTTCCAAAGCTGTTTTCTTGCTTTGTTTCTTTCCATCTGTCTCCTCCTTTCAGTCCAATTAGTGACTAGTTGATAGTTCCGCGAATCTAAGTGATCTTTCATTTGACCTCTGACCTTCAGGTTTCTTTCATGCCCTTATAAGGAGCTGACAAGTTGGTTCATTTCATCTTTACTCACGGCCAGAACCATCTGGAGTTCTCTGAAGTGTTGTTGCTATCACCAAAGTAAAAAGCTTTTTAATTAAGGAACTTACTTTTTCTAAAGCTCATTAAAAAAAGATTCTTTTTGGGTAATATAGACTTTTTTCTGTGAGTTTGTTACATGCACCAGTGAGGTGGGGAATGCAGGTACAGTCCTGCATTTTAGGGTCATAAGAGTAGACTTGTAGAATAAACAGCTGTTACATGATTTCATTTGATGCACAGAGCAGACTGTCTAATAGGATATGTGAAGGGGAAATAGAGGATCTGATTCTCCACAGCCTTGCAGTTTTGTGCTGTGAATTACATCACAAGCATTACCATTCAGGCAGTAATGAGAAAAACCCTTTTGTACAGGTGTCAATGACAATACAATATGCAAGCAATGGAGAAGCAGGCCCAGGGGTCAGTTCTCCTGTGGCAGCTTCTCTTTTTGCCATTATCTACACTGCTACAGCTTGCATGTGTGTAAAGCTCTCATTATTTAAGGATCCCAAACAGAGGAAAGGCAGGCACAGCTTGGGTGACACAGGAAAAGGGCCCCGAGAAAATACAGACTGACTGAGCTAGGGACACCACATGGACTACATGCTTCTGCTACAGCCACTCTGCATTGACTCTGGCCCCTTCTTTTCCTGTTCCCCACAGCTGTACCTGTCAATCCTCTGTCACAAGTTGCGCACTAGTGCAGCCACCAGTAATTGCTGTAACATAGAAAGTAGTCAGGGAATCAGTACAGAGCAGCTACTGTGCCAGGTCAAACTCCCAGCACTGCACTAGTAAAAGCAGTTCAGTTGGACAGGTGCTCACTGACATTTGAATAGTACCAGCAAGCAGCAAGTTCCCCAATCCTCCTTCCCCCAGCCCTCCTTCCCTTTACACATCAAAGCATCTCCAGCACACTACCGTACGTGACCCACTTTTGAATCAGAAGCATGCACTGTTAGAAAGCTCATAATGCCTGCTGTAATCCCAGATGATCAAAGAGCCCACATTCACCCAGAGGTATAAGATAGAGATATAGCTATGGAAAAACCTTGAGCGGCTGATAGGGAAAGGTGCTCTGGGCAGGAAACAGTATAATGAAGCCCTCTCCAAAGCAGATCAGGAACTTGTTATTGCTGCTTTGTCCAAGATTCACAATATGGGGAAAGTTCCCCCAACAACAGTCTCGGTCATTCTGGAGACCTGGGCTCAAGTGAGGTGAGAGCCCATCAGAAGAAACCCCTCCACTCACAGCCACACAAAAAGGATGTGGAATTTTCCATAAGTGATCAAGGCACACTGTCTCAGTTCCCTGTGATGTGAGGCTGGTGAGGAGTTTGAAAGGGGGCTGGCTGGCCCTTTGGCACCATGGAACCTTCCCCCAGTGACCTTGTGCTTTAGTTCAGTTACAGAGAGGTCAGTTTCCAAGAGCTGCTGGAGTCTGGGAAACGGGGAGAAGGAGGAGGGCAAAAGAGAAATATTGAGCTATCGTGTGTCAGAACAAGAGAGGGGGATCCACCAGACCATCCAGACGTTTCCAGCTGAGTTGAAATTAAAGATTGCTTTTAAACTAGCACTGTTGTTCCTGAGCCAAACTTATGAGGAACCATTAATGTCCTACTTGAAACATACTGCAGTGAAACGAGACAAGTGTTGGGCCAGAGTCTCAACTGGAGTCAAGTGGAATCGCTCCCCTGAAGGCCATGCAGCTATGCAATTCTCCATCAGCTGAGAAGCAGGCCTATTGAATGCTTAGTAGACCAAGGGATTGAGTGGCTCAGGAGACTGCTGCTTGGGCTTGGTCTTTTTCTCCTTTCACATCTAGCCCAGCCAATCTAGGCTGATAACATTCAAAAGTCGTTCCTCTAACAGCTGTCCAGTGGCTTGCCTGAGATGATTTAATGAGTTTTAGTCCACTGCATAATGCAAAATTTCCCCAGCTTCCAAAAGCTGAGCCCACACTTCGGGAAAATGCAAACAATTCTCCCTTCTTTCCCACTCCTCTACAACCTCACCGTGTATTGTTATTGGCTCACACATCTCAACACTAGTGTAGAGCTTCAGAATACGACCATCCTTCTTTGTTACGCACTTTGGTGAACAGTGATGCAGTTAACAATGTTGATAATTAAAGTATCATTAGCATCTGAAATGAATGGGACAATTCACATCTCAGGGATACTGTTTCAGGCTTTCTGCAAACTCACGCAGACACTGCTGCATCAGTTACATTTGCTTTATGTTATGAAGGGTTTTTTTTAAACACCAACAGGTAGACACTTAATTACCAACAAAACTCTAGGTAACGTTTGAAGCCCTTCTGTAACTCCCAGGTAGTTGTCCAGCACCCCTCCCGGAGAGCAGGGGACAGCCCAGACTTCAATACACACTGGCCTAACAGACAGGTTTCTAGGTCATAAAAACTAGTATCCCAAGTGGCACTGATTGTCCTCCTTGCCACTAATCTTAGCAGAGAGATGAAGAATTTGGTTAATGGAGGCCAACCTCCCGTGTCACCCTTCTAAGTGAGGGTTGAGTCATGTGGGCAGGGCACAGTGTGTGAGGAAAGCTACCACTTAGCTGTTCCTTCTGCCAAAGGACTCCAGACCAATTTTTGAATTTCTCCCTCCAGGCCTATCTTCTCTGTCTAATTCAATTTGTTCCCATTAGCAGCAACAATATTTAATCTTTTCCATAATGCAAGGAAAAGTGAGCACTCGATAGAATTAAAAGGCAATAGATTTAAAATGAATAAAAGGAAACACTTATAATAACTAACCAACCTGTGAAACTCACTGGTGAAGGATATTATTCTGGAAATGAGTTTAGTAAGAATCAAGAAAGGGCTGTGCATAAGAGTAGCATCTGGAGTTACTCTCAAAAGAATAAAAACTAGATAGGCCAGTCTCTGGTCTGCTAAGCTGAGACCGTGTTCAAGATGTGGATGGAGATTTCAACTTTCCTGACGTTTGAGGACTTGTCTGGATGCTGGAATTTGTTTCAGAGCCTCTCTACTCAACACTTGAAATTAAAAGTGTTCCAAGGAAGTAACAATGGATCAAATAGCTAAGTAAAAACGTAACTCATACAAGGCATAGCACTCTACCTACTACTGCCAATCTGTCCCACCGATGTCAGTGAGATCATACATATTAACCAACAAAGTATTGGCATGATGCGTTCCTTAACACTCTCCCACCCATTGATTTCAAAGGGAATTTTGCCCGAGTAAGAAATGTGAAAAGAAAAAACTAAATAAAAGCCCCTTTGTAAAGGTAGCATTAACTATCTAATTAATGCAGCATGCCCCCACTGACCAGAGTGAAGAAACCTTCAAGCCAAAATTTGATGAGGATGTCCCAGGGATAGGAGATCTGGACCACGATTGGCTCTCTGATTTTCATCGGAGCTCTGATGTCAGTACAGACACTAGATTAAAAAAAGCTATTTCTTACCTACCTTCTCTGCATTATTTTCAGTTTTGTCCCCCACCCCCAGGATAATGTGTTACTTATTGATGTGACTAGGAGAGTATAACAGCAATAACCTGCATTTATGTAGTGCTTTTCATGCTAAAGTGCCCCAAAGTGCTTTCCAAACATAGAATACATAGAGATGATCTCACCCACTCTTGAGAGAGGGTGGCAACTTGTTTGAAGCTCGCAACATTGCATTATATTGTCATATCATTTATTATGCCATTGCTATTTGAAACTGTGGGGGTCATTTCAATGGGAAACACAATGACCCCAGATGGAATTTCATTGATGAAGTTTTGTTGGTGTGTTCTGAATTCAGGGAAAGTATGTTTCTGTTCCATACAGGGGGGGCTAGGGCTTAAGCTCATATACTGCATCAGCAGTGTAACTCCATTAACTTCTATGGAGCTGCACCATTTGTACCTGCTGAGAATCTGACTGCTACTGTACACATCTATCCACACATGCATAGACACCTTCTGCCCTTTGTCTGTGTCTTGTAGAGCCTCTGAGGCATGGGCTGTTTCAGTGAGAACCTTTAGGCATCCATTGTAATATCAGCATTAACTAACAAAGGATACACACACGTGTATGGTACAGGGTTTGACCACAAGCTGATTATTGCTTCACACTGTAATAGTTAAGTGGATTCCAAAACGGGCAGTAAATTGGTCCAAAATGAAGCCATGAGAATTGGCTCATTTAGCATATGATAAAATCTGCAATGGAGAAAGATTTGTCTGCATTGCTTCTCCGCCCTCCGCCCCACTACCCCTAATTTGGATTCATTTCCCCCTTAAAGAATGATCACATTATTATATCAAATTATGCAAACCAAATATCACAAAAAGACTGATAGTTAAACTGACTGCTAGATTAAGGCTTGCCTGTGGGATTCAGCCTCAGTCAGCCTACTTATCTGCCTCTGATCAGGGCAACATATCTTCATCATTCAGCAGAGTGAAGCAACATACTAGGGTCCCACAGGAGCCCAGCAGCATTTCAATTACATAATTTTTTTTATTGCTTTGCTGAAGTAATGCGAGTCCCAAGCTCCAAACTGCTAAATATTTGTTGAAGTCAGAGACAAATATGGGCTAATTACAGAGTAAAGCAGAGTCCAAATGTACATTCCAGCATCAGAGCACAATGTCAGTTGTGAAACCTTGGTAAGTGGTCAGAGACAATATTTTCCTCTGGACTTCTAATTGCTGTGCACTGTTTATCACAATGGGATATAAAACAGTCCTGCCTACAATGCACAGGGGGCTTTTAGAGGCGAAGAGCATTAGGATTTGTGTGCTGAGCTGGAGTGAATTCTGAGCACAGACCTGCAGACATATGTAAAAACTGTCCCTTTTGCTTTCCTAAGGGATGGCCCTTCCTGAGTGCACAGTAACACTACTGCTCCTGGTATCCCAATCTACTCAAGTCCCATGTTGTTATATTGGCAACTGACTGAAATATTTGCATCAGGTGCAAGGAATCCATGGCAGATGCCCTTAGGCAAGGGATAGGGTTAGAGGAATTCACCCTCTAGCTCTGTCCAGGGTCCATATTACACACACACGTTACCCACTCACCCCATCCCCTGCTCCTTGTTTGTAGATACAGCTGATCCTTGACAGATCTCTCAACCTGCTCAGCTCCAAATCACTTCCTGCTGTGCACCCATAATATGCAGATTTAACTTCACTCTAGAGAGCCAATTAGTGCAAATATAGGCCTGGTAATTACAATGTGATCAGATCCTTGCTGCTGATATCCCTGGGCAGATAAGGCACCAGGAAGCCCTCTCAATATCACCTCAATGGGAAGTTATTAGAGGAATGTGGTGAAACAGCCTCCAGCACAGTGCCCGTAATAACTAGGCAAACTGGATGAAAGAACCCCAGATGTGCGCTGGCTGCCTACTTACGGACAATGCAAAACCCTTGGGCACACCTGTGATTGTCCAGCATTGCATAGCTCCATTCCCATCCTTCAATGCTGACCTCTGCATGGGCCCACGAAATCTGGAGCTTTCATCTCCTGCGTGGCTTATCCTCTGCAATGTCCTGATCAACCATGAGCAGGCCTGAGCCGGCTTGTTTGCTGGTCTGCTTGGATATGTGCCATGATCTTTGGGAATTTAAAAGTGAATCAGGAGGATTCGCATGATGTCTGTAACTCTAGCAATGGCTAAGGCTATTTCTACACTACCATTTATGTCAGCAAAACTTACTTTGCTCAAGGGTGTGAATATTCCACTCCCCGAATGACATAAGAGCTTCTCCCACTGACATAACTACCACTGCTCATTGGGGGTGGATGAAGGATATCTACAGGAGCACTCTCCCATCGGCCTCAAGTGAGAGACCTTAGAGTGGTGCAGCTGCATCGCTACAGTTGTGCTGCTGTAAGCTCTCTAGTGTGGACATACCCTAAGGGCAGACCTACATTACGGCAGCGTGAAGAGTACAGACACCGCATGCCCAGCCAGCACAGGTGTAAATAGCCACCTAGACAGTGAGGTGCTGCTTAGGCAAGTGGCACACAGCCACACCAGAACCCCAGGGTACATATCCCACAGACACACACAGACACCTCTCCACTACTATTTTTAGCAGCGTAGCATCTTGCTGCCTCCCCTTTGCCACATGTGTACATGGATACAGCCGGCCTTGCCGTGCAGCATGTCACACAGCCCCTACTGCACACCGCAAGTGTGCTGGGTGTGGGGCAGGACACAGTGGGGGACTGAGGTTACTTTAAGCCACCTTTGCAGTTCCCATATTTTAAGGCCATGCCTGGCAAATTAGGGCTACTCCAACTTATTGTTTGCCCCCTATGCAGGGCTTGGAGCAGGGAGTCCAGAGCCCTTGTGGCAACTTAAACCTGATAGGGGGGCCCTCTGGATAGGTGTGATTCCCACTCCCAAGCCATGTAAGCTGCCACAGTGCCCAGAGGGAGCATAGGGCTTGATTCTCAGTGATGCTGGACACACTGTGCCATTATTGCCCCTGGGATGGCATACATAGGTGACAGCATACTCGGAGCTCGTTGCCTTATGGCAAAAATAATGCTTTTTTCCTGTCCCAGGAACTCAACATCCTTTGCAAGGCATAACAGATATCTACTCACTGCAGCCTTGGGTGGCCAGGGGAGATTATCCCCACATTACAGTAACAGGATTGTAACCCAACTTGGTTAAGGAAACGTAAGGGGGCCAAAGCCCTTTATCACACACCAATGTAAGTCAGGAGTAAGTCGACTGACCTCACTTAGTGTAAAACCAGTGTGCATGAGAGGGGACGGCCTCAAGAAACCTAAGCATGAACTCAGGTGGATGACCACCTGTCTTGGGCTTGCCTTCAAGGCCCCATTTTGTCCCTGCTAAAGGGCTGATTACACACAGACAGTGCTGCCTAAAGACGGTCTGGGCAGTGGCTTCCCTGGAGGAGGATCTCTTCCTGTGTAGAATCTCACTCACCCAGAAAACTGGGTACAAAACAACTTGATCAAGACCCTGATCTGACATCCATGGATGGCTGTGGGAAGGATGCCACTGCCTTCACTAGAGAAGTAGCAGTGGCTTCAACCCTGGACTGTGAGTGATCACTAGTGGTTAGTGCAGTGGACTGCTAGCACTCAGGATTTCTGAGTTCTATTCCTGGATTTGACAGGGACTTGTTGCCTTAAGGCAAGTCTCTGCCTCAGTTTCCCTGTCTGTAGCAGGGGAAACGGTGATGCCCCCAAATAGTGAGGCTTCATTCATTAACAATTATGAATGTGTTGGGTCGAAAATAACATACCTAAGGACAGCTCACTCCAATGCTTTGTTGGGCTCTGCCATTATTAATAAATAAAATGCAGAGAGTGATGTGACTGCTGCATAGTATTTCAATGATGTAAAATCATTAAAAAGTGAGCCCCTGAGAGCTTATAATCTGAACAAGGCAGACCTAGAAAATGAAGCAAAGCAAAAGAAAAGAGATAGAGTCCTAGTCTATAGCAAGGGGTCATAGGATATTTTATAGTAGAGCCAAAGAGTGGAAGTTGTGGGTGATGACTCTCTCCTCAGCTGCATCTCTATCCCTGCACTTCCCTAGCATTACAGTTTGTGTTTTCAATGTGCTTGAAGTGTGTGGATTTAGCCAACCCGTTAGAGTAATTATTATAAAATTAGAAGTTGTATAATGCTAGGAATGTAGCAGTAAAAGATTCTAAACCTCCCTGACAGTTCTGGTTGTTTAATGTCTGCCTATGGCTTAATTACATCATCAATTCTATTAAATAATGCAGTAACTAACCAGGATCTAATGAATACATAGCAAAGAATAAATTGAACTTAAAGTGTAACTTATCCCTTTACAGACAGAAAAGGGGGAACAAAGATTCAATTTCTGCTAAGTAAAAAACCCATAGCAACAGATTCCTCATGAATTAAATGAAACAATTTTAGTGCCATTTAAGGATAATACAGAAGCTTCTTTCAGCAAGGGAGACAAGGGCAGCACACAGAGCTCTCAGCAATCACCCATAATAAACCTGGCACATGCCTGAGATTCCTGGGACATCACTGCACATTGCCTTAACAAACCAACAGACAGTGGGGATGTAGAAAACAGACTCTGGACCCACCATCCCAAATGAAGTCACCATGGCTGCAGAACATCTGAAAAAACAGGCCCAAGGGGTCTCCAGCTGGGCCCCTAAAAATAGAGGCACCTGCAATCAGTGGGCCCTTTTGGAAATTAGTAACATTATGGTAGTGCCTAGAGATCAGGACCCCACTGTGCTGGGTGCTACAGGGACACAGTGAGAGTCCCTGCCCTGAAGAACTTTATCCTCCTACCATTTGTCTGTGCAGACTCTAAAGAGGCAAAATGACATGCTGGAGGTCAGTGCAGAGGCAGGAATAGAATCCAAGTATCCCAAATACTAGGCTGCACTTGCAGCTGTACAGCGCTGGGAGCTAAAGCTGTCTTCGTACAGCTGTGTAGGGAAAGCGCTGCAGTGTGGCTACATTTGCAGTGGTGTTGGGAGAGGTGCATTGTGGGCAGCAATCCAGCATTCAAGTGGCTGCAACGTGCTTTTCAAAAGAGGGGGCTGGGGTGGAGTGTGAAAGGGAGCGTGGGGGAGACAGAGTGGATGTTTGGAGCTGACACTGTCAGCTCCCTGCCTTGCAAGTTCTAAGGACTTGAATATACACAGCACCAACTTTCAATCATTTTAAAAGTTTCGACCCCTTCCCCCACCCCTCTTATTCACTAAATGCAAATAGCCTTCAGACCAGATAAGCAGCTGCTCCAAAACCGATCCCTCTCCCCCCCTCCAGGCTGCTTCTCTCCTCAAGCAAACACTAGCTGTGGACATTCCAAAGGAATCCCCCTGCCTGCCTCTGCTCGAGCAAACAGTAGCTGTGTTTGGTTTTTAGATAAGCAGCTCTGGGAGCCCTGAGTTCACAACAAAACAAAGTGTTATCTTTACTTAAAAAGCATTATGGGAAGGTTCTGGAGGTCAGTTACAGGGTAGTAAGGTCAACCACTGTTTACACTGGCACCCCAGCGCTGCAAGAGCAGCGCTATAGTCATTATTCCCCAGGCTGAGGTGGAGTACAGCCGGCGCTGTAGCCAGGGAGATGCAGCACTGTACGTGCCTTGCTAGTGTGGATGGGGAGTAAGTTACAGCGCTGTAAAGCCACCACCAGGGCTGTAATTCTCCAGTGTAGCCAAGCCCCCAATCTAGTGCAAGCTCCCCTAGACCATACTACCTCTCTGCTTTCCTTCTTTGGGCTTTAATCCAGCGCTAGGAATTTCTATCTAAGAGGAGGCTCTTTTATAGCTGGATTCCCCAGCCTGTGATCCCATGGCTGCTCGGCAGCGTGTGCTCAGAATTGCTTTAAGGTCAGTGAGGCAAGTGGGTGGCAGGCAGTGCAGTGCAGCGCAGAACAATAACTCATGAGCAGCTGAAAAGCAGTGAAGGGGAAGAGGAGGAGGAAAGAGGCTGTAAAGGAAAGAAAAGCTGTTAGTCGTTGGAGGAAAGAACAGGTCAAACCAGAGGCAGAAGAGGGAAAGCTCCAGCACCATGCAATCCCAGGGCTTTCCAATAAGAAGCTGTCAAATGGAGGCACATATAAAATTCAAATGTTTGTCCCCCCTTGCTAATCAGTGGGAATGTTCCTGAATGAGCAGGTACTGCCTTGCCCAGAGGGTCTGGGGCTACAGGAAGGGGACCTGTAACACTGTCTTCCTCTCCTTTGAGCCACAGGGCCCAGTTAAGAGCTTCCCATATTCACATAAACTGCCTGTTGGTTCACACCAACCCTGTGGCCTTTTGGTTCAGCTACATGGGATATGGTGCAACAGATTGCCCCCCGCACACGTGCATCCAACTGATGCAGCCCTGGGATCCGTGCATGACAAGCTCTCCTGCCTCTCCATGGCTTCAAGGGGGGCCCAACACACTTAGCCAGATATAGAGTGGAGGGTGCAGCACATGAGGCCTGGCATCTGAGCCAGTCTCCTTAGACATTCTGCTTGCAACTTGCTGATCTAGGCAGGGCATCCACAGGGGTGTGAAGCAGCACATGTTCCCCCAGGGTTAGCCTTGGACTTCCAGCTACTGTGCACCTATGCTCCCACCCACACCAGCAATCCCCCTTCAGCTGTGCCATCCCACCCTTCTTCATGCCAAACTAGGGTCAGGATTCTTGCTGCCTCTGCACCTTCTCACATTCACACACCCTTAAAGGACAGCAGAAGTCAGGCCCATGGAAGTCCAGCCAGACATTGCTGAATGTTAGTCATTTCACTGAAGAGGTCTGATTATCTCCTCAGCCACTTAATCCCAATGGCCCTGCATGGTAAGTACGGCCCCACAGTCCTCTGGGATTTGTCCCTTTTCTCGGGACCTGGAAGGACAGTTGTGCACCCGTCTCACCAGCAGGTTAACAGATTCAGAGCCCAGCCATTTCCACTGCCACATCTGGAAATGTTTGAGTAACAGAAGGAAAAGGAATTTAAGGCAGTGTGGCTTTCTCATTTGTCTGTCTGTACTCTTCCCTGTCCCCCTTTATTTCAGAGCCACTAGATCTAATTTCAAACCACTGCCAGCTGGCCCGTGCATGTTGCTACAGGGGAGTTTGAATCATTATAAACCATCGTGGGGCAAATTGACAACCCAGAGCTATTTACCTGCCTGGCAGCTGTTCAAATGCAGGGCTAGTCAGACTCAGTGACCAAAAGCCAGGCCATTTTTGAAATATGAGGGCAGTTCGTACAAGTTCATGTCAAACACCATTAGCACAGGTGGCCCTATGGTGGCCATACACAAGGTAGCTTTACCAGGACAGTCTTTGCTACCCTGGAATCTTCTTTCAGGGCATCTGAACTGTCCCATTTCACTAAGGTATTTGGGTTATTTAAACTACAAAATGTTACTTCAAGACGCTTAGTGACACTGAGCAGAATTTGCTTTCTATTTATCAGGAGCAAACAGACCAGTGGAATGAGAATCTAAAGTATGTAGCCAACAGAGTCAGCACTGTCAGAGCTGTTACTTTGCTCAGGGCTTGTCTACATCACAAAGTTGCAGCGCTGGTGAGGGGGTTACAGCGCTGCAACTTAGGAGGTGTACACATCTGCAGGGCATCACCAGCGCTGCAACTCCCTGTTTGCAGCGCTGGCCGTACTCCCGTTTTGTCTCGGGTGTAGAGGATCCAGCGCTGGTGATCCAGCGCTGGTAATCAAGTGTAGACACTTACCAGCGCTTTTCTTGACCTCCGTGGAATAAGCAGGTATCCCAGCATACCTGAGGAAGCCTCTGGTAATCAAGCAGGTCTCCTTCCGCGGTTTGCTCTCGCGTTCCCCGAACCCCCGTGCAAGCAGGTCTCCTTCCCTGTGGTTTGCAGGGGAGTTCGGGGAACACGAGAGCAAACCGCGGCGAAGCTGGTCTCCTTCCCTGCGGTTTGCTCTCGCGTTCCCCGAATCCCCGAGCAAGCAGGTCTCCTTCCCTGCGGTTTGCAGGGGGGTTCGGGGAAAGCAAGAGCAAACCGCGGCGAAGCTGGTCTCCTTCCCCGGTTTGCTCTCGCGTTCCCCGAACCGCCCTTGAAGCCGCCCAACAGCGCTGCAGTGTGGCCACATCTAACAGCACTTGCAGCGCTGCTTGCTGTAAGTGTGGCCACTCTGCAGCGCTGGCCCTATACAGCTGTACTAATACAGCTGTAACAACCAGCGCTGCAAAATTGTAGATGTAGACATACCCTCAGAGTGAACAATGGCAACACTTGATTAGTATTGTGCAATAAACTCATTTACACACCTGGGCTTGTACACATAACAACATTGCAGTGGTATAACTTAAGCTGGGTATTTAAACTGATAGCTACATTGGTGCAAAAGGCCACAGACACTTATTTTTGGTGTAAGTGGATTATTTTAGCTTACTTTGATTAGGAACACATTAAACTAAAACCAAAATATAAGCCACTCATACAAGCCAGAGCCTCCTACCACACTTTTAAAACTGATTAGTTAAAAAAATACAAAATTGATTCAACTGCAACTTTCTCACGTAGACAAATCTAAGCGACTGAAAAATATTCTCCACTCCAAGAAATATGTTCACTGACTCAAAAAGACAACAAAACAAATAAGTCTTCTGAATGATTTTGTGATCTTTAAAGGTCACCACAAAAGTATCTTAATTTTTTTTTGAAAGACTTTAGTCACCAAGCTTGGATTGGACATGTCATGAAGACCAAACCCCACCCTCTGAGGCTATCCCTGTATCTCAGGGGTTGTGGCTATTATAAATACACAGTAACAGTAATGCTGGTAGGGCAGCATGTTGAAAGCCTCACTCTCTGGGGCTGTCAACCCAGGATCTTTTATTAGTACTTAGTACTCAGCATTCTGGCCTACATGGACGATCTGGCCCTGGTCGCCAACAGCTCTGAAAGCCTCCAGCAAATGCTCAACGTCACCAGCCAAGCCGCTTAGTGGATGGGCCTGCATTTCAACCCTAAAAAGTGCACCTCCCTCCATGTCAACAGTGGCACCAGGGTGCTGGTCTGGCAGTTCCTTATCCAGGGTGAGTCCATGACCTCCCTTAAAGAGGGAGAGAGAGATATACCAAAACCTCAGCACACCCACAGGAGTCCATGTCTGGCAGACTCCCGAAGAAACCATCGCGGAGATCCTGCGAGACGCGGCCCAAATAGACTCCTCCCTGCTCGCCCCCTGGCAAAAGATCAATGCCCTCAACACCTTCCTGATCCCCCGCATCTCCTTTGTCCTCAGGGGATCGGCCGTGGCCAAGGTGCCCCTGAACAAGGCCGGCAGCACCATCAGACAGCTGGTGAAGAAATGGCTCCACCTTCCCCAGAGGGCATGCACGGACATCTACATTTCCCACAGACAGGGCGGTGTCAACATATCTCAGATGGGTGACCTGTGTGACATGGCGGTGATGACCCACGCCTTTTGCCTCTAGACGTGCCTGGACCCAACAGTGAGCAGCATCGCACAGGGGTCCGTACGGGGTGTGGTCAGGAAACCCATCACCAGGGCCCCCTCTGAGCGGGATGTTGCCACTTACCTCAGCAGCTCCCTGGAGGCTGAGTTCGGGAAAGACCTATCCTCTTTGGTCCCACACCTGCAATGCCTCAAGACGCCTGGGTAAGAGGATCGGCTGCTGCTGGAAGTGGTGCGAGGAACGCCGGGAGCTGGGAATACTGGGGCCACGCTTAAAGACCCCAGACCACACCATTGTCACCCCGACCGCCAGAGCCATGCTAGAAAGGTCCCTGAAAGACGCCATCCACTACCACCACGCCGAGAACCTCAAGCAGAAGCCAGACCAGGGCAAGGTGTTCAAGGTGTCCAACAAGTGGGACGCCAGTGACCACTTCCTCCCCGGGGGCAGCTTCACCAGGTTTGCCGACTGGCAGTTCATCTATAGGGCCCGACTCAACAGTGTTCCCCTCAACGGAGCCATCCGCCACGGCGGCCGAGACAAGCTCTGTAGGAAGTGCGGCTACGTGAACGAGACCCTGTTGCACGTCCTGTGCGGATGCAAGCAGCACTCCGGAGCCTGGCGGCACCTCCACAACGCCATCCAGAACTGACCAGTGAAAGCCATCTATCCCTGGGGAAGATCACCCTCAACTCTGCCATCCCTGGGACAGACAGCTCACTGCGACCCATCGTCATTGTGACAGATGCAGAAAAGAAGGTGGTCCTCCTAGTAGACATCACAGTGCCTTTCTAAAACCCGTCACCTGCCTTCCACGAGGCCCGAGCATGGAAGGAGTCGAAGTGTGCCTCGCTGGCTGAGACCCTGAGAGCCCAGGGCTACGAAGTCCAGGTACACGCCCTGATCATGGGAGCCCTGGGCTTATGGAACCCCCGCAACGAGCCGGTTCTGAGAGCATGTGGGGTCGATCGACACTACACCCGGCTCATGACACAGCTCATGGTGTCTGACACCATCAGGTGGTCCAGAGACATTTATACTGAACACATCAACGGACACCGCCAATACCACGCTGAGTAATTGAGATAGCTGACCAGGGAAATAACCCACTTCCTTCCCGGAGGGACCAAGGGACGCACCCTACCTATGTACCTATCCGCTCCACCGATACTGACTTGGACTCCTTATTCATTCCATGGGTGGTGAACCCGAGCCTACTTATTCACTGACACTTTAAAAAACCCTTGCACCCCAATCTGGGTCTATGCCGGTTATGCGATATGTATGTATCTTTTCATCCTTGCAAACGGTATCTGTAACCCCCCATAACCCAAGCCTGACCCCAGATGTACAGTACCTTTCCTCTCAACCTGTGTATATTTCATTTCAAACATTTCCTTTAATAAAATTTTTCAATCTGCCTTAAATGATAAAGCATAAGCAGAGCTAATGAAACTGTGATGCTGGAAAGCAGGCTCAGCTGAAGTCTTCAGTCCCCAAAACTCCAAAACCACATACTTTTGCAAATTCTCATGTTTTACTGCTCATTCATCCCTTCCATCTTGGTCATTTCCACAGTCCTCCATCTGTTGGCCTCTTACACTCCATTCTGCCTGCTCTCAGGCTCTTTCTGAACAGATGACAATTTTTTTCCTTTAAACCAAGTTTAAATAATTTTCTCACCTTTGCTGACAGCTATGAGTCCCAGAGACAGCTGAGTGCACCACATTGGCATGTGTAGAAAAACTCATTCAGACCCATGCTTTGCCTCAACTCCCTCCAAAAAGTAAGCCAGGCTTGGGGATAGTCTTTGGGGTATTGGATCAAGAGCAAGATTGGTTTAAACCAAAGTTCTTATAGCTCCAATTTTAATCCTCATTTAAAACAAGCAGGAAAGCTTGATTTAAATCATCTATTTTAATCTTGTTTTGCATTGTATTTTTTAGTTATTTTCCTAAAAGGAAAGTGGATTCTCATTAAAATATGAAGATTTGCAACTAAATATAGCCTTTCCATTAAAATTTGGGACTTTTTGCTAATCAAGAGATTACATTGTCTGTATACATTAATGTAAGCAATTATATAGCTTACTATGCATTTATTTTTTATATTTGTATTATGCTAGAAAATGGTGAATGATGAACTGCTTATTTACTAGACAGTTTTTACTTGTAAGTTATATCAATCTCTAAATGAAATTTGAAATTCAATGAAAGATGCATAACAGCATTTGTATTTTTAATTAGTTAACTAGAACTACCTTAAATGTGCTGGGTAAACAAGAAAAGTGTTTTAGAGAACATTTTGTATTTAAAACTGAGTTATTAAACAACTATTACCTGTAGTTAGTGAATTGAACTGATTTTTACTGGTCTCCATGTGCTTCAAGATTTTAGAATTAGTAGAGATCATCCTTTCACACTTCATTTTTATTCGTAGATGGGAAGAGCAAAGCAAGCTTTCTTGCTTCAACTCCCAGTTGGCTGCTTAACTTTGAATAACTAATTACACTGAACTAGCTCAATAAACTGAAATGAAAAATATTCTCTCAACCTGCAGAAGAAGCTATTACTATCAAAAGCTGGTTTAGTGCTTCAACAAACTGATCTCAGGTGCTTAGACAAGGACTTCCACCAACTCAGTGGTCTGTTTTATTCTGAACTTCAGCAGCAAAAATCTGTTGCTTGCTTTTTTGTTTAATGTAAATAAGGGTAATAGATTATAGCAAGTTTAGGCCTTAATATTAGTTAAAATTTCAAAATTGGTTTTAAATGGGTTTATTTTAAAAGAGAAAAATGTATTTAAATTTAAAAAGGTGATTTGGATTGACTTCTATCCACCCTGATCAAGGGGCTACAATTAGCAACTCTTACCATCCTCACCTTCACTACTCTACTCCAAAACTTGGATCTTGGAAACTGGGGAGCTACAACGGTGAGAGAAGAAATGTAACTGCAGGAATGTTGTCATTTCATTCCAACTCCCATAGAAATGCACTGTATGTAACCTCTCCAAAAACACAATCCAGAGAGACAGCTGGAAGTTAGAAGGCTCTGAGAATTTCTGAGCTCCCTAATAAGCCTATTGCACAGGAAAACAAATTTTCTCAGCCTCTTTCTACATCTTCCAAACTTTGTCCCACTAAGCACCTACTGCTGTATGTGGCTTGCCAGTGAACACAGAGGCCCAGATCACTTCCTCATTCAAGGAATCCCACAGGATGAAGCTATGGGAGAAAAAACCTTAGCATGGCTCCTTTTTGGAGAGTGTTTTCTTGATTCTGCCAGAAGCAGGCCATGCACCCCTTTAGAAAGCCATCAATCTGTCCCTCAAACCCTACGGATCTCTCAAGCTATGCCACAGTCCTCATGAGCAGGGAGAGATCCACCCACAGATCCAGGGATATTAGAGCCCAGAGCTAGGAAGATAAATCCCTCAATTATTCGTGCAGAGCAGCCCCAGCAGGGTTTTGACTTCCAAGACAATCTCTTTAAGAGCAAGGAATAGATAAGGCCCCATATACAGAGGCTGAAGCTTAGTCACAGTAAAGAGGAGGGACTTGCACTGCAAGTCAATGGCAGAGTCAGGAATAGAACCCAGAGCTCAGAATACTAATCCAGTGCCCTGTCCCCAAGACCATACTCCCTTCCATGCCAGCCTAAGCAACAGCTAGTACAAGCTCAACCCCTGCAAACATCATGGCTCAGATTCTGCAGACCTGTATGGTGGGCTTCTCAGAAAAGCAGTGTTATGACAACGCTGACACTCTCTAAATGGCCCGGACAGAAGCATTCCACCCACCCTGCTGTTTCTATGTTAGAGAATATCCTTCTTTAAATGCATCCCTATAATAAGCTGGAGAGGTGGCAAGCAAACAGCAGTGACTGACATGAGGGGCTGATTGCTTGTATATAGCTGCTGAAAGGGGTTCTGACATTCTAAGTGCTCATCAGAGTGAAGGATGACAGTCTGAGACAATGAGACACTTCCTTTCCCCCATTCTCCAGCTATTAACAAGCTCTTGGGAGTCCACGGCTGCTGCATCCTTTTGTCCTGCCCCACACTGTTTATTTGCTTTCTCTCTTTTTTGGGCGGCTCGGGGCATGCTTCTTCAGCTATTTACATTGGACCCTAACAGTTTGCACTCCAAAAATTTCATTAGACACTTGGAATCTAACCAAAACTGAGCCCGTTGCTGGAATTCAGTCTCCAAGAGCTGCCCTTCTCCTTTCCAGCCAGTATATTCTGCTGTTCCTACACCATGGCAAGGGGGTAATGGATGCACAAAGCACCCATTGGTGCCCCTGCCATGCAGCCATATTGTGGGTGTTCCAGGTGGGGGCCAGGAGTAAAGGTATCTCTTCACCCCAATGATTCCCTACTGCACACATTTGTACAGGGCTATGTAACTGCCTGAATCCCAACAGAACCCACTTCCCACAAGTGCCCTCTTCTGGTCAGGTGTGTCAGCACTTCTCTGTTTATGGTTACCCTTCTGGCAATTTCTCTGGTAGCATCTAGTGACCCACCTTCTGGCCAAGTCACATACAGCCTGTGCAAAACACAATTCAAACAGACCCCTTCTTGGGCATTTGTTCAACAAAGTATTTGAGTATTCCTGGCCTTGGTAGGGGTTGTGCCCCCAGGACTTTCTCCCTGGAGACTCTCCACTCATTATGGTCTGTTCTGGCCCCAGCTCACCAGCTGGGCTTCTTAACAGTTCAGATCCCCTTCTGGTGGTTTATCACTGTCCAATCGTAGGCTACTTCTGCAGCAGCCTATGGGGGAGGGGAGGTGGGCAAGGAGAGACCCAGGCCCACCCACTACTCCAGGTCCCAGCCCACGGACCCTAAGAATAGCAGCCATGTGCTGCAGCCCCAGCCTTCACCAATATTTCACCCTTACCTCACGGCTCCTCTGTGTTCAGGCCCAAAAACCACCCAGGAGCTCTCATTCCCTGCTAGCACTGAGCTGCCTATGGTGCTGCAGTTCCCTTGGCTAGTCAGGAACACCAGCTATACTTTTCTGGCACCAGCACTGCAGCTCCTTTTATACTAGCCTGAACCCACTGATTGGCTAGCCCTTTGCGGCCTCCCCCTGATTGGCTGCTTTCCTGCACAGTCTCTCTAGGCCATTTGGAGGACAGCTCCATTGCTTCTTTCCTAGGATGGGTGTGGCAGGACCCTGAGTCTTACAGCAGGGGGCCTCTGGGGCTAATCTACCCTATTACGGGCTATGTGAGCAGGGTTTGGTTAGGGCAGCTCTCAGGTTGCTCTAACTTTGTCCAGTGGTTGATCCAGCCCCCATGATCCCTAGAATAGGGGAGGTGCAAAACCTTGTCGCTGTGCCAGGCTTTGTGCCAGTGCAGGGATGAATTGCCTACCAAAACCTTGAAATAATCTGGGTGGAGACTTAGTCAGAACAGGGCTTGGAATAAGGTGAAGTGGGATGGGATAGGAAGGAAGATCCAGGTGCATTTGGACACATCTTCTTCAGTGAGCCAGGGGACACTGAGGTCATTGTACCATTGGTCAGCAGTATCTGGGTTTAGGGATACCCAGCAAGACCTAGTCAATAGTGGACACTTTGGGGAACTAACCAGCCCTGGTTGATATGAAGGCAGGGACAGATGATATTTTCCAAGTGGATACAAGTCTCCTGATCTGAGCCCCAGCCAACCTTCTCTCTCTCCTCCTGTGTCCCTAATGGCAAAGTCATGTAACTTGATAACAATGCTTTTCTCTCCTCTCTGCCACCACTAGCGAAGGCTCCCAAAGCACTTTATGAGCTTCTTGGGTTAATCAAGCTTTAAGATCACTGTATGGTAGGCACTGCTTAGACCTCATTTACAAATGGACAAAGTGAGGCATAGAGGTAACAGCTAGTACCTGACCAGCACAAGATCACCCATCAAGGCAGTGACAGAGCTGGGAATAGAACTCACCTCACTTCTTTAAATAGTAGAAGAGATCCAAGTAGGGGCACATGGTGAAGCTTTGAACTCTTGGCTGCCCCTGGCTACATGGCTCAGTGATTCATTTGAATTCATGAGTTGAAAGCCAATGCACTTACCTACATTAAACTAAGCAAGGAGACAAACAGAAAGTGCACTTACACAACACCTTACCACTCTCTTTTCTGTTAGTAGCACCCCTGTGAGATAAACAAGCATTGTCACGGCTGTATTGCAGAAGGGACCTACCACAGGTCACAGGAGTCCAGTGGGAAAGTCAGGGAATAGAGCCCAGGAGGATTCAGCTCTCAAGCTGCTGCTTTAACCACAACACAAACTTGCTCCCTGAGCTAGAGGTGGAACTTAAGAGTCCAGAATCCCTGGCACTTACTGTAATGGCAGACTACCTCCTAGAGCCAGGTGGAGAATCTAGGACTTTTGCTCCCAGAGCTTTGCTCTAACCACTAGGCTTTGACAGAGGCAGATACTGGTTTTACACATACACCTGGCCTCACCTCCTCTGCCTTTTCAAGTCATGTTCCATCAGTTTGTCTCCACAGCTTTATCCCTGCCCTGCAGCAATTGGCTGGATCTTTTTACTCTGATTCAATTACACATACAATAAGGGCATTGCAAACAGAAAATTACACGCTGCCATAATTGAATTCTTCTTTAAATGTTCTCTTTCTAAAACCTTGCAGTGGCAATGAAAGAGATCGTCCTGCATCAAAGCCAGATCCAAAATCCATGCAGTTCCCCCACTGACTGTTGACCCTATCCTAAGCACTTGCTGCCAAATCCTGCAAAGGGCTCTGCTCCAGATTTCCATGGTGTAAAGCTTGAGAATGCACTGGATTTCACCCACTTTTGGGAGGAGTAGGGTCCTCGTTCTAACTCCCTAACTGAGCATCTCCTCTTCTTTTCACTCAGCTAGAGCAGCAGCACCCAGATTCCCAAAGCATGTCAATCAATGAGCCTGGGCTAACTCCCGTAATTGGAGACCAAAGACCATTCAAACAAATACAAGGGAAAGATGGAATTGTTATCTCTCTCTGTCATGTGTGTATATATATATATATATATAAAATAAAGACATTAGAAATGTTTCTTTGCCCGAAAGTTTTGCTTTGTTTCTGATGCCTTTCAAAAATAAGCGTTATCTGGCTTTGAAGGTCTTAACTCTGGGGCCATTTCCTTTTAAAATAAATAAATAATCTATGCCATCTCTTCCTAGTCTCAGGGTGACATGAACGACTGATTTCTATGCAATGTTGCGAGTGCCTTTCAGGAACACAATGGCAGGTTCTTTGACAATGTCATATGTCTATTCAAAACAACCCGCACGCCACTCAGAGACCCACACATTTGCACAGTGCTTGTTCTCCTTGCGATAAGCCATGTTAGATTTTTTTCCTTTCTATTTGAAAAAAATAATTCTGGTCTTTTAAATCCCAGGCTTTTTTATTTTTTCTTCTTCTTTCTAGACAATAGGACCTGTCCTGCTTTGATTCATTATGTGATCTTGAGTTATAAAAATTCAACAGACAGAGAAGACTGTGGTGGAGGTGGGTAGCAGAAAGAGGTATTGGGCTGGAATTGCTACTGCTTCATGGGCTAGAAAACAAGCAAGCTGTAAAAGTGGAAGATGCTGAGAAATCCCAGCTTTGCGGTTCCACAAAAACTTATATCCGTCCTCTTCTAAACGTTAGGAACCTTTGGATTCTAAAATGTCCATCTCCAGGGTGAAGCCCAAAACATGATGCAGAATCCGAGGAAACCCCATGAGCTTGGAGAATACTTGAATTCATATCCATTGCCAAACTTGATGGTTCAAACCCAAGTCTACTTGTACACCAATACATCCCTCCAGGAAAGGATGTAACAGTATCTGGAAGCCTCCATTGGCTGGTGCTGGGATGATGTCATTTCCAGAAGAACCACCTACTTTGAATGGAAGGGTTTTGGATGCATAATTGAATGCAGGCAAGCAACATTTATTTCACTCCCTTAGCAGAGCCTGGCTTTATGTAGTAAATAACAATGAAACCAAATCAGCCTCAGCTTCATTTTCTATTAAATGAGTACATGCTTGAAGAACCACAAGTATAGTGTTACACTGACATTAGTATATAAAGAGCTGGAAGAATGAGCAGATACTAATAAATTACTTAGAGAATTGACAGCTGTTTTTTTTCCTACTTTAAAACAAATTAAAAATATGCCAGCCTCTTTCTTTGCTCTCGTTCTGTCTCTTTCTCTCTCTCCTTTTTTTTTATTTAAAGGAAGCAGTTAGACGCAGAGACTCCAGCATGAATAAAAACTCAGATTTATGGGCCCATCAGTGGGATTCTTAACTTCCGAAGTGTTTAAAATGTACACATTTTAACTTGAAAAATTACCAGGTTTGTCCAAAGGAAAATTTCTAACATAAAACATGAAACTCATTTGAAGGGAGAAATTCTCCAATGAAGCGAACCCAGGCAGTCATAAAAAAGTTAAACCAGGCAGAAAGGGAAATGTCAAATGTGTGGGAGAGCCAGCTGTCTCTCTTTTCTTTTATATATATATTTTTATAACCAAGATCAGGTTATAGAAGAATATATGACTGTCTCAAGCAGGGAAGGGTGAGAAGAGAGGAAGGAATTTTGCTTCCAGTCTGTGACTTGATGTAAAGCAGAGAATTTGACAAAAATATACATTTTTTTACTTCTAAATAAAGCCCTTTAGAGTGACACATTTATTGCTAGCAAAGAATTACTCAAATAAGAGACATTGTCAGCTATTTATTTAAAACTTTTTAATAATAATAATAAAAAAGCAAAAAACCTCTCCATTCTTTACAATGCTCCCTTAGAAGTTTCAAGATAAAATGTTTTTTCCCCTTCTGATTTTCTGTTCTTCCATTTAACCATGTTCCACCAGGCAGTGTGCATCTCCTGTGTTTTGCTAGGGTTGCTTGTCATTTGTTTACTTCCCTCTGTCATAAACAGATAGCTAAGAGTTAATGTCTCTTTCACGTGGAAAGGAGTAACCTGAAACACCTGACCAGAGGACCAATCAGGAAACAAGACTTTTTCAAATCTGGGTGGAGGGAAGTTTGGGTGTGAGTTGTTTGTCCTTTGTCTTGTGTTTGACCCTCTCGGCTCTGAGAGAGATCTTTCTGTCTCCTGGCTTTCTAATCTTCTGTTTCCAAGTTGTAAGTACAAAGACAGGAAGACCATAGGTTTATATTGTTTTCTTTTGTATTTACATGGGTGTAGTTGCTGGAATGTGTTAAATTGTATTCTTTTTGGATAAGGCTGTTTATTCATATTTTTTTAAGCAATTGACCCTGTATTTGTCACCTTAATACAGAGAGACCATTTTTATGTATTTTTCTTTCTTCTTATAAAGCTTTCTTTTTTAGACCTGTTGGAGTTTTTCTTTAGTGGGAATTCCAGGGAATTAAGTCTGCAACTCACCAGGGAATTGGTGGGAGGAAGAAGTCAGGGGGAAAATCTCTTTGTGTTAGATTTACTAAGTCTGACTTTGCATACCCTCTGGGTGAAGAGGGAAGTACTTGTGTTTCCAGGACTGGAAACGGGGAGGGTGGAGTCCCTCTGTTTAGATTCACAGAGCTTGCTTCTGTGTATCTCTCCAGGAACCCAGGGAGGGAACACCTGGAAGGGAGAAGGGGGGGAAATGGTTTATTCCCCTTTGTTGTAAGACTCAAGGAATTTGGGTCTTTGGGGTCCCCAGGGAAGGTTTTTGGGGGGACCAGAGTGCCCCAAAACACTCTAATTTTTTGGGTGGTGGCCAGCACTGGCACTCCGACCACACTCACACTTCAAAGCGCTGCCGTGGCAGTGTTTTGAAATGTCAAGTGTAGCCATACCCTCAGATCTGCTTTGGGTTTCAGGAGGGGGAAACCTTAAGCCACAAGGATTGAGATCCCCAGTCATTGACTGGAGCCACCCTGAATATAGACATTGAACTATAACCTATGGACTATTTCTAAAAGGACTTTTGGCAACTACAGGCTCACCTCCACTGTGTATCTGAACCTTTGGGTAACTAAGCTTGGAGGTTTTCATGCTAACACCCATATTTTGGACGCTAAGGTCCAAATCTGGGAAATATGTTATGACACCCCCTCTCTGCACTTCAGCCTCATCAATGATAACTGTGAGAGAGCCAAAATACCGGCTGATGTAAATGGCAGCAGCTCTATTGCCTTAAGTGGAGTTCCATCCAGAGAGTTTGGTCCATAGTGTCTAAGGATCCCAGGACAAATGAGAGAGATAACATTTGTGTGAGTTCTTGTCGATATATCAGCCCTGCATCTCAGTTCTAGCAGCAGGTTGAGTAAAGAAAAGGCAGGGGTTTGTGATGACTTCCTCCGGAATGCCACGTGGAACTGGGGTACCACTGATCCCTCTGACCCACCAGCCCGGGCTCCGTCTCACGCTGTGCTGCTGTGAGAAGCTGCAGACCTGCTCCTGGTCCTACATTTCCACCAGCATTCACACAGGTAGGGACACACCCAGCAGCAATTACATGCAGACTCTGACCAGCCACTGCATGAACCAACAGTGGAGAGGCTACAGCCAAAATAACTGCCAGCTTCCGAGCCTAGGACCCCAGAGCTGTAGCGTCCTGCCCTGGTCAACAGGGCTGGCTTTAGGAAGTGCGGGGCCCAATTCAAATAATTTCGACGGGGCCTGCCGCCGAAGACCCAGAGCGAGTGAAGGACCCACCGCCAAAGTGCCGCCGAAGACCCGGAGTGTAGGGCCCTCTTAGGCGCGGGGCCTGATTTGGAGGAATCGGGAGAATCTGCCTAAAGCTGGCCCTGCTGGTCAAAACCCTGACCAGTATGAATTTATTATCCAGTTTGCCTCCTGCTCAATTTGGAGAGAAAATGCAACAGCCCCTGCCTCTTGAGCTAAGATTTCCAAGAACTTCACTCCAAACCTACTGGTTTAAATGAAAACATAAAATAATTACAAAAAGATAGATATTAAGTGATATAAGGGATAGCAAACAGATCAAAGCAGATTACCTAGTAAATAAACAAAAATGCTAAGCCTAAAATACTAGATAGATTGGATATGAATCAGCAAATTCTTACCCTGGCTGATCATATAAGCAGGCTGGCAGAGTCTCAGGGCCTAAGCTGTACTTGCTTTGCAGCTTGGAATCCCCAGATTTTTAATAACAGGCTAGTCCCCCGGTTCAGTCTTTGTTCTTCAGGTGTTTCCAGGAGTCTTCTTGTGTGGGGAGTGAAGAACAAGAGACGATGTCACTCCCTGCCTTATATAGATTTAGCATATGGCAGGAACTCTTTGTTCCAAAACCAGTTCCCAGACCAGTGTGTGGAAAAATACAGACATTCCAATACGAAGTCCAGAGTCATGTGGCCTGGTTACATGCCCTTGTAGAATCCTAGCAGGCATTACTTACAGGCTGTCTGGAGCGTTCTCAGGAAGGGTCACCAGGTGGGGGATCAGCTTCTCCTAAGGCCTATTGTTTTCCCCAATGGCTCATTACGCTGAATAGGACTTTCCTAACCAGCTATCTAGACTGAAAGTATCTTGCCTTGTACACGTCACCCAGGTGTAACTACATTTGAAATACAGATATAGCCAATATTCATAACTTCAGATACAAAAATGATACAAGCATGCAAATAGAATAATTATATTCAGCAAATCATAACTTTTCCACTGATACCTCATGTGACGTTATGAGTGTAATATAATATCTCATTGAAAGATGACAGGGCCAGAAAGAGTTAATTAACTCATCTGACCTGACCCATGGGTGAACCTTAAGGACTGGTTAGGAAGATATGTAAATGAATAGAGCTTTGAAATGCAAATCTGCATTGTTAGGGGTAGAAGGGCAGATGTTTGCTCAGGGCTTGTGATGTAAGCAAACAAGTCTTGTCTATTGCTATAGTTTTAATTCAAAGATCAAAAAAAGGAATATTAACATTTATGATGATACTTGATGGAAATAGTATTATTGTCTCTGTGTCTCTTTGAAGGTTGTGGTAACCTGTATCTGAACTGTTTAATGGATAAATTACTCTGTGCTAATTGCCAGGATGTTTGGGAGAAGGAGTTAAACCTATTGTTTTCTCGCACCAAAAGGCTGCTGGAAATGTATAAGAACCCTGGGACACGATCCTGGCCATGGCTACACTGGCGCTTTACAGCGCTGCAACTTCCGCGCTCAGAGGTGTGAAAAAACACCCTCCTGAGCGCTGCAAGATACAGCGTTGTAAAGCCTCAGTGTAATCAGCGCCGCAGCGCTGGGAGCGCGGCTCCCAGCGCTGCAAGCTACACCTGTAAGGGATGTGGTTACGTGCAGCGCTGGGAGAGCTCTCTCCCAGCGCTGGCGCTCCGACCACACTCACGCTTCAAAGCGCTGCCGCGGCAGCGTTTTGAAATGTCAAGTGTAGCCATACCCTCAGATCTGCTTTGGGTTTCAGGAGGGGGAAACCTTAAGCCACAAGGATTGAGATCCCCAGTCATTGACTGGAGCCACCCTGAATATGGACATTGAACTATAACCTATGGACTATTTCTAAAAGGACTTTTGGCAACTACAGGCTCACCTCCACTGTGTATCTGAACCTCAAGAATTAGATTCAAGTCTGTATGTATATTGATCTTTTAACCAACACTCTCTCTCTTTTCTTTTTTAATAAATTTTAGCTTAGCTAATAAGAATTGGCTATAGCATGTATTTTGGGTAAGATCTAAATTATAATTGGACCTGGGTGTGTGGCTGATCCTTTGGGATTAGAAGAACCTTTTCTTTTATATGATGAAATAAGATTTTCAGGAATCATCGTCATATGTTTGACAGGTGTGTCTGGATGGAAGCCTGAGGCTGGGCACTTTAAGGGAACTGCGTTGTTTGGACTTCTAAGTGACCAGTGAGGTACTATAGAAGCTGTTCTGTGCTGGTTGGTAAATCTACGTATTGAAATAATCACCAGCGTTTGAGGTTTGCCTGCCCTGTTTTGTTTGCAGTTCACCCTGATTGAGTGACCTCAGCTGGCTCCCACAGGCAGCACCGTCACACCTCACATGACCCATCTTGCACAAAATGCATCATAATTATGCTATAATCATATTATAATATCACTATGGAGAATATGGGGTCAGTATCACAGGGAGTAAAGGTGGTTTCAAATCAAATCTGTCTTTTCAGGTCATCTGAGGGCTCCTGAAGCATTTGACATCAATTAGAGCGGAGTTCCTCTAATTTACACAGAGGGGTTTTGCTGTAGTTCTGCCATTCTTCCCTCCTCACACCTCCAGTCACGTCCCCTACACTAATGGCTAGCAGGAGGCTGCCACTGAGCCATTCACTCCTGCAGTTCTGCACCAGCTGGGGAGCCCCCTTACATGGGTAGCTTATAGTCCTCCTAGACTGCTGTCCTGCTGCATACCCAGCCCAACCCCATACAATTTAATAGGGTTGTGCATGGTAAGTCAAAATCTGGCCCCTGGGGTTTTCGAAGGCTACAATTTTCAAAGGGCCTAAATCCTTCAGTTTGGGTGCCTAACTCTCTAAGCACTCTTCAGAAATCCTTGCCTTATCTTTAGCTCTCCAGAGAGTCACAGATTCATAGATTCCCAAGCCAGAAGTGGCCACTGCGATTATCTAGGCAACTTCCTGTGTAATGCAGGCCAGAGAACGTCTTCACAATAATGTGTGTTTGAAGTAGAGCAGATTTAAAAAAAAATAAAATCCAATCCTGACTTAAAACTTGATTGACCATTCCGTGCACTTCACTGGAGTTAGGGAGGGAGTTCTCAGCACCCCTGGGAGATGGGAATTGGATGCCCATACCCCAGAGACAGTTCTGAAAATAACCTCACCCTTATTTCTGACCAGGATTTTTGCTCTCAGCTGTCAAAATCCTCTCTGTGCTCCGTTACTCATTGCCACTGAGGCCGGAGTGCCTCCCTCAAGTAGCCTCGAGAGAGGGAGAGAGAAATACAGGCTCCAAGGCTGAGAACCCGGCAACCTGTAAATTACAGGTTGTTCGAGCTGAGCAAAATGCTACATGCTGTGCCATTCCCTCTGACTTTAAAATATTAAATGCAGAGCTGGTAGTACATCTGTTTGTCCAAAGCAATTTGAGTCTCAAGTGCCTGTCACTAAAGTCTGGCACTCTAATCTGTTTCCACTGGAATGGGAAGAAAAGGAGGAAGAAGAATGACTGGCAATCAGACATTGTGTGAGCTTCTTTCTGAGGAGTACATGGACCAAAGATATGGAGGAAGTGAAATCTCTCTCTGCTCAGCCCATACTATTTTCGACAGCATTCTCAATTCCCATTGGCTTCAGTGTCAGGGTTCAGCGCCTCTGAAAGATTTGACCTTACACTAGAGATGGCCAAACTTACTTTCCTTAATATGGATGTGGCATTTCCAAAGCGTGATTTGTTCTGGGGCCACATTCTCCTTTGGTTCTCAGTATCTGGCCCTTTTTAGACCCCTTTCACTGCCTTCCCTCTATCATCCATTCAGTCTATTCCAGAGTCCTTTGTGACATGGGAGACAGCCTCAGGCTAGCATGTGAGCTCAGCATCTCCTGCACAGGCTGGGAGTGGCACTGTGGGACTTTCCTTCAGGAAAAATTATCCTGTCTCCCTTCCCTTTAAGACAATAAGTCACACTCCATGGCACCACCCAATAAATGCTAGCAGCTCAGTTTAAAACATCCCACTGGGGCAAGCCACCGAAATGCTTTCCACAACCCAATGTAGCATATTACAGGGCAGTGACAGACCTACCTCCTCACTGCCTTTCACGTTGTCATCAATGAGACCAGTGCAAAGAAAGCGTGAAATACTATCACCGGGGGGAGTGAGGAGTTCTGATTTGGTCATGCTTTACAATTGCTTTGCAGAGGTGTGAATGAAGGCACGAGGTCTAGGGCAGGGAAAATCAGGTTGCTAATCATAAGTGATTGTAAAAATGACGATGTAGAACTGCCTAATTATTCTCTCTCTGAGATTCCAGATCCAAATTCATGCCCAATTTATAATCCAAAGATGGTTTTCTTACCTGCCTTGCAAATTCCACCTGGAATGTAAAAGTTAAGCAGGGTTCTTTCTGCCTCTCAAACAATCAAGGTTTTGCCATCAGAACTTAACTGGCAGTTTCATAGCCATTGAAGCAAGTCGGAGCAGAATCCAGCTCACTCTTCCATGGCAGTGCTGGATCAGCAGGAGTACTGTATTATCTGTCAGCAAAGCGAGGAGCTATGACTCAAAAACGCCCAGGGAGCAGATGTGTCAAGTAGCAGAGCTGATTAGGAATTCTCCAACAACCCTTTTCTTGTCAGAAAATGCCAATTTGTTGAAACCAAAACTGTTGGCGAGAAAGGCTTGGTTTGAACAAATCCTTTGTTACAACAAAAATGGGGGGAAAAGTTTTGAAATTGTTGAAATGTCCCATTTTGACTTTTCTAAAATTAAAAAAAATTCATTGTTTGAGTCTAAATGTCTTGTGTTTACAAATGTAAGATAATTTGTACTAAAAAAATACAAATAAAAAGTAGATATTGAAACTTTCTGAAATGATCAAAACAAAATGTTTTGATGGACCAAACCTGATTTTTTTGTCAGATTTTTGTTTTTTCAAGATTTCCACTTTTTGTCCCAATTTGAGACGGGAAATTTTTTTTAAATCTCAAAAGTTCTTGTGGAATGAGAAAACCACGTCCCTCCCAATTCTACTGTGAGTAAAAAGGTGCCATTTTTACAATGCCTCCCTTGTGACCATGCACATTTTAATCACAGCAGCGCCTATGGAGAGAGGCAAATAGTGGTGTCCTCCAGGGGTCTGTTCTGGAACCAGTTCTATTCAATATATTCATAAATGATCTGGAAAAAGGGATAAGCAGTGAAGTGGCAAAATTTGCAGATAATACAAAACTACTCAAGATAGTTAAGTCCCAAGCAGACTGTGAAGAACTACAAAAGGGTATCTCAAAACTGGGTGACTGGGAAACAAAATGGTAGATTAAATTCAGTGTTGATAAATGCAAAGTAATGCCCATTGGAAAACATAATCGCAACTATATATATAAAATGATGGGGGCTAAATTAGCTGTTACTCCTCAAGAAAGAGATCTCGGAGTCATTGTGGATAGTTCTCTGAAAACATCCATTCAATGCGCAGTGGCAGTCAAAAAAGCAAACAGAATGTTTGGAATCATTAAGAAAGGGATAGATAATAAGACAGAAAATATCAAGTTGCCTCTATATAAATCCATGGTATGCCCACATCTTGAATACGGTGTGCAGAGGTGGTCGCCCCATCTCAAAAAAGATATATTGAACTTGGAAAAGGTTCAGAAAGGGGCAACAAAAATGATTAGGGGTATGGAATGGCTTTCATAAAAGGAGGGATTAATAAGACTAGACTTCTCAGCTCAGATAAGAAACAACTAAGGGGGAAGGGATATGAAAGAGGTCTAGGAAACCATGACTGTTATGGAGAAAGTAAATAAGGAAGCGTTATTTACTCCTTCTCATAACAGAAGAACTAGGGGTCACCAAATTAAATTAATAAGCAGCAGGTTTAAAACAATGTACAATCAACCTGTGATACTCTTTGCCAGAGAATGTTGTGAAGGCCAAGACTATAAAAGGGTTAAAAAAAGAACTAGATAAAGTTCATGGAGGATAGGCCAATCAATGGATGGATCACTTGATGATTACCTGTTCTGTTCATTCCTTCTGGGGCACCTGGCATTGGCCGCTGTCGATAGACAGGATATTGGGCTAGATGGACCTTTGGTCTGACCCAGTATGGCCTTCCTTATGTTCTTATGCTTGCCTGAGATGTGACAGGCCCCTCAAAGACATTACTGAGTGTTGGAGTGTAGTAAGCCCAGATGTCAGACCAAATGGCCAACACAACCAGCAACATTCAGAAAGCCATGATACTTCCTAAAGAGTCGGTATATGTGTGACATCTCATTAAATTGCTCAAACAATGAGCCATATCTTTAACCAAGACCCTTCAATGTCATTTTCAACAGACTAAATAGCAGAGTATTAGCATAGCTGTCAAGGCTTTCCAGTTAACTCTGTAGCAAGTGAGGTTTAAAGTGCCTTTCTCAGCCCACAGCACATTCCTCTATTTTTTTTTTTTAAAGAGAGATATAAAAAGAGAAAAGAGATATCTCCACAAAAAGCTCTGAATATTTTACCAGGGCAAAATCTGGTTTACACTTCTGTAACATTTTAACACAGTGGGATTGCACTGGCATAACAAAACTGAATCTGGCTCATGATCTTTCAACACCCAGGGCAAAATTGCTTTCTTTTATTAGTCTTTTAAACCCTCTATGGGCTCAGGAGTTAGGGAGGAAGGATGATTTTGTGGTTAAGACTGCGCTTTGGGAGTTGGAAGCTGTGGGTTCAATTTCTGCCTCTGGTATAGACTCCTTTAACCCTCTCTATCTGCCCTGTAAATATCAACCTCATCTCCATCCTTTTAGCACTAACAAATTATATTTGCCATTTCCCCAACTCTTCATCTCAGCTTGTCTCTTTCCCCCATACAGAACACCTCTGAATTTCTCTCTTGTCTGTATTATCCTTTTATTCTGTCCCTGGATCATATTTGTCTCTGCAACATTTTCTAAGGGTGAGCGTACAGGAGAGATGAAATACAAACTGGCATCACTAACCTACAGCATCCAACAATCATGAGTCAGGCCCCAAAAATCAGAAGACGGGCTTAAAAATCATGAGCTTTTAAAAATAATATATTGTGGATTATTTTCTTTGCCTTCTGATTTCAGAGCCCCCAGGGAGTACTTGCTTCATGTTCTTAAGCTTTTCTCTGCAGCCACACTGGCTATAAACTTATTTCTTTTTTGAATGAAAGCTGAGATCCTCATGCAATCAGTTGATTCCCACAACTGGGACTTTATAGAACACAAATATTTCAAGACTTCTGATAAACTCACGAGAGGTGGCAAAAGTGGCTGATTCTCTCCCACTTGTTTCCTTGTATGCAGGAAAGCCTTAATGTCAGGCCTAAAATTCTTGACAGTGTCCCTTTAAGGGAACAACCATTCTCTAGAACAAAATAAATGTGTTGTTTTTCTGTGCAAAATATTTTTCCTCTGAGTGAGTAACTTGTTACTAATTGGGCAATGACTTTGCTGCGTGGGACTGTGGAGCACAAAACACTTTGGCTACTTTTAGCAATGTAAGAGCTATAAGGACATCCACATTTATAATTACTGAATTTCAACCTCATTTACTAAGAAACTGAGTCACTCCTGTGATGACTGTACTGTTTGCTCGACAATTAGATTTTTTTAAAGCGAGATGTTTATTTTACTGAAGCCAAATACCTCTGTTCACTTATCAAAAAATCCTGCAATGCCAGTAAGCATGGACCCAAAACTGCCATGATGCTATTGGACTCTATCCTGCATTGCCCTTTACACAAGGCCATGGGGCAAGTGTAATGCACCCAGAGAAGGGGGCTGTTACATTCAGGCACAGGACTGGTTCTGCCAATTCTGCAGTGCCTTGATGCAAAGGGGACTGTCAGTGGAGCAGAGATGAGGTGAGGTGGATGGGCTAGGAAGGGTCATCACAATCCCTGATTAGGAGAGTTGCAAATTCTCCCCTCTGCCCCTGTTTAGGTGATGGCACAGGGCTGAGACTGGCCCATTGCATTTTGCACCATTATTGTACTGTAGTATTTTTACAAGGTTTCCTCTTTTGATGATGGACAAATCTTGAGGGTTTCAGAAGTCTAAGTCCCAGCAGCATCCAAAAGATGGTAGTTTGTTTCTTTAAAATAAAAGA
Source organism: Gopherus evgoodei (assembly GCF_007399415.2). Taxonomy (NCBI): domain Eukaryota; kingdom Metazoa; phylum Chordata; order Testudines; family Testudinidae; genus Gopherus; species Gopherus evgoodei. The sequence goes on along the minus strand of NC_044340.1, from coordinate 19,786,947 downwards.
AAAAATTCCAGAGGCTGCAAAGCTCCATGAGAAAAAAGGAAGATTTCGCTCCCAGCTGTAATGGCACAGAACAGCCTTTGTCATAGTGCATATCCTTCTGTTCCTGGCTGGAGTATGGAAGAGAAGAGTTAGGATGCAACTGAATTAATAATGAACAGAAGGGTCTGACAGACTTTTCTGAAGATCAACAAAAGATTCGCATTGAGTGGACCTGAGTTTGGGGCAATCGTTCTGGAATGGGTTAGCAAAGTTCAAACCAGTTAGTTTTGGACCTACACCAGTCCATCCCTCTCTTACAAATTACCCTCAACAAATAACTAATTATTGTAATCAACTTTAATAAATTGAATTTGTTGAGGGTTTGTTTTTTTCCAATATGTTCTAGTTTTAAAATAAATTACCAGAGTCAAAGCTAACTTCTAAATGGAATATTTCTAGACATTCGTCAGGCTCCAAAAAATGCTTTAATTAGTGCCAGCTAATGAAGTCCTTGCATAATTAAGAGAACGTTTCTCCTGCCTGTATATTTTTTTCTTGTTTACAATACTTTAAAAAAATACTTGAGTCTAGACTTCAATAACTATTATGCTTTTTTTAGTTACTCCGTAATAAAATACTTGTGTAATTATTAATAATTACTAACTGAAATAACATTTTACTGATCAAGTTTAAAAGTTTCCTTTTTCTTTTCAGCACAGGGAGAACTGGTGGGAGGTTGAGTTCCTCAGTCTCCAGGGGTAGATCAACTAGCAGCAGAAGCAGTTTATTCCCTCTTGGGTGCTGTGAGTGATGCCCTTTGGGAGTATCTCTTGTACAGCAGACATGTTGGTGCCAGTGACGTTCCTTTCTTATCCTACTCCAGGGCTGCGAAGGCAGGAGTCACACTTCACTTCCAGCTCAGAGACCTGTCACTCAGCCAGAAATCAGCATTTAAAATCTACCCCCCAACTTTCCCTTTGACAGCTGCTGTGCATGGCTGCTGGTCTGCGGTACATACTGCAGTATCCACACTGCATGTGTTCTTAGGTTAGGATTAGATGGATGCCTATGTCCATAAACCAATGCCAGACCCCAAACCAATCAGTTTCAGAGTCTGATTTCTCCATTGGGTGAAATTCTGCACTTTCCCTAGTCCAGGGAGTAATAACTCCCCAAACACCCAATTCCCCACCTCTTCTAATTCAGCTGCTCTTTAATTTTGCTGATTGTATCCAAGTTACTCAGGTGAACTTGAAGACATTCTAAAGGGAGGAATGGAGTTGGAGGACCACTAGTACTGGGAGGGGTTATAGAGACAGATCCTGTCCAATGGTTGTCTGGGAGGGGGTTAGCCATGCCTTTGGCTAGAGGAAGCAGCCCTGATTGCCCTGAATGTAAGGATTTGCAAGACCGCCTGTTGGGAATTAAGTCTTCCATCTCATTGTAGGATGCATGGTACTGGGTATGGCTGGGGGCTGAACTGAGCAGAGAGAGGTTCTTTAGGAAGAGGGGTGGAATTGAGAGGAAAACATTATTATTAAACAGGTATATTATGGTAATAGTTAAGACCCAAGAGTGGGGCCCCATTGTGCTAGATCCTGTACAAACAGAGAGTCTCACGTTGCCCTTGCCCTGAAGAGTGGCCCATCTAAAACAAACAAGACAGACACAGGCTAGGGGAAAGGAATATAACACACAGGCACCATGAACAGAGTGGACAACATGGTTGTGAATGTTCTTCCTGGGAGCTTGGCTGCAATGAGCCATGCTCCAGGCCTCTGCTTTGCACATTGATTGCAGGAAGCTCTGCTGTATTTGTATTTTGTCTTTAAGGGGGCAGTGGCACATTCTTTACACTTAAAGATAAAGCTTTCACATAAAAGTGTTTATTCCCTTATGTGGAGGTTAGTTTCTTTTCCAGCTCCAAGCAGCTCGTCAGAAGCAGTTCAGTTTGTAAGAGGTTCCTTACGGGTTGATGATCAAATGTGACTGAAAAAAAGTTAATTACATCTCGGAGGAAATTTGAAAAATATTTGGTTTGTACTTTTTAAATATCCCATGAATTTTTTTTTAATTTCCCATGAAAAATATTTGCACTTTTTAAATTTCCCATGAAATTTGTTCAGCTTTTCAACAATAAATGAAACTCTTTCATCTTTGAAAACCATGTTTAGTTTATAAAAAAAACATCTCTTTTAACATAAAAACTGAATTTCAAAATTTTAATTAAAAACTAATTGTTTTTAATTGGAAAAAAACACCTTATTTTAATAGATTTTTTGCTGAGAAACAATAACATTTTGACTAAAATGAACATTTTCTACAAAAATGTTTGTCTTCATCACAAAGCCACATTTTCTCCAAAAGTTTTTCAACGAAAAAATTTCAACCAGCTCAGCGGTTGAAACGTGAAATCTCAGCTTCATTTCCAAGTGTCTTGGCAGACAGCATCTTTGGTGCTGCTACTGCTGTTTTCTATTTTTCCATGATATGCTGGGTTCCCAACTGACTATTAAAGCACAGATTTTCTAATCAACTCTTTAAATGCTTCAAGAACATATTTGTTTATCTTAAAGAGAGGTGCTCATGCTGTAACATGCAGATCCACATTTCAAACACTCCCATTTTAGGCATGGTTTGGTTTGGATCTGGGGTTCTGGTTCAACTTGTTATGAAAATAACATCCGTCTGCAAAATTCAGAAGCTGGCTTGGATTTCAAACCCCTCTTCCCTTGAGATTGTCTGGGTCTGTTTCCACTCAGCCAGATGCCCTACTATGAAATAAGTGAGTTGCACATGAATTTAGCTCAGCATGGCTCCTACTGGCCTTTTCTGCTCAGCAGTGAGGGCAGTGCACCAGGAAACTCTCTGGCTGTAGTAATGTACAAGTGCATATAGTGAAACTAGCTGCTGGATAGGTGAATATTCCCATTGGGAAAGTCCGCTCCAGTGCCTGGCCCACCTGTTGGTAGATTCACGAGCCTTGCATCCTGTGTGCTCAATGCCCTGGTGGATTTGCATTTTGCAGAAACACCAGACATCAGCACTGTGTGGCTCATTCTCAGCCTTGAGAAGGACAAGTTGGAACCCAGCCTCCACATCAGCTCAGCAACAAATACAACTATCTGGGGAATAAAGCCCAGCACTTTCCAGTCCTTTAACCCATGGCGATATGTCACTGATCAGCACAATTGGTTCTAATAGCTCCCCAGATAGATTCAAGAGAGCAACGAGTTGAACATAAAAATCCCTTTATTATTGCCATTTCGCTTTTATATACCCATCAAGCTTTCATATTTAATCTCCTACATCACAATATCTGATCATTTTTAACATTTGACATTGATAAAGTGCCCGCTGCTATTATTCTGACATACCATAAAACATGACACCCATTTGCAATAGAAAAGGCAAAGAATCGATACTCAGCCCCATTTTCCAGTCCAGCAGTAAATCACAGAGACTGTAACAAATTGTTTTAAATATAAGCACCTTCAGAACCAATAAAGAACCCAACTGATCCATGCCTATTGTCATATCTGTCAAACGTCTTTTCTTTTAAATGGAGGTGTGAGTATTTAAAAAAAAATCCCCTCTCTGCACCATGCTTTTCTCCTAGAGGGATGTCCTTCTGAGGTCTGACATTCTCAGGACATCTATCCTGAGAATCTTAGTTGCTGGTGATATCAGGAGTGTCTCTGGGTATCTGATTTTGCTATCTGAGACTCTGAATCAAAGCCCATTAAACTCAGAGAGGATATCACAATTGTCTTCAATTGGCTTTAGCCCAAGCCCTGAGAGTCAGCTAGCATTAAGTTTAGCACACAGCGTTATCAAGATGGGAAAGTCAGAGTTAAGGTTGCTGCTTTCTCCCATGCTGGTGCTTTTACCATATTACTTTGTACTTGTTTAAGGCAAACATCTCAAATCATTTTAAGCCTCCCAGCATCCCTCCGATGTAGGTAAACATGACTAGATCCGTGTGTTAACTAAGCCTCAGAGCGTTGAGGTAGTTCACCCAAGGCCTCGCAGAAAATCGATGGCAGATTCATGAAAAGAACCAAGAGGTCCTCACTTTTAGTCACCTGCTCCATGACTCCTCCTTTGTAGCCAGGTATCAGAGTGAGTGAACCCACATGGCACGGTTTATATTTTCATTAATATATATCTATATCTGTATCACTGATCTCTTACACTAAATGAGTGCATCTGCGTGTCTCTTATGTATCAATTTGCAAGATTATCTTTTCTGCATTCAAGAGATAGGAGGGTCCCAAAACCCGGGCTCCAGCCCACATCTGCATTGCAATTGGACAGTCCTGCAGCCCAAGCTCTGCAAGACCAAGTCAACTGACACAGACCAGCCAAAAGTATTTCATTGCGATGTAGACATAGCCTAAGTGACTTCGGAGCCAAAGTCCCATTTTTAAAGCACCCAAGTCTTTAGGAGACAGAGTTCCATTGAATCATTTACTTTAATTTTTTACCCACTCAGATTTCCTTGTCAATTTCATAGATTATTAGTGTGCAGTTTCAGTGGCGCATTATCTCAGGCATGGGTCATGTGTGCCCTTGTTAACTTCTGCAGAGTCACCTTCCTCTTTTATGTGTCTCTGGGTACAATCACTCCATTGTGATTAATCTGTAACGTAAACCTGAAACACAACACAACCTCAGCATCATTTACATGTCTGAGATCCTGTGAATGTTGTGTGCATAGTTTAAAAATGTTTTCAGCTTGTCTGCTGTCAGAAAGCTCCTAAATAATACAGTTTACCTGAGATGATTGATTTATAGGAATCCTGCTCATAGACCCAAAGGATGACATTTTAAACATGTCTTCCTTGCTTTTATAAGGAATTAAATGATCATGTTTTGACAGGACTGATCACATGGAGGCTGGACTGATTCTCTCTGTGGTTTCAACCTACAGCTCCTGGAGGTGATAGAATAATATTCTGTCTCTTTAAAATAATGCATAGCTGGCTATTGCTGCTGCATGCAAGAAAACAAATGCTCAGGAGGATTTCCCAGAATAGCATCTCTCTGTCAATGCTACACTTGGGCTAGTCCAGGTCTCTGGAATTCATCCCCATCCCAGGAATGTTTGCAGATATATACTGGAAATTCAGGGTGCTTGCATGTCACCCACTCACAGGCGGTAAGGTGTGACCTTGTATTGGCATTAGTGGCTGAGCAGTTTTGATTCTACTTTTAGGCCCTGATCCTGCAAAATGTTCTGCATTTGAGGACATGGGAGCTGCCCTGAGGTGCCAGGCTCTGCACCCGCACAGAGGAGATGGCATGGTCGGGTCCTGGGACAGCTCACTGGTAATTAGACCAGCACAATAGCAATAGGCTTTTACACTCTCTGCTGAACTGGTTGTGTGGGCATGAGGCCAGATTTTGTTTTCAGGGCTGTGGAGAGTGTGCATACAACAGGCATCTTGGAAGCCAGAAGCACTGAATCTAAAAGGTGATGTGCACTTATTCCTGCTTTAACAATATTTTAGCCATGCCGTTCCTGGAGCACAGTGAGTTGTAAATCCCCTTGACAAGGAAAAGGTTAAAGAGCTGATATGAACTATTCTGTATTACATGCTGGTTGTTTAGACAGGGGTTCTTGGAATGCATGGTTTAAATCCAAGCAACAGCTCTCCCCGGCACAGGTCATTTTTTTTCCTTCCAAAACAGAGGATGTAAAAATGAATTTCATCTCAGCCTGACCTTCGCAGGCTAGCTCAGCACTACAGACCATCACTACGTTGATCAGAGAGATCAGAGCTGTTGGGGGTGAAAGGAGGAAGGAAATTGTGGAAGTCAATGACTCTTGCTCGGATATGCTTAATACTCTAGCTGGCAGAACTACAATCACCGGGTTTACAAGGGTGAGGGAAAAAACGTTCCACTTGGAAAAAGCCCATTGCCTTGGGATGCCTGCTATGATGTTTAAAAGGGATTTAACTTTGTTATCCTCCTATTGGAGACAGGAGATCAGCTGCTGCCCCAAAATTTTTGGAAAGGTCTCTTCCAGAGAGAAAGGGGAGTGCCCCTCTAGTGATGTTAAATATTGCTTAGTCCTTGATGAGAGCTGCAAAGTACTTGACAAAGGCCCATTCTCCTACCCAGGCAGCTGTGTAGCTGGTTTTGTCCAAGGTGAAAGGGAAACCGCTCCTAGAGAGGTCAAAAAGACATCCTCCTCGTCAAGTCTAGAGAGAAACATCTCCCTCCTGGGACTTAGACATGGGAACAATCAGTGCTCAAAGCAGCAGCAGCCCTACAACTGTGGGAAAGGAGACTTTGCAAAAGCCAGCAAAATTACTGGGGCTTTAAAGCTTTTGTGCAGGTTTCCAGCCGCTAGAGGGAGAGGCCCCTTTAAAAGCAAGGAGTGGAAGCATCCATAGGGATGTCCATATGGCACAGTAAGCCCAGGTCTGTAGGGCCAGGCTTGTGGACTTTTACAGCGCTGTGCCTGAGCAGCTGCACTGTATTGTAAGCCTGGGTTTACAATCGCTGGCCCTGGGTCGCAAGCCATGCTCACACATCCGCACTGGAGTACACAGGCCTTCTGACTCGGGACTGCTGCCTGACCTGCAGCCACAATGCAAAATGACAGGGCTTGGGCCTAACTCTCAGAAGACTCCTAGGACTCAGGTCCTGAGTGTTTGCCGACCCAAGTCAAACTGATTTGTGTGTGGAAGGAAGGAGAGGTTGGGGTTAAACCTGCGACAATGCCCAGGTGTAGTATGCTATGTAGATATAACCTTAGGCACCACCACTTAGATAAGAGCACCTTGGCCTTGCCTATATTGAAAGTTGTGCCAGTTTAACTTGCTAGTTGCACCAGTTTAATTGGATTAGCTAAACCAATGCAGACCCTGTGTGGACAGTCTTAAATCTTTAAGGTTTACACTGTTTGGCCAGATTGAAATAAAACGCCCCTTTAGTTAAACCCATGTATGTACCACAGACCAGGGCTCTAATGCTGGACCTTAGATCTCAAGTGATAGGCTCCTTAGAAATAACTAAGATGAATAGAGAAAGAGGCTTAAATAAGAAGTGGGGAGAAGGGACAGCAGAACTGCTCTCTAGGGTGACGGTCAGCCTGGGTGGAAAGCAGGCACAAAGCCTCATACCATTTCGCTCCCAACTAAGCCCTTTTTGAGGATGTAAGCGGCATCCAGGCCTTGTGCTGGACCTTTCCGTGGAGACAATGGCGTCTGCTAGGGAGTCTGGAAGTGCTGGGGGGATGTTGGTGGCATGCTACTGACTCAGAACCTGGAAGCTTCAATCCGTGGCAGATAATGGCTAGGCAAGGGGCAAGCAGGGATTCTGGATATTGCTGTGTTATTTATACCAGAGGCAGGGGAAAGAGTTGACTTGCAGCCCACGCATGCAGTTCACCTATGCAGCCGTGTGCGTCCATTACTGGTACCCTCACCCTACATCACTTCTCACATTTGGACCTAAGCTCTTCAGTTCAGTAACTACCCCTTCCTATGTAAATGTGAAGAGCTTAATACAATGGGGACCTGACCCCAAAGGGGCCTGTGGGCACTACCACAATAATCTCTGGCAGCTGGCGGCTACACAAACTACTCTCTTGACTAACCCTGCTTCCCATTTCCTTTCCTACTATTGTCCAATTCACATGGATCTTTCTTTCGGCTCACTTGTAGCCAAAACCTGCCCTACCCTCTCTAATGTTCACAACACACACAAAGAAGTTCATAAAAACATCAAATATTCCTGCTAGAAGGCTGGAACATAACATTACCTTATTTCTTAAGATCCAAAACCCTATCACACAAGAACCAAAAGCCAGCAAGTGACAAAGCAGGCAGCGCCCCGAGGCAACGAGGCACAACTCACATTGCTTTGCTGTAGGCTGGCTTTTCACAGGCTGACCACAGATCACCCATATCACACACTTCCCTACAGAGTCCCGTAGCCTGCAAGCAGAACCAGGGAGCCCTTTACTCTTAAAGTGATAGCTTATAATTTTAACCCAGTTTTCAATACACCAGAGCCTCACCCTGGAAAGATAAGTTGCACTCCTTCTGCTGTCTGGATTTATAGATACTGAGGGTTTTGAGAGGCTGGTTTGGTACCAATTCATCTCACATGTTCTGTCCTTTTCTCTATAATTTAATCAAGGCAATTTATTATGTTGCCCTGAGGCAAGTAGGCAAATAAGAACAGACAATGCCATTCCCTGCGCTGTTCTCAGTTTGTGGAGCTTGGGGAGCTTTCCCCTGGCATTGGTCAGTCCTGGGGAACCTTTTCTCCAGCATGCTGGGGGAAGAAAGATGTTTCTGAGGTGTTTTCCTGCAGTTTGGATTACTGAACTATGCATGAGGCAAAAAATTAAAAAAAATAAAGCACAGGGAACAGAAAATCATTGTGGGTTTTTAATTTGAAAGGTGAGATCGAACTGCTGTTTGTATTCTCCCTTTAATGGGCCCTCAATTGATAATTAGTGTTATATTATCACACATCTTTAATAGAATATTGATGCCTTTGGCAGAGATATAATCCCAGTGTCAAGAGTAATTCCCCTCTTTCCAGCATGTTGCACTTATTACACACAGGCACAGCAGAGACAGTCACAAGGCTTGGCTGATGCATCTCAAATCAATTAGATGCAGCACTTCACACAAGTGACTTACAGCACGTCAGAGAAATGCATATTAATGCTTTGCTTTGGGAGCGCAAACTGACAGAAGAAGAGCTGGCTTTTGTTTGACTTTTGTACGCTTGTCCTTTTGGTCCCAGGGAACCCTCTGGGATAGCAGTGTGAGTCCTGGAATGCATCCCAGCCTTGCTTGGGAGCCCTTGACATCCAAGGGAGGAAAGCTGCAGGTGTGGCACAGCACTTTGTGACTCTGATGTGAAGAAGACGAGTTCCCCGGTGTCGTGTTGCTGTAGGATGTGTTGAGCTAGCTGATGCAACTCACTGATGAGTGTTACTGCAAGATGTCTCCAGGGGTTTTCTTGCTCCAGTCAAGCTAGCAAATGGCTGCTCCTTACTAGTCCCATCACCCACAGCATCTGGATGAAACTCATGCCAGTGCTGAGGGGCAGCTCAAGCCCTATGCACCACCTAAATCCATCCTAAGCCTGAAGCTGGAATTTCCTCGGAACTCATCACTGTCAGCAGGATCTTTTTGCAGATAGCTAGCACTGACTCAGGCACCATGTGCTGTCTCTATGCACTATGGCGCACTTCACCCTCCAGGAACCTGTAGCTCCACCCAGGTGCCTGCACTGGAGGACCAGGCTAGAACCTACTCAGTGAGGTCTGCAAAAGGATGCAGAAGCACTCACAAAAGTTACAGCAAAGCCAGACAACCCCCTGGGTTCATTTATCAAAGTGCTTTCAGGTCCCATCTGAAGGCAGGTGAAACAATAATAAATACCGAGCAAAGCAGGTTCATCCCTATCCAGGGAAGCCCTGATAGCCCTGGCCAGCTTCTGACTTCCTCGCAAAGCTTAATTCAGTAACGGTGGGTGTCAGACTGGACCAGGAGTCCTCCAGTTCGGCCTGGAAAGCCTCTTATGAATCTTCTCCCAAGACAGGGGGAGTCACACTGGCCCCATGTCGCAGGCCCTGATTCTTACTCGCACTCATTTACACTGCTAGAGCCTAGGGGCCTTTGTTATAAATGAGACTCAGGCTCTCAAACTTCCACAGTGTTCAGTGGGGATCACTGTACTTGTTTTGGTCCAGGACTGTTATTGTAAGAATCAATCAATGAATCACACACACCAGCTCTTGCTCACAGACGCACACAGTCAGCAGATAGTAGAATCCTCACAAGCAATCATCACACAAATGACAGCAAAAGGGAGCTCGGATCTTTACATCCCCTGTTATCTTAGTCTGCTGAAGGCTTATTTGGGGTCTGTCAGAACTGTGTTCCCAGTGGAAAGCTCCACTTCTCATTTCTCCTCTCCCCCTCGTTGTTCCCCGGAATGAAAGATGAGTGCACCAAAGCTTTCCTCTTGCTTTCTTTGAGGATTTCTCAGTCGTCTTTAAAGGACACTCAGGCCTAAGGGGTGGTAGATTACAAACATCTCCCTGCATCATGTCTTTCTGACCACAATGATACCACAGCCATGATGTTCTGTGAAGGGCTTTACATGGGGTATATTTCTAACATGAGTTGTGTTTAGCTTGCTGTGTCTCCCTGTGCTTCTTAAATCCACAGCCATGCACTGAGAGTTGAGAGTGGCACTGGAGTCTGGATTTCTCCATCATGCTGTTACCTCGGCAGCACAAGCCAATGGATGAGTTTGCAGGAATAAATGTTTTATCAAGATGGGATGACGTTGTGCCTATTCCTGAATGTCGCCATCCATCATGGGGTGATGCACATGGTATTAAAGCAGATAAGTGAGAGAAAGGGATCTCAGGCCTCGTTCAGATCCCACAAGCTCTGGTGGGGTGACAGGAGTTCCTCCTAATAGCAGCTGGGTAACTCTGGAAAATCCAAGTCAGGAGGCCACTCACAGGGGATTTGTGGGAGGGCTGTTTGTAGTCCTTATTATTACTTTGTATAAAAGAATTTGGTGCTGGCAAAAGATGCCAGATGGAGAGACCTAAAGACCAAGGGTTGGATGAACTCCACAAACTTCAGAGCTCATAGTCGGCTCAGCTTTCCCAAACTCCTCCAACTTCTGGGTTTGTAAAACCAGTACTGGGAAATTTATGAACCCAGGGTCCCCCTCCCATCCCCTCATAAAGCTCCTAGCATTTCCTGATTCTAGTCCTGCTCACTTCCCTCCCTTGCAGAGCCGCTAATGCACCTCAAGAGGAAAATTGGTGCAAACATGGGGTGCTCGCGTAGGCCTCAAGAGATATGAAGTCAATGCTAGGTAATCCCTGTGTGACCTCTGGCAAGTCTCTTTGTCTCAATGTCCCTTTTGAAAGATGGGGATAATAGCACTGCCTGACCTCACCGGGGTGTTTGACAATAGATACAGTAAAGGTGGTGAGGTGCTGCAGTACCATGGTGATGGGCACCATATAAGTACATAGATCTCTAGGTCTAAGTAGAATCAGAATTTTCTTCTGCACCATGCTTCAAGTCTTGGCTGCTCCTTGCTGATAGCAGTGCTGCTGAAATCCAATGCTGACCAGTGGCTTGGATTTAGTGTATTTTACTCCTCCACACAAGAGCATTAGCTTCAAAGATGATGCTTGGGAGCATTTTCTATTTCTTCCCAGTCTGCATGGCAGAGACACACAAAAATTGCATGTGCTATAATAGATGTACTGAGTTTGCTAGTGCTCTGCTGCTTCCATTTCCAAGTCAGTATGGGGCTGATGCCTCCTGATATTACTCCCACAGAAATCATGCTAGCACTTAATCTGTGCTGCCAAGCCTATGTGTGTGCGTTTCAGAGCCTGCCCTCCTACACAGAAAGCTGCTTCTGATATCACATTTGTCACTTGTGTTCATTGCAAAGCACTGGGATGTTTCACCCAATTTCCAAATATGGCTGAAGAAAGAAAACACACTAAACTTGATTAAAACTGCTAAATATGCAGCTAACCAGCCAGGGCAATTCTCTGCAGACAATATGCATCTCTGCTATTACCTAATGGCCAGGGACTTAAAAGGCAGTTGGCTGCAATGTGCAGCATGCAACCATTCTGCCTCCAGAGCTGTGAGAAATTAGTGGGATATTGTCCTCAAAGCTTTTTGCCTGATTCATTTTGGGGTAAGTTCACCAACCCTCAGACATCTCTTTTTCTACAAAACAGCTGCTCTGAATCGAAAACTAGAGTGTCCAGCAGCCTTGTGCATAGAACAGATTGATGCTCTTGCAGAATTGGGCTCTTTTTAATTACAAATCTGGCCTTTTTTAAAGTGAAAATTTCATGACTGGGGAGGGGGTCGGCAGGGAGAGGGCAGAGTGTGCAAACTAAAGTAATTTTCCTCTTTGACTCCAGTGCAACACTAAATAAAATGCAGATTTCACCTAGGCTCACCTTTATTTGCAAGTGTTTTGCCTCACCTCTAAGCACCCCGCATGCTGTCACAGCTTCACGGCTATTTTTAGCAAGCCAGGTCAATCCAAGTTAGCTCAGGTACTCTCACACATGCTGCAATCACTTCTCTGACTGCAGTGTCCACATTCACCCAGAGACAGCTGATTGGGTAGCTGTGTTGAAACCTGAAAGTGAAGGTGCACAGGCAGATGTTGACTCATCATGGCTGAGTAACCCGTCTTCAGTAACTCTATTGCAAATGCAGCCTGGCAGTAAATGGTCCCATCACTTCCAAAATGTGTGCATTGCCCTGATTTCTGAGCTCCCGTGCCAGGAAATGAAGATAGCTCAAATGATACATTACTGAAGACTCAGGGGAAGGTGGGCTTGTGGACAGGGGCGGCTCCAAGCACCAGCACGCCAAGCACGTGCTTGGGGCGGCAAGCCACGGGGGGCGCTCTGCCGGTTGCCGCGAGGGCGGCAGGCAGGTTGCCTTCGGCGGCATGCCTGTGGAGGGTCTGCTGGTCCTGCGGCTTTGGCGGATCTCCCACAGGCGTGCCACAGAATCCATAGGACCAGGGACGTCCTGCAGGCAAGCGCCGAGGGCAGCCTGCCTGCAGTGCTTGAGACAGCAAAATACCTAGAGCCGCCCCTGGTTGTGGAGAAGGGAAAAGCCTGAATCAGGAGACCTTGATTCTGTCCCAGCTGTGCCACACACTCCCTGGGTGACCTGAGCAAGGCCTTTTGTGGCTTTGGTTCCTCATCTGTAGAATGGGGATAATCACTTTACATTTCAGCGGGGTTGTGAGGCCTAATGTGTTAGCATTTGTGAGGTGTTCAGCTGCTATGGACATGCCAATAAGCAAACGGATTAAATCAGGGCAAGGACGGCCTTTTGGTTACATATCTGCACAGGGCCTAGCACAAGGGGGCTGAGTTGCCTACGTTCTACCACAATACGAATTAATAAATAGTTGCAACAATAATAAAAACTTCGGCTTCATTAAGAGAGGTCACACGAATAGCTGTTCTAAGGGCTATCTACTCTCCCTTCCCAGCGTCCAGAGTATTGCCTGTCCACAAGGCCAAACCCAGCCATGGCTTAGGCAGGCAGTGAAGTGAACAGCTGTGAATTTGCTTCATTGGATCAGAAGTGCCTAAGCAGGTCAGGCACCTAGCTCCCGTGACGTTCCAATGAGGCTGAGGCTCTTATGTCAGTTTTGAAAATGTGACTGATGCTCTCAAGTCACTTAGGCACTTATGAAAATTTGATTCACAGTCTCTCAATAAACCCTGGAGCTGGGACTTAATGGATTGGAGTCGCCACTGGGGTTTATCTTTAAACATTCGTCTTGTGAACTACAAAAACTGGATGTATTTAACATTTAGCAAAACACTAGCAATCAGCAATCTTTTCTTCATAGACACAAAAGCGTCTGCACCTAGGTCTCCTGAATAAGGATGGCAATGCATATTAGCATATATATTTCCTTGAGAACTGAACTTTCACAGGGCTAGCCTTGAAAGCAATGCAGAGTATTTACAGCTCTTACGAAGCGCCCTGGGAGAGGATAATCTTAAAGTGCCACAGACACTGCATGGAAAAACTAGGAAAAACATTCAATTTAGAAACAATTTTGCTATCATCTTTGGGAGTGTATTTTTTAAGTGTTTGCTCCCACTGCAGGTTATTTCCCCACCTGAGGCCTGCACCTTCTCGGACATTGCAGCAGGCCACTGGGAGGTCACAGGCAGGGGGATTAAAGGTTCAGGTGGGGAAGGAACCACAGCAGGCGAAAAACGGATTGTTTTCATGCAAATATCTCTGTAGAAATAGAGACAGGAAGGAAGAGAAACACAGGAAAATGAGCAGCAGATTTGTCTCTAAGTAAAATGTTTTTCATAGTTCTCCCAAGAGTCATCAGTGGGTTTTTAAGACTACAGTGTGAGCATCATATCCTGCAATTCTGTAACTATGTCCAGTGCAAAACAAACACACGCAGAGACACACATTCTCACACACAAACACTCACCGACACATGTGCTTATATGCACATTCTCACACACCTGTAACAGAGTTCACTCACCATGGCAGTGCCTCCTGCTGGCCATCATGGGCATTAGCTTCACCAGCTGGCGCACCCACTCCAGGTGGTGCCTCTGCTGTCATCTCTTCCTGAAGACCCACCCCAGTCCAAGTCCCCTTCATGACTCAGCCCTCCAGCCATGTCACCATCCATGTTTCCGCCTTTCCTGGGTGGGGCGGGAGAGAAGAGAGTATCTCCTAGTTCTATAGTCCAGACATTTCCCCAGTGGCGAGCTGGGGGGACCCATGTCACTAGCAGCCTCCTGCTGTCCTCCTTAACTTCTCTGCCAGAGATGCTTCAATTCCCTCAGCCACTTCCCCACGATCCTAGCACCTTTTTCGCCCCACTCTCAGAGCCTCCAGCAGCCAGCCAAGAGCTCCCTCTTGCTCCCCAATCCCTATCAGCAACTGCTCTGCCCAAGACGCTACCATCCTGCAATCCATTAGGAACACAGACCCCTTTCCTGGGACTGCCTGGATCCCCACTCCACCCCTTAGCTCCCTTTTATGTAAACCCACTGAGCCCTGATTGGTTGCTCTGGGCAGCTCTCTCCAATTGGCTGCCCCCTGTGCAGCCTCCTTAGGCTCTTTTTAACCCCTCCCTTTCTGGTGTGGAGTGAATACCCCATCACAACACCACACCCTTACAATTTCCTCAGAGGCAATACACCAGAGTTGTTGTCAAACAGTGCAAGAATTGTGAGTCACAACTATTTTTCCAAACAAAAGTACCATGTTCAGTATGTTAAAAGTCATGGGGCAATAGTATTCATTATTCATGAGTATATGGACCACTAACAAATAGTCACACACTCACAGATCCAAAATGTTTAATTAATTGATTATTCTACCAAAAATTCATTATGAATGTTGCTTGTCATTTATTATTCTGCTGTTAAAAACTTTGAGCCAGCCAAAGAGAGTAGAAATAATACAATGTGACTATGCACACCACAGGTACTGAATATTACAAATTCAAAATATTCTGAGCGAATAAGTTGGCTGAAATAGAATAGACAGATAATTATTCAGAGAAATTATGAGGTGAATAATTACAAACTGCAACAGCTTTCATTGAAATAAGGATTGGTTCACAAGGGTCTGAATTTACACAAACATTGTACCTAACAAATAGTTTGAACAGTTCTAATTCAAGCATAAACTAAGATGCATGCTGCAGCAGGGAATAAACCTTCAACTGTTCCATGCCTTGTTTTTTCCTGTTGACTCACCTAAGGCCTGTGGAATTATAAACGAGCAATTTGAGCATGACAAATAGGGAATGTGGACTCAAAGAAGCCACCCTTATGAAGTTCTACTGGACATGTTTGATAGGTATCCCTTTAAATCTCCTTACATCTACTTCATATTAAGAATTAAATCATCTCTCACAAGTCCCTGTGTTTGAGGATCCATGTTAAAGTGATAAGAATGTCATGTTAATCATGGTGTGAGTGTCAGCATTTACATCAGCTTCCTTGTACCTCTCATGCTGTTGATCAGAGGTACGTTAAAATAGAGATTTTAGTTCCTGTGTATGAAACTTTGTCCAAAATTCAAACTCAAGCACAAAAGAAGTTTGGTAACTGCTCTCCCCACCCCTACACACACACACACACACACACACACACACACACACACACACACACACACACACACACACACACACACACACTAATTATATACATCAGACTGCCCCATAGCACCGTAATACCTGAGAGAAGTTATTGGTTCGAGCAGTCTGAGCTAGGGATGTATCAGACCCAAAACCTTACCAACTGTGGTGGTAACAGGATTTTAACTATATAATGAAAATATGTGTCCAGGAGCTATTCAGTGTATTTACCTTTTGTGACAAAGTTCGTCCTCTACCTTGGTGGGTCCTATGCTTATTGGCAGATTTGCTCACTTCAGTGATCTTCCCCTCTGGTGGAACCCACAGTCTGGGTCAACTCCTCCTGTGTCTGACCAGGAGTTGGGAGGTTTGGGGTGAACCCGGGCCCACCCTCTATTCTGGGTTCCAGCCCAGGGCCCTGTGGATCGCAGCTGTCTATAGTGCCTCCTGTAACAGCTGCATGACAGCTACAGTTCCCTGGGCTACTTCTCCATGGCCTCCTCCAAACACCTTCTATATCCTCACCACAGGACCTTGCTCCTGGTGTCTGATAATGCTTGTACTCCTCAATCCTCCAGCAGTACACTCTCTCACTCTCAGTTCCCTGAGCCTCTTGCTCCCAGCTCCTCACACCCGAATCTCACTGACTAACTGGGAGGCTTTTAACTAGTTCCAGCCAGCACTTGATTGGCTTCAGGTGGCCCAATCAATGTAGCTATCTATCCACTGCCTTCTAGAAAGATCTTAATTGGCTCCAGGTGTCTTGATTAACCTGGAGCAACTGCCATTTGGTTACCATGGTCCTAGGGATTTGGTTAGCCTGGGGCTAACGTACCAGTTTCTTACGACTTTACTGTAGCCATCTGGCCTAGCCCCATCACACTTTATAGAGGTAAAGGTTGTTTTCTGGAGTTGAGGATTTGAGAGTGGAACCAGTCTAGTGTACTTTTATGGGTTTATTAAAAGAATAAGCAAACAAATATGAAGGTTAGCAAATATGCCATGAGCTAATTGTACTTCTAATTTCCCGTAACTAATCAAATATAACACAATGCAATAGTCAAATCCAGGTTGCAACTGAAAGTCAATCAAGAGAGCAATGGTTCAATTTATCAGGCTCCCAATTACTACAATGAACAATTAAATCAATGTATAAGTTTAACCTAAGAATTACTTCAATCCTTTACAGGAAATAAAGAAAGAACTCCCTTATTTCAGTCCAAACAACTGAGCTCAGAATCTACCAGAAACAAAAGCTGACTTCTGCCTTTGTTTTAAGAAGTATAACTCTTTAAATGATTTCTTTGTACCTTACCCCTTTGCTGCTTCACCTAAAGTTTCTCAGAACATACCACCCAGGCTAGATGTTATTTATTCGGCTTATTCCCTGTCCCACATTAATACAGTGTCTGCATCTTTCTGACACTTTTACACAGATGTAGAAATAATTCGTAAATCAGGCACTTAGCAGCTTTGAAATAACATGCTGTTAACCCAGAATAGTTTCCTGCTAATTAGGAAACATATTGGGGGGTGCAGGGTAGCGTCTATCTGGGGGAATGGTTCAGTGATACACAAACACACACACACACACACTACTGGATTCTATACAAAAGCACTATCATGCCTCCTTACAGTCTCTCACTCACGTGATTGGTCTTAGATGAGAACTAGTTCCGATGCTGCAAACAAGTTGAGCTCCTTTCACACGCAAGGAGATGGTCGGTCTTTTCTCTCACTTACAAGTGGGTTTCAGGCTTGGCGTAGCTGATGGTCAGAGTCTTTCATGTCTTCTCTGGATGGCCCTGTCCAGGGAAGAAGCGAGAGACAGCTCCAGGTGTCATCGATGGGAGAATCTTTTGTAACATTCCGTGTCCCCTGGCTTTGCCTCAAGGATTACTCTTGTGCAGTTAGGGGTACCAGGATGCTGGCTATAGCTCAATGTGAACAAATATCGTAATCTGAGGTCACAGGCGAAAGTACCAGTCTAAGGTGGACATTTTCTTGCCAAAACCATTGGTAACCACAAGCAGACGTCCTCTCCATAAGCAGGACATGTGAGAGGCCCACTTAAGAAGGAGCTTGAAATAGACTTCCACATGAGAAGGCTCATTCCCAGTTTGCTAAATATAATTAGCAATTCATTGCCAATTCCGCTTTCATACATTTCCACTCCTTCCTTGTGACAAGGGAAGAGGGACTTTGAGAGAGTGATTATGCCCAGGGATAGTGCATGGCCTATTCCAGTGCGCTGTCACCTAAAATCAAAGCATAGAATTCCTTACTAATACTAATCATCATGTATTGACCAAATAAAGTAATCCAAGCCCAAACTCAAAACTGACCAATGTTCCTGTAAACTTCCAGAAACTTCGTAACCCAATTTTCATCAGCCTCCAAATGGTTCTAGTCAATCAGCTAGGGGTTGGGGCATAGAAATGATCATGTCTCTAGCAGATATCATGATCTGATTCACAAGGTTCCTGGTCCTTCCCCCAACCCTTCCACCCTGCTACCCACAGAAATCAACAGAGGCTTTGCTTCTGCTAGAAAAATCCTGTTTCTCAATTGTAAACTCTGAGGGGCAGAGATTATGTCTTCACACTTGTTTGCATAGTGCCCTGGTCAGACCTGTGCGTGCTACTGTATTATAAATAATAACAAACCAATATAAACCAGCTGAACTGTTACAAGAAGAGATACAGAAACTATTCCTCTTTGCAAAAATTTGTCAAAAACAAGCATATGTGTAATAAGAAAAAGAAACAAGATCATTTTTGGAGCTCCTGTTCTGGGCGCAGCAGAATAAAAGGCATATTTTATTCATTGAGGAGCAGCTGTATTACCTAGAGCAGAAATTCAGCCTGTTGAGCCCCAATCTAGTTAGATGACTGAAGCTTTAGAGAGCCTAAACACTGAGTAAGCAGAAGATCTTTCTTCTCTTTCAAGCAACAGGCCTGCTCGGAGGAGACAGGGGTGTGGGGGGTTTGTTGACTGTTGAGTACTGATTACTCTCGCCCCTTGCTCCACTGATATGGCCACCAGGTGCCCGTTATCTACCGGGTAATGAGCGTTGGGGTAGGGCGGAGGTTCGATCACTGGATGCCTTGGGGGGGTGTCAAGTGCCCAGGGGGTCTAACATTGACCTTCCACACTTGTCTCTCCCAAGTAGCCAAAGTATATTTAGGTATCAGGCACAAATGCAAACCTTCCCACGTGGTGTGGATTCTGTAACACTGAATCTCAGGTGCTGACTTTCAGCTGCAGCAGCTTCTAAAACCTGACCTTGCAGTGCCTGGGCATGTCAACACTCAAGAATCCTCTGTGATCAATGTGTGGCATTTCAATACTATAGCTCGGCAGAAACTGGGAGGGAGGGAGGGAGGGAAGGGGAGAACCAGTCAGTGTATGAAAGGACTGACTTACACAGGGATACTTCTAGAATTAGATCTAGGGAGCTAGGGTAAATGCTGACTACGTGATGCTCTGATGACCACCTACCAGTATTTGGGAGTTGCAAATACCAAGGAAGAGGCAAAATTACAGAGCGCAGCAATTCAAGGTCCAGGATCTACTTCCAGCGACAGGATCAAGCAAAATTCAGGCAGATGTGAGCTGCGGGTCCTTTGCTTGTGGGTCTTCTGCTTACCATCCCCCACTAAAGGTCCAGTTTATACCCGACCCAGATGTGAGCTGCGGGTCCTTGGCTTGTGGGTCTTCTGCTTACCATTCCCCACTAAAGGTCCAGTTTATACCTGACCCAGATGTGTGCTGCGGGTCCTTGGCTTGTGGGTCTTCTGCTTACCATTCCCCACTAAAGGTCCAGTTTATACCTGACCCAGATGTGAGCTGCGGGTCCTTGGCTTGTGGGTCTTCTGCTTACCATTCCCCACTAAAGGTCCAGTTTATACCTGACCCAGATGTGTGCTGCGGGTCCTTGGCTTGTGGGTCTTCTGCTTACCATTCCCCAATAAAGGTCCAGTTTATACCTGACCCAGATGTGTGCTGCGGGTCCTTGGCTTGTGGGTCTTCTGCTTACCATTCCCCACTAAAGGTCCAGTTTATACCCGACCCAGATGTGAGCTGCGGGTCCTTTGCTTGTGGGTCTTCTGCTTACCATCCCCCACTAAAGGTCCAGTTTATACCCGACCCTTTCAGATACAGGCTAAGTGGGGGAGAGCGAGTTCTCAAACACACGTGAAACGAGCTGCTGGTTGGGCCACTATCCTTCTGGGGCCCTACTGTGTGCTGTATAGCTCCAGGTCTGGATTTTTACATGAGGCTTCACAACATGAAAGCTGACTGTTCTGGGACAGCCCCTCCAGCTTCCCACGGGACAGTCCAACATACGACAGGAAACATACAAGATGAATTCAGAGGCTACAGTGTCCCTCGCTGATTTAGGTCAGAGAGATGAAGCCATTACAAGTGCTTCCTTCTGCGGTGCTGGGATCCAGGAAATAAACCTTTAAAATTCCTCCTGTTTGGACCAAAACACGGCACTTGCAAGGTTGGAGTCTGAGAGAGAAACTCCGTAGAATTCCTAGAACATCGGCCCCTGGATCTGCCTATATTTCCCTGGAGGAGTCAGGTGAGAGCTCAATGTAGCTTGGAGACTTTACACACAGGCTGCTTCCCATCCTCTGTTGAAATCCCCTGTCAATTATTCAAGGCCCATGTTCTATTTTACTTGCCTAAGTCGTGCAGGTGGTGGGTTGCGTAAATCCTTTCACGCTAGCCGTTCCCAACGCCAAAGGAATTAAAAGTGGAACATGAGGGAATGAAATATTCATTCTGCTCACTGCTTGGAACTGAATGGGCTGTGCAGGTCTGAGGCACAGGAGTGATTCTCAGATGCATCAGCAGCTGGCTTCTGACAAAGCCTGGCTCTGCTGTGCTGCATAAGAGACACCTGGAGCGGGGCAGGTGCATGCTGGCTGTGGAATCGGATCTTACATGATTATGTGACACAGTGCAATGTAGCAAGGGCTGGCCCACTGGAGAATGCTTGGCACTGCTGAGCAGTAGCCTCTGCCCCAGGGTGTGCCACAGATGCTCCTGGAACCAGTCAAGTGGTGGACCCAGTCCTATCAGCAAGATATTTTGTTTCCATGGGCTGAGAGTATAGTGATGATGCTGGAGGCAAATGCCCTGGAGGAAGACAGCTGGGAGAGAGGCTGTTCTTGCAGGGTAGGTAGCCGGGATGGGAGGAGGAGGTACTGGGAATCACATAAGGGGACTTGTTCCCACAAGGTGTCCAGGCCAAAGAGGTCTGGTAAAGCCTGGAGCTCCAGAGTCTCATTTCCTATCTTACAAGGTTTGCTGAGGCCAAGCTATGCAAGATAATGTGATCACGTATGCCTGATGGATGTGAAGCTTCGCTCCAGGGTGTCTAGAAAATCCAGGTCACCAGGGAACGATGGTCATGTGGCCTGGCAAATAAATTACATGACATGTCAGGTCAGATAGGTCTTGACAATACTGCCTGTGGCAGCACTGTTCTTGTGGAGAAATCACACATGGACTCACACACACACATGCACATCCACAGATTAATGTATGTATGCGTGCACATGTACACGTACACACACACACACACACACACACACACACACACACACACACACACACACACACACAGAACATGAGGCTAGCACATAAATGCTAAATATCCCAGAAACTGACTATAATGTTTGAGGGAATCCAGGAGATTTTACATCACAGGTTATAGGGAAATCCTTCAGTGATTTCGAGTTGACGGGATAATGGGGATCCCACTTTGGCTTTAGAGTATGCATCAGCAAAGAGAATCCCCCTCTTCCCCGCCCATCATGACACTGGAAATGCAGGAACTCCCTGCTATAATAGCTCCCTCTTATTCAAATAAATATAAAAGTGTGGCAGATCCACCCTTCTAGTTCTTCCTCAAACCCCCAAAGCACTGACAACTCCATTCTGAGCTGTCTCTTCAATATTTCATATTAAACACACACATGCAGCCTACAGTTTCTCTTAGCACTTTTCATCTGACTCTTTCTATTTTTAAGCTACATTTATGTCAGCCAAGGATCAGTGCACACAGTTCCTGAGCCTGCAATTCCAACACAGTCTGTGAGAGCACAGCACAGTTTGCAGAGCCTGTTACACACATACAAATGCACATTTTTCTAGCCAACATCCACCTTTTAATCTGGAAGTCTGGGAGCTGCTGGCCCTTTAAAACACAGTGCAATCTACCCAGTGCAATCAACACAGTGCAATCTACCCAGACCCAGGTTGATTTGTTCCCTTTTCTTTCCCTCATACAACATAATTCAGAGTCTGTCAAAACGAATCTGTACATTGCTTACATTTGTGCTAAGCCATGTCTCTTGCATTTACATGGGGAGCATAGATACTCTGGAGCATTAAGGAGGACTTGTGTGCATTGGATGGGAAACTTTCAGCACAGCAGTGTGATGATTCAGACTCTGTTACAGAGCAGCATATGAGAAACCAGGCTGTGTCATGCTGTGCCTAGCCCTGGGTAGCCCCCACTGAGCCTTCCAGACTGGGCTTTCTCACCAGTGTAGACTCCTGAGATGGCTGTTGAAACCACAGCAAAGGAAAGTGGAGGTTGGAGGTGGAGAGGGATTTGGTCAGGAGAGGTGCTCATAGACTCATAGACTCTAGGACTGGAAGGGACCTCGAGAGGTCATCGAGTCCAGTCCCCTGCTCTCATGGCAGGACCAAATACTGTCTAGACCATCCCTAACAGACATTTATCTAACCTACTCTTAAATATCTCCAGAGATGGAGATTCCACAACCTCCCTAGGCAATCTATTCCAGTGTTTAAGTACCCTGACAGTTAGGAACTTTTTCCTAATGTCCAACCTAAATCTCCCTTGCTGCAGTTTAAGCCCATTGCTTCTTGTTCTATCATTGGAGGCTAAGGTGAACAAGTTTTCTCCCTCCTCCTGATGACACCCTTTTAGATACCTGAAAACTGCTATCAGGTCCCCTCTCAGTCTTCTCTTTTCCAAACTAAACAAACTCAATTCCTTCAGCCTTCCTTCATAGGTCATGTTCTCAAGACCTTTAATCATTCTTGTTGCTCTTCTCTGGACCCTTTCCAATTTCTCCACATCTTTCTTGAAATGCGGTGCCCAGAACTGGGCACAATACTCCAGTTGAGGCCTAACCAGCACAGAGTAAAGCGGAAGAATGACTTCTCGTGTCTTGTTTACAACACACCTGTTAATGCATCCCAGAATCATGTTTGCTTTTTTTGCAACAGTATCACACTGTTCACTCATATTAAGCTTGTGGTCTACCATGACCCCTAGATCTCTTTCTGCCATACTCCTTCCTAGACAATCTCTTCCCATTCTGTATGTGTGAAACTGATTGTTCCTTCCTAGGTGGAGCACTTTGCATTTATCTTTATTGAACTTCATCCTGTTTACCTCAGACCATTTCTCCAATTTGTCCAGATCATATTGAATTTTGACCCTGTCCTCCAAAGCAATTGCAATCCCTCCCAGTTTGGTATCGTCCGCAAACTTAATAAGCATACTTTCTATGCCAACATCTAAATCGTTGATGAAGATATTGAACAGAACCGGTCCCAAAACAGACCCCTGCGGAACCCCACTTGTTATACCTTTCCAGCAGGATTGGGAGCCATTAACAACTACTCTCTGAGTACGGTTATCCAGCCAGTTATGCACCCACCTTATAGTAGCCCCATCTAAATTGTACTTTCCTAGCTTATCTATAAGAATATCATGCGAGACTGTATCAAGTGCCTTACTAAAGTCTAGGTATATCACATCCACCGCTTCTCCCTTATCCACAAGGCTCGTTATCCTATCAAAGAACGCTATCAGATTAGTTTGACATGATTTGTTCTTTACAAATCCATGCTGGCTATTGCCTATCACCTTACCACCTTCCAAGTGTTTGCAGATGATTTCTTTGATTACCTGCTCCATTATCTTCCCTGGCACAGAAGTTAAACTAACTGGTCTGTAGTTTCCTGGGTTGTTTTTATTTCCCTTTTTATAGATGGGCACTATATTTGCCCCCTTCCAGTCTTCTAGAATCTCCCCCGTCTCCCATGATTTCCCAAAGATAATAGCTAGAGGCTCAGATACCTCTTCTATTAACTCCTTGAGTATTCTAGGATGCATTTCATCAGGCCCTGGTGACTTGCAGGCATCTAACTTTTCTAAGTGATTTTTTACTTGCTCTTTTTTTATTTTCTCTTCTAAACCTACCCTCTTCCCGTAAGCATTCACTATACTAGACATTCCTTCAGACTTCTCAGTGAAGACCGAAACAAAGAAGTCATTAAGCATCTCTGCCATTTCCAAGTCTCCCGTTACTGTTACCCCCTCCTCATTGAGCAGTGGGCCTACCCTGTCCTTGGTCTTCCTCTTGCTTCTAATGTATTGATAAAAAGCCTTCTTGTTTCCCTTTATTCCCATAGCTAGTTTGAGCTCATTTTGTGCCTTTGCCTTTCTAATCTTGCCTCTGCATTCCTGTGTTATTTGCCTATATTCATCCTTCGTGATCTGATCTAGTTTCCATTTTTTATATGACGCCTTTTTATTTTGTAGGTCACGCAAGATCTCAAGGGTAAGCCAAGGTGGTCTTTTGCCACATTTTCTATCTTTCCTAACCATTGGAATAACTTGCTTTTGGGCCCTTAATAGCGTCCCTTTGAAAAACTGCCAACTTTCCTCAGTTGTTTTTCCCCTCAGTCTTAATTCCCATGGGACCTTACCTATCAGCTCTCTGAGCTTACCAAAATCCGCCTTCTTGAAATCCATTGTCTCTATTTTGCTGTACTCCCTTCTACCCTTCCTTAGAATTGCAAATTCTATGATTTCATGATCACTTTCACCCAAGCTTCCTTCTACTTTCAAATTCTCAACAAGTTCCTCCCTATTGGTTAAAATCAAGTCTAGAACAGCTTCCCCCCTAGTAGCTTTTTCAACTTTCTGAAACAAAAAGTTGTCTGCAATGCAGTCCAGGAACTTATTGGATAGTCTGTGCCCCGCGGTGTTATTTTCCCAACATATATCTGGATAGTTGAAGTCCCCCATCACCACCAAATCTTGGGCTTTGGATGATTTTGTTAGTAGTTTGAAAAAAGCCTCATCCACCTCTTCCACCTGATTAGGTGGCCTGTAGTAGACTCCCAGCACGACATCACCTGTGTTTTTTACCCCTTTTAGCCTAACCCAGAGACTCTCAACACTTCCGTCTCCTATGTCCATCTCCACCTCAGTCCAAGTGTGTGCATTTTTAATATATAAGGCAACACCTCCTCCCTTTTTCCCCTGTCTATCCTTCCTGAGCAAACTATACCCATCCACACCAACATTCCAGTCGTGTGTATTATCCCACCAAGTTTCAGTAATGCCAATAATGTCATAGTTGTATTTATTTATTAGCACTTCCAGTTCTTCCTGCTTATTACCCATACTTCTTGCATTTGTATATAGGCATCTAAGATACTGGTTTGATCTTGCCTCCCAGCTTTGCCCTGACCCTCCTTCCTCTCTGCCATTATAGCCCGTGCTCCCTCCTGTTTCCAACCCATCTCCCAGGTCTTGTTCCCCACTTACCTGTGGGCTTTGCTCACCTGTCCCCGTCGAACCTAGTTTAAAGCCCTCCTTACTAGGTTAGCCAGTCTGTGCGCAAATAAGGCCTTTCCCCTCTTCGAAAGGTGAACGCCATCTGTTCCTAGCAGTCCTTCCTCGAATAGCATCCCGTGGTCGAGGAAGCCAAAGCCCTCCTGGCGACACCATCTTCACAGCCAGGCATTCACCTCCACGATGCATCTGTTTCTGCCCGGACCCCTACCTTCAACAGGAAGAATCGAAGAGAATACCACCTGCGCTCCAAACTCCTTAACCCGTACTCCCAGAGCCCTGTAGTCACTCTTGATCTGCTCAGCGTCACACCTCGCAGTATCATTTGTGCCCACATGGATGAGTAGCATGGGGTAGTAGTCAGAAGGCCGGATAATCCTCAACAATGCCTCTGTAACATCTCGGATACGGGCCCCTGGCAGGCAGCATACCTCCCGGGATGAACGGTCAGGGCGACAGATGGGTGTCTCCGTCCCCCTCAGCAGAGAGTCTCCAACCACCACTACCCTACGTTTCTTATCAGTGGTGGCAGCAGACCTCCCAGCCTTAGGGGTACGAGGCTTCACCCCCTTAACTGTTGGGGGTGATTCCTTCTCTCCTGTATCAAGAAGAGCATAACAGTTATCTTTTACCACAGCAGGAGGGTTTGCAGCAGCGGTGGAGCACTGCCTGCTGCCAGAAGTAACCAGCTGGCTGTGTCCACCCTGAGCCTCCTCCTCCACTGGTGTGTCAGATACACCCTGAGGCATCTCCTCCTCCACTGGTGTGTCGGTAGTCCTGTGATCTGGGACAGCTATGTCAGCTGTCTGCACATGGATACTGTCCAGGAATTGCTCATGGATACGGATGTTCCTCAGCCTAGCCACCTCCTCCTGTAGCTCTCCCACCTGCTGCCTGAGAGATTCCACCAGTAGGCACCTTTCACATTGGATGCCACCCCCAGCCTGGATATCAGTAAGTGGAAATTGCAAGTTACAGTCTTTGCAAGCCCACACCAGAATCTGGGTAAAAGCATCCATGCTTTGGTGCTCTGTCTGGCTACAGGCGCAGGTGGAGGAGACAGAAGCAGTGCTGGCACAGGTGTTGCGGGTCCTCCTCACCATTGTAAGCCTCCCTCTGTTAAACTCAAATTCCTGTCTACAGCTCCCTGTCCGCTCTGCTCTGCTGTAAACAGAAAGGTTTTGGATGTGGCTCGGCTCTTAGGTTCAGGGGACCAACGGGTCACAGATGAGACCGACAAGGGACCCCCCCTCCCTTTCTACTCCCCTTCCAAACTCCCTTGCAAAACTCCCTGTTAGCAGCTCCTGTTCGCTAACAGTGCTGAGACAGTGACTTTGGTCTCTGATGCTTAAAGATATGGAAAAGGCAGCCGAGTGCTCCAGGTCTCCATTCAGATGCAGTTACTTTGGCAGGTGATGAACTGAAGTAGATTGTGCCTTAGCAAGGGAACCTTCCCATTCTTTTGACTTCTCCTTAGATTACCTGTTTCCAGCACCATTCCCCTCCAGATATAGTGTGTGCACACCTCCATCCCTTCATGCCACCTGACTGGGGAATGGAGTCACTGCAGGAGAGGTGCACAACACGCACAGACAGATCCCGTTCTGCTGGGACTGTCGTTTACTGCTATGTTAGTGACAGAGCTTTAGAGATGTACGGCGCACAGTGTCTTCTCAGCTGGGCCCGCATTGCAGGAGAATACTTATTGTGCTTGCATTGTTACTTGCTAAACCCTGGCAGTGGGCTTGTCGCTGTTCCAGGCATGGTCCCTGCCCCAAGGAATTCAGTTACACTTGGAGTTCTGTCCTGTGACCCAGTATCATAGGACCATAGAAATGGCCAGCCAGGATCAGAACCAAGGTCCATCTAGCCCAGTCTCTGACAGTGGCCAGTGCCAGATGTTTCAGAGGAAGATATAAGAATTCTGCAGTAACAGATGTAGGATAATCCACCCCCATTAGGTCTCATCCTGGTCTCCTAATAGCTAGAGACTGACTTGACCCCTGAAGCAGATTTCAATCCTCTGCTTGAATTTTGGTTGGCACTAATGATCATCGTTTGTGTCATGAGTCTGGCCTTGTGAGTGTTCATGAACATTTTGTTTGTGGGGTGGATTTTTTTGCCGCTTTCAGCAGTTTCTCTTGCTTTTCATGGCAAAAATGATGGCGAGAGGGGTGGGGGGGTTGCCTCCACCCTGGCCCTGTTGTAGGAATTACCACCTTCAGGAGATAGGACGTGTGGGAATAATAGTTCGAAAGCAATATATGGCAGTAACTCCACCACCCTGCCCCATGTGCTGCTTCTGAATTCCCCTAGGTGACTGGGCATTGGGAAGCTTGCCATATGAGCTGAACTATATCCCTTTCTAGATGTTGTGAGTTTTCCATGGACAGAACAAACTCATCCCATGCAGCAAAAGGGCACCATGTTCCTGGTTTCAGGCCCAACTGAGCCCTACACTCTGGTGTTTAGCTGCTGTGCTCTGCCCCTGAGCTCCACAAGACCCTCTGGCTGAGAGTGGTCTGCTGGGACACATGGTTTCATCCATTTAGCAACCTCTCAGAAGCATCTGTCCATGCCTTCCATACATTGACAGTGGGCCAATGACCGAGGCTCACAGGAACTTCCATTGCTTGGAGCATTTAAAACAAGAGAGGACCAAGCAGCAAAAAGTGCACTGTAGGCACAACCATACTCTAGTCCCCAGGAGCAAGACTAGGGGGCCAGACAGACCTTTTCTGTTTCTAATGTCAATGGCTCCTTTCACAGGAAGATGCGTGGATAATGCACAAAGCCCCGAGCTGCTGGGATCAAGAGAATACACCTGATTAGAACCTCAAAATCAAGTTTACTTTGAATCACACTCTCCTCCCTGCTTGGGGCTCTTGGTTTGCAAACATTTCGGTAAAGGCAGCAGGCTAGTTAGTTACAAAGAGACACCAGGAGGCTTCAGACCTTAACACTGATTTGTCTTCTTCACCTAATTAGCCAGATCTAATTTGCAATATAGAAAAGCTAATGTGGTACTACAGCAAAGTGCATACCTCCCAGATGGGGAAACAGAACATGTCAGGCAGAGGAGAATGCACCGCTCATTCTGTTCCTCGGCAGAGTGTAATAACAAACACTGTTGTTCAGGTACCTGCTTTTTGTTTTCCTTACATATCTGTTATGAAAAAGAACAATCCGCCCCTTCAAAGGGAATTCACATGTGGGCAGCAGTGGGGGCGAAAATGCACGGAACGGATCCTCAGCAATCCAGAGATCTCTGCAATGCTTTCCACAGCTGGTAATAGACTTCTGGCCCTGCCTTGGGAAATAAGCCTCCAGAAGAGCCAGACAGGCACCACCTGACTGGTCTCACCACTGGAGCCCTACGGAATATGGAAAGTAACAGCCTAGTGCTCTCATCCATATCTAACCAAATGTGCAGCTTGATATGAAGAGGTTGGGTGGGGGGAAAATCCATTGTTAGCACAGCTCTAAAGCAGCTTAGTGGAACTGCTAGGCAGCTTTGGCTGTTAACATCCCTGTTCCGAATCCTCTCTCCCTTGCATGCACACACACCCATCGGAATACTTATACAAGTGGCGTCTAATTTTGTGCTGCCATGTATCTATGTAAAGCCAGAGCAGCCCCACTACATTTGTGCCAGTCCAGACATGATTCTAAATTGCCCCTAGCTTGAAGGTCTTTGGATCTAAGCTTTCTGGTTCAGACTCCCAGCCTTGTTAAAAGCAGCTTCTCTCGGAGCTTTTCCACTCTACCTTGTTGCCAAGTTTCCTGTTACTGGAGAGAATTGAACAATCCAGGAAAGACAGCTCTGCAAGTATCTATTTATCTACCTACCTACTTTAACAGAAAGAGGCACAGCCTTTTGAGAGAGCCCTAATTGTCCCAGCTTATCATGCTTTCTCTGATTGCAATGCAAATCTCCAGTGAAACAGAGAAGGGCCCTCCAGTGTGCAAAACAAATGGCTCCCAGTGTGAAAAATGATTTAAGGGAGAAGGTTTAAAAGTTGAGATGATTAATGTATATGACTTAGCTGGCATGCTGGAAATGATAAATCAAGAAGGAATGGGAAAGCAGTGCATAAATTCAGAGCCGGGTCACTCGGGACTTGAGTAATAGAAACTTGAGGCCTGCTGCCAATGCAACTCTTAAGCTGGGTGGCATCCAGCATTCAGATATCAACTGATTGAGATTTCTTAATGGAAAGGATAGGGTGGAGGGGCTGGGAGAGGAACGTGCTCCATTTGGACCTGTGTGCGTGTGCCTGGAAGCCCTTAATAAATGTACAACCCTTCTGTCTAAATAGAAGATCGTTCCTTGAACAGGCCTCACTCCCTCAATCCAAACCTGATTCTTCATAATTACATCTTTAAATTGGCACATATTAAATTAGCTGCAGTGAAAAGATTTAGGAGACATCTTGAAGCCTCTTCAAGGAACCCAAGAATAATCTTAGAAGATTAAGAAAGCAAGAGGGACTGAACAGGAAAGGAGAAAGGGAATGGGAAAAAAAGATTTTATGACTAAAATTGCCAGAAAGATTCTTTAGTAACGTCATTCATTTTTCTATCAATACATCACATTAATGTAGTGCAAAGGGATTTAGAGAAGATGAATTAAGACTTAAATGCACTAAAATTACTTTAGGAATATTTAAATACAATACAATTTATTTTTGTGTAGTCTGATTCAATGCAAAACTCTCACCGACGTTCCAGGGGCCACTACAGAGCCTGTGAAGCACATGTGGCTGTGCATAAGTAATGTCACTTCCAATAGAAACAAGACTTAAATTGGTCTTTGGTCCAGAAACAAACTACATGGATTGCGCCTGTACGGAATAACCACCCTCCCTGAAATGCAAAAGATGAAGAACCTACTAAAGCTTCTGAGCAACCCCTTCCGCCACCCCCACCGCCAGTGGGGAGCTAAAATAGGGAATTATCCTACTTCCAGGCTGGTTAACTTTAAAATCCAATCACCATAGCCTTAAAATATCCTGTGTGTGGCTGTCTGCTGGTAGCCCTCACCTAAACATTTTCTACAGCTCTTCATCCCACCAACAGACACACCTGCTGCTTCTTCTGCCGTAGTAGGTATTAAAAAGGAAACATTTATGTTAGCATGCTAAAAATACCTCCCTGCACTGCTGTGTTCTAAGAACAGGAAAATATCTCACCTTATTGTGATGCATGTGATACAGTGAGAGGATAAACGCCTGCTTTGCAGAGCAGCTCTAGTAACAATATTCAGGATGGTCCTTAGAGACGGAGCACAAAGCTCAGAATTCTCAGCCAGACCTGGTTCCAGGCTCTGTCAGAGACCTGGTCTCGGTATGCTCCCGTGCAATAAAGGCCAAGCAGGGAGAGAAGATTTAGAGGTGCACCGAAGGGGTGTAAATAGGAACACTGAAATGACACCGAGTGAGGTTCAGAGCTGCAGAGCAAGAAATGTTCTTTTATTATTATTGATTTGCATTATGGTAGCACCTAGAGACTCCTAGTGAGATCAGTCCACGTTGTGCTTGGTGTTGTACACACACAATAAATAACCCTCCCTGCTCCAAAGAGATTATAATCCTAACAGACAAGAAAGCTGAAGAGTGGCAGAAAAAAAGAATTCTGATCCCCATTTTCTAGAGGGGGCGCTGTGGCACAGAGAGTTTAAATAACTTAGAATCACACAGGGGGCTGGGGGTAATCCTGGGAACTGAGCCCAGAGTCCCTCCTGAGCCCCAGTCTGATGCTTTAACCATGAGATCATTGTTCCTTTGTGAAGCCTGTTGGATGTGCAGGACACCACGCTACTGACGCAGTGGAAGGCATATGGCATAGGCTCTTTATAAGTAGGTTAGACGATCTGGTCTGTAATCAGTGGAAGAAACATTTGGCAGTGGGATGGGCAAAATGTGACTTAACAGATTTGTTTCCATCTGTATTTTCTACAGTGCTGTAGGCGTCAGCAGCAACAGGAGTGGGCTGAATTCTCGAAAGCAACATGGCGTCTGGTCAAATATGTCAGCTGAGCCACATCGACCCTGACAAATGCCCAGAATAATTCACATACCTCGGCCTGTGCCAGTCCCAACATGGACCCCACAGACACTGGGGGAGCTTGGGTTTTTGCACCACTTGCTACTGACTGGGGAGTGTGCAACATCCACATCTACAGAGGCACAGCCACAGAGCGAGAGGTGTCTGTAAAGATAACTGGATCCTTGTATGGTCAGAGTAAAGAGACCCACTCTCTTTCTCTTGCTCCGCTCTCGTCTCCTGGAACTCCAGGCTGGGGGTGCATTGAAAGAGCTATGTGAGAATATCTGGCTACTTCAGGCCTGCAGGATGCTTATTTCCAGCCAGCAGTAAGCTCTTCCCTTCACACCCAAACAGATCTAATCGCTGTGCCAGCAAGCACCAAAGAGATAAGAAAATCCCCTCTCTGCTTCCAAAATATCACTCTAGTTCTGCCTGTGAATCAACAATTCAAAACAAAACCACCAAACCCCAGCAAATTGCCTGGAGCTGCCTTTTGTTCTGCTGTGTGGGTTCAGAAGAAAGGCTTTCTGACCGTCATCACTGCCCGGAAACGGCTCCTTCTTCTTTATTTCGGATGAGATAAAAAATAGTCCCTGTTTTACCGATTGACAGATTACAAGAGTCTTTGGTCAGATTTTAGATCATTTCTTCTTTCTCACCCTACCTGCTTTGTTAGCGACAAACCACAAAAACACAGAGAGCAGTTCAACTTCTAGAGGAACGGAGGAGGGCAAAACACAAAACCAAAACCAAACAAACAAAAAACCCACCAAGGCACAAAGCTCAGTCCATGCAGGGAACGCGATGCTGCAAAATTGAACTTTTCCTGCCTCACAGTGTTCTTTGAAAGCATTCAATTATCTGTCTGCACCTATAGAAAATGTTGGAATTGCTTCCCAGAGCTTTTAAAGGGCTCTCTCTACAAAAGACACCACACACCAGCTCAGCAGCAGAAGGAGGGGGAAAAAACAACACCAATCTATTTGTTTACCTTTGAAGAACCAAAAGTGATACAAATTCAGGCTGGAAATCTGTGTGTTGATGTCTGCATGTGCATCTCTCTCTCTCTCTCTCTCTCTCTTTGCTTACCTGCAGAAGCAGACAATGGGGTGATTTTCAGAAAGGCCTTCAGATTTAGGGGCATGATTTTCCACTGACAAATAAAAGCAGCTGCAATGAACTGCGGGCATGGCTGGTAGCACTTAGACAACTAACCTCCTGATTTGTTGGTGCAATGCAGTAGTAATATGTCTAAGGACTCCCAGTTTCACCTGCTATTCATTGTAGGTGCAAAAATTGTTGGCACAAAAATAAGCCTGCACAATACGCAGTGTGATAGGACCTATCAAACTGGGATTATTTAGCCTGGCAAGGAGAAAGGCTAGGAAGCATTCATTTTGAAGAGTTAAGATTATGAAGAATAGAATGAAAACTGATCAGTCCCTAGTTTGCTATATTGAAGTAAGAGAACAAGGGCCCATTCACTGCAGTTAATAGCAGGTAAATCTAGAATAAATAGAAGTCAATGTTTCCTCACCCAGCATGTTGGCAGCCTGTGGAATTAGCATCCAGAGCAGTTCATAAAGTTAAATGTAGCTGGATTTAAAAAGAAGCTGCATAATTTTACAATCAATAATTACATTTATAGTGATGCAAGGAAAAGAGAGGGCTAATCCAAGCTCATGCTGAAGATAATGTCTGAAGAGGTTAGGAAGAAATTCTTCCCCAGCCACAATTGTCCAGGTACATTTAGGAGTGGTTACATTTCCACCTTCCTTTGAAGCATCAGGCATTGTGAGGTGAGATGCTGGAGTAGATGGACCAATTGCCTAGTCCTGTCTGTCAAATCCCATGTTCCTATGAAATTAAATTTAATGGAAGTCAGCCTTAATTGGATGCCACCTTGGAAGTGCTGGGATGTAATAAAGCTGTGGGATATGCAGCACTAACAGCCTTTGATGATGCTTCACCCCATGGTTCCTCCTGGGTCTGGAGAGAGAGTGCAGAGATTGCTCCTTCTGTGAGCACCCAAATTGTCACCTTGCCCCCAGGGTACTGGGGAGGCAGAGTCATGGTCTTTCCTTCCTCTGCACTGACCTGCTACCCTATGCATGGCAAGACCCCTCACCACACCCCCCATTAAAATCTGCCCAGCGCAGCCCTTATTTTTAGGCTCGAAGGACTGAAGGATTGAGGGTTCACAGGAGAACTAATTCCCCACAGCTCCTGACCCACAGGTGGATCTGAAAAGCATTTTCTGGGCCAGCCTTCCTATCCCTAATACCAGGTTGAACAGATGGAGGGCACTGAAATTTTAATGGGGCCATTGCACACAGTGATGCTCTCGGTTGGAATGACTTCCTCACGGTGAGAAAATGCATCTTTTCGGAGAGTCCTGTTGCAGGCATCACCCACAGCCAGTGTCACCGAGAAAAGAAGTTTTCAAACTATATGGCTAATGTTCCAAGGGCAAACTGAATTTTCCAGCAGCACAGTTCTCCAGCTATTAATCGGCAGGTATAGTAAATTCCAGCTTTGTCTCTTTTCCAAGAGCTGGCTACTACAATACATTCTCATCGTTATCCTGTGCAGCATATCATCTGAGTCATTCCCACACATAATACATGGCAAAATGCAGAGATACACTGTTGCTATATGGCATATTTATGTTGCATTGGCCTGGGGTACTCCTTTGCAGGGACAGGAATTTGGGTGCTCCCAAAACCTCATCTCTCTTGCTGTTGACCTGCTCCACTTCCTTATTAATGGCTTTTCTTTAGACATAGTCTCATGCTTGAAATGGAAACTGATGAGCTAAGCGGTGTGACAAATAACTGGAATATAATTGGTGTAACTTGTCAGAAGCATTCTGGCATCCTCTGGTTTGTATGTGCTGCAGTCATGCTGCATTTTAGTCTCCCCTGATCTTCTGATTCCCATCCCCAGGGACGATACATACAGAAATTTGCACGTGTCTTTACATTCTTAATCAGGATGTGTTACCCTCATGCCAGCCCAAGCTGTGTTGAATTTGAGACAACATTACCTAACACAATGTGACAAGTCAACATCACATAAAGGAGTCCCGCTGTTTTTAGATGTGATGCCCATTGTTTCCTGAAATTTGATCCAATGTTTGGTGAAGAGCTAGCAGATTAGCCACTAACGAAAAACAAATGATTCGAAATAGCCATAAACAGTTCCCTGCAAATCCCCAGTTATATGCAACCTGGCACACTAGGCCATTTTCACAGGGAGAAGAAAGCTTTATGTGTGCCCAAACTAGCCATGCAGAAATGCTTTTTCACCTGCCAACGCAGTTTCATGCTAAAGGTTTAGGGCTATTGTGAATAGCAGGGGTAGGCAACCTATGGCACACATGCCAAAGGCGGCACGTGAGCTGTTTTTCAGTGGCACTCACACTGCCCGGGTCCTGGCCACCAGTCTAGAGGGCTCTGCATTTTAATTTAGTTTTAAAAGAAGCTTCTTAAACATTTTAAAAACCTTATTTACTTTACATACAACAATAGTTTAGTTATATATTATAGACTTATAGAAAGAGACCTTCTAAAAACGTTAAAATGTATTACCGGCACGCGAAACCTTAAATTAGAGTGAATAAATGAAGGCTTGGCACACCTCTTCTGAAAGGTTGCTCACCCCAGGTGTATAATGAGTTAACTGGAGACTTTGCTCATTTCTGCCCAGAAGTAACTACTGGACATAAGACGAACCTTTCCCTTGGGGCAGATTGTCCCATAACTGCAGAATTCCTTGCACCTTCCCATGAAGCAGCTGGTGCTGGCCACTATCAGAGAGGGGACACTAAGTTAGAGGGACCCCAGGTCAGATCAGACCTGGCAGTTCCTATGCCCCTCTATGGCAAACACAGTATCCCCAAATACTAATGTTTCCAGGCCCAGAACCCAGCTGAACATTGGAGAGTTTCTCCTCACTGGCTCCTCCAGACACTGGGCTAAGATTAGTTCCGTGCTGCTGCTTGCATGCCCATTTGCAGGGGGAAACTGGCAGTTGACAGGAAACACCCATGCAGCTGGTGTGGGTATCATGTGTGTAGGGGGGAGGATGGGTGCACGCCCCTAATCCTGTCGCTCTAGTACAGGTGAAGAGCAACCAGTTCTGCTGCAAGAGATCCTTGTGTGGTCAAGAAGGAGGGGCATAAATTTGTCCCATGGGGCTCTATTCTGCCCTGAGTCTCACCCAGGATGCCCTGGGCACTTATGGTTGAAAGCCTTGGGCCATACATTCTCTAGAATGAAGTTCAGGTCAATACTTGACCAGCAGCAGCAGGGGTGAGGGGAGGAGGATCCTTCCTCTTTCCTCCTTCCTCCAGCAGTGTCATGGCATCTGGCACAGTGATGCACTTTTAGGAGGCAGAGAGGAGACAAGGGGGTGAAACCTGCTGTTGGAGTTCGGACGCCGAGTGAGGTGTTTGGAGAGGTGACAATCCTTATATGTAGTTTTGTCTTTTCCACATAAACAAGCAGAGCAGGTGCAGGTCTGCAAGGCCACTTACCTACTGCATCCCAGCTCCATCAGCAGGCTTATTGCGACTTTTCAAAGACTAAAGTTCTGAGTTGCCAGCACTGGGCTTTACACATAACTCGGGCGTCTCACTGTCCGTGCTGTGATCACAGATCTTGGGGACGGTGCTGGACTTCACAGTCAACCAGCTGCCCGTGGTGGCCAGCTCACTACGCTGTTATCTGACTGTGTGGTATGAGCTCTGTGAACCTTCCATTCTTGTTGCTGCACTATGCCCACCCTCAGTAGAGCTCCCACTGCCCATGTGCTCTCCCTGCTAGCACGTTTTCCCTTAAAGCTCATTCAAACTTGGCCTTTTCTAAGTGCAAAGCCATTAATGCCTGTGATATATCCTCAGTCAACTTCAGATATGTTTTCCCCCTTTGCCTTTATTTTATTTCCTCTCCAGGATTTCAGGGGCTTTTTAGTACATTGTTTGTTTTTATATTGTGCATTTTATGATGTTTTAATTATTATTGTTTATTATTATTGTGTTTTAATTGTCTGTCTGGGCCACTGTGTGTCTTGGAGTGGAGCAATTTATAAATAAAATTATTATTCTTTGTACAGCTCTATTTTATTCTTCCCAACTCCCTTGTGCCCCTTTATTTCTTTAAAGCTCCATAAGTTACATTCCTTTATCTTATTCTCATGTCAGACCTTCCAACCCTCTTATCTTTGTTTTCACTTGATTTTAAAGCTTTTTTTTTCTTTTTCTTTCTTTTCTTTTTTTTTTGAGAAGCCTCTAACTGTAAACAGTATTTCCTGTGCAGACTCACCAGGGCTGTGTACAGAGGAAATATTACCTGGTGTAATCCTAAAGCAGTGAAATGACTAGCCAACAATACCAGGCCACACTCCATTTGTCACTCTCTCCTTGAAAAGCTGGGATGGATTATGATCATCAGTTTGTGACACCAACAACTCACTTTTATTATGGGTAAAAGTTAAGGAATTGCACACAGCTGCTCTCAGGAGAGAGATACAAGCCACCCATTGTGTTGAGAGCCAGCCACAGAGGGAAAACACACATGATTAATGTGGGACAACCAGAGAGATGCTCTGTATGATAAACAAATACCTGGATGCCTCACAGACAACTTCTGTCACAGGTTCATGGGGATTCGTGGGAAGTGAAAAAATGCAGCTGTCTCTGCCATTTCATGCCAGGGGGTCCACTCTGACCTGCAAGGTGTAGGGATCTCCACTTTTTCACAGTGTCAGGGCCGCAGGGAATTAACTTATGCAGTACATTAAGAGGTCAGTGGTGGAATTCAAGAAATTGGTCCCTGGGTACAGGGCTAGCACAATGCAAATGTACTACTTAAATACCTGACATTTGGTGCAATCAAAGAACCTAACTGGAACATGAGAGGTGTCTAGGTCAGGTGCATGGGGGTAACCTGCCTCTGGAGCTGGCCAGCCCATTGCAGGGGGATGCGTGCTCCTTTGGATTTATTTTTCATTGCGCTGTTAGAAGGTGAATATCATCCACTCAGCTCCAAACCAACCAGAGCAGCCACTTTAACAATGAATGGGTCTCCAGTGCTGGTGTGGTTCCCACTGGATGGCCTCAAGCAAATGAATTTCATTCTCGAATTGGGGTTGAAAATCTTGTAAGGCTAAGCTTTGTAGCTGGGGCTGAATACTCTGCAAGATCAGCAGTTTTCTGGAGGAGCTTTGAATGTCTATATCCAGCTCCCGATGAAACTAAGAAACTGAGAGGAGCAAGGATTTCTTTTTTTAATAAAAAGCTTTTGGGTATCAGATTATTCTTCACTCTCAAGGCAGCAGCAGGGATGTATTGTCAATAGAGTTTGGGTGGTAGCGTTTGCTCCTCCCTTTGTGTTTGGTTTCTGTGAATATCTTTGCTAATAAATTGGATGGTGGGATCTTTTACAAGGACAGCAATTTTTAAGCCAGTTCAAGCAGGAAATGAATATTAAGCTCATAAATACAAGTCTTTGCACCAGAAACTTGATTGTAAGCATCACACTCATCCAATCAGGGAAAAGAAACAACGCCATGTGATGTATGCATCCAATCAAAACTAGCCAAGATATTTTGAAAGTTCTTGAAATTTTGAATAGAATCAATATTTACAATAAAGAGCTTATGAGCCTTGGTCGGACCAAGAACTATCCATGGAGATTGTTAGCTAAACAATTACAATGACAAATTAATTGGAGAAAATTAGAAGACTTTGCTCTCTGACAATTTGAAAACAGAAAAAAGCAGGTGGGGGGGAGGGAAATTCACCTTGCCCTTTGCTGGGAATTAATTGTGGAGCTGTATTTGCAAATATTACACATGAGGCTTCAAGGCTCCCAAGGATGTCATGAACAACTGGGGAAACTATTAATTTGCTTTTCCAATATATTTTTTAAAGCTTTTTCTAACTATAATCAAGGGAGCAGTGAATTCAACTTGGCAAACAAGCTTATATTAATGCTGCTGCTGGAAACATGTATTAGAGATGGTTGAAATATTGTTGTGGAAATATTTGGGGTGCGACAGGGGGATTTTTCACCAAAATAGAAAAACATTCTTTTTAAAAACAGAAAATGTTTCAGTAATTTTATTTACCAACAATTGACCTTTTTTAAAATAAAACAATTCTTGAAAATTAAAAACTTTTTAGATGTGTGTCTTGTGTTTTCAATGAAAAAAATCACAAAACAAAAATATTCACAGGAACTTTATAAAAAAAATAAAACAATTAAAAACATAATTTACCAGAAAAAATAACACATTTTCCAAGTAGCTTTAAAGTTTACACTGTAACGGATACTGAGCAAAACTCCCACTGACATTCAAGGACAGGATCAGACTTTGGATAGACAAATTGGCCCAGGAATCAGTTTGTGTCATTAGAATTGGGATGGGGGAGATTTTTCAAAGGCTATGACAATGCTTTGCAAGGACAAGACATTCGCAGTAAACGGGCCAATTCCATAGGCAAACTCTTTACCCCGATCTCCAGCAGCATGAATTAGCAGCATGCTATGAGGGGGGAGTGACACCATCAGTGGCTGGGAAATCACCCACAAACTCAGCGCAGTTTGGGGGCAGAATTTCAACAAGGAGCTTTCCAGATCCCCCTGTGAGTCACAGAGAGTTGTCTGTTAAAGCAGAAGCAGAAACTGTAAGGGGAGAGGTGCGGGGAGGATGGGGAAGAAAGAAAGAGAAGTGAGGAGGTGGAGAAGAAAATTAAAACAATCCAACAACTGTCTGGGAGTTAGAGGCACTAAGCCAACGGAAAGGAAATGTGGAACTGCAGCTGAGGACAGGGAGAGCAAGGCAAACGTGAATGCACCGCGGTGAGAGGGAAAGCATGTGGAAAAGCAAGGGCTGCGGGCGAATGAAAGGCAGCCTGGAAGATGAGATGTTTGGGGGGGAAAGGAGAAGGGAGGTTTCCAAGAGATGAAGGGGGGTGAGGTGAGATGCAGGAGAGTGGAGGTCAAGGAGGAGGAAAAACAGGGTCAGAGCTGGGTCATTTCAAACAAAACCTGTCACCTGAGTACCTCTTTCCTGAGCATCATCTTGTTTATTGTAGCCTCCCAAGCAGAGTGACCACACAAAAGGTTGGGAGATCGCAATGGGCTAAAGCGGCCAGGGGACAGGCTAAGGGCTACCTGCCTGTCCCACAAGCTACCAAGGGATTTAAGAAAAGGGAGAGACCCCCCTCCTGGGGCTGGGACTCTGAGTACAGCAGGCTACATGAGGCAGGGGGAAATCACTGTTTAGTGAGATCTGTGTTTAAACAATAAGCTGTGCCCAGAGGCAGGGACGTGAAATAGATTCCAGGGTGGCCCTGGTTCCTTCTGTTCCTGGCCTATGAGAGGGTCTAGGAGCATCTTTTCTCTTATTAGACCATCTTCAGGTGGCAGCACTTTCAGGCCTGCTGTCTGTACCGTACTATCTGTGTAATGCTTCCATTCTTCCATAGGTAACAGCAGTGCAAGCTTCCCCCATGATGTCAACCACTGTCTCAGAGGGTCACCTCCGCAGGGTGAGAGGGTAACTCATTTTCTAGACCTAGTCTTTGGCCTCTCCACTGACACTGCTAGCAAGGACACCAATACATGCCATTTGCATTTGGTGGCTTCGTCATGGATCCTTGTCCCATTCAGGGCATGCACTGAACTCCCCCACCCCTTTCCCAAGTTAATGTGCATAGGGCCTTGAACAGGTATAAGCTTGATCACAGAGCTGGATTTGTGCCAGCATCTTAGAAGTGAAAAGTTGTGTATCAAAGGCGCTTTAATCCACCCTACCGCATGCAAGCCATATCCAGGATCTTACACTCACGCTGCTGAATGCAAGATCAATAATCAACAAGCAGTTCTGCTATCCATGACCTGATCTCAGATGAGACTCCAGACATAGCCTGCACCAGTAAACCAGAACACCACAGGACCAATAGCAGCCCAGGCTACTAATTACATCAAAATCCTGCCTGTGAGGGTTTAGTAGCCAGATTTCTCCTTCGTACTTCAAATGCAAAGGAAGATTCTCTTGGAAAAACAACTTTCTCTGTACATATACAGGAGCTGGCCAGAATCTGCTACTAACTATGGACCCGCAGCAGTGAGAAGACCCCCCTTGAGCTCAATGATTTTGAATCAGGCCCACCATTAATCTTGTGGGCCTCTGCTGAGCCCTCTCACTTCGCTCTGAAGAGGAGGGCAGCAAGTGAGCCAGAGCAGCTCCAGAAAAACTGTTGTTTCCCAGAGCCTTTCCAGAAATGGGGCTAGGCACTTGTAACCAAAGGGTTCTCCTGGGTTCCTTTCTTAAAGCTCAGGGGATGGGGGTGGGGGATTTTTAGCCCTGTTAAAAAATCAGCATCTTTCATCCATGCTGGCAGTGATTATGCTGCAGCTGGTTAGGATCCCTTCACCTGGGGAACAGAATCCATGTCTTGCCATGCTGGCTGGAAATCTCTTTCTTCTGCTTAGTGAAGCCTCTGATTTTCATCCTATTTCCAAGGGACAATAATCTGCAAAGTATAAGGTCACTCCCAGCTCCAGTTCAGATGAGAAGAATGAAAGGGAAAACATATCACTGTTCTGTTCTTATTCTCATCTGAGCACAGGCTGGAGTCCAGCTCTCTTTGGCTGAAATCACCAATGCAGAGCCTGCAGCTACTAAACTGTACCTTGACCAGCATTAATACAAACAAACAATGGTGGGTTCTGGGGGATTGAGAGGTATAATTCAGCCAGAGAGTATATTGGTCATGCTAACAAAACAAATGCAAACATAAAAATAACTCTCATAAAATCCAACCAGCTGGCTCAGCTAATTAAATGTAAAAAAAAACCCAGCAAAACAAGAGTTCCAAAAAACAAACAGACATTGCAGCCAGGATACAAAATGATGATAGGAACCCTGTATATTTTCCTCTTTGTGAAGGCATGTGTACATATGCATATGCATTTGTGTATCTGTGTGCACATGTACTTGTGTGTCTGTACTCATGCATTTCTGTGTATGTTTGAGTGCATGTGAATTTGTGTGCCTTGTATGGTATTTACACGTATGGGGTGGTTTGTCGGGGGGGATGACTGCATGTGTATATACATTGTTGCGCATCAGTGTGTGTGTGTCTGGTCATGTTTCAGTGCATGTGTATTTGTGTATCTTTTGTGGCATCCGTGTTTATGTGTGTATTTGTGTGTGCATGTGTGTGGTGCCTTCATGTGTCTTTCTGTAGTGCCTGTAAGTACATGTGTGTATTTGGGGCTGTATATGTATGCTGCCGCATGTGTGCAGGCACCTACACAGTGTGTATTCCTGAACAGGTGCTTGCTTTCGTTTCCATAAGCCTTTCTTTAGTGCATTTTAAAAAAATATTTGTTGGCAATGCCTTTGCAAATCCACACACTGCAGAGAGGAAATAAGACCCATCCATTTGTGCCGGCACTGTTAAAGATTTTCTATAAAGTGCCTACATTTCCAGTACAGCCGAATGGATTTCATTGCAGAAAAATATTAAGACAGAACAGTGCAGTGAAGGAAAATACTGTGTACAATAATGATTCACAAAAGCATAAAAATATCATCCCCAGCCTGTCTATTCTCCCACCACATGCTTGACTCATGATCAAATGTATGGATGCGTTTAAAAATGAAAGTTGTGTATGCATATTATTCATAACTCAGATTAGCTCATTTAGCTTCCAAGAGCTAACATGCCAGTTCAGGACAGAACAAATTTTAAGCCTGTCTTTCTCACTAGTAAGCTCATGCACCTGCCTTTTTATTT
The DNA here is from genome assembly GCF_007399415.2 of Gopherus evgoodei. Lineage (NCBI taxonomy): Eukaryota > Metazoa > Chordata > Testudines > Testudinidae > Gopherus > Gopherus evgoodei. The sequence goes on along the minus strand of NC_044340.1, from coordinate 19,744,765 downwards.
TTACACTGATGTTCTGCCCTCAACATTAAAAAAAAAAAAAAAAAAGATGTTTCTGCATAGAATCCACCAGAGCTTTTAACACTGGAAACAAAAAGTCAACATTCTTCTTCTTGTCATGAGCAGCTAACACCAAGTACAATAGCTCTGATCGACAACAAGATTACAAAGTTTAGATGATATACAAATGGGATGCAGGCTATTTTCTGCATAGTGGCTGCAATTTGACTGCCTTGCAGCAGAGAATAATAGGAATCAAGGTATTAATAAAGAAAGGTAGTAGAATGATTTGCAATCAGACATTAATACGGAGTTTTTTTTATAAACACAGTAATTCACTTCCTATGCAGAATAGTGAATGCAAAGTTGCATTAGCTATTCCAGTAGGTACAGAGTGTGTCACCCACAAACAGTGAAATGTGTTATAATGGCAACAGACCTATGGATTAATTATAAGGTTAAGTGGGGACTGTGGTGTTCATTGATCACTCAGTATTTGAGGGGCTTGCAAGAGAGATCTTGGTTATTCTAGGTCTTGTTCTAAGAGCCTGTGCATAACAAGTGGTTCCATAACTCACTGGGAAGCTCAACCATCAAGGTTATGTCTACACTCCACACTAAGTCTGGGCTCTGACACAGGTTTGAGCCTAAGCCCTGGTTCTGTCTACACATAAATCAGCCTGACTTGGGTAGGCAAGCACTCAGGACCTGGCTTCGAGGAGCCTGTTGTGTGGTGGGTCAGAGCTTGAGTCCCACTGTGACTTGGGTCCAAGCCCTGTCAGGTTCCCATGCTGTAACTCAGTGATGTAGTTGTGTTTGGGTTGCTGACGTTGCAAGAGGAAAGTTTACATACAAGCTCCTCCAGTGCCTCATTGCTTTATAATTAAAATCCAAAACACAACAAAAATCCCACTTTTTTCATTTTTATTAAAAGCAAAATCTAAGATTTTTGGATAATGAGCTGTTTCCATCAGGAAATTAATCCTGCTTGTTTGTTTTACAGTGTTGTAAAACATATGGAAAGACACTCCAGCTACTGTTGTTGGTCTGCTTCCACCCCTTTTTACAACAAACAAATAATCGTGTGCAACAAATATTAAGTGGGTGACAGGATGTGGAGACTATGGGAAACCAACTGCAGAGCGTGTCAGTTACAGGTTATATAACCCTATTTAGAGCCCACTGATGACACATTGTGTTTTAGAATCTTCAGATCCCATTTGTTGTTGCAATGTTACATTTAGAATCTTGGCATTGCTTTTGGGGTTGTGAACTGCTTTGCTTTTAGCGTCTGCCACCAGTTTGTGAATCATTCTGTTTACAATCTTGAGAGTGCTATCCGGGTAGCTAGCCTGCAGGAAAGCAGTGATCTATGGTGGATCAGTGCAACGCAGTGGCACAGTGAACAGCCAGAAGAACATGAGTCACAAAAATAACAGATGCATTGTAGTTTACAGCTTAAATGTTTAAAATGCAGGGAAGCCAGATAAACTGGAGGCAGATCTTCATATGTTTTGTCAAAGGCTGCAGCATATTTCCTCACCCCCCATCTCTCTCCCATAGACAAAACAATTGGTATAAACAGTATGGTTGCTATTAATTATTTATAATTATTATATATCACCCAGAGTCCTTAACCATGTCAGTGTCACACTGTGTCATATGCCATACAAACATTTAGTAAATGACAGTCCATAACCCAAAGAGCTTACAATCTGAAAGGTTACCTTTTGACCATTTCTAGAAGTAACCTACACTCCATGGAACCACTTTCCACATTTGCTGAAGTCATGGCACTAAATTCTGCATTTGGGAACACCTGATCAAGGCACCTAAATCAGAGTTATAATAACAATATTTAGCCTGTAGGAGTTTTCATCCAAGAGTTCTCCCTCCAGTCAGAATAAATATCATGAGACCTATGCATCTAACTGAAACTAACCAAACAACTAGAATTTCAAATACAGGATGTCAAACACTCTCTGTGAACTGCTAGTGAACAAGCTACAGGCCAAGACTGATTTGTAGAAACAGGTTTTCTGAATAATTTCATAAGGCCAATACTTTTGAGAAAATCATAAGCAGCTTGTGGGCAAAGAGTCAAAATTCATTGAATGCATTATTCACACTAAATTATTTGCTCAACTCTGCTGATTTCTTGCAATTAAAAGAGCATTGTGCTTTTCCATGCAAACAATACAATGATGTTTTCAGTTAGAATGTCCTTTATTTTTTGTTCATCTCTTAATCTAAAATAAAGTTGCCCAAGAAGCGCATACTCTGTGTCTGTGTAGCTCTTTTCTGTGACAGTCTGCATGGAACTGAACTCAAAATGTCTGCCTGTCTCTGCAAAAGACAGCAGTTTTGTAGACATTTAAAACTGCAGTGCACACAGACACAGGTAACAAAAAGATACCTAAATATATCACAGCGAGTTGGTGCAGTATTAGACTTAAGTTCCTTCCAGTCTTCTGATGATATAGTTCTGTTTTGTGTTGCATTGTTACGGTTATATCAAATGTACAGAGAAGTGCGCATTAACAGAATGAAGGCTGTTATAGTAAAAATATAGTAACAGCACAGATGGTAACATAAAGCTGTAGTTAATAGCTCAGCATGGTTTACCACAACATTACTTGGCTACCTACAGTTTCATGGTAGCATTACTATGGATAAGACTGATTTACGGTGGGATCACTTTATAAAATGAGGTTTACAATATTATCTGTGCTGTTATAGTACATTTAATATTATAAATATTGTTCAGCCTTAACATCACTGTAAAAACTCCTGTTACCATGCAGTGCTATTTTTTTTAAAAACTTCTAAGGATCGTGTCACAGTTTTAAGTGGGGTGGGAGTAAAGTAGGGGTGCTGCATAGTTGTTAGGGTGACCAGATACCAAGTGTGAAAAATTGGGACAGGGGATAGGGGATAATAGAAGCCTATATAAGGAAAATCCCCAAATATCAGGACTGTCCCCTACAAAATTGGGACATCTGGTCACCCTAGTAGTTGTGCTAAGTGAGGAATGGATCTCAGTGGTATAGTGGTTTGGTCCAGATACATTTCCAGTTCAGCTACCAGGGCACACATGATTAGACAAATATTTGTGAGAAAAGTCATCCCTTGTTTAACTGCACTGATAGGAAAGAGACGTATCTGGTCCTTGATGGTTATTCCAGGCCCATGCTAAGAAGTCTCAGCTGCAGACTCTCCAGTTCAGAAATAAACGTCTTGGGAAAATCCATTAAAAGACAGTAACAATATGTATTGTGCAGTGACCTTTAGGGCTCTTGAGTCCACCTAGTTAATGATCACTTTGGAACGGAGATGCTGAGCAGAGATGGGAGAGTTTAAAAGCCTCTTGCCACCTGCTCTGCAGACCCTGGCGTCATTGCACTGCAGTATTTAATGTTGTTTGGGTAAGGTTCTACAATAACTTCAGTGCTGATAATTGTGCTTCAAGGGGCCCCTCTTGACCAATTCTTATGCGCCTCAGCCTATGAATAATTGATAGAGGTGATGTCATCCAAAACTATCCATATTCCCGTCGGCAGCACTTTGCAGCAGGTATGTCATGCTAAAGTGGAGAAACACTACTGCAGTGGATGTGGGTTGGAGAAACTGGTTACCCACTTCAGAAACACATCCAACCAGAGGAGAAAAATGCATTTTCCCCCGAAAATTGGTATTGTCATTAGTCTTCCCCTGCCTCTGCAGAGAAACTATATAGCACATTCTGCTCATATACCACATAGTTCCCAGATTTTTGTCATTCCTTTGAAGACACTGGCCCAAATTAAACACCTGACAGAAGTAGATGCAACTCCCATGGAAATACTTGAGGTAAATTAAGTCCTACTTTGCATGTCAGGCAATGAATTTTAGTGGGATAGTTGTGCAACTTGCACCAATTTGACATTGCATTGTAACGATGGGAAGGGCATACGAGGACAGGCAGATAGATTTGGGGCGTGTACAAATGAAGACAGGTGTAATTGACGCACTGAACAAAGGAAGTGGCACTATTTACAGGAAAAGCAACTAGCAGAAAACAGTGGAAGCCTCATTGATTGAGACGTTTAAAGTTAGACTGGACAAAGCACCAGTAAATATATTAGGGAGCAACCTTGTACTGGCAGAAGATGAATGGGCTGAGTCTGCAAAGGTACTTTCCAGCTCTGATTTCTATGATTCTAGCAAATGTTTTTAGCAGTGTCACTCATAGAGAGCTGGGAGTGTGCAGCAGAATCTGATGGAATTTTAAGAGAAAAAGTCCCTTTTCCCATTTGCACATCCCTCCAGCCATTCCCTGAAGGATATCCTTACATTCAAAGATATTCATAGTGTAGGCATTAATATTAGAGCTGGAAGGGAAGCAGTTTTTCCGTCCCATGAGAATTCCCGTTCTGAATCAGTACAAAAAGTCAAAATTTTGAACGTTTTCACAAACTGCTAATCCCAAAAAAAGTTCAGATTTGGTCAACCAAAATATTTTGCTTCAATATTGACCTTTTTATTTTGTACCCTTTTAAAAAGTATGAATTAATTAAAATTTGGGAGGCAGTGGAGTTATTTTGAACCGAAACCTGAAACTTTTCATTTCAAAAATATCAAAATGGGATGTTTTCACAATTTCAAAGATCTTTTAAAATATTTTTTTTCAAATCAGAGAGATTCACTGAAATAGTTTCAATTTTGACAAATTGACATTTTCCAGTGAAAAAACATTTTGTTGGCAAATTGGCATCCAGCTGTAATTAGTATACCCACCCAACACTCCTAGCTCCAGATGCCAACCCCTCCAAAATAATTTCTACTTTTGAATCCCACTAACCTGTTTTCCCAACAATGCTCTTTCTTTTTGGGTGGACTAGGATGCACTGACAATTAACCTAACACTTCTGAAGTCAGCATTTCAGTAAATGTCACACCCTCTCTGCCTGTTCCCCCACCCTGCATGCAGCTATTAAGCCATTCACCTATTCTGATCCTAGTGGACTCTGCCAGGCAGGCCACACACGGGCATCTGGATGATGATAGCCAATCCATCTTTAAACCCAGCGATTCCCACCATATGATAAATGGTGTTACACTTGATGGGGAAAGGAACGAGTAATGATTAGTCATTCACTAAAAAGTGCTGCTATTTCATCTGTTAACATTCTCCTATTGTTGGCTGTTTACTGTATGCACCAATTTATAGTCTATCCCAAGACTAACGATGCTGCACTTACAAGGCAAGGTGGGGTTATGTTTTTGTATTCCGTCAACTGAGGATTATGTTAGTGATTGATATCCACCTGTGCATCTGATTTGAAAACATCCTCAATTGATACCTGGATCTGGACTGCAATCAACTGTACAGACAACTGCTTTTTGGAAATAGATCAAAGATTTGTCACTTTCCAATGGGACTTTAAGGAGATTTTGACAAACCACATTATAAGTGAAAATTCAATTATGACAAATCTTAGGGGCAATAGATCATCAAAGCACATAACCTAGGGCCTGTAAGAGCCAAGGAAATATACATTTCAAACCATCAGAGGCAACCTCAAGGAGAAGAGCAATATGAGGCTGCAGTCAAAGCCTCTGGGTACATTTGAGGTTTTCAAGTAAGTCACTGACTTGAGAGTTTTTCAATTTGCAAGGAGGGATAAAAGTCGCTGGAGGAATATGTCTCTGGGAGTGTTTAAGGTGAGCGACCTTAAGAAACAAAGCTGGGATTTTCAAAGACCCCTGGAGAAGTTAGGAGCCCAACTCCCATTAACTTCCATTCCAACTCTTCTGAAAATTCCAGCCTGAATCCGCAAAATGAGGCATGATAACAGTTTTCAGGTACATAAGTGGTTGTTACAAGGAGGAGGGAGAAAATTATTCTTCTCAACCTCTGAGGATAGGACAAGAAGTAATGGGTATAAATTGCAACAAGGGCAATTTAGGTTGGGCATTAGGAAAAACTTCCTAACTGTCAGGGTGGTTAAGCACTGGAATAAATTCCCTAGGGAGGTTGTGGAATCGCCATCATTGGAGATTGTTAAGAGTAGGTTAGATAAACACCTGTCAGGGATGGTCTAGATAATGCAGGGGACTGAATTAGATAACCTCTTGAGGTCCCTTCCAGTCCTACGACTCTATGATTCTATGTGTGTAGTTTCTATTATTGTTTTTATTATATTTTCTCTGTAATGATTTCATCTTAGGAATAAATTTGCTTGCTTAGAAAGGGCAATGTAGTAAATAGTGACTGCTGGTAATTCATAGCCTTTGAAGAGAAAGCAAAGCACAGATGCTGGCCTGGTCAGGTAGCCTGGCTTTCTGGGGAATATCACAGTATAGGCAGGGAACTGTGCAGCCTGGAAAAAAAACCAGTCAGGAGGGACAGAGACAGGAGTTTCCTCACAAGAGAGGCTGACAGCTGAGGAACTGGGAGTCTAAAGTGGTTTTCCCAAGGGACCACAAAGGAAGACTACAGGCGCAGTTGCCTTGAACTGTGATAGTGATAATCACCTAGTCTGACCTCCTGTATAACACCGGCATGAGATTTTCTGAATTAACTCCTGTTTGAACTAGAGCAGAGCTTTGAGGAAAAACAGCCAATCTTGATTTTAAAATGTCCCGGGATGGAGAATCCACCACAACATTTGTTAAGTTGTTGCAGTGGCTCATTTTCCTCACTGTTAAAAATATTCACCTTATTTCGAGTCTGAATTTGGTTAGCTTCAACTTCCAACCATTGTTACACATTTGTCTGATAGATTGAAAAGCCCTCTATTATCAAATTTCTGTTCCCTGGGTAGGTACTTATCAACTGAGATCAAGTCATCCCTGAGCCTTCTGTTAAGCTAACACACTGAGTTCCTCAAGTGTCTCACCATAAGGCATGCTTTCCAACCCTTTAATCATTCTTGTGGCTCTTCTCTGAACATTTCCCAGTGTATTGACATCCTTCTTGAACTGTGGATACCAGAACTGGGCACAGGATTCCCGTAGCCATTGCACCAGTGCCAAATATAGAGGCAATAGCACCTCCTTTCTTGAAGCTGAGAAACCTGCATATTTTCCATCAGCATTTAAATCTCTTGTTTAGTTATCTGCGAGCCAGTTTTCTCCATAAATAAATAAATAATCCACCCTGTGAATTTTATTATTGACCCATATATGGATTTCTTTTGTATGTTCATTTCCTACTTGAAAACACTGGAGTAAATGAGCTGACTGGTGGCGGGGCAAAGGCTGAGGTGACCTGTGGAAACCTGCTGGCTGGCTGCCTGGACTCTAGAGCACTGCTGAACGGCAGGACACTGATGGTTATTAATATCCTGGAGAATGTGTGAAAAGGCCAATAATGTAATTACCATCTCTTTGTAATACTAACTGGCCCTTGAGTTCTTAAACCACACAGAGTGTACGTGAGCAGCAAGAGGAAGGGCTGAGAGGCATGGCGAGTTTGGGGGTGCTTGCTGTTTAACTTTTCTCCAAACACTATGTGCTCTAGGTACAGTTCTTCAGACCATTGGTCTAATTCAATATGGCTATTCCTATGTTCTTAAGGTTCTGCACTTGGTCCCATAGCTGCCCCATGGAGGTCTCCTTGCATGTATTGGCTTAGGTTAGCTTGTGAGGCAGGATGGGATCACAATATGATTTACCAGTTACACCTGGATATTTCTCTTTATATAAACCAGTGAAGATGGCCAGGCCTCTGGGAATACAGCAACAGCTGTGGAGCTCAGGAAGGGATACCCTCACTGTTCTGACCCTCCTCACCCATGTCACTTTTAGCTGTTGGCATGGAGGAGGCTGTGACACTGGCAGACCAGGTGTCAGGTCATGCCAAGATCCCCCCTTCCTCAATGGAACCCTGACAAATACATGGCTGGAATCAGTCTGGCTCACTTGTAGGGTAGCATTGTTAAAAGAAGTGTTGGGCTTATAAGAAGGTGTTTAGTGTTTAGACTTTATTGAGCTGAGTTTGCAGTTCAGAGCACATGGCAGAAGGGGGATAAAACCCCTAAACAGAAGGAATTAATTCTCTACGCTGCTTGGACGCTGGGGGACAAGGTTTACGAAGCATAAGCAAGAGATCTCCAGTGCTTTGCCTGGGTTAGCTCTAAAGGACATAGAGAGTTTGTGGATAATAGAAGCTTTCATTACCTTTTGAAATTTAAGATTGGAATTCATTTGTGTGTGTGTGTTTACCTGCTTTAACCATGTAAATAACTCTCATTTCCTTTTCCTATTTAATAAGTCCTTAGGTTACTATAGAATTGGCCACAAGCATTGTCTTCCATGTAAGTTCTCAGGTGCAATTGACATGGGATAAGGGACTGGTCCTTTGGGACCAAGAGTAACCTGAATATTGCTGTGATTCTTGGTGTATGGGAACATCTATCAGAAAGGTATATTCCCCTAGGTGGCATTGTGGCAAGACAGACTGGGGTACAGGCTGAGGCTGTTATAGAACCTGAGGAGTTTACGATACATAATTGGTTGATGAAATCTAGGTATATAATTCACAATCAAATTGGGGTTTATGCCCTGGGATTAGTATTCACGCTCAAGTCGCTGCAGGCAACTTCCAGGGGCATTCGAACAAATGCTCTGGAGGTTGGAACTGAGAGTTGCTGCAGGGAAGGAGATGTAGACTGAAGAAGGAGGGGGGATGCTAAAACTGGAAGAGACTCAGAGACAAGAGGATGGGAAAGCAAGAGAGATGGAAGGCAGAAATAACAGTGTACCAAAATGGGAGCAGATTTTTCACTGACTGATGCTGAATGTGATTCTTTGGCAGGGATAGCATAAGAAATTAAATATTAGTTGCTACAGCAAAATTAAAAGCCATAGGGACACGAGAATGGCTCAACTAGGTCAGACCAATGGTACATCCAGCCCAGTACCCTGTCTTCCCACAGTGGCCAGTGCCAGGTGTCTCAGAGGGAATGAACAGAACTGGGCAATTATTGAGCGATCCATCCCTTCTCACATCCAACATTCTGTCTTTGCTCACTGACCCCAGTGGGGCAGCTCTGAGTCTGAAAGATATGCCCCCATCCGCAGACCATAATTCAAAGTGAAATCCAGCCCTCCATCCAGTGAGTCTGACCTCCCTGCCATATGGGTTTTGTATGTTTTATTTTCCTGCTTGAAGGAGATAGGACACTGTGCACATTGGACTGGAGAATGGCTTATTTGCCAATGCAGGAGACAGGCTAGCAGAAAAGAAGAACCACAAGTTGAATCCATTGTGGCTGCTCTTGGATCCAAAGGTCTGTGCTATGCCCCAGCCTTTAAACAGTCACTTGGAGGAACCCCTTCAGTGTGCCAGACCCTCCAGGGTTGCACTCTTCCTTACGCAATGCCTCAGTGACCGAGCCTCTGGGCTCCAGTGTTCCTGTTTCACACTGAGCTCTGCCCTAGTCCAGCTGAGAGGAACTCCTGTTCAGACACTTTTTGCCTTATTCACGGGTCAGTGCCCCACTGCAAGTGTTTGTAGTGACACCATGCAGCCTTTTCAAAACAGAGCAGGGAACACAGTGTTGGGAAGTCTCTAGGTTGGCACAGAGAAGCAAAGCTTACGTCAGAGTCTCTACAGGCCAAGCCAGGACTTTCTTGAGTCATGCTGCAGAAGGAACCGTCTTTTTTTCCTCTCTCGGTCTCCGTTCCTTTTTCTGTCAGTCCCAGGTGAACTCCATGTCTCTCCAAATGCCAGCTCTTATCCTAGCCTACTGTCACCTCTTGGTCCATTGTCTTCCTCCTGCAGACTGAGGCTGAGTTCATGTGTTCCTCCAGCAAGAGATTCCCATGGATAGGTATCAATTGTTCAGTCCTTGGGGTTCCCGTTTTCTTCCCAGATCCTCCATTATTATGCGTTAGTTTCATCCAGAACTTCAATGACCCATTGACACCACCCCAGATAGGTTCATGATGCAACCACTTTATGTCTTATGCTGTGGTGCAAGAGCAGTCATTTGCATCCACTGGGTTGCAATCCCTAGCCAAGTAAGTCACTGTCAGGCATATCATTCTTAAAAATGTTACAGAAAATTCCCACTTTGTCACAACGTCATCTTTGTTAGTTAATTTGCTCTAAAGCTCTAGCTGTTGGAAAAAGTTCTTGACAAGTGATTCAGAGTCCCAGTGAAAGCATAATGCAGTGGGAGATGTCTCTGGCCACTGGTGATAGCTTGCTTGGCAATCATTCTTTGCTACTTTTGGATGCTAAATTAGTTTTTCTCCCTAGAATAGCAATCTGCTTTTAATTAAGGAGTATCCGAGGAAGGAGCTGACAATGTCAAGCCTGGGTGAAAAGGGAAATGTGAAAACTTTTTTCATTGTTTGTTTCATCTAGTCTTGTCCCTTCCTCTCCCACCAAATTTAGAATTCTCCAGCCAAAGTTCACATTCTAAAAGTCTTCAAAAGCCACGCATACAGGTTTCTGCCAGTCGCTCAGCTGGGCGAGCGTTGAGCAGCCCACTCCACTCCTGTCCATGTGCTGGCAGGATGGCACATTAAAATAAAACTGTTACATGCTCGAAGGGATTTCAGCTAGGGATGAGATGGTGGGAAATAGATTAACAGTGTTTTTTTTCCCCCGGTACCAACTTGACTGGCAGCTTGGGGAAAGACGAACCCATTCTAAATGATCCCAGGGGTCTAAAAAGGAACTCATTACATCTAGACTGCCAGTAGCCAGCAGTTCTGCTTTGTGAGCTGTGAAACTAATGTTTATCCACCACTCAGTTAGATTCAGTGCCATTTAAGGAGTTCAGGGTATTAAAGGGGAGGAATGAGAAGTATATTACCCAGCGTGTTATTTAAACCGAGCCTGCCAAAGAGGGGTTGGAATGGGACTCCCTTCCCTGTAAGGTGGAACATAACAAACAAACCGATGCACTTGGGCAAGAGGAGTGACAGCAGGGAAGGACTTTTGGCTGTCGATTTGTTTTTCCTTCCGTTGTTGAATGCTGGTTTATAGGTCTTTCCCACATGGGGATCTCATGTGAGTCAGATAACCTGATGTTTCTTGCCTTTCTGCAAAGCCCTGCCACTCAGGAGAGAAGACTGGTTTGGAGAGGTCTGCATTTGGGAGAGGTCATTCCTCTCCCTAAGTATGGTTGCTCAGAAGCTGCCCTATATTTCCAGGCCAGGGTTCTAAAGAGTGAACAGTGATTTGGGATGTGCAACTAGTGACCTTCAAGGGGCCTGATTTCCAAAGGGTTGGGTGCTCATCGTCATCTCTTAACTGGGACTCTTAGGTTGGGCATCCGGTACTACTACATGCTTTGCCACTTTTCCTCTTCCACTTAGAGGCTTTGAATGCAGGTTCTAGGTTCAATCTCTGTTTTTTGCATAGAGAATTCCTGAGCAGGGTTCAAACAGGACTGTCAGGGAGATGACTGGATTAAATTGGGGGGGCCTCCATTTTTCGTGCCCAGCGAAAAGCATGATTTTCAGAGGTGCCGAGTGAACACAACTCATTCTGACCTGCTTCCTACGAACTGCAGATGCTCAGAATCTTACAAAACATGGGTATCAAGGCATCTCCAGGAGCAGGGGCCACTTCTGAACGTGTGAGCCTGGTTCATCTCCCAGATGAGATTCTGCAGGATAGGGCTGTCAGGGTGAGGAGGGAGAGCAGGATTTACTCACATCTTACAATTATGCACATGCTTAAGTGTTTTCCTGGATTGGGGCCTTCAAGCCTAGTAACTATGATCATGAGTAGTCAGCTCCCCTCTCTGAAGAGGCTGTTTGCTGCACACATTAACATTCATTTCCAAGTGGAAGGCATTGAAGTAGTAAAATAATAACTGGCCAACTGACTACCAAGACTTACTGGAACAGTGGGTCTGTAGGAAGCGCTTCTGTCAGGCCAGACAGGCACAAACTGCTCTCCCCTGCTTCCTTACCCAGCTGGTGGAAGCTCCTGTCAGCCACAGGTTGCAGCTGAGGACGGAAGGGGAGAAGGATGCTGAATCCAGGTGACATCACCGGGGGAATTTAGAGAGTCATTTCCTGGAGTGGAATTTGGCCAGGACCCTGCAGTTAACACCCTTGTTCATTGTCACGGAGTCACCGGGCGATGCTCTGGAACTGCCCCCCACCAAGCCAGTCAGGACTTTGGGGAGCCTCCTCTCCCTTGGAGCAGACTTGTTCAGGGCAAGAAGCTCCCACAGCTTCACCTCCTGGGTCTCTCCTTGGAGCATTCAGCATCCTCTGCCCCTCCATGCGCTTCCCACAGTGAGTCCGCCCTAGCGGGGTCCTGGGGAAGCCACCGGGTTCTGCACCCCCACTTTGCAGTCAGACGTGACTCTCAGCCAGACAGTAAAACAGAGGTTTATTCGATGACAGGAACAGGGTCTAAAACAGAGCTTGTAGGTACCGTGAACCGGACCCCTCGGCTGGGTCCATTCTGGGTGGCAGTGAGCCAGACCCCCAGGTCTGTCCTCCACCCTTGACCCCAGCCAGCTCCAGACTAACAACCCCTCCCAGCCCCTTTCCCAGGCCAGGAGGTCACCTGATCCCTTTGTCTCCAACACCTTCAGTTGGCACCTTTGCAGAGGAGGGGCCCAGGCCATCAGTTGCTAGGAGACAGAGTGCCAGGCATTTAAGTGCACTGGCCCTTTGCTCTGCCAGATACTTAAGAACTGCATGGGGACACTGAGGCACCAATACAGTATTCAGAGAAAACATTAAGAACTTTCCCAGTTCGTCACATCTCTTCCCCCTTCGAGACCAAACTGAGCGAGGTCACTTCAGCCAGTGACTTGGGGAAGTTCGAACCCACCAAGGTTCCCATGGATGCCCCAGCATCTCTCCCACCCCTTGGTGTGAGTTACACCAGGACAGTCCAGTCTTACGCCCTCCCTTAGGTTGGGTGTGCTTGATGGCACTTGCAGGCCGCATGTGGGAAGGTTTATGCAGCCCACACCCTTTGTCACCCCAGTACCCCTGGGCTTCAAGCTGGGATTAGGTCTTTTCCCAGCACTCTGGTCTGTGATTCGGGCTCCCTTGGTTATGAGCCCCCATCTTGGCCTTTGCCAGCTCTGGGCTTGGGCAGCCGCTTCCCACTTTGTGGCCCAGACACAACACCTCTGCTGTCCCCCTTTGCACTTTCCAGCTTTTACCGTCAGTCCCACCTCCTTGAGGCAGCCCAGCCCCCTCTTCACCTGGGGCACCTGTTCCTCCCAGGTCTGGCTAAAGATGCACATGTTATCAGTGTCTGCCAGGGCCAAGTTCTCCATCCCTCTCAGCTTGTCTAGAATCTCCCCAGGCCTAGGCATGGGGTCGGCATCGGACACTGTGATGGCTTTAGGCTTCTGATAGCCCCCATAAAACCAGATCATCCTGTCTCGCTTGGGGATCAGCCCCACGGGTGAGGCCCATGGGCTGTAAAAATGGCTGGATCCCATCTAAAGCCAGCATGTCCCTGACCTCTCTCTCCAGGTTCTGGGCTGCTTTCCCAGTGACTCTGAATGGGGAACGCCTGATGGGGAGATTGTCTCCCACCTCAGGGAAGAGATCCCCCCGGGGGTCTTCCCCCTTCTCCATCCAATCCTCCCTCTTCAGGTTCAGGGGTCCCCTCACTCTCCTCCCATCCCGCAGCTCGAAAGGGAAGAACCCTGTGGATTCCTGGGGCACCACCAGCTGTCTCCCGATTCCCCCCAGTTCTACTTCCCCTTGGGGAGCCCATTCCCGGTACAGGAATCCCTTTTCCCGCAGGACTCTGTCCCTGCAGCCTTCCCCAAGGGGGTTTGCAGCGCTGTGGCCAGCAAGTTCTCTCAGCTTCTCCAAGGAGGGATCCTTCTGCAGCTCAGTCTGGGATCCAGCTGCTGGGGCAGGGAGTGGGATCTGCTCCCTCTCGCTGGCTGGGCCTGGGGTCACAGCCCCCTTGAGCCCTGTCCCTGGTAGCTCCCTCCCTGCTGTGTAATCACTTCCCAGCAGCACGTCTGGAGCAGGCAAACCTGTTTGGCAGCTGACCTGCCCTGCCCGGGTGTCCCCCCACTCAGCTGGGATCTCAGCTCCCCCCGTGCTCAGCGCTGCCCTTGCTGTCCCAGTGGGGCCAGGCAGCAAGCTCTCTGCTCTGGTCCCAGCATCAGAGCCAGCGTGAGCCCCCTCTCCGGTGTGCAGGGGGGCAGGGAGCATCTCTCCCTCCCACTCAGCCCCAGTGGGCTGGTTACAGGTAGGACCCTGCAGTTAACACCCTTGTTCATACAATAGAAGTGCACTGGGATCTTTAATTACCTCAAGGGATCAGGGAAGGGGACAAAGACTGACAGAGGAGAGAGAGACTCAGTGAGACAGAAGACAAGAAAAGGCCTTTTGTTGTTTTATTATTTATTTATTTTTGCAATCGATGATGCCCCAGAATGTTTACTCTGTAAACTTGTTCTACAACGAATTGGCAAACACCAAGGCTTCAGCATTTGAACAGCATCACCCAGCATGGCTGATTGCTGAGTTTACAGAGGGACAGAACATGCAAGATATTGCAAACAATATGGAGGAGAAACAAGCAACCCTGAGCTGGGAGATTAAAGCTGCATAATCCAGCATCCAATGCCCTCTCAGGCAACATCAGTGACACAGGAATGCAGAGTGGAGGGAAGTGGAACTCAAGAACATAAAGCTCTCCCTTTGCAAGGAAAGAGTAAGGCAGGGCTGGGGTAAAGGCACTGGGCTGTGACTCAGGACAGCTGGCTTTAATTCCCAGCTCTGCCACAGGCTTTTCAGATGACTTTGGTGAAACCTCTTTGTCTCTCAGTCACTCATTTAAAAACGAAGCTAATAATATTTCCTCCTTCCTTACCTTTTGTCTGTTGTGTCTGCTTAGATTGTAAACACTACCGGACCGGGACTGTCTGTTACATGTAATGTCTGGCACCCTGGGGCTCTAATATCAGGAGGGGTCGCTAGACCCTACGTCTTGGAGTGTGCAAACCGCAGGCTGTCTCAGACTCTAAAGGGTTAATAGGGAACCTGACTGTCTGCTCAGCTGGGGCTAATCGGTGGCCTCCCCACAGCTAAGGAGATGGCTAAGGAGACCGGAGAGTTGAGAGCGGCTGTCTTCAGCAAGGTTGTGGGGAGAAGCCATCCAGGGGACTGATTGCGTGCCCCTTATCTCAAGCGACTGGATGGCAACCAGCCTCCCGAAGTATTGGAGTGTTTAACAGGAGGGCCAAGGTTGTAACAAAGAATTGACATGCGGACAAGTTGGTTATTGGCCTATCAAAGGAGGGGAACTGAGACAGAGTTGCTATGTTGTCTGGTTTTGCTGCAAGGAGGCACCGAAGATCTAAAAGTGACCACCAACACCCTACCATAGTACACGCAAACAATAATAAAAGCATTTTAGAATCTAGAATCTGACAGGAGAAGATTTGCAAAAGTCAGTAAGTTGTGTCCCCAAAATATTCCCCCCACGCTGGAGTGATGGTATTTGCATGCATATGGGAACACTTTGCATTGCAATTAACAATATTGCATGTGCAGATGCATGTTTTGTCCCTGTAAACATGTGCTTTGTATGTGCACACCTCTCCAAACCTGTGAGGGGGGCACGGTCCCAGACCTCAAGGTCTACACTGGAATTTTATAGCCTCTCAGCCCGAGCTCCATAAGCGCAAGTCAGCTGACACGGGCCAGCAGTTGGTGTTTTATTGCAGTGGAGACACAGGCAGTGAGGCTCACGGTTTGGTCGGTCTCTGAGTGTATTAAAAGCCCTGTATTAAAATAGATATAATGTACTCCTTGGACATAAATACAGCACGCAGATGCAGCGTTCATTGGTCTCTGTTCTGGGATGTTCTCACCAGGGTATTCTGAGCTAGTGCTGCACTCATTTGACTCCTCTCCAATCTCTCTCCCTCCCTCAGATCCTAAGCAGTGCAGAAGCTTAATTGCGGCTTCAGTCTGGGATGCATTGAACTGTTGGTGTCCTTCAGTTCTAAGAATCCTGAAATAGCCACAATAAAATAGTCATTGCAGCAGCTTCTCTCAGTTGGCTGAGTCGGAGCCCTCTCTCTCCCTGAAGGACTGTTCCCATATAGTAAGGGATATTAAGAAGCTTGTATAACTGATTGGGGTAGGTACTGCAGCAAGGCTAACAGCAGTGAAACGCATTTGAACATTTCCAGTGCTGAAAAAACCATATGTCTTCATAATTTGATTGTGCCTTGGTCCCATAGGCACCTCCCAGCTCTATTGAACACCGATGGAGTTATTTAGAATCATAAATAATATTATCAAAGAGGGTCCACTGGGTAAACAGAGTCAGTGTATAAATTGTTGGAGTGGGATATTGATTGTTCTTAGCTGACTAATGAATTATTCTGTTTAAGAGTCCACAGAAATAATGTTCAGCGTTTTCAAGGCAAGAGGCCTTTGAAGGATTTCCCTGGAGTGCTGCTTAGCTTTGTTGTTTCGGCCATTGCAGCCAGGGAGAACAGTCCATCAGCAATCACACCATTAAAAGCCAGTGTAACATAACAGGTGAGTGCTTAGCCAATGTGCGTCTGGGGAGGGGTTGGGCAAGTGGGGAGAGATTTATTAAAGATGGCAGCTTGTCATGGGTAATTCATGGAACATTTTCCTACCTTTGATCTTTCTAGCTTCATTTTTTTTCCTCCCCATTTTTCATCCCAGATCCCTTCCTTTCTTTCTTCCTTCCTGTTTTGCAGATGCCTAGGTAACACTCTGCAGAGATGGTGAGCCCTCCTTCTCTCTGTCTCAATCCCCCCTACCCCTCGCCCATGATGATTCTCCTTGCTGTTCTCTGAACCCCTCCGAGTGTGTCCCTTCATGCTTGTATTAAGGTACTCTGACAGAGCTACATGTAGGATCCTGGAGAAGTATTATCTGCTTGCTTTGTAACACAGCGGGCTAGATTCAGACCTGCTCTTGGCAGGTGTAAATGTGTAATCCCACTGCAGCTGCACCAACAAACACAGCTCTCCTTCTAGCCTCCTGCTTCTGAGTCTACCACCCAAAATTCCTTTCACATTTTGGATCTGTACAGCATCCCTTGATCATACTTAATTTGGTGAGCTCTATCATCTATCAGTCTTATTATTTTCCAGGTTTTCTTCAATTAAGTATCTGCAGTTTGCATCATTTTCCCCTAGACATATTAGCTTCATTGATCTTCCTCCAGAATCAGATTAAATGGACCTTCCATTTCAAAGTTACTTCCAATTTTTTTCTGGCAGTTGCAAAATACACTCTGTTAAATGTATAGAATTGCAATCTGTTTGATGCAAAGCACTCAAGATACAGCTACTCACATGCAGTGACTGGAATGCTGAAGGCACTGATGGGGGAGTGGGGGTAGTGAACCAGAAAACAATTATTGTCAGTGTAGGTGGGGAGGGAATTAAGAAACACAACTAGTTTTAGAAGAAATTATTTCAGCTGAGTAACTTATTTTTTTCCCTAAATTTAATCTCTCCAGAGCACCAATCCTGCAAACCCTTATGCACACAAGCAACTCCACACAAATGAGTTCTCCTACTGACTTAAAAGGTATCATTAGCATACATAAAGTTTCTCACGTGGGTAAGTGTTTGCAGGATCAGGGCCTCTATAATTTCATAATAAAATCATAGTAAAATATCTTCATTTAAAACTATATATGTCTGCATACGTAAATGTAGGGTGACCAGATGTCCCGATTTTATAGAGACAGTCTCAATTTTTGAGTCTTTTTCTTATATAGGCTCCTATTACCCTCCACTCCCTGTCCCAATTTTTCACATTGGGTAATAGGAGCCTATATAAGAAAAAGACCCAAAAATCAGGACTGTCCCTATAAAATTGGGACATCTGGTCACCCTACCCTAAGTAAATGAGGAACAAATGAGTTGCCAGACTGGATGAGATGTATGGTCCATCTAGTCCAGTATCCTATCTCTGGCAGTGGCCAATACTAGCTGCTTCAGAGAAAAGTGCAAGAAACCCTGCTGTGGGGAGATGTAGGATAATCTGCATCACTTGAAAGTCTCATCTTAATCCCTAATAGTTAGAGATTGATTTTAACCCTGAAACATGAGATTTTATATCCCTGCCAAAATTTGTTTTATTATTTTTATTTAAGCATTAACTCTTAGAATTCTTTGCATAATGCAGTTTAGTTGGAACAATGATTCAATCTGTGCAAAATTCAAACATGAATTTTAAATTTCTTATTTCATGTAATTTTACCATTGCTGTTTTGCATGATTTTGCACCCCTCAGAATCTGTTTTTATGCAAAATTTGAATCTTCACACGCAAAGCCCCACAAACTGTTGAATGTGAAGATGCAAAGCTGCCTTCTCTTGAAAATGCATCCCTTTCCACTTGAAGAATGTACTTATCTTGCCAAACTTTTTCACAAGAATGAGCACACTTGGGGGGTTGTTATAAAATGTAGCACCCCCTACCCCTGAATTTTACATTGTTTTGCATTCAATTACAAATAATTTGCAGGCCTCCACTGAAGATCACATTTACATCTTATTTGTAGTCTGTATTAAACTGTAGAAGTTATTTAAAAGTCAAAATGTAAAAAAAATAATAGCGTAATTCTGGCTTGTCATAAATTAAAGGATTTGGGGGCTTTTGCAGGAGAAATGAGTGACAAAAATGCACTATGTATGTTTTAAAACCACCCTATAAAAACCTCAGACTTGTGAAGTGAACAAGAAATGGTAAATAGCCATTGTAAAGCACACAAGAGGTTCACAAAGTAGCTTTATGTAGAGAATAATTTACTGTTATTAAAAAGGTAAATTGCTGGAATAGCACTTTTCTCCCCCACGGTTCCTACCCTAGTTGTTATAGTAGCCAAATTAGCACTGTACTGTGTGGATGTTTATTTGGGGAGGGTTCTGCGGCAGTGGTATTACATTCCTACAATGGGATTCTGGCACACAGCCCAGTTGTTACCCTTTTATGAGAGTCATTTTCTTTTAGAATATTAAAACTTTTATTGCCTCAAGTGCAGCACTTTTGCTCCTGGATAATTAATACTGATTTTACCATAATACCTTATTTTTATATGCATTATCTTGTTTTTCATGAGCTTCAAATATCACTCTAGTTTATAAAATAACTTACTTTATTTTCCTTCACAAATATCATATTTGGTTATTTTCCTGGCTTGCTCAGTAGATAACTGGGCTCGGGTTAAATGGAACACGCCTGAGTCCATTGTTTCTCAGTGATATCTTTGGAGGGCTATTAACTTGTTTTACTCACTTTTCTCTCTGTCAAGGACCACATTGAGGAAAACACTTCACTAGTTGCTTAACTTTAAGCATGTGCTTAAATTCCATTTTAGTCAGTGAGACTTAGGCATGTGCTGAATTTTAAGTACATGCTTAAATGCTCTCCTGTTCGCATGGAATTTTTAATGAGCAAAAGCAGCTAGGACCTCAGTTTTCTATCTCCTCTAAAATAAAGAATATGTTTAATTAAGGATGTCAAGTACCAGGGGGAAGCCATGTTAGTCTGTATCCACAAAAACAACAAGGAGTCTGGTGGCACCTTAAAGACCAACAGATTTATTTGGGCATAAGTTTTCGTGGGTAAAAAGACCACTTCTTCAGATGCATGGAGTGAAAATTACAGATGCAGGTATTATATATGACACATGAACAGAAGGGAGTTACCTTACAAGCGGTGAATCAGTGGTGGGTTTTTTACCCACAAAAGCTTATGCTCAACTAAATCTGTTAGTCTTTATGGTGCCACCAGACTCCTTGTTGTTTTAATTAATGAAAGTTTTAGTGATTTTCTGAGGACCCCAATTTTTATGCTGAGATCCAGAAACTGGTTCTTCCCCCAAGAGATATTCACCCTTGGGAACAATTAAGACCAAGACATGCACTCAGAGGAAGAGATGGACACTAGTCTCAGCTGGTAACAAGTTTCTAAGTCCAGAATTCAGCATTGCAGGGCTTGTCCAGTACTGAATCAGACCCTATGATGTTGAAAAGCTGTGAATTTTGTGCATATATTGTTAGTAGTGGGTGGATGGAGAAAGATCAGCCCACACCTTACCTCTGTGAGTGTAGGGATGTAGAGGGGAAAGATGCGACATACCAAGATCTTGATGTCCAGCATAATTTGGACCATTTAATTAGTGCCCCATACTTGTTTCAGTCAATAGTATTTCTCCCCTAGGGAGAAGTGCACTGGCTCACGTGCATTGCCTGTTATCTTTCAAGTACTCAGAACAGAATGCTTTTTCAGTAACCTCATCAAAGGATAAGCTAGGATTCAGATAAGCTTTTCAGGGAGGAAGTCAGGGTTATAATTTTCAGAGACTTCTGAATGTCACCTCCAATTTTCAACTCTTCAGTTGGAATGCCAGGTTTTGGAAGCCACACAGCCTCAGATATTGAAATGGTTGACCTATGGACTCAGGCCTTCTCAATTTCTGGTCATCTTTAGCTTGCAGATCATGGAGTTGAAAAAGCTAGAGATTTCTGACTTTATAATAATGCAGTTTCTCAGAAGTGCAAATTACAGAGGAATTGGTGCTAAACTCCCCATTAACTACAGAGTCCAAGAAATCTTTAGTGTCCCAAATTACCTGTCACTTTCTCTGTAACACAGTATAATTCTGTCGCTTAAAAAAATGGCCATAATTTGAAATTTCAGTGAAATTTCTAATTGAATCTGCACTTAATTTTGCAGGCGTAATGTTCCCCCATTTCAGTTATAGGCAAGAATACATTCAGCATTCCAATTACCAGAGCCGTCTTTCCTTTGCGAGCTCATCCCAGGCCTCAGTTTGGGACTTCACAGGCAATGTTAACTGAGTGCCCTGCCTGCTCTTGTGCTGTTTCTAGTGGCAGCTCATCAGAAGGGGTTCACAGAGGTCAGTCATTTTCAAAAGTGACTTATAAATATTTAGATCTGGGTATTCAGGAAAACACAGTGCCTTCACCGCTGCCTTACGTCCCCTATAATTTTTTTTTCTTCAAAATATGATCTCTCGTCATAGATTCCTTTGTTACTATTCCTTTATAGATCCACAGGGTGAACTGATTCCCAAATGCCAATAGGCAATTTAAAATAGAGGTAGATGAAGATAAAAAACTAGATGAAGATGAACTAGATAGCCATAGGATAATAAATAATAAAACACGGTATGGTGGGTGGATGGATACAGATATTGGGAGACTAGTTTCTCCTCAGTTATCCATAGGACTGTAGGAGCCTTGTTGTGTTATTTATTTGTAGCATTTAATTTTCAGAGGAGGTGGAGAAAAGATTCTTTCCCAGCACACCCTATGTGCACAACTTAATTTTGTTAATGGAGCCACTAGAAGAGCCAAGGGATGTGAAATGATAGCTGTGCCAGAAATGTTAACACAGAGGAGCATTGGGAGAGCAGATCCCTGTGACACAAACAGGTCACAGCCGTGATGATCGAGTTGTTGATTTTTCTGGTAAAGAAAAAACTG
The DNA here is from genome assembly GCF_007399415.2 of Gopherus evgoodei. NCBI lineage: Eukaryota > Metazoa > Chordata > Testudines > Testudinidae > Gopherus > Gopherus evgoodei. The sequence goes on along the minus strand of NC_044340.1, from coordinate 19,723,308 downwards.
CAAGACAAAAATGTTAAACTCTAGAACGCTGAATGCAAGAGAATATTTGGATTTAGTCTGAGTCAGTTTTTTCAGAAGAAACATTAAGATTTTTGTCAGTAGAAGAAAAGGCTTAAAGCATGGCCTAATGGGATCTTATTCCTTATATCACAGTAGTACCTAAAAGCCACAACTGAGATCACAATCCCAGTGGTAGGTGCTGCACCTACACATACTGAGGGACGGTCCCTGCTCTGAAACTTTTACTGTCCAGAGAGACAAAGAAAGATTATCATCCCCAGTTTACAGCTGTGAGACTGAGGCACAGAGTGTGTGATTTACCTGTGGTCACACAGAGAGTCTGTGGTAGTGCAGGGAACCAAACCAAGGTCTTCTGAGTCCGAGTCCAATGTGTTATCCCCCAACTATCTCTCCTCTTTAAGAAAAGAGAAGTATCTCTTTCCTCAATTATTTCTTCAATCCTACATATGCATACATAGTACATGTCTAATACAAGAACAAGCCTCTCTCTGTCAGTTCTAACCATAAGACAACTCCTTCCCTCCCTTGTTGCCGTCATCCATGGAAGAAGAAAAAAATCCTGTTCTACTTGTCTCAGAAATCCCTTTCCCAGGCCTTCTTAGGGGACTTTTAACTTCCTAGGCTAACTAATAAAGAGCAGTAACAGCTACTAAGACAGCTATGTAGATTATATTGGACGCTGACTAGGATTGTGTAAAAAAGGCAGTTTAACTTGAGATGGACATAAAACTTAGAGAAATTGGAGAGTAATAGGAATTTTTAACACTTAAAAAACATGAGATAATACTGTCAGTTAGGTAGATTCACCGCTAGCTCTCGTGCTCCATCAATCACAGATCTTGGAATGTTATTGACAATAATTGTGTTGAGCCCTATACAATACACAAAAACCCCAAACAACCTATAACCTAGAGATTCTGCAGAATGCTCTGAGAAACCACAGATTCGAGGCTTACTTAAGAATTTTGAGGAGGTGGTGATAAATATGCCTCTATAACTACCATAAACCATGGCTTATGGGGGAAATTTGGTTTATTAGAAGGGATTTGAATGAGGAGAGGTTGGTGGCTTTTCAAACAGAGGACATAGAGGACAGGTGTGGATGAAGAAGGCGTGGAGATACTAGAGGTAGTCAAAATTTTTTCTGTGGCAGTATTCAATGAAAAGGAAAAAAATTTCATTTTTTGTCAAATTTCAGTGGAAAGTTTTGGCTTTTTTGTCAGAAAAATGAAAACAAAAACAAAAAATCAGCTGAAAAATGCCAAAATCTGATTCCCTTTTTCCTCCCAACCTATCAAAACCTGAAATTTTGACTGAAAGTTTTTCTTTTTTCCAACCCAAACAAATCAAACATTTTAAGAGGACAACAGATACTAGAAAATTTTCATTTCCTCAAAACCCATTTTTTGCCAAGAAAAAATTTCAGTGGAAAACTTTCAGCAGACCCTATGAATTATTTTCCTCCCCAACATGATTCAAATTTTCTCTGATAGGAAACAACCCTGGTGGTGGTTTTTGTTGTTTATTTTAACATTCTCAAGGGGTACCACCTACCCCCACCTGCTTAGCAGAGTGTGACAGCCACCTGTGAAACCTTTTACAAAACACACCGGAGCTATTCCCCTTCAGGTTCATCTTGAGCTTGGCTCATCTCTCTCCTTACCCTGACTGTACATTCCTGCAATTGCACTGAACTGAGTGGAGCTGCTCCTGATTTAGTCTGGAGTGAGAGGAAAATCAGGCCCCTGGAGTCCATTTGTGCATGTTACAGTGGCCAAAGTTTTTCTGCTTGTAAATGGCACCATAGTAATAAACTGCTTTGTGAGATTTTTCAGCCCCGTGTAAGTGTATAAATCCAGTTCATATACACTTAAAAACGCTGTCCAGCCACGATAAGCAGCAGCGCTCCAGGACTAATTGCTCTCCCTAGTCTCGACTTGCCATTGATTTCCTATTTTCTGTTCCTTTCCTCCGCTTTCCAAAGCTGTTTTCGTGCTAATGCCACAAACAAGGTGTGTTTAGTTAGTTGCTTTGTCGTGGTGAGAAGCTCTCATGTGCCCAGCTGCTTGCACTTGTGTACCAATAGACATCAAAATTCAATTATCCAGCCCCACTCAGTCACAGAGGAGAGCGTCAGCTTTGGTTTGGGTAGATATCAGTAGGGTGGATGCCATGACTTTGGCCTCATCTACACTACAGGGACTATAACGGTATAGCCATGGCAGAGTTTTTTTCATCTCTGCAGGAACATCACTTCCCCAATCATTCTTCTACTGACTTAGCTGTGTCTACACCAGGAGTTCGGCTGGAATAGCTACAGCAGTAAGGGCTGTGGATTTTTCATACCCCTGCCTGCTGTAGTGCAGATCAGGCCTCAGAAACAGAGAGTTCAGTTGGTTGGGGCACTTGTAACCTCACATCTCTCTCCTGCATCAGTTGCTTTCACAATGGTTAGATGTAGGCTGGCCAGAAACATGGTTCTGCTCTCCAGCTGATGCCCCCTCCACATCAGTCATAAGCAAGATTTGGACCCATTATCTTCCACACCAAAAGACTGAGCTCCAATGCTTGAGCTAAGAGAATAACTCCATTGGGGGTAGCAATAATAGGTTGTTATCCTCTATGTGGACCAGCTACGAGGTGAGGACAATGGCAGAAACTGTGCAAGTGTGTTCCAATAGCCCTTAACTCCATCTGTCCAACAACTGGAACTGACTATGTTTCCCAACCAGTGTGTTTCTGATGTGCCGCTCTATTCTGCTGTGCAACTGGGCTATGTTCAAACCCAAAGGGGAAAGGAAATGGTAACACCCAGGTGAGGGAGTTTGTCTAACCCACTGTCACGGAGTCACCGGGCGATGCTCTGGAACTGCTCCCCACCAAGCCAGTCAGGACTTTGGGGAGCCTCCTCTCCCTTGGAGCAGACTTGTTCAGGGCAAGAAGCTCACACAGCTTCACCTCCTGGGTCTCTTCTTGGAGCATTCAGCATCCTCTGCCCCTCCGTGTGCTTCCCACAGCGAGTCCACCCCAGCAGGGTCCTGGGGAAGCCACCGGGTTCTGCACCCCCACTTTGCAGTCAGACGTGACTCTCAGCCAGCCAGTAACACAGAGGTTTATTCGATGACAGGAACAGGGTGTAAAACAGAGCTTGTAGATACAGCGAACTGGACCCCTTGGCTGGGTCCATTCTGGGGGGCAGTGAGCCAGACCCCCAGGTCTGCCCTCCACCCTTGACCCCAACCAGCTCCAGACTAACAACCCCTCCCAGCCCCTCCTCTCTCCTCAGCCCCTTTCCCGGGCCAGGAGGTCACCTGATCCCTTTGTCTCCAACACCTTCAGCTGGCACCTTTGCAGAGGAGGGGCCCAGGCCATCAGTTGCTAGGAGACAGAGTGCCAGGCATTTGGGTGCACTGGCCCTTTGCTCTGCCAAATACTTAAGAACTGCCATGAGGACACTGAGGCACCAACACAGTACTCAGAGAAAACATTAAGAACTTTCCCAGTTCGTCACACCCACACTTTATAACCCAGTTAAAAAAACAACCAGAAGTTTCAGCTGCTTAGACACAGCCATCTTTTTCCCTCTGATGTGAGCACCAAGTGACTTTTCTCTACAGATTTTTCTTTCATGGGGGCGAGGGAGAAAGCAGCTTGTGCAGAATAATGTCCGTTCTTCAGGGTAACTTGTCCACCCCTGGAGCCAGCTGGGAAATGAAGGATTTTCCACTGAAAGTGACAACAAAATTAGGGGACTCCATCCATGGATACTTTCATTTAGTTGAAGCAGCAAAGAATCCTGTGGCACCTTATAGACTAACAGACGTTTTGGAGCATGAGCTTTCGTGGGTGAATACCCACTTCGTCAGATGCATGTAGTGGAAATTTCCATTTAGTTGAAAATTTAATTTCCTATTGATTCAAACCTTTCCTCAGGAACTGTTTATCCAGCTGTAGAAGGGGCAGTGCAGGGATGGCACTCATGGCTGTTCGTTAGGTGAAGGAGAACTAGGTGAGATGAATGTGCCCCCCAGCCACTTTGGTGAGGTGTGGTGAGTGCAGAGGATGCTGAGTCTGGGGAAGTGTCAAAGCCAGTAGAGAGTTGGCCAGCACAGAGCCCTGGAGAGGGCTCTGTAAGGTAGCGGGCAGGTGCCTGGTGGAGTCAGCGCTGCACAGCTCCTACCACCTCCTCCAGCCTCATGCAGCTCAGTGTAGTTCATGCCGAACTCATCCAAGAGGGGCCAATTCCCAGACTAGACCAGTTCAGGGAGCCTCCTACTGGACTGATGATTGGGAAGGTCAGTCACGAGTCTCAGGGCAGCCCCCTGCCAGCTCAGCACGAGGTTAGAGCAAATGAAATGGCTAGCCGGGGAAGAGGGACTGCCAGAGAAGCTCATATTGGCACTTGGATTTAGCTCTCAGGCCCCAGTCCCTGTCCCTGGATCACAGAAGATGTAGTGTGAATCTTGGCTGTGCTAATGTGCAGGATGCTCACAGCAACTCCTGTCCCCACACGGGGGACTTGGCACGTCGGTCACATCTGCTGCTCTCTCCAGCTTCCAATGTGCTGGCGCAACAAGCTTCTGTTACCATCCCACGTTATGGCAGTGGGGTGCCTGCCGTGAACACTAACTCATCTCCTTCAAGTTACCCACTCCCTCCTGGGTCTCCTGGCCAGAGAAGGGCACTCGCTGTCAGCTAAAAAATTTTCCTCAAGCCCCAAAGTCTCTGTCGTTTCCTCACCATCCAGGATGAAATTCCACTCCCCCTTCCAAGAGTTCCAAGGGGGAGTGTGTGCAGATCCTGCAGCTGGTAATGCCTGCCCAGGTGCCCATTGGTGCACAGAAGGGACCAGGAGAGCTAACTCAACAGCAGCATGGCGCGCTTTCTTCCTTTTTCTAATTTCCCTGGCTGAATCAATAATTTAGCATGTTCTAAGTAGTGCAGTTTTGCTTGAAAATTTCCATTTGGCTCATGCATTAGTCGGAAATGAAATATTTAGAGGATAGAATTCAGTTATAAAGCAAGAGCATATTTCCGTCTGTATATTTTAATTTTTTTTTTAAATAATGAGGTACTGCAGCCCATCTCCAGCCTCTCCATATCAGTGGCTTTTCCCTTTTCCCCTTCCCTTGGGAGGCGGGAGATAATATCCCCCTTTTAAAAAAATAATAAAGTCAGACATGTCTAACAAATCTCGGGGCCCGCACTCTCAGATTGCAAATCTTCAAAGAAATTTCCCAGAACTCCAGAAGGCTGAGAGAGAGAGAGAGAGAGAGGAGTAACCCAGCATCCCATAGTTATGCTTGTGTTAACTGAAGATTTATTTGCAAGGGGGAAGTCAGAAGATTCCCTTCACTTAAACTATCTGTTCCCTGATGCTAAACCTTCAATAAATTCCCAGAAGGGGAATAGATTCTTGTCACCCATGCACACAACCCTCATTACCTCCATCCCCTGCTCTGTTTTTCTGTGGTTTGTACTGTCACTTCTTAAATGTATTTTGATGTCATTTTTATCTTTGTCTGTGGCTTTGAGATGTTTGCAAGAATTTCCTCCCCTGGGAATTTCATAAATAAATTACTGATGCTAATAGCTAAGTGGGAAAAAATTTAGAAATGTTTTGTAATTGGGTTTTGAAAGCGATATTACACTATGGCATCATTTTTTAACAACTGAGCCGCCATCACACTTTCTGGTCTGTGGTTATTTGGCAGGCAGTTTGGTGGAGTGGATGGAGCAGCGGACTGGGGCTTAGAACAACCAGTTCTCTGTTCCAAGCTCTACAACTGGTCTTCTGAGTGACTTTGGGCAAGCAATGTCCCCTCTCTTGGCCTCAATTTCCACATCTGTTAAACAGGGATAATGGTCCTGATCTCCTTTGTAAAGCACTTCAAGATCGATGGATGAGAAGTGCTATACAAGAAAGAGGCGGTGTTATTAGTTTGATCTGTTAGTAGTCTGTTGAAAACAGTGGGAGTTGAAGATTTACAGAAGTTGCTTGCTGAGAAGTAAACAAACCTGTAACATATTAAACCTAAAGAAGGGTACATGACACAGCACCGCAGGTGTGATCCCCCTGGATGTTTCCCTAATGCATTCAGCAGCACAGCACAGGTGCATTCTTCCTAGACAACACTCAGTGGTAGTCAAACAGTTAAAATTGTGTCTATGGGTATGCTAACACTGTAATTAAAAACCTGCAGCAGCTGGCTTGGGCTAAAGGGGCTGTTTAATTATAGTGTAGACATTTGGGCTTGTGTGTAGTCCGGGCACTAGGACCCTGTGAGGTGGGGTTCTAGGAACCTCGTATTGGGGAAAGCAATTGAATATAACATAGTGGAACATAGACAGAGTTGTCTTTCATAGTGTGTTCTTTGTCATTCTCAAGCTCTGCAGCCCTTCTATCCTCCGTAGAGGTAGGTGGGAAACATTTTTCCCATACTGTGAAAAATTTTGAGATTTCAAAAAACTTTCGCATCTGGCACGAGGATGAAAAGTTAAAATCTCAAATTTTCATGAACCAAAAGTCTGGAAAAAAATATCTGGGTCTGAGCAATCAAAATATCTTCTGCTTTGTTTAATTTTACTATAAATTAACTTACATTTCTCAATGAAAAGTTGCTTCAGATAAAAACAAATTGAAATTTTTGTTTGAAAAACATTGAAGCAGAATGTTTTGACAACCTCAATGTATTTTTTTGATTTTTTTTAAAAAGGGAAATTCACTGAAAGCAACCCATTCCTGTGAACAGCTCTAGTGTCAACAAACTGGCCCTTTCTGATGAAAAACAGTTCAGTGTTAAATTCCCTACCAGCTCTAATCCTTAGTTCCTAAGAATGATGAGGGGGGCAGCTGGCATTAGTTGGGGGTGGTAGCATTCTGTGCAGATATCTACGACTTCCAGGACTGAGCCCCCCACCTCATTTCACATAGGCCTTCTAGCAACCTTCAGTGATTTTTTTCAATCACTATTGACCTGGGATGGATCCCCAGCAGCGACCTGAACAATATCTTCACTGCGAAAAGATATAGTAAACCCAATGTGAGGGGTACGCAGTTGAGCTTAACTAGCGACACTGAGGTAAAAACTACCTGTGCTTTGTCTCCACCAGGATTTCACGCTGAGAGGGCTATCTCAATGTTTGTTCTAGAAAAATACACCCAACCCACCCCTTTCATCACAGTGAAGACAGAGCTCTAGAGATGAGAGGCTGCATATTCCGTTCCCAGCTGCAGGCACTATCCACTTCTCCTAAATCTTTCTCTTTGTGACTGTACTTCCTTCATGTTAGGGTTTCAGATCTCAGACAGATTTACATGGGTGTCATAAGGCATTTTCTGCTGATAATATTGATCTGGTTTACTGTTCCCACAAGCTGCTTAGTCATTACCTCAGTTCCACAAAGATGTGATTAAAAATAAAAAAAAAAACTTCTGTTTCAAGTGTGAAAGAGCTTAAGATAACTAATTATTTGCACAGCTTGCCTCTCTGAGTGCCTCTGTACTTTAGATAAATATTTTGTATACGTTTGAACTTGGAAATTAGGGAAGAAGTTGTGCGATGTTGATCTTGAATCCAGCTTTGCTGTCGAGATCTTGCCGTGTTTGAGAAGTCAATCCATTCATCTTCAGCAAATTGGGGAAGGCAGAAAATTGATATTTTTCTAATATTTTCTCAGCCTATTGTCTCTTGCTGTGTATTCCCTGGAGGAAAGGCTTTAGCAGAAATATAATCACTGGATCTTAAGACCTCCTTGGCTACGCTGGTTCGGAGTGTACAGTGTTGAACATATACACACAAAAATATGTTCACTGGGCCCAATTCTCCTTCACTCACACTGGTGTAAATAGGGGTCATTCCAGTGAATCAGTGCAATTCACTGGTGTAAATGTGGTGTAAGTGAGAGGTGAATCAAGCATGCTGTCATGATTCTGTTTTCACATACGGCCTGACACAAAGCCCACTGAATTCCATAAGGGAGTCCCATTGCCTTAGTGGTCATTGTATCAGTTGGCCTGTGGCCATTGTAAAGTAGGAGTAACTCCATCTTAGCTGTGGGAGTTAAACTGGTGTGTAACTGTGGGGAAGATGAGGCCCCATCTCTTCACTATTACAGTGAAAGCCATTGGTTCCTGGGAACAGAGTACCAGCCGAAAAGGTGTTACCTCCATCAGTAACACTCACTGAACTCCTTTAACACCTATTGCCCATCTCTGTCACATCACTCCTGCAAACACTGCCCCGGGGCAGGCCTTCCCAAAATTCCACCACCGTGCTGGCAGCCCCAGATACTCAATGTAACCACGAGCCAGGGAGGCATTTGTGTGGTTGTCGAGGCCAGGGTGGATTACATCCCTAAAGGATGTAGGAGGAGAGATGAAAAGGTGACAGATCCCCAAGTGCACATGGATTAGAATTTGATACATTAGCAGAGTGATGTTAGGGACCGGGGCTACTGAAGATGGGATTCAGAACTAGGATAGATGGGGCATTGCATATAGGTGCATTGGCACCAGGTATCATGTTGCTCCCTGCTTGGCTCTGACCAGTGGTGTAGTTCTGTTCCTTTCCTAAGCACGAGGGGCAAATTCACCCCCCTGTTGGTGTCAGGGCTACCCCTGGGATTGAGGAATGGCCATTGCCCCATTCTGGGACTGTGCAGCCATGTTGGGCCCCTCTGCATGCTACAGCATCCCCAAGGGGATGACCAGAGCTCAGGATTGCCCTCACTATGCCTCCTCTTCCTCTCTCCTTCCTGCAGATCCTCCATCCCAAATTGCGACCTGGGCAGAGTTGGCAGAGTACGCCAACCCAACAGCCTACGCAGGTGCAAAGAGGCCCATGGGGGGCTGTATCTATACACATGGCTATTTCACATCGGCTACGTGGCAAAACGTGGCACTCTTCGGGGGAAGGTTTTAAAATGCTGAGCTGAGCAAACTGAGTGCAAGCAACTTTCTCTTAAGTGCCAGGTGGTCTGTGGCATCCTTAGCTTATAATTTCCTCATGTTTACTGGTTTAAAGCTCAATCCTATTTTAAGCAGCACAGGGTTGGTTCATATTTCCACTGCTGGCACTTTAACATGTGGACAAAACTATTGCTTTTAACTCTCTGAACACCTTTCAAGCCAGTTGCTGAGTTAAGCAAGATTGAAGGAAAAAGATCAGGGTTCTTGTTCATTAACAAGTCTTGCTGGCAGTCGGAAAGAAATCTTTCTAGTCAGGTCTTTGTAGTTAATTCTTGATAGTAGTCCTCTCATTATTAATATTGCTGTTAAACTCCTATATTCTCACTGAGTGAAAGCTAATTATAATAATTAACAGAGAACTTGTGAACTCGTCAAACTGGTAATTATAAACCACAGGAACTTTTATCATTAATAGACGCCATTCAGCAGTGGGGGATGTAAAATCTCTTTTGATTAAAGATATGCCAGCAAATTTCATGCCTCTGTCCAGCCTTGATCTCCTCTGGAATCTGGGCTATGTCTCCTCCAGACACCACAGAGACCAACTAACTGATGCCCTGGGTGAACCAGGATTTGGCATTCCAATATCCAAACTAAACAAGCAATTATGCAATAATAGTTGCCTAGAAATCCGATAGAAACCCGCCTGGGCAGCCTTCCCTAGGCCATTGCTGCCAACGCTTTCAGACCCCAGACACTCCCTGCTATTTTTGACTGAAAACCTCAAAAACCAAAATATTTCAGCCCCAAATTGAACTTGTGGTGAGGGGAAGCTGTGCATTGTGGAGTCCTGAGCTGTGGTCCATTATGGGAGATGGGCTCCAGCTGGGGATCTTGGCCCTTAAAGGAGAATGAGGACACGAGAAGCAAACTACAACTCACAGGGTGCTCCGTAACTCCCATTTTCAGCCAACATATTTTGACCAAAACCCCAAAGTTTTCCATGAAAAGCCAACACTCTTTGAGCAATTTATTTAACTGAAAACCCAATTTTGTATCTTAAAGTTCTGTTAGAGTCATTTTAACCAGCCTTATACTGGAGTGGTATCTTAAGGTGGGTTTCATGGGTTAGTTGTAATAACAGCTACAGAATGAATTTCCAGGCAGTTCTTTCTCTACTTCTTTGTGAGGGTGGGGAAGGGGCTGGGAGGAACTGCCTGGGCCCTGTTTATGTTGGGTCACAAACTGAACTAGTCAGAAAATGATACTCAAACATGACTGACAAGAAGATGGTTGTTTTTTAATTAGCTCCATCTTGCTAGCTTCGCACTGGGGAAGATTTTGTGTCTCATCTGAATACATGTCACTGGTTCAGCGCAGGATTTTTTTTTTCCTTCTCAGCTCATTCAGTGACTTTTGCTTAGCTATTCTCCAAGTTCCCCTCGTGTCTATTGTGAATTTTCTCTCCTGGACAGTAAACAACAAATGGTCCTTTTCACCCAGGAGATAAGATTGTTCATCTTCCAAAGTCACCGCCACTATTTCGCTGGGTCTGGAACCGTTTGAGTAATGAGTCTCCCGGAGAACGCATGTTTCTTTTGCATGTCCTTTTCTTAACAAAGATCTGAGATTCCCAAGGCAGCAGCTTTACGAGAAGGTGAATGCAAAGGGGCTGCTTCTGAAGGGCACAAGTTGTCGCTTTTTTTTTTCCTGATTGTAGTTTTTGCCAGGCACAGCCAATGAACAATAGGCCCTTTATGCAAAAATTCCCACCTGGAATGGCACAAACCTTGCAGTATAGATTTGCTTCCCCCACCGTACAAGCTGCGGTGCTGCAATAGATTAACTACGGATTTTAATTTTAAAGGAAGCAAAAAGTTCCCTGTATCCTCAAAGTCTTGCTTTTGTGCCTCTTCTGTGTTATGTTCCCCCTTCAGTTGGCTCTGCCTTTCTCTGTGTGTGTGTGTGTGTGCCTGTGCACGCCATCGCTGGTGTTATCCCCATGTCTGAGCCAGACTCTTCCCCTTCCTCCTGTCCCATCACTTTTCTACCTGCTGTATCCAGGTGTCTCCTAGTCCCCTACTCTAATTCTGCTGCTCTCAGTCCTGTCACTTGTATCGTCATTGGTGGATGCATTTCCCATGTGCATCCAGCACCTGAACTGACGAGGACACAAGCAGCAGGAGAGGAAGAGGTGAGGAGCGTTTCCCAGCAGAGCCCTGGGTTCATGCACATCAACCTTTTCTCGAAAGCTTTCAAGGAGCCTTTTGTCCAGTGCTTCCCAAATTCAGGCACTCAGGTAACATGGTGATGGGTGCAGGTAAGAAATCACTTATGCCCATCCCTATTCAAGACAACATTTAAGCATGTGCGTAACTTTGAGTATGTTCAAATCCCAATGACCCTGAATGGTAGTGTTTCATGAAGCAGAGTCCAAATGAATGTAGTTAGATATGCTTCATTTTCTTTCCCTCATCTCTTCCCCACATGCTCCCCTACCTATTTTCATTTCCCCTTTTACTTCACCCCACTGTAACCTACAAACACTCTTCCATTTCACTCTTTCTACAGCCTTTGTGCCATGTCTAGCTTCCCCATTCTCCCATCTCACTGCTGTGTTTGCCTCCTGTTCCCCACTCTTGCTAACAAGAATATAATGTGTAAAAATAAAGCAGCTCTTGCAGCGTTTACATTAAAATGTGAAGGGGGGAGGGGGAAAATCGCAGCCACATTAGCAATGTTCACTCAGCATGATTGTACTATAATCCAAGTCTGTACATTTGACAGAGCTCAAGGTAGACCAAAGCAGATGTGTCCATCACCCCAACATTATTAGCACTAATCCTAGATAATACAGGGGAAAAAAGAGCAAGCACCTGCATGCAGTTTCACTCCTGAGCTTTTTACTGATTGCCCTGTGCATGCTGCACACATATTCAAACACCTATAGACTTCTGTATGCCCAAGGCCTGAGCCACCAGTAGCTGGCACTGACACAAGAACATAAGAATGGCCGGATTGGGTCAGATCAAAGGTCCATCCAGCCCAGTATCCTGTCAATCGACAGTGGCCAATGCCAAGTGCCCCAGAGCGAGTGAACCTAATAGGTAATGATCAAATGATCTCTCTCCTGCCATCCATCACCACCCTCTGACAAACAGTGAATGCACAGTGGGTGTTCTTCCTGGGAATATGACTTTGCTCTGATGTCAATGGTGACACAAGGTATGGGCATAATGGAGAACTGGGTCCAGGGTGAGGTGAGGTGGTCCCAGGTTTCACGCACTCCACCCATTACATTCTGGAGCTCTGATTTTATCTGAGGAGGCAAAGCTTCACAGCTTTGGTCCAGAGTATTTGCTTATTTACCACACAACCTTGCCAGCCTTGCAAACTTAGCCTACAATCTGAAAGTCAAGCTGAGTTCTGCCTTTTTCATGTGCCACCAGGAAGAGAGATTATTCAGGTCAATTTAGCCCCTCAGCAACTACCGTACAACCCCCTTGTCTTTTAATTATGACCTCAGTGACACCTCCTGGCCAAACTCGATAGCCAGCAACAAGAGTCCAGTTGGAACTGAGTAAATAATTCTATTGATGATGCACAAGAATGGACACAACCCCGTTTCCTCTCTCTGGCTCCTCAGGACAAATGGGAGTGTGAGTTTAGTCAGTGGCCCAGACTCAGAGATCATTCAAAGGGAGCAGTAAGAAGGTGCCATTTTCATAGAGTCTGTTTGCAGAGCAGAGCTGTGCTTTTGGAAACATTTAAGACTGGGACAAAAGTTCGGCTGGGTTCTTTTATGATCTCAAAGAGTCTGGCCCAGCCTCTCTGCCATTGTACACAAAAGCCATTGAAAATCTGAATGCACATTTGACTTGCTGCAGGCCATTCCACGCATGCTGTTTTGGGGAAGAAAACCTGTTTTAGAGGCCATGGTAAGAAGGAACAGGAGAAGACCCATGTTGCCCTTGTCAGCCTTATGCACAGAGGCATCATGCGCATTCAAGCATTTAAAATACATTAAAGAAGCACTTCCTTTGAAGTGGGAAACTATCTCTATTTAATCAGAGAGAAACAACTTTTCAAAAGAATTTTTTTTCCCTCTTTACCTTCAGCTGTCTGGCTTCTCCTGCGGATAGTACCATGAATAAAACATGCATATCCCAATTAAATCTTGATTTAATTTCACTTCTTTGCAAAGCTGATGAACTCGAGTGCTTTCATAAAGACACTGAGCATTAGCATTCTTTTGTGATGCACAATCCAGTCAGAGGAACAAGAGACTAAAAATAATCACCCGCGTCTTTCCTGGCCCTGCCAAGCTCTCTGCCAATTTACGGAATAAATCCCCAGCTGGGATAATCCTCAGGATCAGCAGCCATATCCATCCCATGGTCATCAATAGACACATTGGGGTGGGGACTGGACTGAAGTGGAGGGACCCCAGCTGAAAATAGGAAGAGGGGAGGGAAATCAAGGATGAGTGGTTTCATATGACCAGCCAGAGTCTTAAATGCTGTCCATGTTGCAGCCAGCTGGTCTGGCTAAAAATGTGTTCAGATATACCTCCTGCAATGGTGATTGAGCAACTTGTTATTAGTTCATGTTTATGTGTTTATTGATTTCTATTTTCTTAATTCCTAGGGAACCCTCGTCAGTAATGTGGTTCATGGACCCATTGTACTATGCGCAGTACAAGCAAGTAATACAAAGACACTATCTGGACAGGAGAGATCACATTCCAACAGGTAAGATGCAACAGGTAAGTGACACACACAGTAGGGAGCTGTGTACAGGTGGGAAGACAATCTTATTTCTTTAATGATATAATGAGGAAACAATAAAGCAAGAGGGTTTTTGCATATTTAATAGCAGAGTTGATCAAAAAATGAAAATAAATTGTGTGAATATTTTAAAAGTCATTTTCAATTCCTTTTTTTGTTTGCTTCTTTTTACATGTTCTCTCTGGACTTTTTTTTGCAAAATTTTAAATTGACAATTTCTATTGATCCTTTTCCATTTTCAAAATAAGAAATGTTTAGAAAATGAGTTTTGCTCACCCTTCTCACATCCAGGAAATTGCAATTAGTCTATTTCAAACATTAAACATTCTGTTTCAAAAACATCGCTTATTTTGAAAACGGAAAATGACAATGAATGAAAAAAATAGACAAAAATTTCACAAACCAACATTTTCCTATTTTTATTTTTGCATGAAAAATGTGTCAATATTGAAAAAGAACAATTTTCAGTTAAAAAATAATTACCTCTGACTAATCCAGAGCACATGGAAGTTATTGTAGAGACTCACATGGACTTCAACAGGCTTTGAATTAGTTCCCATTTGCCAAGCGATTGTCATATGGCAATCTTCTGTAGGCATCCTAGAAGAGATAGTTCTTAAGAAAAGAGCTTTAAGATGGTTATGTGCTAAGGATGACCAGGTCAGGTCAAATATGAAGCAATCGGAAACAAGCCCTGAATATTTTCTATCTTTCTATCTATTAGAGTTGGCCAAAATGTTCCAAATTATGATTTTTCAATGAAAACATTTGTTGACTTTAATCAAGAAAATGGTTGTGAAAAGTGTTCCCATTTTTTACTAACTCCTCTATCAAATTTATATTGTGCTCATCCCTGTAATCTCTCAGCACTGATGGGTACTTTCTATTGTTTGAAGATATTCACATAATATTTTTAATTATTATGATTTTTGTGCTACAGGTCCCTGTTGCTTTTTCCTGTACATTTAAGCCCTGAACTTGTGAAGATTTATGTATCTGCTTAACTTTATGTACTATGAATAGTCCATTGACTTCAATGGCCTAAACTTGTATTCAGATAGGGAAGCAGAGTTGGTTGAAAATTTTGGTAAATGTCTTTTTGATCAAATGGAAATTTTTATGAGGAAAAAAAATCATTTTAATCCAAAATGTGTAGCTTTTCATTTAGAAACCTGAAACCCTGAAATCTGAAACATTTTGGGTTTAGGCTGTTGAAAATGTTTTTGATTTCTCAACAAAAATCCAAAAAAACTTTTGAGAAAATTTTTGACAAAATATATTTTCATCAACATTTTCACGAGGGAAAAAAATTCACTTCCTGCCAGCAAAAATATCACCATGGAGACTGTCCATGTTACATTTCCATTTGGGAATGGAAGCAGGAAAACCAATAATCTAATGTGCTCATAAGGTTTGAATAATTGGGGTAGCTGGAGGACTTTGACAGCAGAAGCTGTCACAGGACTGCGACTTTGGAGAGCTGTGCTACTGAGCTCTGGTCTATACACCCCTGAGTGAAGCAATTGTACCAGTCAAACTCCTGGTGTAGACTCATAGACTCTAGGACTGGAAGGGACCTCAAGAGGTCATCGAGTCCAGTCCCCTGCCCTCATGGCAGGACCAAATACTGTCTAGACCATCCCTAACAGACATTTATCTAACCTACTCTTAAATATCTCCAGCGATGGAGATTCCACAATTTCCCTAGGCAATCTATTCCAGTGTTTAACTACCCTGACAGTTAGGAACTTTTTCCTAATGTCCAACCTAAATCTCCCTTGCTGCAGTTTAAGCCCCTTGCTTCTTGTTCTATCATTGGAGGCTAAGGTGAACAAGTTTTCTCCCTCCTCCTGATGACACCTTTTTAGATACCTGAAAACTGCTATCATGTCCCCTCTCAGTCTTCTCTTTTCCAAACTAAACAAACCCAATTCCTTCAGCCTTCCTTCATAGGTCATGTTCTCAAGACCTTTAATCATTCTTGTTGCTCTTCTCTGGACCCTCTCCAATTTCTCCACATCTTTCTTGAAATGCCGTGCCCAGAACTGGACACAATACTCCAGTTGAGACCTAACCAGCGCAGAGTAAAGTGGAAGAATGACTTCTCGTGTCTTGTTTACAACACACCTGTTAATGCATCCCAGAATCATGTTTGCTTTTTTTGCAACAGTATCACACTGTTGACTCATATTAAGCTTGTGGTCCACTATGACCCCTAGATCTCTTTCTGCCATACTCCTTCCTAGACAGTCTCTTCCCATTCTGTATGTGTGAAACTGATTGTTCCTTCCTAAGTGGAGCACTTTGCATTTATCTTTATTGAACTTCATCCTGTTTACCTCAGACCATTTCTCCAATTTGTCCAGATCATATTGAATTTTGACCCTGTCCTCCAAAGCAGTTGCAATCCCTCCCAGTTTGGTATCGTCCGCAAACTTAATAAGCGTACTTTCTATGCCAACATCTAAATCGTTGATGAAGATATTGAACAGAACCGGTCAACATAGACAGCACTATGTTGATGGGACGTTTTCTCCTAGCGACATAGCTTTTGGGGAGGTGGAATACCAACGCAGACAGGAGATATTCCCCCATCAATGTAGGTAGCATTTTCATTAAGCATGGCAGCTGCTGAGCACTGTAAGTGCAGACAAGCCCTGAGTGTGACTCTCTATATGAGTTGGGGCAAGTCATTTCACCTCTCTGTGCCTCAGTTTCCTGATAAGTACAATGAGGGGGGAAATAGAAATAGGGAGATACCGGCTGGTCCCTCCGTTTTTTAAGAATGGGAGCCATACAGTTAATAGAAAGAAAGAACTCCACACTAGCTACGATAAAGAAAAGTTCAGCGGGAAACCATGTAATGTGGCTATTTTCATGGGTCATTGCAGGAGATTATGAATTCCACTTTAAAGCTCAAATTGCCAAAACAGCCTTCAACAAAGTTAAATGTGCTCTTAAGCCAGGGAGATCACATCACTCTGTGGAATGCAGAGAACCAGTCCGGGGTGGGAGGGGTGCCTTAGGCAACTGCTTTCCTTCACACAGCTTTTCATGGTTTCCTTTTCTCATGGTGTGCTGCACTGGCCAGGACATTGCTCCATCCCAGCAGCATTCAGGGTCCCCGTCGACAGCGAATGAGTGTACAGTAAGGAGCTTATGTCTCCAGGGGACACTGAAATACTTCCAAGGGCCTTGATCCAGCAAAGAACTTAAGCACTTGCCCAAGTCCCAGCGACTTCCATGGAGTGCTTAGAGTTACATAGATGCTTAAGTGCTGGCTGAATAAGGCTGAACTGATGAGTCAGAGCCTAAGGGCGCAATCCTGTGAAATGCTGACTCCACTGGCCCAGACCCAGCAAAGTGCTTAAGCATGTGAAGTCAATGTGACTTAAGCACATGCCTCACTTACGCACGTGTCTAAATACTTTAGTGTCTTGCAGGAGTGAGCCTGAGATGATTATACCCATTCCCCAGGGGGAAAATATGGGCCATCAAGACCCATGCAAAGCAAGATTCTGTGAGAAGCAGAGCACTGAATATCTCACAAGGTGCTTCTTGCACAAGAGCTTGCTCTTTATAAATATATCAGAGGGATTAATATTAGGGAGGGAGAGGAATTATTTAAGCTTAGTACCAATGTAGACACAAGAACGAATGGGTATAAACTGGACACTAGGTAGTTTAGACTTGAAATTAGACAAAGGTTTCTAACCATTAGAGGAGAGAAGTTCTGGAACAGCCTTCCAAGGGGAGTAGTGGGGGCAAAAGACATATCTGGCTTTAAGATTAAGCTTGATAAATTTATGGAAGGGATGGTATGATGGGAGAGCCTAATTTTGGCAATTGATCTTTGATTATCGCCAGATAAGTATGCCCAGTGGTTGGTGATGGGATGTTGGATGGGATGGGATCTGAGTTACTGCAGAGAATTCTTTTCTGAGTGCTGGCTGGTGAGTCTTGCCCACGTGCGCAGGGTTTAGCTGATCACCATATTTGGGGTCGAGAAGGAATTTTCCTCCAGGGCAGATTGGCAGAGGCCCTGGAGGTTTTTCGCCTTCCCCTGCAGTGTGGGGCCTGGGTCGCTTGCTGGTGGATTCTCTGTAGCTTGAGGTCTTCAGACCACAATTTGAAGACTTCAATAACTCAGGCAAAGGTTAGGGGGTTGTTATAGAAGTGGATGGGTAGGGTTCTGTGGCCTACTTTGTGCAGGGGGTCGGACTAGATGATCACATTGGTCTCTTCTGACCCTAGACTCTATGAATCTATGAATCTATCTATGAATCCCACGGAGGAGCGAATCCACCAAGCATTCCTGGTTGTGCAGAGAGCTCTTCCCCAGGGTAACCATTACTGTGAGGGAACAGTGCTGGTGCCTATTTCCAGGGGCTCCCCTGGTACCACCGCTCCAAGCATATGCCTGGGGTGGCAAGCCACGGGGGGCAGCCTGCCAGTCACCATGAAGGCAGCAGTCAGGCAGCCTTCGGTGGCATGCCTGCGGGAGGTCTGCCGGTCCCGCGGTTTCAGCAGCAATTCGGCGGTGGGTACGCCGAAGGAGCGGGACCAGTGGACCTCCCTCAGACACGCCGCCGAAGGTCTCCTGACTGCCATGCTTGGGGCTGCAAAATACATAGAGCCATCCCTGCCTATTTCTTGAGGAAATCATTTATCACATGGTAGCCAAGTGAGTGCACAAGCCATAGTGATCAACAGTCACCAGTAGTTATACAGGGGCCAAGAAAGACGGAGAGACTGGAACATAGCAGCAAAGGAATTGCCAGACTGGATCAGACCCTTGGCCCATCTAGCCCAGCATTCTGTCTCCTTCTGATAATGGCCAGCACCAGCAGCTTCACTGGAAGGTGTAAGAACCCCGCTGCAGCAGCTGTAGGACAATGTTTCCCCCACATCAGGCCTCATCCTGGTCTGTAGTGGTTAGAGATTGGCTCTGAAGGCAGCACTTAGAGTGGGGACAAGAAAAAGACGACTCTCCCGTTAAGAAGCTGAAGCCCCTTGCCCAGTTGGTGTGAGATTTATTTCCTCAGCTCTCCCAAAGGGCAGCTTATTCCTATTCTCACATCTGCAAGAGGGGCAGACGGGAGTGTTGAAATAACGGCTTTAAGTCACTGGCAGGAGCTCAGGGGAAACACTGTGTTTAGTGGGTTTTAGGAACCCGCAGGGGAAGAATGTATAAAATTGCTATAATAACCCCAAGTACTAGAATACTCTTCCAGGAGGGTGTTTTAGTGAGTTGCTAAGCCATCCTGTGACCGACCCTTGGTGCAGGATGTACTGTAATATATAAAAGCCAGGGAAATAAATTAAAAACAAATTACTACTTCTGATTACTTTAACTCCCCATCCGTTTCTGGACAGATGCCCCAGCTCGGTTCATAAACATTGGGGCAGGTTGCCAAATTCCTTCCCTTCCCCTCCTCCCCCTGCCATAGAAACTCAGTTGATTTACTAGTCAGTATGATCGATAAGCATCTGAGATGCCTTATTTATAAGACGAGGATTGTGATTTACTGCAAAGAAGTTTCAGTATGAGTTGCTTTTGATTTATGGATTTGCTGATGCTGTTATAAACACAGGACCTTGTAAATATCCGATTTATTTGTTAACTTTCTGATTCTGCACGAGCAGCAGGGATATGTGGATGGCATAATGTCCCAATTTGGGAAGCCAGAGCTTCAACACAGTAGGGGTCAGTGTCTAATAACTCAGTTTTACTCGTGTAACAAGCTGGTTGTTATGATTGTGACGCTAGCAGATGCCAGCCTGCCATGGGTCCTAGGTCTCAGTGCACACTGACAAATGTGTAGCTGGAAGCCTGCCGGGCTCACCTGTGCGTTAGTGTTGTTAAAATAGATATTAGAGCTATAAGAATGTGTTTTTGTGTTTATGAAATGCTTGTAGGATGCTGCATGTATTAATCTTAACTTATAACATCTGTATCCCATGGTACGCGGTAAAAGCTAAGTGTCTTCTCTGTAACTGTAAAGGTGTTTGCTAAAACTCTAAAACCCCACAGTCAGGGGAGAAGCATTACCAAGTGTGAAATGCTAGCTTGCCACAAGAGGTGTCCTCTCCCCCGCAACAAAAGAAGGCCTGTAGACACTAGACAAACCATTGTGGAACATCAGGGGACAAACGGCTCTGTTGATTGATTCCCCCATCCGGGAAAAGGGAACCTGCACAAGTCCTCCTCTCATCACAGCTTGAATGCTGGGAGAAGGGGTTAAAAATCCCTGCCAAGAAGGAATTGTGATCACTGTGCTGCTTGGAATATTGGCAAGGGCAATATTTCTAAGCATAACAAGGGATCTCCAAGTGGCTTGGGTCAGGTTAGCTCTAAAGGACATATAGAGCTCACAAATTATAGCAGCAACTATTACCTTTTGGAACCTAAGACTTTGTCTCATTTGTGTCTGTATGTTCACCTGCTTTAACCTTGTAAATAACCCTCATTTCTTTGTCTTAGTTGATACATCTTTAGTTAGTATTACAGGATTGGCTACAAGAATATGGATCTATGCTGATTTTCACTAGGGGAAGATCTGGCCTAACAATGTATACACCCTGGACCAACCCCTGCGGGTCTTACACAGTTATTTGCAGCTCCTTCTGCTGTCAGTGAAGTTGACTGAAGCCAATGGGAATTTGATCTGAGTGAGGCCCCCAGGATCTGGCCTGATTAGGGTCTGATTCAGCAAAGTACTTATGCACATGCCTAATTTTAATGTGTGTGCGTAGTCTTATTGACTTCAATAGGAATATTCACCTACTTAAAGTTAGACGTGTTTAAGCAACTTGCTGACTGAGGGCCATATCTATTGTATCTGGGCATTCTATATGCAAGAGGAGCCAATGAGAATGAACCACCTAGCCATAAACTCCCGGTTCAGTTACAGCAGGAAAATGGCGAACGGCAGTGTATGTTCACTGTCTTTAGAAAACAAGGTACCACGCTCTACCATTCAGTGCTAAGTAAGGGTGGCGGGAAGGGAAGCAAAGAACAAAGTTCTTTTACCTGCTCAGTGGGATAATTAAAAGCTGTCTGAAGCATCCCTCACCTTTTTCATTACAGTGCCATTCATTATAAAGCCAGAAAGAATTAGCTATGCTGCATTATCAGATAGTGAAAAAATATTAATAGCAAAAGTGGGAAAGAGAAAGGAGAAATTTTTGCTGAGTTAATTAAACCACGTGTCCTCATTGACTTAAGTGAATGGCTGGACCTCCTGGGGCTTAGCAGATCCCTAGTGCATGTGATACCATCTTTGAGAAAGTTGCTGTCCAGTTTGAGGAACTTTTCCATGTAAAGGCAAAATCATGGGTTGCATTACCTGCTCGTGTGTCGGTGACTACCTAGGCTGATAAACGTGGTATTGAAAGGGGACCTCCAATGTTCAAAGCATGAGTCACTGCAGCTGGAGTCTAGTCTTTGCCGGCAGGGGCTGTAACAGTCTGACCTTCTCTGTGGATCAAGTGCAGAAGAGGCTGCATGACACATGCTGGCTGTTGAGTTTCTCCTGCATAGTCATTACAATGCATCTTCACTCTTCTGCATAACTTTGCTCGATTTGGGGCATCTCAGGGCACACGGGGGACAGCAAGTTCCACGGGCCATTGCTCCCTCTCCCACACAGGTGAGTGGGGAGTGGGAGGAATGAAACATGATCCAATGCTGCTGGCCCATACAAGTAGCAAATTTCCCTTACGAAGTAAGTGGGGAACCCCTCTCAGAGTCACAGTTGGCTCCTGGGGCCACCCCGGGGCAGTACAAATACAAGCTGCTCTTTACTATGAGTAAAAGTAAACTCTCACTCTAGACAGCATCATGAGAACCAGAAAGCAAAATCTATTATACAGTTGCAGAAGGTTGAGCTAACAAGTCTCATGTCATAATTTGAGTGGAATGCAGGATGTAAACAAGCAATGCAAGTGGTGAACAAGAGACCCAATTTTAAACGTTAGTTCAGGCATTTGGAGGTAAGAACTTGTAAAAATAGATACAATTTTTATTACCACATTGTAACTTTAAATCAAGTGAAAAAGCAGACAAGAAATTTAAACAGGAGCACATCTCAGCTTGATGGAGGCCTGATTTTCCAAGAACCCTTTACTCTGTGTGGGTTTTGTTCTACATTATAAAACCCCAAGAGTAACAAAACTCAACCACAATTTCTAACAAACAGCAATTGACTGAGTCTGCAGCTTCACCTCTCACTTCACTATTGCACAGTTTCAGACCCAGCTCAGCTGAATAAAAATTGGCACATTTCACCAGGAGAAAGTCGATTTTTCAAGCCAGGAGAAATCATGTTGCACAGATATCGGTTCTCAAACTTTGAATATGTGTGTAAGTGCTGGTAAACCACTGTAGCCTGCATGGGGTTAATTAACAAAGGCACTCTTGTGCTAAGTTACAGGGCAAAGCTCAATTAAGTTGGGAACTGAAATGGATAATTCCATTAAAATGGATTTATTTGCTGTGTCTGCCGCTGACACCTGTCATGCCGAGGAGTATGTTCAGGGAAAGTTTGTATTTTACCAGCCTTGCTTCCCTATCGCTATCATCACAAAATGACTGCAGGACAGATAGGAACAATTTCTGAAGCACCACAGGCCAAGTCCATGCCTGGATGAATTCCATCACTATCAGTAGATACATTGGGGATGAATTTGGTCCATAAGCCACAGGAGAGGACCCACCCCTTTGGGAAAACGTGGACTTTCCAATTATATTAGACAAGTGATGCAGTTGGGCTGTCCTGATGCTGCATAGTGCTCAAGTCCAGTTCTGAGGTCTGGGCTAGATCCTGGGCTCACACCAGCATCAATAGGGATAACTCTACTGAAGTCAATGGAGTTACTCAATGGAGATTTCACCCTAGCGGAACTGAGATCAAAATCCAGCTCCCGCTCTCTTGCATCCAGGGTTAGTGTAGACAGAAAATGCTGCACATAGCCTCTAGGTCACTGGAGAAGGGAGACTGAGAACAGAGCTGCATATTTCAAATAATAATATTATTAACTGGTTTCAGATTCTTCTCAAGTTGGACACTGGAGCTTATTTCACCAACTACACATTCAAAGGACAAGAGGTCCCACTGCTCCAGCTGCAAAGTAAGCACTGCCGCAGAGAACAAGAGCTGTGGGTAATTCTACTGCTAGGTACTTGGGCTCATGCAAAACTCAGTGGTTTCACTTTCAAGGGGTTCAGGTGAGCCAGAGTCTGAGGGTCAGTTTTTGTGATGTTTGCACCTATGGAGTAAAGCAGCCAAAACCAGCAGGTTGAGCCTTGTTTCAGGTCAAAAATCTAAAGTCACTGAATTGTGCATGGTTTTCACCCAGCACGATAGGTTCTCTCAGGGTGTGTCTACATGGGGATAAAAGCCGTGTGATGTGGCTGGCCTGGCTCAGCTGAGTTGGGCTTGCAGGGTACAGGCTGTTTATCAGCAGTGTAGACATAGGGGGTAGGGTGCAGTTCGAGTTCTGGGACCCCCCATCTCACAGGACTCTAGGCCCAGACTCCAATCCCAGTCCCAGCATCTACACTGCAATTAAACAGCCCTTTAGCTTGAGCTCCATGAGCCTGAGTCAGCTGGCACAGGCCAGCCAGGGGGGGTTATGACCTGTATAGTCACATTGCTCCCGGTACACAGATTAGCAAGAACCAGGAAGGTTTGGATGCTGCCTTTCCAAGCCCTCATCTCAAAACGGCCCAATGACAGGAGCAATACATTCTTCCAAAGCTGGAGGTACAAATCCAACCCTTGAACTGAAAGGAGGCATTGAAGGTTTAAAAGACAGTGAGAGAAAAGCAAATAGGGCTACATTCTGCTCTCGCTTTTGCCAGTCGCAATCATTGCTGGACTGAATTGGAGCTGCTGTGACTAGACTAAAGGAACAGGAGTGTTTTTCTAAAGATGGCAGCCATGGGAAGGGAAGCACCAGAGCCCGTTCATCTCCCATCCTTGCCATCTCCAGTGGCACATCAGCACAGCACAGGAAAGGGAACCACCAATGCCCAGGCCATTCGCCCAGCAGATCAGCACAGCCAAACAGTGGTAATTAATAGACACTCACAGCATTAAGCAAATGCAGACTGACAGCAGCCCTGCCTTACCCATAACCTGCGCCTTGCTAACATTAGTTCTACAGCGAGTCCCGCTGTCTGTTGACATGTTGTTTCTCCGCATTAATAAATAACTGCCTGAAACAATTACCCTGCTTGAAACCAAACAGATTGTTTTTAATTTGTTTGTTTGTTTCCCCTGCGAAGGGTACCCAAAATAACTAAAGAGCAGGAGGCCTAAGTGAGCAGAACTGCAGCTGCCCCAGGGAAGAGGTTGTTCCTTTTCCAGGCAATTTCTCAAACTTTGTCAAAAGCTTCATTTTAAACCCTCCTCTTGGGGCCGTCTCCGTGCACAGGGGTTGCTCACAGTGGGGTGCCTTACAGAGTTATCACCCTGTTGGCACTTGCTTTGCACTCTCACATGGACTGTTTCAAAGTGGTTCCAATTTTGGGATGTCACACACATCTCAATGCACCTCAGTCCATCCTGCCCTGCAGTCCCCCTGATAGTCCAGTCCTGGGCTGCCCAGATAGGTCTTGTCTGTGCTCGTGAATCCAGACCTGAAGCACGGCTTGGTATTCCAGTCCTGGGGTTTTCTTGGCCAGATGCTCCCAATCTTGTCAAATTGTACTGAACTGGGGGCAATGCAGCAATGCTAACATGTGGGGATTCAGTGGAGATCCACCTTATCCAATTCATATTTGACTTGATGTAGCATTGAACCCCGGGGATAGTCTTCTATAACTACCAATAGCTACGCAGCAAAGTTCTCCAGCAGAAACACAAGGTATACTGGCAAAAGGAGTTAAACCATCTCCCCAAATGACATTAGCCATATCTGCAAAAGGCCTCTTTTGTCAGTCTAAGCTGCATCTACCTGGGGAGCAGGGACTTGCTATTATAACTATGTCACTTAGGGGGTGACTCTTTCACAGCCCTAACAGAAATACGTATGCTGGCAAAACTTGGTAGTATACCCCTGTTGCAAGCAGTGGGCAGATCACTGGACCACCCATCCGAGAAGCTACCGAGCAGATTTATTCTCTAAAGAAGAAAAAGCCCTGGAAATGTAATAAACAAAATTGTTTCTTCCTTTCGCGAGGTCAGACACTTTGCAGTCAATTCAGGACATCGGGACACCTCTCCGTTTCATATCTTCTGTTTAATTCTCATCACTTCATTAAAATCTGACCTTCCTGGCACTCTGTGGCTACTGCAAATGTCCAGCAAGAGAAACCATTATATTTCAAAGGCTGTTAAACTGTCCAGTAGTATTTTAGCTTCTTTTTTATATTTGTTAGCAAATCATCAATCACCATCAGCAAACTTCGTGTATGGCAGAGAATGGAAAAGGCAGGAAATAATATGAAAGTCTAGAAGGATAAACCAACAAAATTCCCTTTCTCCGTGAGCAGAGGAAAGGTCAGGTGAGATTCCAGTCAATTATCTCATTGCGTTTATTGATAAATCATTGGCGGTTTCGTAACTGTCAGTGAACGACTTGAGACAAACAGATATTTAGTTAAATGCTACAAAAGGAACAGAGATGAAACCATGTTAGATATAAATTCTATGACTTAGCCAGGCTCCAAGACAAGCGAAGGCCAAGATCAACTCACCCTCTAAACTATCCCTGACATGATTGTTTGGGCTTCTGATTTTGTGTTCGTATAAATACAGATGAGCAGACACGTAGGAGCAGGTGTCCTAAATGGTAGATGATAATATGTCATGGGGAAGCCAGACTGTGCACTAGGATAATTTAAGGTTGAGCAGCTGACAATCAAAGCCATTTCAGGGCACAAGTGCAATGAGTTTGCAGGCTGCCAATGGCTTGATCTCCATTCCGCCCCCACACACACACTTCAAAACCACTAGCTGATTTCATGTGGCATAGCTCAGTAGGACTGACATCCCTCTGCTTAGAAAGGTCCCCAGAACTGAACTGCAGGACAGAGTTTAAGTGCATAGCCAGTGCAGGGTGCAGCTCACCAAACTGGAATAGCCAGGGGAGTGCAGACTGGGACTGAGATGCATTGGCAGAGCTGGGGAGAAGAGTGCAGGATTAGAATTACAGGGACTGCTTCAGGACAAGGTATCAGTACCTTGGTAGAACAGGGGGGCATTTTGGCAGGGGAGTGCACTGCGGGCTAGCAGCCTTGTATCCAGCTGCAATCGTACGGTGCTAAGCAGTCATCAGCTGAGAATCAGGCCCCTGAATGTGTCCCAAGCTGAGCCCCCCAAATCTGAAGAGCCCCCAGATAACTAGTCACTTTTGAAAACCTTGGCTGTGCCTTTATATGACGGCCGGTTGAAAATGTACCAGCATGCACCCTAGCAAGCAACTGCCACAATACCCTTGCTCAACTTGAGCATGTTCCATGGTGCATCAAGGGATAAGTGGGCTGAACAGAGAGCCCAGTCTACAAAGGAGAATGAGACCATGAGGCACCCAAACTACGACTCCCGTACAGCACCATGGAGGCATTTCAGAACTGAAATATTTCAGTGTTCATCCTAAGTACTTCAGATTTTGATTTTTTTCCACCAAACATTATTTTCTGTGGGAAAAGAAGAACATTTTCCAACTGACTGTGCTGTGTCTGAGTTTTGTACAGCACCTCGCACAGTGGTGCCTGATCCTGCATGGGCGCCTCCATGATACAAACATCACATAATAATAATAATAACACAGAAATGAATTGTGAATGCTTGTAAGTCCAGCTCCTCAAAGCTCTTTGTGTGCTGAACTTTGACGGATCTCAGTGTGAGTTGGGTGTCTAGATGCCTGGTCACTATAGAGGCCTCCTCCAGAGACTGGCAAGGAAAGAGTTAACTCTCAAGGCAGGCTTACAGCTGACTAGCTAAGTGCAGGGATTTGCTGAGAGGCTGGGCTGGGTCATTAATTACATTTCCCAGTGGCTATCAGAAAGATGGAGAGGGACCTGTTTGGTTTGCTAGAGAGAGGCAGGGTCTCTAGGGAGAGAGAGCTGAAGCAGGGAAAAGAAAAAGGGGAGGTGTTTTGCATTCTTGGGTCTTTAGCTTCTGTGACTGCTTTAACCCTTTGCTTTAGGCTTGGCTGAAGTGGGCTGTGTGTCTGCTTTGGTTGTAGTGGTGCTATCAATAGGTCCCAATTTGCTTAGTTCTTCTGGCCCCAGTATCACAAATCTCAGCATGTTTTTCAGGGAGCTTGGCCTTATTTTCAGGGCAATAACCACTCCCAAACTTTGCGTGTTTGACCCAGTTTCAAAGACTTCATTATGAAGGTTTCACCATGCAGTTTGGTTAGATACAGCTTCCTCCAGAGCGTGCTGAGGAGCTGGCCTGTCTCACCAAGGAGGGCAGCCATGTAGCCATGCCAGTATCTCCTTCATCCCTAGAAGGTATGTGTGCGGCTTTCAGCACTTGCAGCATTTTCTGGGCTAGGGAGTAAAGCAGGGTTCGGCAACCTTTCAGAAGCGGTGTGGAAGATCCATTTAAAATTAAATTAAAATGCAGAGCCCCCTGGACCGATGGCCAGGACCCAGGCAGTGTGAGTGCCACTGAAAATCAGCTCGCGTGCCGCCAAGCGCATGCTTGGGGCGGCAAGCCGCGGGGGCGCTCTGCCGGTGCTGCGAGGGTGGCAGGCAGGCTGCCTTCGGGGCTTGCCTGCGGAGGGTCCGCTGGTCCCGCGGCTTTGGCGGACCTCCCGCAGACATGCCTGTGGGAGGTCTGCCGAAGCCGCGAGACCAGCGGACCCTCTGCAGGCAAACCGCCGAGGACAGCCTGCCTGCCGTGCTTGGGGCGGCAAAATGCCTAGAGCCGCCCCTGGCCATAGGTTGCCTACTCCTGCACTATACAGTCATTATGGAGTTCAGATGGAAATTCAGAAACAAGTTCTCCCAAGGTCCAGTGCGGAACATTAATCAGGTACCATGCAGCATGTGCCACACAAAGCTTTAGTGACACTGGCTGGTATAGGGTTGTTCCATTTCATTTGCTCACCTTATTAGAAGAAGAGGCAGTCCAGCCTTTTTATTTCCCCTCTGTCCATCTCTCCCATGGTGTTTTATAAATAGAGTTACTCACGCAGCAAGGAAAGGCAGAGGCATGTGGAGAGGTAGGCCTGGGAGAAGAGCTGTTTAATAGGAACACTGGAATGATTTATTACTTACTGCTTGAAGAGAGCAGCCTTTCTCTCCAGGAAGAACATACCCTCTGAATCTGCTCCTTTAATTTGCATAGGTAATGGCCAGATTATTACCAGCTCACTGAAAAGTCAGAACCATGTGACCAAACAAAGAACCACTGGACTAGAGAGGAACAGTGTCCCTTGGCTTGTAAATTACAGGGACCGTGCACCCTGTACCAACTTCAAAATCGCAAGCTAAAAAAGCAACTGGAAAGACAGGCGTAAAAACGGTGGCTCATGGAGTTCTTATAAAATTAACCTACGAGAAGGGATGTGCAGAATGAAGGTTAAAATGGCCCTGTGGTGATCAGTGCAGCCCTGAGCTACCTGTAATGGAACGAATGTCCGTGGGCTACAGAGAGAGGAGGATGGAGGGCTGGAGTTTAGTGGATGTTCTGTGTCATGTGGGGTGGGTGGAACAGCCCTGTGTCTCACACGCCATCACGTGTTGTGAATGTACGTCTCTGTAGGTGTCCCGCTGTGCTGTGATACTGTTTGTTTTCCAGAAGCACCATTCCGATTAAGGCCCCATTTAGCAAGGCTCTGTACACGTGCACAGTGACAGAAAGGTCCTACCCCACTGAGCTTGCACCCAAAGGGACAAGACAGACAAAGATGGGAGGGGAGACACAGGCATGGAGCGGGGGAAGTAAGTCACTCAGGATAGGTGGGCCATTAGTACGATCCAGTGTGGTCATTTTTATGTTACTGTTCCAAGGCCATATAGCAGCATGGGAAGCTCTGCGTGCTTCCTCTAGCCACACACAGACTGAGGGCTGGCCGTCACTAATGGACAGAGCAATGTGTTGCTGGCGTCTTACACAGTCCATGCTGGCTCTATTTTCTGGCCTCTCTCCAGCACTATCAGTTCTTCCACTTTCATAAGTGCTCTGTGAATTACCCCTACAATTTAAAGAATGGGGAAAAATTATAAATTGATTATGAGCCAATCTTGCTCAATGGGTGTCTTTCTCAGGAGAGAGAGCCCTGGAGTCCTCAAATGACTAAAAAAATAAAACAGGTAAAAAAAATGGTTAAAATATAAATTAAAAAAAGAAGAAAGAGCTGGTTTCAATCAATAACCCTTGAGTTATTGACTGTTCCTACCATTACATTCTTATACCCTGGTAATCTTGTAGGGGAATTTTACGAAGAGCACATCTGCAGGAGATAAGATGGCCATTGTTAAAAGTTATAATTCATTCCACTCCAAAGCTGATAGGCACACCATGTACTTTTTTTTTTGTCCTCCCTGAGTGATTCGGTATCATCGCAAATGACATGACATCATTATAGCCAAGCCATATTAAATATTATCAAAGGAGCCATCTCACATGTCTATTGAGCAGTCATTATAGATAGGAGAACTTGTCTGAGTAGGACTTTTGCTTTCCCTTTTATCAGCTCAAGTTTAGACAGCTTTCTGACATTCAAAAGTTGCTGTGACACACAAGTTTTTGTACTGGAGAGGTGTGCGTGGAAGAGGAGAAGGGGGGGAACTAGTATGGATAACATGTGACAGATACTGCAAGAGAAAAGCTGTTGTTATAGCTATAGTTCTTATGTAAGGTGTTGGCTTGACAGCCCTGAAGACTGATATCCTTGATCAACTTCAGAAGATGGACAGTCTGGAGAATGAGGGCAAACTTCTCTATATTACCTTACCAATGTGATTCAACTCTGTCCTGGAAGTGGCCGTGTTTAGGCACCAGAGCATCATTCAGTAGAGCCGATCAGGATATTTATATTTGCTCCTGTGACAAAATTTTAAAAGTAAAGGAACATTTTTTTTGTTTTGTTTTGTCAAAATTTGGGGGTGTTTTTTGAACAACCTGCCCCTAAAATCATCACAATCAGACATTTCACACTGAAATTTTTGTTTTGATGAAAAAAAAAATTTTTTGTAGAACAGACTAATTGAGATTGCCCACTAATGCTGCTAGTTGGGTAAGTGCTTCTTTTAGAAAAAACAGGTGTGTCCACCTCATGTAGGTGAATGAACAGCTGTCACAGGGATAGGCAACCTGTGGCATGCATGCCAAAGGCGGCACGTGAGCTGATTTTCAGTGGCACTCACACTGCCTGGGTCCTGGCCACCACTCTGGGGTGGCTCTGCATTTTAATTTAATTTTAAATGAATCTTCTTAAGCATTTCAAAAACTTTATTTACTTTACATATAACAATAGTTTAGTTACATATTATAGACTTATAGAAAGAGACCTTCTAAAAACCTTAAAATGTATTACCGGCACACGAAACCTAAAATTAGAGTGAATACATCAAGATTTGGCACACCACTTCTGAAAGGTTGCTGATCCCTGAGCTGTCAGCTAGTAACACAACTTTTAGTCACTATTGTCCAAGGACAGACATAAGTCAGTGGCCTAGCACTAAAAGCCTCTGCAATATATTTCAAAAGTGAATAGCGGTGCCTCAATTTTTGGATGCCTGAGTGGAAACACCTCAAAGGAACTTGATTTTCAGAAAACACTGATGGAAATCAGGACTGCACACACACAATCACAACTAGTGTTGAAAATCTTGGACTCTGTGCCTATCATCAATCCTATGATACATCCCATATCTTCAACCAAACCTACTGAGGTTCACCCATTGCTATTTTTTAGAGGATTTTTTCTAAAGTGAGTTTCAGGTCCAAATATTCAAACCTCAGCATTAGGGGTAGATCAGTAAAATATGTGCACATACCTATTGCAGTTGCAAAATCCTATATCTATTCTTGCAAGTCAGGTAACTACAGAGACAAATGGGTAGGTAAGTGTGTAATTTCCCAGCCTGCACACACAAATCCCTATTTGCATGCACTGATGTTGATGCTGAAGACCCCAGGCATGCACCTGCACATTTGTAGATCTGCCATAGCTCCTTAAGTTCTGAACATAGCCCTGAAAGCCACTGCTGATCTTGTACATATCCAGTGAGTTCTCCAACCCTCAGGAGGCAGCTGCTGGCCTCCCCCTTCCCCTGAAATTGTCACAAAGTTCTTTCTTTCATAAATTGCACAGGATTTTTGGAGCAGAGAGAGAGGAGGGAGGAGGAGGAATGAGAGCATTAGAAAAGGCATATACTGTGCCACTTTCTCTGGGGCATTGTGTCCAAATAGAAAAGCAAAGGTCTGCTGATTTTTATTATTAAGATTTACAGCTAGGAGTTATTTTTCTTGGCAATCCTGTCCACTGCATTTATGAGCAGCAGTTACAAAGCATTTGGTACCTGGGAAAGCAACAGGCTCAAGATGAAATTCTCTGAGTGTATCACTCTGAGGAGCAAACGTCTTTGGTAATAAATACCATTGTTCATTAAAGTAAAACACAGAATGCAATCTTTCCCCGGGAAGTCTCCCTCCTCTTTGGAGCAGCATGCTTGCCTTATTTACAAGCGTCCTTCCCATCCCTGCTGGAATGAGGCAGGCAGCAGGCCCAGAAGGAGAATTGATTAGACTCAGTCATTCAGGGGGACCACATGTCAGAACAATGGGAAGGAACACTTTGCTCAAGTCAGTTTCATTGTTATTCTCATGGTTTTGGGGGAGAGGGTTGTTTGAGATTGTGAGTGAATTTTCAGTGTGGGCAAAAGACACTAGACTGGCATCTTTGGGCACTGAAGTCCTCTAGACACTATGGACTAGAACACGTCCCAGGGACAGAGCTCAACTAAAGAGCCAGCACAGGAGCATCTCAGGGCAGAAATTGTAGCTCTGGAAGTTAATTTCCTCACTGCTCCCTGCTTTTTCCCAAGGGGTGACAATTTTGCTTCTGAGCTATGCCAGCTGCAAATTACCACCCACCCCACCTCAGCTGTGGGGAGGTCAGGACACTCCCCACCTTCTCTGGTACACAGTGCCTCTTACCTCTGTGTCTGTCAAAGCAGTACATTGTGGGGAGCATTGAGGAGTCTGACTCCCACTCAAGCCCCTGCTTGATGGCATAGTCTCTGTCAAAATCTAGCCCAGTGAGAGGTTCAGCTTGGGCATTGATCAGCTGGCATCTGCAGGGCAATCAGAGTGTTTGGAACACTGAGGAACAGAGTGATCCAATCTGCTGTTTCACAGACAGAAGGCTAATAATATATAGAACAAAACATTTTCTCAAGGAGCCAGTTAAAAGAAAAATTATCTTCACTTTCCAACCCCCCTCTGACCTCCTGCCCCGGGCAATGATTTCTAAACCTCTCTGGGTGAAGCAATTCCATTTGCTAAGGGCTTTTATTTTCAACTCTTAGCTGGCAAAGTGTGAAATGTAACCTTAATGTGACTAACTTCCTTTATGGGGAAGAGGAGAACGAATCCAGCTCAGTGAAATAACAAGAGACTGTAGCTTTCCCTGCAAATCAAGATGTTATTGTTCCAATGCAATATTAATGATCAAGGCTGCAACCATTTGTAATGTGGTCATCACAAAAACAGATGTTACCATTTATATGTTGGTCTCCCAGAGTACATTATTAAGGTAATATTTTATCATGCATTCTAGTAGCTCAGGGGCTGCATTCCAAATGCATGGAGTGAACATTTCTCTTATTTATAAATAATCATTCCTTTCCTTGACTTTAACCACAAGTTAAGGGCCATGAAAAAATTCTGCAAAGCCAGAGGCCACATTTTTGTGTATGTCCTTTATGAACGGGGGAAAAAATAAGATGTTGGAAAACATCTTGGGAGCCCCATAATTTTTAGTTTACATTTAAAAATAACACAGTTGGAGTTCTGCTGTCACTGCTTCTCGGCACTGAGCATTGGCTTCAACCCCCACACAACTCAATATTTATACATGAGAAAGTAAATGCTCAAAAGATAAAAAATAAATCAGGTTAAAGTCCCACTAAGGGAGCCGGGATTTAGCAAAGCAGCAAAAAGCTATGGAGCTGGAGCTTGACTGCTGCAGAAAGCATTTGCAGATCTGAGAGCAGAGGAAGCGTCTCCTGCAAAAAACAGGAACTATGAGTGGTCTGCACTTGATGCGGCCCTGGGAGAGTAATCCTTTTGTTTGTGTGAACAGGGAACTTCAAAGTTTGGGTCAGGGAAAGGATCCCAAAGTTTGGACACGTCTCCAAACTTACCCACTTGTTTGGGTCTACAAAAGTGGATCTTGAAACCATGGAAAAGGGATGTTTCTTGTTATGTTTTGCAATTTTTGTTGCCCAGCCAGAACCAGAAAGGCAACTCAAGCTTGTTTTTAAACAGAGGAAGAAAAAGTCAACTGAATTTAGATCAACCCTCAGTAAAAATGTGAGGTTGCACTCCAGTTTCAGAGATGCTTTGAGTGGGTGGGGTTGGCAGATGCACACTTATAGCTAGAAAAAAAATTTCCCTGGGAGGCAGATTACCTTTTTACTGCACAGTTCCTTGCACCTACCTCTGAAACAGCTGGTGCTGACACTGTCAGAGGTATGACACTGGGCTAGATGGACCGGGTCTGATCCAGGAATGCAACTTCTCTGTTTCTTTGTAGTAGAATTGCCTATGACAGTAGTCATTTAACTTCAAGTAGAAATGGGCACAAGCCACAAAACGTAGATCTAGCTCCAAATTTCCAGCCCTCCAAAAGCTGAAATGTCCCTGTTCTTAAGGCCTGAAACAGGCAAAATATCAATGGGGAAATTGACACTCTTTTCTAGCAATGCAGACCAGCTGATCTTAGTCACTTTCCTCCCAGCACTCACGCGTCCTGCATCTGGAGCTATGTCCCCACCCGGGAGGCTGAGATAAAACCACCAGCAATATTTCATCTGGAGAGTTTTAAATATGAAATTCAGACAGGCTTGGTGTTTGTTGTCCCTGTTTCTTGTGTCCTTGGCAGTAGGGATCACTTAGGCC
Source organism: Gopherus evgoodei (assembly GCF_007399415.2). Taxonomy (NCBI): domain Eukaryota; kingdom Metazoa; phylum Chordata; order Testudines; family Testudinidae; genus Gopherus; species Gopherus evgoodei. The sequence goes on along the minus strand of NC_044340.1, from coordinate 19,689,496 downwards.
CACCAGCCCTTAGGTTGTGAGTCTGAAAGACAGGAGGGATGAGAATTTGCCAGGAAAGCTTTTCATACAGTGAGGTCCCTTAGGGAAGCTCAGATCACTTCCATCTCCACCTCCTCCCTTGTCGCCTCCATCCCACAAGAGCAAAATGCAGGAGAGTGATTAGCAGGTCAGCAGCTGCAGCTTCAAGAAGCACCTTAAATCATAAGAGTAGAGAGTTTCCGCTGTAATTGCCTTGGATAATCAGTGAGATTCTTCCATTTCCTTCTGCTAATATTTCCTGTTCAAAATCACCCAAGTGTTGTCATATAAATTTCAAGTGTTAAACCCAGAGCAATAATAACCTGGGTCTGACTGGGCTGGCCGGTGCAGGGGACAGGGTGAAAGGCAGGTGTTGAGAGATGGGGTGCTTAGCCAATAATTCATTATTGCCTCTGTGTTGCCACCCAGGGCCGCCCAGAGGATTCAGGGGGCTTGGGGTCTTCAGCAGCAGGGGCCCTTACCACCGAATTACTGCTGAAGACCTGGCACTTCGGCGGTGGGTCCCAGGGCGGAAGGACCCCCCATCGCAGGTGTTCGGGGCACTTCAGCAGCAGGTTCCGGATCAGAAGGATCCCCCGCCGCCGAATTGACACCGAAGACCTGGAGTGGAAGAAGCTCGAGGGGCCCGGGGCCTGCGACAGTTTTCTGGGGCCCCCAGAGCGAGTGAAGGACCTCACTCCAGGGGCCCCAAAAAACTCTCGTGGGGGCCCCACGGCAAATTGCCCCACTTGTCCCCCCCTCTGGGCAGCCCTGTTGCCAGCCTCCTAAAAAATGTTGCATCACAAAATGCCCAACATAATAGCCGGCTCTGGACAGGTATAAGTGACAATAAGTGAGAATAGGTGACTCCACCAAGCAATAGTGAGAAATTTGGCCTGTAGGCTACAGCCTTCGGACTGCTTCTTCCTGTCCAGTAACTGGGATATGGCAACCTGGAGGGGTGACCTAGGGGCTTCCAACTGTCCTGCTGATTCCTTGGTACCCATGAAGGGCCACAATATGTGTGCATAGGAGCTTTTGAGGTGCTCTCCTGGCCTGTCTGTCTCAATGGGAGCTGGGTTCTAATGGTGCATCTCCACTGCAGCTGCGAATGAGCCTCCCAGCCCTGGTAGACAGACTCACACTCGTGGGGCTCAAGCCAGCACACTCAAAATACCAGGGTGGACATTGTGCCACCTGAGCTTGGACCCAGGGAGTAGGGTGGGCTTGTGCCTGGGTGGCTAGCCTGAGCCTGCACCTCTGCTGCAATGTTCACACGGCTATTTTTAGTGCACAGTCTCAAGCCCCGCAAGTGCAAGTCTCTCTGCTGCAGTGTGGACATATTTAATTTGCTCATAATCTCAACAGGGCCAAGCCCCTCTCTCCTTCCAATATTATTAACCCCAAGCCTTCAAAAATCATGAGACTGGCTTAAAACAAGGAGGGGGTTTTTTGAATAATGAATGTAAATGTAAATCATTACATTCTTTGCCTTTAGGATTAATGTTTTCAAACTTTTCTCTGAAACCACGAGGGATAGGAACTAATATATAACAAGCGAGAGTCTTACATAATCACATGACTCCAGAGCTGGGGCTTTGCGAAAGATATAAAATATCTTGTAACTCACAATAAAATCACATGACTTGGCAACAGGACCAGATTTAGGGGCAGGTGACCCAGGCGACCACTTGGGGTGCTGGGCTCGGGGGGCACTGGGCGTGGGATGCTGTTTTTGTTGTTAGTGGCAAAAGGGAAAATAGACTGTTAGAAGTAACATGTCAGGTATTCCATATGTGGATTCATCTTTCACTTACTTCCTAGAACAGGGGTGGGCAAACTTTTTGGCCTGAGGGCCACATTGGGGTTGCAAAACTGTATGGAGGGCCAGGTATGGAGGGTTGTGCCTCCCCAAATAGCCTGGCCACTATCCCCATCCACCGCCTCTCACTTCCCACCCCCTGGTTGCCCCCCTCAGAACTGACAGCCCATCCAACCCCCCTTGCTCCTTGTCCCCTAACCGTTCCCTCACAGGATCCCCCACCCCTAACTGCCCCCCGGGGCTCCCCATCCAACCCCCCTGCTCCCAGTCCCCTGACTGCCCCGACCCCTATCCATGCCCCCACCCCCTGACAAGCCCCCTGGGACTCCCATGCTTATCCAACCCCCATCTCGTTCCCCATCTCCTAACCCCTATCCACACTCCCACCCCGACAGGCCCCCCCGGAACTCCCAAGCTTATCCAACCTCCCCTGTTCCCCATCCCCTGACCGCCCCCCCTGAACTTCTGCCCCATCCAACTGCCCCCTGCTCCCTGTCCCCTGACTACCCCTTATCCAAACCCCAGCCCTGGCCCACTTACCATGCTGCTCAGAGCAGCATGTCTGCCAGCCACGCCGCCTGGCCGGAGCTAGACATGCTGCCGCGCTGCTCGGCAGGAGCAGACCGTTCCGCCACCCAGACCGCTGCCCACACAGTAGCATGGGCTCAGGAGCCGGGCAGGACAGTCCCGTGGACCAGATGTGGCCTGCGGGCCGCAGTTTGTCCACCTCCGTCCTAGAATGTTCTAGCATTTGTAGAATCTTGTGGAACCTTCCAGGTGTTCTGAGAATTACATTTTCCTCAGACCCCTTAGAATGTCGTCAGCCAAGCTCTCACGGGTATATCAGGGGTGAGGTGTCGCCAGGCAGTCAGTGAGCTATAAATATAGATTTACAGATGCTAGCGTGCAAATTTATTGTCTGATATGACAGGGATAAATCATGCATGCAAATTGTGCACCAAATAAAAAAATAAGATATTCAAAAGTTTAACAATGGAGGAGAGGCACCAAAGATGCTCTTCATCTAGAGAACCATTTCGTCTAAGGCCAGTCCTGGCTGGCTACATGAACACCCAAGAGATATAGAGGCATGTGTCAGGAACCTATGGAGATTTATTTAGACAGGGTCAGCAGGTGACACCTATGATCAGTGGCAGAAGCAGGAGTAGAAAGGACCTGAAAGTAGTAGAAAGCCTAGTCTGTACCCATTAAAACATGCTGCTTCACATCTCTCTGTGGCGCCATTAGTCTTGTAGCCCCGAAAGCCTATTTGGGTCATTAATGCACTATGTGCAGAAAGAGGACTCTGCTGATACAGGGAGCACGCATAGGCAGGAACATCAGACCATTATTACAGCCTAATTTAATGCTGCACTAATATGAAGCCAGAACAAAAGCAAAAAAAATTTCTGTCCTCTAAGAAGTTTGTGGGAAAGGAAGAGTTAACGGGCCCTCTTCTCTGGGGGAAAGAATTCAATAGCAAACTAAGCACCACAGCGAAATGTTCGTTATTGTAAAAAAACAGCCACAGCTCCTGCTACAAACACTGGTAACTACGCACACACCCTTGATAAATACTAGCATCTACTTTCCCTGAGCAAGAAGTGTGAGCTAAAAGGAAAAGGGTTAGGAGAGATCCTGCATGGCAGCAGCATGAGCGTGTCTCATAGGTGAAGTTAAATAATTTACCATGGGCTTAAAGCCATTAATATCCCCTCCCTGTTTCCCTGACGGCATTCAGATCCCAAGCTTACGGGCAGCTACAGTCAGGGGGACTACGCTGAGGGTAGGAGTCGGGATGCCTAGACTTGGATCCAGACTTATGGGTTGCTGGACAAGTTGTTTCCCCATTTGCAAAATGGGAGTGGTTACTCAGCTTTGTAAAATTTCCTCACATCTAGGGATGAAAAGCTGTAATATATAAGTGCCCAGCGCTCTGCTTGGTATTGTCTGTGACATGAGTTCTGGGAAGTGGGGCTGGTCCCATGCTGTCTGCTTGGCACACCTGGAAGGACAGACATATTAGATCTGTTATTATTATATCACTAGACATGCAGGGGACAGACAAGAAATGAAAGCTCAGGTTAGAGCTCTGCTGCAGCTGCTCCCATCAGATGACCACCAGCAGCCTGTGGTTTCATTCCAATGTCCATATGATACAAACGATCCCCACAACAGCTATCCTTGTAAGGTACTGTCTTTTTGTTCTGTGTTTGTACAGCACCTGGCGCACTGTGGACTTGGTCCATAACTAGGGCACGATGGCATTACCACAACACAAATAATAAACAATAACAATAATAACATCGGGGAAGCAGAGCTTCCAAGGGGGTGAATAGGAGTGTCTTGGTATTAGTAGTCAGGACATGCCTAGAACAAGGGGGACTAATTCCTGTTTGGGTTCTTAATACAATATAATAAAGGTAATTAATAGGTCCTGGTCATATCCCTTAGCCATACAATAGGATCGTCCATGTGTAATCTGAGCCATCATGATGGAACAATATGGAGGAAGCTGATACTGCCTGCATCTGTGCTGGGGATAAAGAAAGAACTTGAGGTTAGTTTGCAAAATGTTTCGGATCCATCGGGATGAAAGATGCTGCACAAATGTAAAAATAGGATTCTTATTATCTTACTGTGCTGTTGTTCCCCTGTCCTCTGTGCCTCACAGCAATGCTATTGTAAGCCTCTTTGTTTTGCTGCGGATGGTATGTTTGGTTCTAACTGACAGCAATTTACAGTAGCAGAGAGTCAGCTTTGCCCTATGCTGCATTCATAAATTAATCTCCCGGGATTAGACACTGTGTGTCAGGAACACTCCCAGGTCACGTTATTTACACATTATTATTATTAATAATAATAGAAGAAAAGCAAGACAAGTTCTGACAACTTTCAATAATGATCTGAAATAAAAGCAGAAAACACATAAGCCCTGTTTCTGTGCCTGGAATTAATTATGTCCGTTTGCGTGGTGCGTTCGGTTCTTTTCCTTCCAGGTGTCATTTGAAGGCATCATTTTCTTTTCTTTAAATATTGTCACCCAAGAAAACATCTGACAGAGCAAAGAGTGAAGCTGCTTTGATTTCTTTATATTTATTGTCACTTATGTTATGGTTTCCTTTAGCTGTTGTGTTATTTTAGGAAGATGATGTAGGTTTGTATTTATTATTTATTGCAGTGGTGCCTACAAGGTGCTTGTTTCGAGCTCTTAAGCACAAAAACAATTTGAGTTTGAAGAGACGTTGCAGAAGTAATACAGAGCTGATCCACCATCAAAACTCAAGTGCTGCCAAACCCCATAAAATCAGAGACATTCCCTCGCTCTGCTCCCTCTCTCAGGAAGAGCCTCAGTATGTTTGGTTCCAGTATGCCCTGAAAGTCCACCAACAGCATAAATTTCAGAGCTAAAGGATCTTGGATATATGGGGCCAGACACTCAGCTATAATAATTGGCTTAGCTCCACCACCTCCATTACTCCAGGCTCTACATCCAGAATCAGAGGGGTTAACAATAATGGCCTTTGCTACCTGTCCATGCAATTCTCATTTACCTGTCCTGCATTGAGGGCTTGATTCAAAGTCCATTGGAGTCAATGCCAAGACTCACATTGATATAAATAAGCTCTGAAGTCCTTGAAAGCTTTTTATAGAGTTTTATAGAAAAATCTTAGCTAAAGAGGACCAAGTTGAACCACAAGGTGGAATTTTCTGCTGCTTTTGCTTTCTTTTTACAAACCTTGGAGCTGATGATCAGCATACTTCTAGGCCCATTGTTTTTTGAGGAAAAGACCTTGCTGATTGTCTCTCTTTTTCTCAGATGCATCACTCTACCTGTTCACAGGGAGCAAGGAGACCTACTATGGCATCCTTTTCTACCAACCAGAGGAGAGCTTGTAGCTACAACTCCCTTGCAATGGGTGAATAAGGAGCCCAACCAAAATGAAAGTTGACTCTCACAGCTTTTGTGCATATGTTTTTTCCTAGCACATGAACATTTGAACATCTGCAAATAATGAAGAATAATAAAAGGCAGAAAAGTCCTATTCCATTGGCTGGGCTGGGAACATTAATGCTAAGCTTCAGCCAGAGGAATACAAAAACTGGTATTAAAGGATTTGCTTTTCATGACCATAATTCAGAGTTAATGTGCATTTGATGTTTAATGTATGAACCACAAGTGATTTCACACTGGCACAGCCTTTTCTAAATAGTATTTTAATCTAAAGGTGGTGGGGGGGGTTCCCCAAGGTTGAGACTAAGCGTCTGTCAGACAAGAGGAGAAAAAAATAAGGCAAAGCTCGGTGTGAGGATCCGATCTGGGCACAGGCTTTTGTTCAGTCTTTTATTGAGGTTTTACCTCTAATCTCTGTCTTTTTGATGCAATTTAAGATTAAGGAAATGAAAGGCAAGGCTTCCTGTGAACAGTTATACAAACAGGACAGCCAGCGGGCATTCGTCAGACAGTTTTGTAAGGGGCTTTGGGCTGCTTCCCTGGAAAGGATGAGGCCCGGAGGTGAGCAGCAGCATGAGTGCTGGTGGAGACAGGAACAGGGCCAGCTTCCTGTGGCTGATGCTCAGAGATGGTCGACCTTAGTGTTTATACAGAACATCCTTTTCAAGAAGGCCAACGAGCAACCCATGAGACAAATACTGCACATGCATCCTATAGTGCCACAAACGTTGCTCTCCTCTTGAATTCAGACATGCACCCACAGAGACTACACGTCCCAGTTTAATACAGTGGCTTAGTTCCTCTCTTCAGTCTGTCCCCAAACACTGACTCAGGAAGGTACTAGAGCACGTTGGTCACTGTAAGTATGTCAGAAGTCCCACTGAAGAAGTCACTATGTACCTTCCTGAATTGAGGCACTAGCGAGGGTCAGAACAGACCACTTGCACAGTGCTAAAGGATTTTCTTCCTTAGGTCCAGATCCAACACCCACTGCAGCCAGTGCAAAGTCACCCATTGACTTTAAATGGCATTGGATTGGACCCTTAATGGGTACTTTTGGTGCAGAAAGTCCAAACTGCAGGTCCCAGTGATGTCCCAGCTCTCTGTATGCATGTAGAGTCAGTTCATTATACCAGCATGTGATACTCTGCCTTGATCGCTCTAGGCCTGTTAGGATATGCTGGGCTTGATCTAGCTCTGCTGGAACTCCATTGACTCCACCGTGAATTGGCACTTGATGCTATTTCCAGAAGCCTCCCTCATTGACCCATTATTGTCAAGGGGTAGCTCACTTAGAGCCCACCTGGCCAGCCTTCTGTACCAGGGTAATCCAAGCACGAGGGATAAATCTGGTTTTCACTCTGTGCGGCAGAATGTTGCCAGCTTTGCTATGTGCAAGTTACAGTTCTGCAGCTCTTGCAAAAACCAGGAGAATCTAATGCACAGGGAACTGGACTAGGAGTCAGGAGACTGTCTTCTGTTCCTCTTCTGCTCATCACATTAGGGAAGTCACTTCATCCTCTCTGGCACCTTAGAGACTAACACATTTATTGGGAATAAGCTTTTGTGGCTAGAACCCACTCATCAGATGCATGAAATGAAAAATACAGGAGCAGGTATAAATACATGAAAGGATGGGGGTTTCTTTACCAAGTGTGAGGTCAGTCTAACGAGATAAATAAATTAACAGCAGGATACCAAGGGAGGAAAAATAACTTTTGAAGTGGTAAGAGAGTGGCCTATTACAGACAGTTGAAAGGAAAGTGTGAGTAACAGTAGGGACAAATTAGTATGAGGGAAATTAAGTTTAGGTTTTGTAATGACCCAGCCACTCCCAGTCTTTATTCAGGCCTAATCTGATGGTATCCAGTCTGCAAATTAATTCCACTTCTGCAGCTTCACATTGGAGTCTGGTTTTGAAGTTTTGTTGTTTTTTTTTAATTGCCCTTTAGGTATGTTATTGAGTGACCAGAGAGATCGAATTACTCTCCTACTGATTTTGAATGTTATGATTCCTGATGTCAGATTTGTGTCCATTTATTCTTTGCGTAGAGATTGTCCGGTTTGGCCAATGTACATGGCAGAGGAGCATTGCTGGCACATGATGACATATATCACAGTGGTAGATGTGCAGATGAATGAGCCCCGGATGATGTGGCTGATGTGATTAGGTCCTATGATGGTGTCCCTTGAATAGATATGTGGACAGAGTTGGCACTGGGATTCTCCCTACTGTTACTCACACCTTCTTGTCAACTGTCTTTAATGGGCCACTCTCTTACCACTTGAAAATAATGTTCTGTTTGCCATGTCTCTGGATTGAATTGGGAGAAACACTACTGTCTCCCAGTCAGGAACTGCCAACAGTTATAGTCGGCCATTAATTTGATTTGAATTCGTCAAATGTGATCCGTTGAAACACAGAGAGAAGTAAGAGAAACGAATTCTTGCCAGACAAGCCATCTAAAATAATCAGACCCCTGCATGAGGCCTACTGAAAAATAGGTGCTTCTTGGCCTGACAAACAGACATGTCATTGGCAGACTTCACAAAATAATTATTAAATAATTCTGACATTTGTTCAGGATCAGCTGCAACCTCAGTAACCGGATCAGGAGATGATATCTTTGTGTTCTGGGCGCAACTCCAAAGGGATCATTAATAAGAGTGGACCCAAATTTTGCCAGAGGAAGAAGATTTATCTTCAATTAAGACAAGTGTAATTTTCCAAGCTTTTGCCTTTCAGATAAACAATTTGTCTGGAGCCTTTTTAAAACACTTTTTAAAAAATATGCAGAAGGGGAAGAAATCTGTAGTTCCTGTCCTTTGGGAATCTAAATTTAAAGCAAAATAAAGGTCCAGAAACTAAAAATAGAAAAGAACTATGGACCTGGTCCATTTTTTACTAGTTTAATTGAAACAGCGTGATCCTTGTGACAGAGGCCTTGGCATCTTATTTGTCTGTACAACACCTAAAATATCAGCAGCGCTAGCTGCAGGACATAAGACATTTCTTTAAACTTGAAATAAGTGTTTTGGATCAAGAACTGGCAAATAAAATCCTGCAAAGTTTAAAAAAATATATCTGAAAGAATTCTACAGCCCAGCACACGGTCATTAATAATTCCAGGACTTTTTTTTTTTAAGCATTTTGCACTTTTGACACTGCTTTCATCAAAATTTGCAATTTGGACCTAAAAAATTGGCAACATTCTCATGGTTTTTTTTTCCAGTTTGTCAGTCCACTCTAGTTGTAAACATGGATGAATGTGATTCATCACACTGATCTGTACTTCCTATCTGTAACTACACAAATTGTTCTGCCATCTCTCTTCTTTGCCCCAGTACACCACATTTTGGGCCAAGTGTAGCCTTAATTCCATCTAATAATTTCATCGATTTTTCCACGGGCTGATTTTTGCTTTCCATTACTAAAGATACAAGTAACAGTGCATGTGCTGGGTGGGCCAGGTATTCACCTTGTAAGACCTATCAGACAAGCTGTGATGAATTAGCTCCCTTGTTGACAATGGGGCTGATCATACACCGTTAAAGTCAATGGGAGTTTTGCAATCTATTTCAGTGAGAACAAGATTGGGTCTAATATCAGCAGAGAGGCCAGGAATTGCATGAGCCATTGACATTGGTCTGATCACTGATGTCAATGGAAAGATTTCTATTGATTTCAGTGCACTTTGGATCAAATCTTTAAAGGCAGTCCATACAGGTCATATTTGGAGTACCCTGATGGGTGCAGAGCAGTGTACGTAGAAAGCTGACACTGCCCTTGCCTATCCTGTAGCACTGTGAATAAGCAGTGCATGGTTTATAAGGCCGGAAGGGGCCATTGCGATCATCTAGTCTGACCTCCTGGCACTTCCCTCTCCAGGGCAATCAATCTATTGGCTTTCACAGCACTAAATTCACTATTAAAAACACTGTAAAAGAAGAAGTATTCAGAATAAACAATGCAATGCCCCCAATTAAAGTAGAATCCAGTTCCCTATGAAAATGTTAATTGTCTAGCACATTTGCTTTCAGCCTGACTCTGATTCCAATTCCCCTGACTTTGCCAGGCCTTTTGCTGCTTTGTAGGCTCCTTATATTTCCCCCCAAGATTTCTCCATGGAATCCTCACAGCTGCTTTACCTCAGTGCTGTGAGTTTAGCATGACATCATTGGTAATGGGATTGGCGGCAAGAGCCATTAGCTAACAGTTTGCCCTTCACTTTTGTGGTGCTGAAAATCTAATTGGCTGCTGAGTCAAAGAAGAAATGTCCTTGCTCTCCCCTTTTTAATCTGGCAGTCATTTTCTTCCTCCTGGGATTCTAGTTCTGGTCACTGATTCCTCTAGGACACTCAAAATGGCCTTGGAACAATTTCCTACATGCCTAATTTGGTGTATTAGAAAGCATAAGTCACACTGTATTTGAAAGACAGCAGAAATCCCACTTCAAAACTTAGCTCCAGTAGGAAAGAAAGGCAGCTTACTAGCTTGCCTTTAAAGTTATCTGAATATATCACAAATGGATTGAAAATATACTTGTCCTTTTGTCCATGCCATGTGGGAGAACTCGGGTTTGAATTCCTGCTTTGGTTTCATGGTCATACAGCTACACACATGGTTTGTTTGATGCTGTTGTTTCTAGACTTGTTCTATATACCCACTGCCTTGAAAATACAATAGAAAACCTGAGGAATTACCTGTCCTGAGAAATAACTTCTTTCACAATAGTTCCAATAGGGACCTTAATGGTCTAAGGACATCAGAATAGACCCAAATCATCACCAGGAAGATCCCCCTCTGGAAAGTTATTTTTTAGGGGGATTGATTGTATGATAGAGGGGTCTGAGGTGCCATCTAACACCACTGACAGTTCACTTCATATCTCAGAACTCTTCCTTAAGTATCCTGGATGACTCCAGAGCTTCACAGTAGGCTAAAATATGGTGCCTTTTATCTTCTCTAGGCCACAGATTCAAGTCTGACCAAGGCCAGAAATAACTGAAAGCTGCTCTCATCTATGGTTGTTTGGTTTCCTATGTGAAATATGTGGATGTTCAGGGGGACAGGGGTCTATGTCACAAAACAACTAGCCCACTCTTTAGCAGCCTTCACAAAGGGCCCAAGAGCGAAAAGGACCATGTAGATTGGACTCTTGTCTCCCTTTTAGAGGCAGCCCCTTTGTGTATGAAAATATTCAGGGATATTTAATAGGGCACAGGGTGAGAAGCTGGCAGTGCACTCGACGTATGACTATAGAAAGCTTCAGTTCCAAGCATTGTCAATTTAGCACCAAAGCTGTTAAAGCAATTATGCATTCCTCCTGCATTTCCAAAGGCACCCTGAGACTAGATACCGCCCACCACTGCGCCTCTACTTTTTCAGAATCAGTTAGGCGTGAACTGCATGGAGGAGCTTCCTCCTTCCAAACCACGGATCTTTCATTGCACACCTTCTAATTTTTCTGTTTTCACCTGAGCCTTTCTCACAAGCCACATCCCCTCCATGCAGTGCTGAACACAGATGCTGATTTACACTGGGAAGCCTTGCTCTTGACCCAAAAGCAAAGTGCCTTTCACCATAGTAGAACCTGCAAACAAAATTCAAGCTCACTGTACCAAATTTTTCAGGTAACTAGCAAAATTGTTTTACAAAAGTAATGATTTCCCCTCCACCTTCTTTCTGCCAACTGCATGCAGCAAATTTTCACACCGTTTCCCCTGAGAAGCTGTTTGATTCTCAAGCTACAGAAGGAATCTGGATGTGCAAACCAGAACTGGCTGGTATAACAGCAAATGCAATCTCTCCAGATCATTTCCATGATGAAAAATGCTGATGGTCAACTTTTGGAGTTTTTCCCCTGGAACCCTCAGGATGAAAGTCGAGGGGAGGGAAGTGGTGAAAGGAAATGCACCACTGGAGCTTTCATTTAAATAAAGAGCAGAGTCGCATTGTGCTCCATTGATTACCATTTTTTTATGACTGTTTGCAGAGGAGCTAATTTATTCAAGCATGGAAATCTTTAAAAACTTAATTAAGTTATTCCTGCAATTTCCACGTCTTATTGTTTTGACTTCATGTTTAACTTTAATTCTGGTTAATATTAAAAAGAAAACGAAGAAGATTTTCTAAAAATGAGAGAGAACCAGCAAGTAGAAAATCCAATTTGTGTCTTTCGTTGGCTCTGCTTCAGTGGGCCAGTCCACTAGAAGATGGACTCTGCTTTTATCTGACTCGGGAGGGCACATGTGATTACTGTAGATTCACTATGAACCAAGGCATTTGCCTCACAGTTGTCCCTGGCATGTGCCGCTGTGCTTGATTAACTTCAGGGACATTGATTTCTATGTGTGTGGTGGGGGAAGAGCTTTTGAAGGTAGATGGCAGGAGAGGGAAAAAAGTAACACAGCCAAGGTATGCAAGCCCCAAATTTGGGTGATGAGAACTTTGCGCAAAGTGCAAAGCGGAGTTTGGAGAAGCTGAGTCTCAGAGGAACAACATCACCTACCATCGTCAGTGGCAGAGTGCTGAGTTAGAACCCACATACTCCACTGAAACACTACCCCCACTGCTTCCATGAAGAGTCAGTCAAAGGAAACGTGGAGAAGTGGGGACAGAGAAAGGAGTGCTATATTCTTTTTTCAGAAATGGAGAACTCAGGTGGCTTCTCCAAGCTCATGAAGGAAGCCTCTGATGGAGCAGGAAATGAAACCTGGGTTACCTAAATCCGAGGTTAGTACCCTAATCATCGGATCACCGTTGTTCAACACAGGGCAGCTGAGTTCTATAGAGAATCTCTGTTTGCATTAAAAACAACTGGAGCCATAAAGAACTCCTGATAAAAAACATCCATTGCTATAAGCTGTCCCAGTGGTGTCGTTTATGGGCCATTGAAAAAACAACAATGTTCACTGTCCAATGTTCGCTAAGCATTAGGCTGATTTCCCGGGGGCCTGCAAACCAGACATTCTGTATTCCTGCTACATTTCTGTATATTATTTTTAAGTAATTAGTCTCTGCCTCATATTGTGCATCAGGAAGTTTAATAAGAGGAATTTATGGTGTCTCCTCCAATCAACACAATAATTCATGGTGTTGAAAGTTCTTCCCTAATGAATATTGCTTTCGTCTGTTTCCCTCCAGCCCCTTCTTTTTGGAGTTTGTTAGCAGGACCCTCATGATCTATTAACAGGAACAATAGTTGCTCCCTTCCGTCAGTATAATCACCTGATGTGCCCTGGGTTTGCACATTACATCAGCTTTGGAGGGTCATTTCAAAGCACTTGAATACTGCATCAGGTTTTTGCTTGGCATCATTATTTAACCCACAGTGGAAGAGGAGTGTCCTCTCTTGGTATCAGAAGTTAATGAGTCTACTGCAGCTGCCAGCTAGGGGATTTAATCTCTTAGGCCTCGTCCAGACTAGGGGAGGAAAATCGATCTTAGATACGCAACTTCAGCTATGTGAATAACGTAGCTGAAGTCAAATATCTAAGATCGAATTACTCACCCATCCAGACGGCGCGGGATCGATGTCCGCGACTCTCCGTGTCGATTCCGGAACTCCGTTCTGGTTGATGGAGTTCCGGAATCGATGTAAGCGCGCTCGGGGATTGATATATCGCGTCTAGACTAGATGCGATATATCGATCCCTGAGCAATCGATTTTAACCCGCCAATACGGCGGGTTAGTCTGGACGTGGGCTTAGTTTTAGCTGTGTAAATCCTGGGCTTCAAACTCCACCATCAGCAAGTAGGATCAGTTATAAAAGCAAGGCCCCATCTAGGGCTAGGATCACTAATAGCAGTCTGTTGCTTGAAATGCCCACTGATAGTCAATAGGATTTTGGCTGCTACGTGCCTTAAATCCTTTTTGAAAATGAGACATTGGCAATGACCTTGGAATATTTTGCATCCCTCTGCAGTGTGTGGGTGCAGGTCACATGCCAGGATTATCTGGGTATATCTCACTCAGCTCCCTGCCACAGAGGGGCCTCCTGTTTTCTTCCTGTGGCACAGAACAGTCTAGTCCAGTGGTTCTCAACCTATTTATCATTGTGGGCCTCATATGTGTTATGTGGGCTGCATTCACACAATATATACTACCTGTATGACCCTGAGGATGTCACGTGCTGCAGCCTTGTGCTGAATGGGCCACAAGCAGCTCGCAGGCCGTGGGTTGAGAACCACTAGTATTCTCTGTTGGGCTCTAATACTTCAATCTAATTTTGGTTGTTGAGTTTAGTGTGAGGGGTGGCTTGGCACACACTGAAGGTCAAACTAGATGAACCACTAGTCCCTGCCGGGCTTAAGCTCTATGACTCTATGTGAGTCCTGCTAACAAACTCCATAAAGGCGCCGTAATTAGTTGGACATTGCACCCTGAGCACAGCAATGACTGAATACCTTGGAAAATCGGGGCCTAAATGCACTGCAGCAATTGGCAGTCCCAGCAGAGATGTCAGGGGCTGAAAAGGTCAATGGAGACTGACCCCTTGTTCCTCAGAATCCCTTAGCCAAGTGGCTTGGGCACTGGTCAAGAGCTCAGGAGACCCACGTTCAATAAACTGCCCTGCCACAGACATCTACGGCAAGTCATTTAGTTCCTGTGTCCTGTGTTCCCATCTGTAAAAACAGCAGCACTTCCCTACCTCTCAGGGATGTTACACATTAAAGATTGTGAGGTGCTCAAATACTAGGATAACAGGCCAGGTAAGTACCTAGGATAGGTACAAATGTTCTCTACAGGTGTCAAATGAGGCACAGTGGTAGAGGAGAGCATGAGGGAAAGTTTCTGTTGCTGCTACTCGTGCTGTACCTGTTTGAGGACAGAAGACTAGAGTCCCCTGTGCTGTCAGTCTGGCACCAAACAAACTTCTTTTAAACCAGGGCTGCAGTTTTGTTTTTCAGGTCGCTCAGCACTCGACAAAGTTGACATTGTTTAACATGAGTCTCTGTGTTAGTCACTTAACGCTGAAATTACCAGAACTCCTTGTTTGGTGCTGTGCCGTGCCACAGTGATATTATCGAGGTGAGAAAAGATTCAGAGAGGACAAAGTTCCAGCCCTGCCCCTCCTGTGCCAGCTCGGAAACATTCTCAGATCCCAGGTGCAAAATGTGATGCCAGCTCCGCTTGTGGCAATTCTACCTGGGGACAAAGTTAAAGGTTGCTCTCAGTCAGTCACAGAGAGAGGCAGTAGAAGGCTCCCATCCAAAAATATATCTCACAGCATGTTGTTCTGAAAACAGTTTCATGTTAAGAGAGCCTTGCTCAAGCCTTCCCCCCTGGCTGGCTCTGCCCAGGCAGGACTCGCCTGGAAGCAGGAATCAGAAGGCATCTGACCTTCTTACATAAACTCCGTCAATGTAAGGAAGGAAAGCCTAAATCTCGTCATTCAACTGTCCAGGCTAGTTTTGAGCCATCCCACTTTGCATCCACTCACCCCTTAGTGCTACAAGTTTCACTTCCTTAGTTCACTGTGATCCCCAGACATATTTTCCTTGCACCAATAGCGAACAGGCTGTAGAAGTTGCCATGGGAGATTTGCATTGGGATGCAGCCTTTTAGGATTGTAAACTCCGCAGGGCAGAGACTGTCGTTTACTATATCCTTGTACAGTGCTTTGCACATGAGGGGCAGTCCTGCCTGGAACCTCAGGGAGCTACCGCAGTACTACCAAGCCACAGCCCATCACACCAACCTTCCTGGAACTGCTTGTGTGAGCTTTGTCCAAGCCCAACTATTTCAGGTTTTGTTCAACCCAGAGTAGGATAGTGACACTAGCAGCTGTAATAAGAACATAAATGTTCAGAGCTGTGGGATATCTGAGAGTTTCCATTCATGACAAGGGGACTTGTGAATCATTTGTCCATTTGGATTCTCTTTGGGTTCTGCACTCATTTTGTTTTTGAGTTCAGAGTTTGAACCAATAAACCCAAAACAGAAACTCTGTGGAAACTGCTGAGTTTTGCCTGCTTTGAAGGCAGCAGATTATGACCACCTCTGCGAAGAGCCAGATTTATGCTTCACTTCAGAGGGGCTTCTCCAGGGATGACTTTGACCTCATGGTTTTATAGCACCTCCAATCCACTAGTGGGTGTAACAGTACCACAGATGAATTGAGTACTAGCCACACCCAACCGTCACAAAAACGTTCCACACAATGCACCATTTTGTTATAACATGTAATCCACTGCCATGGACCATCTGGCCACTAACATGATGGACCTAGACAATGTGGAAACCATCAATCTGGTGTTGCAGTTTGGGTGGGCCCATAGCAAAGAGCCAAATAGAGCTACTAGTGACAGGGAGCTGGATTGGACTCAGCAGGAAGCAAATCCACTTTCTTCCCATCTGTAATGTTATTTCATTTTCCTTCCACCGTAACTCAGGTGAAATGTGTGTTCTTCAGCCAATAGCTGTCCTGTGCATATGAAATACATTTGCGCTGGGTGTTTGCCATTAACATTTTCATTTCTGTTTAGCATCAGGAGTTTTCAATAACTGGCTGTGCAGAGCAGAGAGCTTTTGTTTTCATGCTCCCTTTGTTTTCATTTCCACATACCGTCAGAGTAAATTACAGGATAGGAGTCCTGCCCTGGGGAATGGAGGAAGAAATGTAGCTGCTAGACTATATCTGAATTTGTCTACTTTGGCTTGGTCATGGGTTAACAAGACCCAGATCTATGTGTCACCCCAGTCCATGCACACAACACGGAGCAAATCCATCATTCATTCTTCAGTTTTTCCAAGTTTCCTGATCCTTATTTAGCAGGCTGATGTTCTTTACATTTTCCAGTGCTCCTCTTAAAATGCCACTGGTGCATGAAGGTAAAATGAAGCTGATGCAAGCATGCTCCTACTGGCTCAGTGGGGGAGGCAGGCTGACTTTTGCAACCCTGTGAGACCCGCTGCCTCTGGATCATTATAGTCCATGATCCGACCTTGGGTGCAGTAACATGCAGGAGCCTTCTCCTCTGCAGCTCCTGCCTTGCTGTAGCTACATCTTATTGAATTGCTGTGTCTTGGCTATGCCTCTCCCTATGCTGAGGATTTATATCTCAACTTTATTATTTAACTAAAGGAAGCAGAGTACAAATAAACTGCACTATCCTGTGTAGAAACAGGGCCTAAGTAAACACACACCCTGACTGTAACTGCAAAGTCCATATTTCTGAAGTGCCACTTTCCTAAAATGTAATTAAGCCATAATGTTTAGAAGTGAGTAGCTGAAGGAGCTATAAATGGCTGCCAGGTCAGGTAAACAGCAAAGCAAAAGCTAAAGCATTTACCAAAGCTGAAAGCTGTTTATTGTGTGTATACTATTTGCTCCTAAACATTATTGCATTATACAGGCTGTCACCAGAATGCGAACAGTAAATAATTAGGGAGTAGCAGCCACTCCATTCCCATCAGGACTCAGGCAACGGGCTCTGGTGATGGTGGTGAATAATGGATCGAAGGCGGGATTTCAAACTGAAAAACAGATCAAAGTGCAGCTTTGTGCTGGGAAGCATGAGGCAACTGGCCAGAGAGCTTGTCTGCCAAATTTATGAGGAAGACAGTGATTTTCTTGTCTGGTCATTGATTAGCTGATTTGATCTCAGTGTAGCTCTGTAGAGATCCAGGAAGCATTATCTGGTATTTACTTTTAAATAGGAACCAATCAGGAATGCTGTTTGTTTGGTGGAATATTAACCCAATCCTTCTCCTTTT
Organism: Gopherus evgoodei; assembly: GCF_007399415.2. Classification (NCBI taxonomy): domain Eukaryota; kingdom Metazoa; phylum Chordata; order Testudines; family Testudinidae; genus Gopherus; species Gopherus evgoodei. Next base: position 19,671,978 of record NC_044340.1, on the reverse strand, counting down.
GGAGCTTAAACTGGTCTCTTCTGTCTTGTGCAGACATCTCACTCAGAAGTGAATTGCACTGTGCTATCTCCTCACCTTTGTACATATTCGATTTAACTCCCTCCCATTGGAAACAGACACCATTAATTAACAAATCACTTCCAGGTGCATACCTTATGATGTCCACTCTGCGGATATAAACATCAGCTTGTCCTGCAATACTGGCTTGTGGTATTATCCAGAGTTGTTATAATTAATGCTAACAAGCCTTCAGGAAGGGATATTAAACCTCCTGCTTCAGTGCATCTCTAACTCGTCTATGAGAGGGGGTTAGATTATCCCAGATTTCCCTATTGCAGGGTTCTCAAGGCATCCTCTGAATCATCTAGTGATGATTACAGTCTAGCTGGACTTTGAAACTGATCCAGTCTGGTATTCCCATGTTCTTATTACACAGAGAAGCCTGTCTGCATGCAGTAAAAGACTGAAAGGAGGAAGGAGAGAGAGGCTGAGATGGAAGACAAAACTGCCACAGGCACACAATCCAAACAAATATGGGATCTGGAGAAGTCAGACCAACTGATCAAGCAGACACCTCCTGTGGGGTTATGGAGCTTTCCCTTTCAGTAGCATTCAGTCAAAGCAAAGTAAATCTGAGAGTCCAAGGATAAACCATTCTCCCAAGTCAGGAGTAAGCAAAGCCAGTGGTGACTCGGTCAGCTGTATGTGGCCAGACTCAGACTGGGTAGTGGAGGTTCACACCAGGCCGGGGGAGTTTTTAGCAGGAGATATTCTCTGAATTAAAGGATTCATCTTCATCTCACAAAGGAGATGCCAGGGTAACCCAGTGATGCGGATCAGGGAACGTAGATGGCAATCATCACACTACCAGCAGCCTTCCCTTGCCCCCAGCACCAGCTTGGTAAAGAACCTGCTGGCCTTACAAAACATTAGGAGTGGAAGAGTCACCTAGCAGGCCGTAGATTCTTGAACTAACTTCCCCCTCACTCCTCGCTTTCCCACAGAACTCCCAAGGGGCCTCAGCTCTTCCATCTCAACCAGGGGAAACTTACTGCTTCTGGGCCCTGAATTCGCCCACAGTCAGCAGCACCCTGAGCAAAAGAGGCCTCCGCTTTGCAACTGCACCATTGTGGCTGGTTCCTAGGGCCAACGTGGTAGAGATGCCATGCTCAAACACAGTTGGTGCATAAGCCAGCATGGCTCTCATGCCGTGTTCTTTCAGGTGTCAAGGAGACAGAGGGTTGGGTGCTCCAGCCCTATCACAGAGAGCAGGGTTAAGTTCCTGGTGACACTCCCTGGGATTGACAGGGACTGAGAGGACTGCTGTAGAAGCAATGTGGGAAGTCCTTGGTGAGATAGGAAAGTGTCACTCAATAGCATTCTCTCTAGCCAATGCAGAATATACACTGGTGGGTCCCTTTGTGAGTCTCACCCAGTCTGCCCCAGAGAGGGCAAGAAATTCACCCCAAACCACCCAGCGTGTTAGTCTGAGTCAGGAACAGAATCCAGAAATCCGATTTGTAACATTTACAGGACCATTCAATCATCTTGTTTGACCTCCTGGTTAGCACAGGCCATTACACTTCACCACTTACCAGGATTGAGCTCAATTCCTTGGGTTTGACATTTTCCAAAAGGCCTCCACTCTTGATCTGAAGACCTCAAGAGATGGAGAATCCAAGACTTCCCTTGGGAGTTTGTTCCAGTGGTGAGTCACCCTCACTCTTAAATATTTGTGCACCAGTTCTCATTTGAATGCGTCTGGCTTCAAGCTTCCAGCCACTGGTTCTTGTTCTGCCTTTCTCTGCTAGATTAAAGATCCTTTTAGTGCTGCAGGAGTCCTGACTCCCAGTCCTGACTGATAAATGGTGGTCTGTACTCCCTCTTTCTTCACTGGGCTTCATGCAGCACTGTAGAGAGGCTAGCCGGGGCTGGCTCTCTCCGGGGCGTGGGGAACCCCATCGCTTCACTACCTTTGGGAATAGCTCTTGCAGGGAATTAGTCCGGTCACGGGAGTCTTCCTCTATGGCCTTTGTGACGGTAGAAATAAACACAGTGAGCCCAGGCCCTGGGTCAGGGCGGGGCACTGCTGAGTCAGGAGCTCAGGCCCTAGGGCAGGCACTGAGCAGTAACAGTTTAGAAACCGTAGGTCCAGGCCCTAGGTTCCAAAGGGCCTGGGAGTGGGGGAGACGGCTATCCACAAGTTAGGTGGCGGGGGGACGCAGGCCCTCCCACTCCACCATGTCTCAGCCCGGGGCCCTAGCAGCAACAGAAAAGCCTCTGCTGGGTCAGTGGGGATCCTGGCCACAACACACTGACATGGGCTCTGGCAGTGCTGCAGTCAGACTAGGGTCGGCTGCCCCCAGGCTACTTCCTGACTACCCCTTTTGAGGTACATGGGTCAGGGTGGTGTCCTCAGGGGGCTCCAGTACCATGGGTTCCTCGGAATAGCTGGCAAGGGGCAGGCTCAGCAACTCCACTGGGTCGCTGGCGTGGGGCAGGCTCAGCAACTCCACTGGGTCGCTGGCGTGGGGCAGGCTCGGCAACTCCACTGGGTCGCTGGCGTGGGGCAGGCTCGGCAACTCCTCCAGGTCGCTGGCAAGGGGCAGGCTCGGCAACTCCTTCGGGTCACTGGCAAGGGGCAGGCTCGGCAACTCCTCCAGGTCGCTGGCAAGGGGCAGGCTCGGCAACTCCTCCAGGTCGCTGGCAAGGGGCAGGCTCGGCAACTCCTCTGGGTCGCTGGCGTGGGGCAGGCTCGGCAACTCCTCTGGGTCGCTGGCAAGGGGCAGGCTCAGCAACTTCACTGGGTCGCTGGCAAGGGGCAGGCTCGGCAACTCCTCCGGGTCGCTGGCAAGGGACAGGCTCGGCAACTCCACTGGGTAGCTGGCGTGGGGCAGGCTCGGCAACTCCTCCGGGTAGCTGGCGTGGGACAGGTCAGGCCAGTCCTTGGGTTTACCGCAGGCCGCTGGGGTTTCCCACTCGTGAGCTAGGCCGGAGGTGCCTGGCATCCCCGGCGGCTGCTCTCTCACTGAGCTCTGAAGTCGGCCCTTTATACTTCTGGGGCAATGTCTGACCCTTTGGGGGGTGGGCTCAGAGCTCCCTGGCCCTGCCCACTCTGGTGTCCAGAGGGACTCATCTCTCTCTGGGGCAGCGAGGAACCACATCGCTTCTCTACAAGCACTAACTTGGATGTCCCATCCACTCTCATTACAGTTCTCTGCTTCCCAGATTAGAAGATCTCATCTCAGCCAAATGGACAATTTTTCTCTTTCTTCCTTCTTTGGAGAAGGGGAGGCCACAAACAACAACAACCACTTCTACCTGCTTTATGCATCTTCCTACTCCTCCCTTGTCTCTGATTCAGCACTAAGGTTTGCTGGTTTTTTGGTTGGTTGACTGTTTTTTTGTCTGATGGCTTTCAATTGGACCAATTTTCCCTTTTGCCTTGTGTCAGCTGCAGATATATTTGATGAGTACTTTCTTGTTAGTTGAAAGATTCCCTGCAATTCATCATCCTGTATTTCTTTGCTCTTCCCATCATGAATCTCTCTCTCTCCAAGATGAGTTTGCTTATTTTTCTGGCTCTCCTAGTGCCCTTCTTTACCAGATTGTTTATATTCTTGAAAGGATTTTTTCTTTTCTTTTGGTTTTTTTTTTCTATTTATTATTTACACTCATTTTTACATCCCTACTTAACCACATTGGTCCCCATTGCTCTTCTCCCAGCTCCAGTATAGAATTAAGCAGTTTGAATCTACATTCTTATCTCTCCAAATTATGTTGTCCACTTTTCTTCAGTCGTTTTGCACGCAGGATTTTTATGTTTTATGTTCCCTTCACATTCATGCAGCTTGTGGTCATTAGTTTAAGCACAACAATAGATCAGCTCACAAAGTTTTCATAAAATGTTTAGTTGGCTTTGAAATTGACTTGCCATGAGACTTAGGCAACTAAATACCTAAGTAATGTTTGAAAAGGGGACTTAAGCTGCTAAATCACTTAGGTGATTTTGAAAATTTTACTCATAAAAGTCAGCAGCTGCTAGCACAAGCTCTACAACTTTCCATTTGCCCCAGTCTTGATTGTTCTCAGTATCAGATGAATATTGCCTCCAACTTTACCAGAGAGCTTGACAAATCCTGGACAAATATAGCATGAGGCAGAGCTGGTGTTCCTCAGAGTTTTTACAAAGTTTGGTTCAATTAATATGTAAGTAAAGCAATTCCCTGTGATCTAAGTGTTGTTTGTCTAGTTGGTTTTGCTGTTGTTTTCTTTTTCTCCCTTTCTTTTCTGGTCACTTTATATAGGCCTTTCTTATGTGGAGAAAGATTTCTTAACCTGCTCTCTTCTCACTGCCTCACAGCTATGCTTGCTACATCTAAGAATCACCAGATTGCTTTTATTCTATGATTTAGATTTCAATAAATAATTATCAAGTTTGATAATTAAACTCCTCAGGCTCTATAGCAACCTAAACATGGAGTCACAGACAGTCCCTTTGGTACTCTGGGTCTGTCTCGCTACCCAGGTGAGCTTACTTTTGGGATAGATGGTCCCTTACATCAAGAATCACAACAGTATTCAGGTTACTCCCAGTCCCAAAGGACCAGCCACTCACCTTAGCTCAGTTATACCTTAGATCTCACATTAAATATGCTTGTAGCCAATCCTACACTAAACTATCAAAATATTTATTAAAAAGGCAACCAGAGTTATTTACAAGGGTAAAGCAGATAAACATACATACACAAATGAGTTCCAAACTTAAGTTTTAAAATGTAATAGATCCTTCTGTAACCAGCAAGCTCTATATGTCTTTTAGGGCTAACCCAAGCTAAGCAGTTGGGTTCTCTTGTTTATGCCTAGAAAACCTTGCCTGCTGGAGTCCAAGCTGCACAGAGAGACAGTTCCTTCTTGTTAGGGGTTTTCATTCCCACCCACACGGACTCCCAGCTCCTTGTGCTTTGAGACATAAACTCAGCTCATGGGAGCAATTCATTTGCATGCCTCACCTTTATGGGGTTGGTGGGAAATAACAAAGTTTTATGTCTTTAATATTCCACACTAGGACATCTGGTGTCAATGGGTCTTCATGGTTGGACAGGATGTAACACTTTTTGCTGGAGACCAGCATGTCACACCAGCTAATGTCTCTCTCCTGGCTGGTCATCTACACAGTTACAGAGGCTTACAATGCAAATGTTCCAATATGATTTTATAATATGGGAAAGAGATTATATATGTGAGATTAGTGCATTCAACAATTTACAAGTATTCCAGAATATCTAAACACTAAACTCATTCTAATACCTATTTTAACAATACTAACATGCTGGTGAGCCAGACTGATTCCAGTCATGTATCTGTCAGTATTCAGCTGAGGCATGGGCACCTTGGCATCACAACCTTGCTACTCAACTGCTAGCCTGTGTCTGCAGGCTGAACTCCGTCTCTCCCCAGTGTCACAAGCCCTATCCAGCCTTGCTCCTGGCCAGCACAGGGGCATTTGCACTGAGTCTAAAAGACCCAGATCTGCAATGCAACTCATTTTAAAAACCTTTATGGCATGACTGAGCAGGCCATATCCTGTGCTGTGCCTCTCAGGAGCCCCAGAAGTGGTGGTTAAGATGGCTTTATTTTCCCAGATTCAGGTACAGCTCCAGGGGCCAGAGTGTCCCTTCGAGTAAATTACATCAATCCCAAGGCTGCCTAGCATGGTAGACCATCCCGTCTCCCACAACCAATCTACCCCCTCCTGCCCCTAGCCGTGCCCCCAGGGCCTCGTATGCTGGGGTCTGAGAGGGGGAGTGAGATGATGTCCCATGAAGTCATTTCCATCCCCTTTACACCACATAAGCGCCATAAAGGAGCCCTATTGGAGCTCTGGATCTGGCCCAGTGAATTTGACACATGTTGGTATCTGTATTATTTATTAAACACTTTCAGTAATTTAGAGGTACACTGTATCTAGCAAGCTATTCTGTGCCACACCATAGATTTCAAATGCAGTAAAATGTGACTCATTTCATATCACATGAGAGATTTTTAAGTATTGTCACATCTATTTTAAATCAATGTGCCAAACATTTTATGACATGTAATCCAGGTATGGTAAAAAATATACAGTCTTTCCCTGTGGCTGAATTTTAGAAGTCACAGGGGCAAATTCAAGCTAGTAGTGCAAAATGAGGAAAATAAATCCAGCGACTATTAACTATACATACATCACCTAGATACACGCACACACAAAACTATTGTCTCACATGTACCCTCAGCCCCCATGACATACACACACATTAGCATTCCCAGCCTCCATCTCGCAAAACTCTCACAGGCACCACACACTGTAACACACAGAGAAATAGAAACGTATACTCACTCTTCTCCTCCTCTCCACCCCGTCATATCGAACAACATTTATCCACATACATACACTCACCCACTCTTCCCACAGCATATTACATACACAACATTCAGCTACTCAACCCCCCAGCACACGTACACACACACACTCACACCCAGAGAGACTTTACATAAAGGACAGCCTCTCTTAAAGTGACAAGATCCCTCAGCAGTGCACTGGGATTATGGCTGTTGCTCATTAAGGCTGCAATCCTGCAAGCTGCTTCTGTAATGAGCCACACTGACCTCCCTGGGAGTCCACATGAGGCCATTCTAGCAGACCCCTATGCAGGATCAGACCCATAAGCCTTGTCTCTACTAGAGAGATTTTGGTAAACATTCCTCATCATTGCTAGCATCAGTTCAGCTCCCCCAGTGTTAACAATGGTGGGGATGTTTTGCAAAATCTTCCTGGTGTTGATAGGGCTTTAGAGAGCAGCCACAATGACTGATTACAGCTCCTGGGATTGGCAGCAATCTCTGTGGCATTATGGTGCAGGCCAGAGCACGTGGGAGTTGCTTGGTGCAGCTATGTTCAGAGATACCTATCTCTTAGGCTATATCTACCCTTGGAACTGGAGGCGTGATTCCCAGCTTGAGCAGACATATTCACACTCGTTCTGATCGAGCTAACACACTCAAGAAATAGTGTTGCTGCAGTAGCACAGGGATAGATGAGCAGCAGCATCAGCTAGCAAACCAGAGTATGTGCCCACAGGGTCTGGGCAGATTTATCCCTGCTGCCCATGTTACCACAGCTACACTACTATTTTTAGCATACCAGCTTGCTGAGACCTAGCACCAGTATGTGTTCTTGAGCTGGGAATCAACCTCCCAACTCCAAGTGTAGACATAGCCTGAGTAGGAGAAAACCTCTCTGATACTTATCATGTGAAGCCATGCAGGTCATGTGGCGCGTGGGGTTACAGCAGGTTACGTGACATAAAATAAGATGTGACATGAACCCATCCGCCATTTTGAGGAAGACAATGTTTTTGGCAGCACGAGCAGAAGTCAAATACACTGGTCCTGATTCCCCTGCTACTTATACCAGCTTTACAACAGTGTCGTGTTTGTGACACCTATGGAGTAACTCCTGGTTTACGCCAAGGTAATACCATAAGCAAGCCCACTGACTTTTCTCAAACCGACAAGAAAGCAAAAGGAAAGACATAAAAAAGACATACGTTTCAGCGGTCGCTGGGGATTTTTAATATACACACAGTTCAAAGAAGATATGGCAAGACTGCAGAATTTTGCAACTGTACCAAAGCACTGTTAACCTATGATTTAAAGGCTGGGTCCCTTTTGATTTTTAAATGATTCAAAAGGTTTCTGCACTCCAGCAATCTAATTATCCAAAAGATTTCCATTAGGTTTTTCTCCCACTTTATTTCTTAAGAGGTCTTTCCAAGAATGCCACTGGGTTAGAATCATTATGGCATATATTGCAAACAGGGCCATTTATTGTATTTTTATGAGGGTAATACCGTGCTATCTAATAAATTTCCGAAGAAGGATTCAATATAGAGGACATTGAGATTCAGCCACAGCAGGGTCAGCCAATGTAAGTTCTAACTCAAAATGAATACAGTTAAGAAGGGGAAAAAAGACATTTTTTACTCTTTATCTTGAGATGAGAGTAGATGGAGTTGGAGAGAGAGGGATAGATGAAAAAATGGATAGAAATGGACCAGTCTGGTTAAAATAAGAAAGCCCTGAAACTCCAGGGCAAATTCATACCAAATGTACATCTTTCTGGGCTTTGAAAATGTTCTGCTAACTTTCTGCCTCGTCAATTGGAATTTTTGTGCAACTACTGTGCATCTTGGTTTTTGCTTGGATGTTTGATGGAAATTCTGAAATGCTGTAAAGAAGATTTGATAATGAAGGGTGGGGGTAGCTCCCTTTTGTGGACACGCAGCCAGTCAATTAGCTACAAAATTCCTGTTAGTAGCTGTTCTCTACTTGCTTTATTTGTAAAGGGTTAAAAAAGCCCGTAGGTAAAAGGAAGGTCATGGGCACCTGTCCAAAAGAGCCAGTGGGAGGGCTGCAACTTTTTAAAATTGGAAAAAACATTCCCTTTATCTGTCTGTGGTTGTTCTCCCGTAGAGCAGGGACAGGGCTGAACTATACTGTAAGAAGCTTTAAGCCACGTATGGAAAACCATCAGATCATACCTAGATACTCCTCATTTGAAAGCCCAGATATGTAAGTAGATCAGGAACACCTAGGAAGACGCAATTAGGTTTATCTCTTCTGTTTCTTCATCAGCGTAGTCCGAAGTGCACTACACCAGATGAAGAAGGGAAAAGCTCCAGGCAAAGATGAAATAACATCAGAAATTATTTCCACAGAGGCAAAAAACTTGGAAGGCCCTCGGTTTAAGATTCAGTCGATATCTCGAAGAAGAAAAAATACCATCAAGCTGGAATGAGTCGAACACCATCTTGCTGTACAAGAAAGGGGATCGAGAAAATCTTAAGAACTATCGCCCTATATACCTGCTCTCTCATATCTATAAATTCTTTACAAAGGTGATAACGAACCGACTCTTGCAGAGTCTAGATGAACAACAGCCAAGGGAGCAGGCAGAGTTTCGAAGAAATTTCAGCACGATCAACCATATATTTACCCTTAGCCAGCTTCTAGAAAGAGCGAGGAAATACAAACTCCCGCTGTGGCATTGCTTTCTGTCGACTATGAAAATGCCTTCGATCACATCGAGTTCAACACAATATTAAAGGTGCTTGCAGAGCAGGGCATTAACACGCAGTACATCAGTTTGTTGAAGGAAGTGAATACTGGATGTACAACAGACATTACTCTCCTTGAAACTCCGCTCCGCATCCCAATCAAGAAAGGCTTAAGGCAAGGAGATACGATTTCACCAAAACTATTTACCACCTGCCTTGAAATGGTTATGAACAAGATCAGCTGGAGGAGTGATGTTAATATAAATGAGAACGATATCTCATCTCAGATTCCTGGACAAGATCGTACTAATTGCGAAAGCACCAACCAACTGCAGAGCATGCTTCAAAGACCTCGACAAGAAAAGCAGTCAGGTTGGTCTGAAAATGAACAGTTGCAAAATGAAACACATGTGATCAGACATCTTACAAATAGCGGGAATAATGGAAACAAGACAAGAAATTGAAAAAGTGGAACAGTACATATATTTGGGCCAAGAAGTTAATATGTGCCAAGACATGAACAAAGAACTCTTGCAAAGGATTTGGGCAGGATGGTGTGCATTTAATTCCATCAAGGACTTCCTCGAAGGAAAAATCAACAAGACCACCCATACAAATATCTTCATTCAACAGTGCTGCCGCCATGCTGTATGGCAGTGAAACGTGGGCACTGACAAAGAGAGAAGAACTGTGGCTGTCGGTAGCTAAAAGGGCAATGGAACAAGCTATGCTGGAAATTTCCCTTCTGGATCATATCCCAGATGAAATTATTAGAAAACGTAGCGATGTGAAAGATATTGTCATGGAAAGCAGATATAATACGATACGATGGGTGGGCCACATAGCACGGTTCACAGACAATAGGTGTACCGCAATCATTACTGAGTGGTACCCGCGAGAACAGAAAAGATCACCTGGTCGGCCTCCAGGAAGATGGGAAGATGACATTGTAAAATGTTTCAGATAAACATGGAGAAGAAAGGCAAGAATACAAGAAGAATGGTGGACGTGTTGTGATCAGCGCAGTCTTAATTGACAGCTGAGACCGATCAATCCAGGTGATCCAGGTGATTTCTTTATGGCTTGTGACTCCTCTCAGCTAATCCCAGGTGTTTTTGTTTTGCTTGTAACTTTTAAGCTGAACCTCAAGAAAACCATTCTTGATGCTTAATTATTATATTTACTCTTTTTAAATTTAGCAATGACCTAAGTTCCAGATGTATTTTCTTTTTTGTTTGTTTTTAATAAAATTTACCTTTTTAAAGGTTTTTTGTGTCATAAGAGGTTTGTGCATATGTTGTTAATTAGCTGGTGGCAACCGCTGATTTCCTTTGTTTTCTTTCTTCAGCTATTCCTGGAAGGGGGGGTGAAAGGACTTGAGGGTACCCCACAGGGAGGAATTCCCAGGTGTGCCTTTCTGGGTCCAATGGGGTTTTTTTTCACTTGGATGGTGGCAGTATCTGCCTATCCAAGGTCAGAGAGAAGGCTATACCTTGGGAATTTAATACGAGCCTGGAGTGGCCAGTATTAATTTTAGAAACCTTGTGGGCCCCCATCTTCTGCACTCGAAGTGCCAAGTGGGGGAAATCAGCTTTGACAGAAGGTGATGCTACAAGAAGGCAAGTCTTGCAGTATTCCAGGTATGAGCAAAAACCAGAAGAGCTGAAGGTCACATGAGAACAGGTTTTTCTCAGAGAAGTCCTGACATGATCTTATTGTCAGAGCATTCTGATTCAAAGACATGGGGACTTTTATCCATCACTTATTTATTTGTGCGTGCGTGCGTCCGTGTGTGTGTGTGTGTGTGCAGTCAGTCTTAATTATGGAGCCTTGCTCCATAATATATATAATGTGTGTGTGTGTGTGTACTCAGTTTCTTGTGAGTGTATGCGAGTGCACACACATGCATGCATGCATGCATATTATTATGGATTCTTGCTTAACTAAGGACAGCAGGCTACCACTTTGGTTAGTAGAAAGCAGCTGTATTTCTCTTAATCAGTTCATTACATCAAGTAAAGGAATCAATGAAAACAGGTTATTGATCAGAAATTCACATGTTAAAATGGTGCTGCTAGGACTAGTTCATTTCTCAATGGCAGAGGCAGATCAATGCTTCCCTTTCCCTGGAAAATCACTGCTGATGTGTAATTTTAATGGATTTGTTCAGTTGCTGTTAGCATGTTGAGAGGATGCAATTCAGGCTGGTGTGAGGCAACCTGCCTGGCCTTGAATGAAAAAAGAAGGGGGAGAGAATCACTCCCCCATTTCACTGTCCAGCCACACTCCCCAGCATCTGAATTGTCAAGCCCAGCAGCTACCCTGGGGTGACTGCAAAAGCTGGGGTGTGTCTGTTTCGGAGCATGTATGCAGCTCAGAGCAGGACTGGTGGAAATGAAGCACATTCCCCTGGCCCGTAGCTGTGAAGAAGCCCAAAGACTTTCCAGCTGTTTCAGTGTTGTCAGTCTGGAGAATTCTGCCCTCTGTGAAAGGCCACTTGAAGCACACCCATGCTCTCTTGGCTGCTCCCCTCATGCCCATCTGTTAGGAAGGCACAGTGCCCACACACAAATTGGTCAAGCACTTGTCCTCAGGCATAGGTGCCAAGCAACCAGGGAAATAAACGGAAGGCTGCAGAACACTTCCAGTGTCATGTCTCGGTCACACCTACTGACACTTAGATGATGGCACAGAGAGGAGAGGATGATACGGACTTTACGGATCTGTGGGGCAACTGGCAGATCTGACCTCACCACAATGAGTATCTCAGAGAGCCCTGACCAGGTGTGGATTGCCAGGTGCATAGAATGGGTAAAATACTCCCCTAGGCCTCCTGCTCACTGCTCATACCACAATGGCAGGCAGTAGGTAAAGTACAGCACCGGGGCCCTGTGTACTGGGAATACCACACTGCCAGCCATCAGGATAAGCATGAACTCCCCTCCTGCGTGCAGGGAACACCACATTGTCAGGCACTGACAACAGGAGACACAATGTCCGAAGCACAGACCGGAAGATCCAGCAGTGTCCTGAGCAGAATCACATATTTCCATTAGCCCCACAAAGCCGGCATGGGCAGCTGGTGTAAATGGCAAAATGCAGCCTTATGTTTTAACTTTTCTTCCAACAATGTCTGTTAGTAACCAGGAGAATCTCAGAAACCTGTCCTAGGTTCCTGGCACATAAAAGCCTTTCAGTCCCTCTTGAAGAAGGAGGAGGGCGTCTTTTAAGTCACTAGCACATTTCTGTTCTTAGCACTTTACTAGTTTTTTAAATAAATAAAAGTTCATTTCTAATGCACCGGTGACTATCCCATTGATTTGTATGGGCACTGCACACTGAGCTCCCACCTGCCTTTGGAGTTATGCAGTTTTGTGCCCAAGTGTGCATCTGTGCTCAAGTCTGTTTCTGTTTGTCATGTTTTGTGTGTACCTCTCCAGGCTGAAATATACATAAGCCTTTGTGTCTGTGTAAGTGCTTAAATGTGTGTGTGTGTGTGTGTGTGTGTGTGTGTGTGTGTGAGAGAGAGAGAGAGAGAGAGAGAGTGTTGCAGTAACTGCATATTGCTGATGTTGCAAAAGTGAATGAAGGTTTGACAGTTAATCTGATTTTTCGTGCTTCTGTTGTTTTCTCCACTCAGAACTGATTGATAAAAATTCCCAGCAAATGACCGGTTTCATGGACTGTTTCCTCCTTTGTCAATACAAGGAATTGAGATCTGTCATCACTGTTTCTCCCCTGGAGAGAAAGAACTCAAATATTTATAGCTGGCTCTTAAAATACTAATTGTATTTCTAATTGTTTCTCCAAGCAGCAATCTTATTTTTCACGCCACTGGGATTGAGCAGTTTAAGGGCGTTGAAGAGGGTTTCATCAAACATGAGATCCAGGCATCAACTCACTGAGATGACATTTATTTTCTAATCTTCTGCTTTTATTATTGATGTGGGGATTGAGTGGCAAGCCCAGGGCTGTAGCTACTAACTTGGAGTACTCAGGACAGATGGGGAGGTCTGAGCACACTTGGATTTCTGCAGAACTGGGTGGCATTCTGCAGACAGCAGGGGTGTCTGCATTCGCATCCTCCCCCGAAGTGCTCATTTGGCAGGCAGCCTAGACAGTGCTGGCCTTCCAAGGGTTAACTCTACTTTTCCATTTCAGCTGTGTGCTAGCAACTGGTTGGGTGGTGAGGTGAATTAAGGCTGGTCAGCTCCAGAGTGCGGAGTCAGCGCTTGGCATCACCTGCAGGTGAGGTGAGCTGGGCATTCGCCATTTAAGCCCTGAGGGTGGGAAGGCACAAAGTCCACAGCTTATGAAATCTCACACTTCAGTCTAGGATGAGAAGAGTCCCAAAACTGGATGCGGAACGGGATGTGAGAGTAGGAGAGGGAAAGGAAAGAATGCAAAGAGGAAGTATCTTGGGGCAAACTGGAAGACAGATGACAGCTGAGCATGCTTCAGCAGAGATCCATCCAAGGCTTCCTATGATATGAAAGGAAAGTTCAGTTCATGCCTCATTTTACTAAGGGTATGTCTGCACTGCAGTAAAACACATGCGTCTGGCCCATGTGAGCTGACTCCAGCTCCTGGGGCTCAGGCTGTGGGGTTATAAAATTGTAGTGTAAACGTTCGGGCTCAGGCTGGAGCCTGGACTCTGGGACTCATGAGGGTATCTTGGGTAATTTTATAGCCCCACAGCTTGAGTCAGCTGAGACAGGCCAGCAACAGATGTTTTGTTGCAGTGTAGACATACCCTTACACTATCAGGTGGGGAACAAAGCACTAAGCCGCTGACGGCTTGATCAGAGCAGAGTAATTGGCTGCAGAGCACTTGCTGGTAGCTGTGTGTTTGTTACTAATACAGTGAGCAACATCTTAAAGAGACACATTATAATCAGCCAAAAGCAACTGAGCACCAGGGTTCCTCAGGCCTATAAAGAGGCATCCTGCAGAGAAGCCGTAGCTCTGTTCATTTCAGTGGCTCAGACTTAGCTCATTGGCTGGGTGCAGGAAGCAGTTTCTGCTCAGACGCGGTGTTGCAAATTCCAGCTAACAAGCCCAGAGTAGGGAGGGCTGGGCAGTCTCCATGGAGGGAGCAAAACATGGCTGCTTCAAAAGAGCCAAGGGCAGCAGTGCTTTCTCTGCCTACAGCAGGCTTGATGAGGTAAGTGGGGCTTCTGCATTGATTTGAATCTTGTTTACATTGGCTTTCCCTGAGGACTATCTGGAGTTCTTTTAACATTGATTGGATGGGCAGCGAAAGAAGCTTAGCAAATATACCTCTTTCAAAAACAAAAATGGGAGAGCGGAGGTAAATTTTATGCAGCCTGAGGTCATTACTTGCTTCTCCAGTGGCTTCCCTTTGCACTGTCTGAGATGCAACACAGGGCCAAATCTGACTCCTTGGGTGGATGTTAACAGTTTCCTCCCGACCTCTTTCCATTTTATTTATTTCAAGGAATAGGCAATTTGTTTCAAAATTTTAAAGGACTCCAAGCATTAGCTGCATCCAGATATCATTCAGGCATGATCTCACTGCTCTAACTGCTACACAGCCCTGACGATGGCCATGTAAATGCTGCCTGCATTGCGGCACCATCTGCTAGTCCAGTTCTGGGCTTTACTGGACTCTGTCCATGCATCTATACCTTGCCTAGCAGCACCCTCTGTCATTCCACTTCTGAGTTTCCCACACAGCTTTGATGATGCAATTCAGCCATGACCAACAGCCACCCCAGCTGCTGAAGTTCTGAATGTCCTTGCACAGCTTTGCCAGATTTACACTTTTCTCCTGACTTGTGGCTCACTATGATATCCCAGCCCTAGGGGCTCACTCAGCTCTGCCAATGTCCACAAGTGCTGGCCCGCTGCCCCCTCTGCTCCAGTTGTAAGTGACTGCTGCTGTTGTTCCACTTTCTGCTTCAAAGATGAGGTGTCCATGTATCCCACCATGTGAGAGCACTGCAGCCAGTCATTCTATGGGCTTGGCATGGGCACTTCACATGCAACTTACACAGAATCTTTAGGCCAGAGACTAAGGACCTCATCCTTCTGTTTGCAGCAGGCTAAAGCTGTTTCATTGCAGCTTGTGCCTTTTCTCAGAACTGTTATGAATATTCCCATTGACCATATACCCAGAAGAAGAGCAGCATGACTCATGTATGAACTGGAATTAGTTTACAAGATCTCTGACTTTTTAAAAGCTGTGAGTGCCTACTTGGGGGGTGGGGGGGAGAGATTGATCAAGGAACCTATTCCTTATTTCCAGGTGTTCTGTCTCCAACTGGTCTCACCTCACACCCCTCCTGAGCCTTCCAGGCTATGAGGCGACCCCCAGCTTCCAAGCAATAAGGGACAACACAGGCTCTAAAGAAGAAGGTGATAACTTTTCCTGAGATCCTCCTTAGCCTTCTTATTTAGGATCAAAGTAACTCCCACCAGGCCATCCTGATTCTTGATAACCACATGGAGCATCAAAAGAGACTTAACACTTCAATACGCTGCTGAACAGTGAGCAGATTGCAAGCTGCTTGTGCTTTTAATGTGGTCAGGGCACTTAAGGCCTCGGATGGGCTGTTAAATAAACAAACAAACAAATAAATAATTAAACAAACAAGTCCTACTGATATAAGATCTTGCCAGACTCCATGGGTATGCCTACACTTCAACATAAAACGTGCAGCTCTGAAGCACAGAGCTCTAGTCAGCTGACTTGGGCTTGTGGGGCTTGGACAGCAGGGCTATAAAATTTCATTGTAGATGTTCGGGCTTGGGCTGGAGCCCAAGCTCTGGGACCCTCCGTGTGGGGTTTCAGAGCCTGTGTTGATGAAGTTTCTCAATCTAAATAGACAAAGAACAGAGACAAATATGTCCTGGGTGGCCTCAGACAACACATGGCATAAACCAATAGCCAGCTATGGAGATAGAGCCCCAGGATGGTGCTAATTTAAGGCATTATTTTGGCTTTAGTTATTATTTTTCATTTTAGTTGTTAACGGAGCAGTGGTGGCTGCATTTTTCCGGCCTGGGTTAGCATTGGCAGGGTGCAGAAGGAGAGAAGACTCACTGGTAAGTGAACAAAGATCTAACTACATAAGTCTTTATCCTACATAGCCTTTCATTTCAAGGGAGGCTCACAGAGGAATGATAAAATTATAAAAGAATCACATCAGTATCTTGATAGCTTCCTCAGTTACTTCCAGGGAGAGATTTTTCTACGGAAGGACTAAGCCAGGACTTCACAACTGGGTACATCTACAAGTTAGTGTGATTTACCTTTTAGAAGGAAAGATGCCACTTCATTGTGCAATGTTATTACAATTTTGTTAGAGGGTGGGTGGCCATATAAAAACAGTTGGAGGGCATCAGATGCTAAAGTAGCAAGCCTGGGATGGATGGATAGATAGATAGATAGATAGATAGATAGATACTTATGGGAATGAACAGACAGATAGAAAGAGCTATTTAAATGATGACCTCTGACCGAACCCTCCAATACAGGTGGTGTATCTTAGCGGGATATATTGCAGACTAGTGGGCCAATAGAATTGATCCCTCAGCATGATAGCAGGTTAGATCTCATTAGGAGAGAGCATGCTGAAGTCATTATGTCCCCTTTGCTTCCATGCAAAGGTGAGCCGCTGTGTGGTGCTGCATGTATACATTTCATTTTGGAACTGTAATTAGGCTAGAACACACTGCAGGAGCAAATCTAAATAATGCTCAGCACTATAATTGCATATGTAAAAAACTATACAAGTGGTCTCCTTTTCTCCACTGGGTGTTACAGATGTAGCTGTCATCTCATTTCCTCTGCTGAGTGGCTGGAGGTGCACAGTACTGATACTATAATTTTCAACACTGGGTGTTGTAGGGAGATTTGTAATATAATCTCCTGACTGAGCCACAAGGATATCCAGTAGAACCACACAGTTAACAGTGTTTTGCTGTTTGCTTAGGGCCTGACCCAAAGCCTGTTTATGTCTAGGGGACTCTTTCCACTGAGTTCAATCAGCTTAGGGTCCAATTCTTGGGTAGTGACACATGCAGAGCTCTCTCCAATCCTCCACCCTGCTGTGGTGGGGGAACAGAATGATAGATATGTGCGTAGCTCCAGCCTCATGTTTCCTATGCTCACTACTTACCATTTGCTCCACCGCCCCGCCCCATAAATAAGTTACACCGTCTC
Source organism: Gopherus evgoodei (assembly GCF_007399415.2). Taxonomy (NCBI): domain Eukaryota; kingdom Metazoa; phylum Chordata; order Testudines; family Testudinidae; genus Gopherus; species Gopherus evgoodei. Next base: position 19,654,692 of record NC_044340.1, on the reverse strand, counting down.
CCCAGACTCAGTTATAAAGATTAAATTGCACATGAATAAACAATATTCACTTTACTTTGAAATCTTACATTAAATCCCTTGAGGTCCTCCACAGGAGAAATACAATATTGTTTTTCTGTGCCATAAATTAGATGGTGTACTTGATATAAATATTCATTATGTGAAAGAGACACCATCAAGGAAGACAAAAATCGTAGATTTGACACAATTCCTTAGCGGCATTATGCCCTAGATCATGCAAATTGAAATCATTTCACAAATCTAATTGGGTTTTCACTGTTTATGTTGTTAGTTTGTTTTTTGCATTTTACTCCAATTGGGAGAGTGAAACTTAATGGGACTGTTGCTCTTTCTGTGTAGAGTCAGTGTCAGCTTTCCGGTTCTCATGCATTGGCACAGTGTGTGTGCTAGGAGGTGCAGTCTATCCGTAAAACAGCTGTCCCCTCGCAGTTTTCAGTCATTAAAGATCCCATGACATTTTCGCAAAGAATAAGTCAGTAGCACCAGAGTATTAACCTACGTGAAAAATTCAATTCTGCCTCCCTAAATTGTCGCTGCCTTTTCAATTAGTCATGGAATTCACTTCCTGTCCTGAACTTCTGTGCAGAGATTAAACAGCTGCTGCAGAGGTGTTTACATTGCAGAGGTGGATAGATTTCAGTGGTCAGAGAGTGATAAGACTCAATTAATTCATGTTTGTGAGGCACTTTGAAAACCTCTAAAGAGCATAGTGCTACAGAGATGTGCAAAGTGTCATTACTATGCCCAAATTTTTCCCCCTAAATCTGCTAAATATATAATTCATGACCACAACAGCGAATTGTCATTCTACAAAGTTCCAGCTTTTGAGTTCTTTGAGTAGTAAATGTTTTCTATTTGTAACAAGCTGTGAATCTGATGAAAATATAGAAAACACACAGACAAGCAGTTGAAGAAGCAAAATATATATAGCACAGTACATTGTTCCTATAGGGTATCTTCAAGTTTGCATCATAATGACCCAGCAGCTGCAAAACTATACAAACTAGCAATGTTCCAACAGACTGTAATTATTAATCTGCTAATGCAGACACAATACACTCAGTCTTCTTCTCAGCTCCTCCTAGGAATGGAAAATAATGCTGTAGTGGCAATTACCCTAATGCAATTATCCCAAATGTGAAATTTCATAAGACAAAGCTCAGTTTCTCTACTTGGAGTCAGGTAAAATTTGTTTATCCAATGACATGTCTTCTCCAACATTAAAAAGAGCTACAAAGATGACTGGCTAGTAACAAAAGGCTGGCACAGTTCAGTTACTGGCATTCATGTCTTCCCTCCTGCTGTTTAGAAATAGCCTCCTCGGTCTGGCAGGTCACCAAGCCATTGCTGTGCATTGGTAACAAAGCACCCTTATGCAATTTGCATTGATTGTGCTGAGATTCTCCATACTATGGAGATACATAGCTTTTCCCAAAGTGTTTGCACAGTAAGGACAGCCAGGCAGCAGGTTGCACTGTGTCCTCAGAGCCATTTTGCTGTGTTATAAACTCGGAGGAGTCTTCTGCACTTTTTTCCTAGGCAGCTCTTGTCCTCCCATGAGCTGTTTTTATTAAAAAGAAAGGGAGATATTTATACATACAGAGAACATGAAAAGGTGGAAGTATGCATACCGACAGGAAGAGTCTAATCAATTGAGATGAGCTATCATCAGCAGGAGAAAAAAAACTTTTGAAGTGATAATTGAGATGACCCTTAGAAGGTGTGAGGAGAACTTAACATTAACTTAGCTTTGAACAGAGACTGGGAATGGTTGGGTCATTACACTAATTGAATCTATTTCCCTATGTTAAGTTAAGTTGGTATAGCTACTTCCACCTTTTCATGTTCTCTGTATGTATAAATATCTCCTGTCTGTGTGTTCCATTCTATGCATCCGAAGAAGTGAGCTGTAGCCCATGAAAGCTTATGCTGAAATAAATTTGTTAGTCTCTAAGGTGCCACATGTACTCCTGTTCTTTTTGCGGATATAGACTAACACAGCTGCTACTCTGAAACCTGTTTTTATTAAAGAGTCTTGAAGCACCTCTGAACTCCCTACGTACAGCAGAGAGGCCAAAAGTGGTCCCTTGTGCTATCCATAGGGTGATCAGACAGCAAATGTGAAAAATCGGGACGGGGGTGGGAGGTAATAGGAGCCTATACAAGAAAAAGACCTAAAAATTGGGACTGTACCTATAAAATCAGGACATCTTGTCATCCTAGCTATCCAGTATGACATTCCCAGATGGCAAGACTCAAACTCAGACCATCACACCAGTGTATCTTCTGCCAGTGGCGTCTCTCCTGCTTTCTTCAGCAGCAATTTACTATGCCACCGGCTCCGACAGAATTTGAGCACAGCTCTCTTTGATTTCAAGGGGAGTTGGAGCTTTTTAGGATAGAGTTAAATTTTGCCCTCAGAGCCTAAATCACACCAGAGGGAAACACAATCAACTCATTACACTGCTCATTGAGCAATCCTACTGAGACTCCCGAAGACTGGGTTCCCTAGAAGCCAGCAAAGCTGGCACAGCAGGTCACACAAGAAAGGACTTAAGTTCAAATCATAGTATTTGACCCATTTTGCGATACTGTGGTCAATTCTTTGCATTTCCACATTTACCATTGCACATTTCTGGATCACGATGGCTATCAATGTGAGTCATTCCTAGTGAAAAATCGCAATCTATTTTGTCAACAACTGATGGTCAGACATCTACGTGGGTTTGACCAGCTGGTGGGATGTCATAAACATTAACATAGTTGGTGCTTCCACCAGAAACCTTGAAGTCCAAAGGCAGCACATCGGTCAAGTGAATCATCCCTCCACATAGGCAAAGCCCTGAATTGAACAGAAGGAGCTTTGATGAGTTTGTCTTGGGGCTTGGCTACACTGGAGCGTTGCAGCGCTGATGGTGGGTTTACAGCGCTGCAACTTACTCACTGTCCACACTTGCAAAGCACATACAGCGCTGCATCTCCCTGGCTTCTGCTCTGCCTGGGGTATAATGATTGCAGCGCTGGTGATGCAGCACTGCTCCGCCAGTGTGGCCACCAAAAGCACTGTAATTGGCCTCCAGATGTATTCGGAGGTATCCCAGAATGCCTGTTCAGCCACTCCCAACAGCGCTGCAAATGCTGCAAATGTGGCCACACTGCAGCGCTGGTAGCTGTCAGTGTGGCCACACTGCAATGCTTTCCCTACACAGCTGTACGAAGACAGCTGTAACTCCCAGCGCTGTATAGCTGCAAGTGTAGCCAAACCCTCGGTTGCAGCCCTTACCAAGGAGGAAGAAAACACTTGGTACAATCTCTGAGATAATGGTAGGCATTGTTGAAGGGAATTCTATTGCCTGCAGCTGCCCTGACAAGCAATCACGCTGAGCACTGGAATGACAAAGAAAGGAAAAAGGGAGACCTGGAATTAGGGTATGGCTACACTTGCCAGATCTTTGAAGTTTCGAGTGTGGTTGAAGCGCCAGCGCTGGGAGAGAGGTCTCCCAGCACTGCATGTACTCTACATCCTCTACGGGTGTAGCTTGCAGTGCTGGGAGCCGCGCTCCCCGCGCTGGGGCACTGTTTACACTGGCGCTTTACAGCCCTGTATCTTGCAGCGCTCAGGGTTGTGTTTTTTTCACACCCCTGAGGGCGAAAGTTGCAGTGCTGTAAAGCACCAGTGTAGTCATGGCCTTATTGGCTGAAAATGAAAGTCCCATGCAACAAGTTCTCTCTCTCTTTTCCCCAGATCAGGTAGGAAGATACTCTGCAAGATTCACAAGCCATTGCTGCACACACCAGAATTCCCACGTCTGGGGAAGGCAAGGAAGTGATAAAGCAATTGCAAGAGGAATTAAAAAGAGAAAGAGATTTTAACTAGCCTGAAACATTACATGGGTTTTATTTCCTCAGCTCTGATAAATATTTAATTATCTAAAGTAACGTGGGGAATTTGTTTGATTGTTCGTTTATGTTTTGGGGGTTTTGAGTGTGAATCAAAGCAAGGACAAAGTCTCTCTATATACTATTTTATTGCTGCTTTTCCATTGCAACTGACATTCTTGTGTGGCATCTTCTAATTGACATCCCTTGTAATTAGAAGGAATTGTCTTTTCATACCGCTAATATGAACTGGCTAATTACTCAATGAATATTTAGCTCCTTGCATAGCCAAACATTAAGCGGAGATGCAGACTTCCCTGCATGCCTAATTCAGTGCTGTACAGCTCCATGTAAGCCAGTAGGTGAATGGGTGAGACATTCTCCTTCCTTCCAGGGACTTGGTTCTGCAATGTGCTGAGTGCACTGGCCCTGATCCTTCAAAGCATAGGCTTAATGTCAAGCATGTGCATCATCCCACTAAAACCAATGCAACTACTCATACCTAAAGCTAAGCGCATGCTGGCTCAGGGCCAGCATGCTCAACACCTCGCAGGTTTGAGCCCCACAATTCTGACACTGGCACCATCAGACACTACTCTAGATGCTCCATCTCAGGTAGCATAAAGCCTAGATTTTATACACAGGAGCTATGCCTGTGCTTTGCCCATAAGCCTTTCCCCCTTGAGCTCTGTGTCTCTGATTTCCTAGCTGGCCTGTCCAGATTTCACACATTTGAAAATGAGCCTGTCTGAGCATCTCCCATTCTTTTCACAACAGCACCAGCCCCCTCTTGGCTCAAACCCAGGACTGAAACTGATCAACAAAGGAGGTGAGGAAGGTTAGTGAGCTTTAGTTTCATTGCTGTCTCTGCCTATCCTGGTTTCAGCTGAGGCTGGAAGTAGACAGGACCACAGCAATAATAACCCTTTGCTCCCTTAGTGCACCTTCCCTGTGCTAAGCTCATTATGAGGCTCCAAACCCCCAACCAAGTACTGCACAACTTCATCAGCTCACTGTGGTGGACAGAAGGGAGAGAACCTCTGCCATGACCAGAAACTCCTACATCATCATCAGGCCAGAATGGCTGCCTAGCTTTGTGCTCCCAAGCCACCTCAATAAGTTCAGGTGTGATGTGGTTCCCTGTGCCCAAGCTAACCGCACCTGGGGCATCCACGATCACCCACTGCGCATCTCTGGTGCTATGGGGGATGCTGCACACACACTGGATGGTTGTTTTTTTCATGCCGGGCTCCCTGGAAGTTTTCTCAAGCTTATATAGTGGTGACTGAGGGGCCATGAATTGGCTCAAGGTCATTTAACTGTATATTTTTTAAACCTTGCCTTGCCTACATGCAATCACTCTCTCTCCCTCTCTTTGTATATGTATGTGTATAGACAGAGAGTGAGCTGGTTAAGTATTAATAGCCTTATTTTACAGTAGGGGAAACTGAGGCATGGTGGGTTGACAGTCCTATGGTGAATCATTGACTGAGCTCTGGTTAGGCCTCAGCAATCCTGGCTCTTAGTCTCTTACTTTAATCACTAGACTATGAACCTTCTGGGATTCCGTCCTTAATTTATTTTCAAGTCAGACAAAATGAGGAAGTGCTAAAAAAAATCATGGAGCCAGCATCCAGGTGTGGCAGACCAGGTGCCAGCTCATACCAAGGTGACTAGGTCTCAGCTGAACACTGACGGATACATGAGTTAGCCCTAAAGGACATACAGCACTTGCTTATTATAGAAGTTTCTGTTACTTTTTGAAACTTAAGATTTGAACTCATTTGTGTGTATTTATGTTTCCCTGCTTTAACTTTGTAAATAACTCTTGTATTTCCTTTTCCTATTAATAAATCTGCATACAGTTTATTATAGGATTGGTTACAAGTGTTGTCTTTGCTATGAGATCTACAGTGCAATTTACCTGGGGCAAGTGACTGGTCCTTTGGGATTGGCAGTAACCTGAATATTGCTGTAATATTTGGTGTAAGGGACCTTCTATCACAAAGGTAGGCTCACCTGGGTGGCAAGACAACAGTACTCAAGGGAACTGTCTGTGACTCCATGTTAAGGCTGTTATAGTGCCAGAGGAATTTACACTTGATAACTGGTTGTTGAAATCTAAGTATCAATCTCCCAACCAGGGGGTTTGTGCCCTGGTTCTTAACAGTCTGCACTATGGTTAGTACTCATGTTCTTGAGCCAGTCCCAGACACTTTGACAGCAGGAATTACCTCTCAGTTTCTGAAACTGAGCAAAGCAATTCTGAAAAGTCTGAACTGAACCTTTGGAGAACAGTCTGTTACTTTTAGTGACATAATTCCTGTCTCTTGTATCATCAGTGCTAAAATAAATTCCTTTATCTTACTTATTCCTGTGTCTATATATATTTTCATGTTTTGTAGGCCTTCCTTTTCCTGATTTTTCTCTTACAATGCGTTTTATTCTGAACAAATATGAACGTTTGTTTTTTAAACTTTAAACCCAGCGACATAATTGCTTTCCAGCATTTATTTACTTAAGTGATTCTTTATTGAACTTCTTCAGGCTTTCATTTACTAATATCACACATTTACGTAATTGTGTAATTAGAAACGAAATGATAAATGTTTACTTAGAGCAAGTGAAAAATGGATCCTTTCAGTTCTCTAAATTCTAAACGCAATACTTGGCTTCAGGCTCACTTATGACATCCTTTCTCCTTGAGTATGTGTACCTGTGTAATATCCCCCTTATTCCACTGTCACAGCCATATAAGTGTCCACACTTAATTCTTCCCTGGCCTATACTCAATGTTGACAAATCTTCACTCCTGCAAAAACCCATTAAAAACACTGGGAGTTTGTGTGAGTTAAGAACCTCAGGATTTGGTACCCGGATTCTGGTTTGTAGTATCAGAGGTATCATATAGTCAGGGTTAGGGCCATGTGTCTAGGTCCTCAGCTGTTGTCAAAGCTCCATTGACTTCAGTGGAACTATGACAATCTGCACCATCTGAAGGGGTGGTCCTCAGAGTCCAGCATTCTCTTCTCTCCAATCTCCCACCCCACTGCAGAGTCCCCTTCTCTCTCTTTTTGTTAAATAATATTATTCACGCAGGTTTACTAATGATGTAGCCACATACATAACATTCTCCACCAAGATGCTGTGCTGATATCTGGCCATTAATAGTACTGGATGTGTTTCTTTATAATATTCAAATGTCCTGTTCCTTATTAGACGCAGATATTGTCTTTTTGAAGAGCGGATAAATTCGTACTATTATCTGATCTATTTTTTGTTTTGTTTTTTAATCATTATTTTTCATGTCCTTCAAAGAACTGGAAACATCTGCTTTTCATTCATTATGCATAATGGGTATGAATGAAATTCGTACTTCTCCCTTGTTCTGCATAAACCACCCTACACATTGGCCATACCCACTTTGGCTCTTTCTTTCAAACCAGCAAGTTATTTTCCAACAGCATCAACTTTGGAAGAGCCAAAGATTCATAAGTTTCAGCTTTGGGTTTCATCAGCTTTGCCTCTTATTGCAAAAAGGTCCCTGCATCTGGCATTCGATGGCCTCTATCTTATAAGTAGCCTAACAATTTAAGGGCAACTACACTGTAAGATGTTGCTTCTGCATGCACTCTCAGATTGATTCTGCACCATACAAGCAGGTCACAATGTGTTATCAGGCCTCCCCAGTGAGGAAACTCATGATAAATGGTCAGAACTGAAGTTACAATAAGAACAATCAAAGGAAGATTTAAAGGCCTCCTTATAATTTAATAGAAGCCGCTTTTGTGGGTACTCTCCATTACGTCATCTTGGTGTCTGAACTGATGGTTCAGTAATCACAAAGTCTTAGGAGATGAGTAGGCAGAAATGTATTAGGTTTGAAACTGCCTGGACACACTTCCAGTATGGAAGAAGGGGAAGGAGCAAATGGGGGAAGGCCAATGGGTATTTTTAAAACCTATCTGATCCTCAAGAAGCAACAGGGAGAATGTTGAAGCTATTGGGTATGTCCTGATGAGCTCTCATCATTTCATGAATCCTATTGGACTTCCAACCATCAGTCAGAGATGCTAAGGGTGCAGGGAAATGAAACTCCTCATTTATAATACTCCCTCCCCCAAAAAGGTCTTTAAGCAGCTTTATTATTTTCAATGCACAGAATAAGGAGCTGATGCAGTTTTTAAGTTTCTGCTGCACACAGTAGCCACTGAGGTAATAGCCATAATAATGAAAGGAGAAGGGGATGGGAGAATCTAAACACAAAAATTGTACTGCTTTAACTAGGCTAGTATAATTAAAGTGGTATGACCCCCCACCCCACAGTAGGGACTCAATGAGACCACAGCTAGAGAGATATACTTAATTCTACTTTAGGGAGAGGAAATGGACTAGACAAACTCTTGAGGTCCTTCCAGCTGTATATGTCTATGACTATGTCTACATTATAGAGCCTGAACTAGCGTAGCTATGTTGGCATAACCTATGCAGACAGAAGGAGTATTTCTGTTGATGCAGGAACACTACCTCCCCAGATGATGTAAACAACATCCATTGAATCTCTCTTCCATCAACACAGCTGCATCTACTCTGTGGGTTTTGTTGGCTTAACTACGTCAGTCAGAGATGTGGGTTTTTTCACCTCCTTTGGAGGATTGGCTATTTAGCATCTCCTGAATATTCCTAACCCCAACGTTTAATGGCACATGATTGGGTCACCTGCACGCCTGGAGAAAAGCTGTAACAGTTGTCCCGTATCACGCTTAGCTCCTTTGAATCTCACACTCAATAAGTCCTCTGCTCCATAACCCGCAGCATTGCTGCCAGGAGCTTGTCATAAAAATGCTAAGTCTGTAATTAAGCACATCTTCCTTCCCTGTAATCCTAATACGAATGAGAAGGGCATGAGAGCAAACAGCAGCTTCCTTCTCCACTTTCATTTTCGCTTTGTTTGTTCATGTTTTTAAATGGTTGCTATTATGTGAAGGACAGTAATAGCCTCCCAAAGGTGCCATGTTAGTTCTTCTTGTTCCCTATTTATTTTCTGTCTTCAGAAGGCAGCCTAGTACTCCAAGGGTTTTAATCTGCCTGTGTGATGCTCCTGGGGTAAGTACACGCAAGGCCTTGGAGCCGTGTAGCCATGTGTTCTCAGAAAGGTCAGTGCTAGACCCAGTCTTGCACTCTCAGGAAAACAAAAGCTACACCCAGAACATCACTGTCATCAATGAAGTGATGCCGATTCACTGGATCTGGGGCAGTGACTCCAATGGAGTGATGGCCGATTTACACTGGTGTACCTCGGCAGAGTATGGCGGTATTAGTTCTGGCTGGGAAGTTTGAGGTGGGGGGTGCAATTATAAACACATTTTCAAAATTCGGGTTCTGCTGTAGGCCAGGATTTCAGGCACCACCATGGGTAAGGGGGGTTGGGCCCAGGGTTTTGGTTCAGGCTCATCTATGCTTAATATCAGTTTGGGGGATAAAATGACTTTCCCTACAGTGCACTATTAATAGATTGTATTTTAAAATCAGAAGATTTGCCAAGCTGGATGCAGACCCATTGCTTCACCTAACCAGTGGTTCATCCAGTCTAGTGTCCTGCCTGCAGCACCAGTAAACAGAACTGATGCTTTAGGGGAGGGTGACACCCCCATAATCCCCTTGGCTAATTGCTCAGTACTGACTGCAGTGGAGCTATTGAAGTTGTAATGTAGTTTGATATTTTTTTACTGCAATTTATAACATAAAATATAATAATACATGGAGACATACCTATCTCATAGAACTGGAAGGGAACCTGAAAGGTCATTGAGCTCAGCCCCCTGCCTTCATTAGCACAACCAAGTACTGATTTTGCCCCAGATCTTTAAATGGCCCCCCAAGGACTAAGCTCACAACTCTGGGTTTAGCAAACCAATGCTCAAACCACTGAGCTATTACTCCCCCCTTATATAACTGTGCCATCTGCACCTCTGACATTGCTTCAGCTAACATAACCTGAGCAAAACCCACTGCTCAAGTCTACCCCCAGCACAACCCAGCAATCTCATCCCATCAGATTTCAGAGATGTATAAAAGGAGAGATTGGGCTGCATTGAAACAAGTGGCTCTAAGGCCCTATAAATCTGATGTGCCACACATGGTTTGTTGTGTACCTCCTCGCACCATGATGGGAACTGCACATTAAATCCAACTCTAACTAGCCAAACCAGCAGCAAGCAATGAAACCTGGGAGCACTGTCTTATCCCACTGGCTTTGTGGGTTCATTGCTTGCAGTGATGTAGGGGAATGGGCTTGATGGTCCCTCTATGCTGATGGTGCTGTGTGTTTCTACTTAGCCATGTCCTAAAGACCCACTGTACCATCCTCTGAAAGGGGACAGTAGCATAGGCTTAGAACTTGGGCTTGGTGCTGAGAAGTGTGACTGGGTCAAGTTATCAGCTGCATGCCTATGGAAGGGAAAAGCAGGAAGGCAGCATAACTCAGACCATCCCCAGCAGGCTTTTCTGTGCTAAGTGTTTGTTGTTTCTCTAGCAACCACATCCTCATCCTCTACCACTGCCACCAATTCCCACCAGGAATACTTTGGCAGACAGGTTCCTGCTGTCCAGATGTTGTTGCCGGGAGGTCCTGTCAGGGGTTGATGGCCGGGGTCTCATTCTCACCTGTCAGACTTGACATCTTCAGCAGATAATGGAATGCTAGTATGTGAGCAGCAGAGCAGGTGCATGCTAATGAGGAGATCAGTTTTAATTATGATTTTAATTAAACACCCAATCCAGTAGGAAATATGACAAGCAGGCTGAAAATGCAAAATTTATTAGGCAAAAAAGAGCTAGAGAAAAGAAAAAGGGAAACAGGGATCATGCAATAATGTAGGTGAAGAAGGAGTGATTCCCTAACACGCCAAAGAGTTAAGGGGCCAGGGAAGGAAAGGCACTGCTATCATGGGGCTTTAATGATGGGACAAGGACTCACAGCCTGAAGGAAGGGAGTTTGGTCTAACGGGTCAATAATTCTTTCTGGGAATCGGGAGATCAGATTTCTGTTGCTGACTTGTTGTTTGGCTTCAGGCAATCATTTCTTTCTGCTGTGCCTTGGTCTCTCTTCTATAAAATGGGTAGAACACTCACCTGCTTCACACAGGCCATGCACACAGGCTGGGTTGTTACTCTAGGGTTGCTAGATGAGAGGAGGGATGGTTTTGTGGTTAAAGGACTGGACTGGGAGATCTTGATCCAGTTCCCAGCTCTGACATGGACTTCTTGTGTGACCTCAGCTACCTGTCTCTGTATGCCACATCCCCATCTGTAGAACAGGGATACTAATACACCTTTACTCCCACCATTGGGTTGTCTTCCTGTTTAGACTGTCAGTTCTTTGGGGCTGATTGTGTCTGTACAGTGACTCACACAATGGAGTCCTAATTTTAGCAGGAGGCTCTAGGCACCACCATAATACATAAAATAGAATTTCTTATAGTTGCAATAATCTGATGGGAAAAATCTGCAAGAGTTGAAATATGTTTTAAAATCTGCCACTGCTTTTCTCCATTTCCCCATTTTTATAGGCCCTATATAAACACAGTACTTGGCTAGCTTGGCAACACCAGTTCACCAACATATCCTGTTAGCACTGTGCACTCTCTTCACTTCAGATGACACAAATGCTTACATTGGCCAACTATATTGATATGTAAATCAAAGATTCTCTTTGAAAGCAGCTACATTAATGTAGGCTCTGTATGTAAAACACAGAAGGTGAGGGAAATCAACCTGATGGGGGCCAACTGGGAAAGAAATAAAACAGGGAGAGGAGAATGTATCTGCCAACTCCTTGGATAGTCTCATAAACAACAGAGTGTGAAGTCACATAATAAAAATAACCCATTAAAGGAGTTACCACTAAATGGAAATCTGCCCCTAGAAGACTTCAAAGAGGAACAAGTTAAGGAAGGATTTTGAGGTTTACAGATTGAGAGGTTTACAGATTATAAAGCCAGACGGGCCCACTGTGATCATCAAGACTGACCTCCTGTATAACACAGACCATAGGATTTCCCTAAATTAATTCCTAGAGCAGATCTGTTAGAAAAAACATCCAATATTGATTTTAAAATTGTCAGTGATGGAGAATCCACCACAACTTTTGCTAAGATGTTCCAATGGTTAAAAACGGTCACTGTCAAAAATGAGAACCTTATTTCCATTCTGAATTTTTCTAGTTTCAGTTTCCATCCATTGAATCAAGTATCAGAGGGGTAGCCATGTTAGTCTGGATCTGTAAAAGCAGCAAAGAATCCTGTGGCTCCTTATAGACTAACAGACGTTTTGGAGCATGAGCTTTCGTGGGAGAATACCCACTTCCTCAGATGCATGTCAGATGCATCCATTGGATATTGTTGTGCCTTTGTCTGCTGCTGCAGAACCCTCTATTATTAAAGTGTTGTTCCCCATGTAGGTACTTACAGGCTGGGATCATGTCACCACTTAATCGTTTCGTTAAATTAAACAGATTAAGCTCCTGGAGTCAATCACTCTAAGGCATGTTTAACAACCCTTTTGTCATTCTCATGGCTCTTCTCTGAATCCTCTCCAATTTATCAACATCCTTTGTGAGATGGAGATCAAAGGGGAGAACATATCATGGTCATAACTGCTGAACTGGATGATCATAGAGAATTAGACCAGGGAAATTACACTTTCAGGCAAATCTCTATTGTTTAGACTCCTTAATTGTGCATTTCCAGGGAAGCTTGCTCTCCAAACCAGCCCACAATATTGCAGGAACTAATGGGGATAGCCCCAGATTTGGAGAGGGGGGACTGACTCAAGCCCACCTCCAAGCCCCAGTGTTATTTCCTGTAGGAAGAGCGGCTGCTTGGATGTCTTTGCTAATAGAACACGAGGTTGTCTGGGCCCTGCAGCTCAGAAGCCCAAGTGATGCAACGGGAGGGGGAAAAGGAGCTGCAAATGAAAAGCATCTCACCATGTTAATCAGAATTTGATGGGCACAATTATGTATTTAACATGAGCGCAGATGTTGGGAACAGCTTTTGTAAGCTCATCAATTATCTAAAGTTGCCCCTGTGTCCCATCCCTCCCCTCCATGACTCTACAGAGATATTGATTTTGCTGTTTCTCCCTAATACATATTAGAAATTGACTTCAGTAACTCTATTCTGTAACTAATGAGGCCACTGGTACTAGGGCCTGGGCAGACAGACAGCTAGCCCAAGATCAATCAAATGGGGGCATCTGCCTGCTTACAGAGACAGTGTCATTCAGCAATTTATTGTACTGTTTTAAGCTCCCTTGCAGTGTGGCCCCTTGCCTCTGAGCCTGAGTTATGATGAATTATTACCAGTGGTGAACAAGCCGTTTGAGTCAACAAGTCCCATACTGAACCTTTCTCTGAAATGCACTTCAAAGGCTTAAAGCCAGCACCCTGGAGATGAGCGGCGTCAGGTAAACATACTGGTATACTGATATGCTGATGTAATTTCCAGTGTAGACCAGTCCTTTACGTCCTTTCCCAGAGCCAGCTAGTCACCCCGAGCCAATTTTTTATTCAGTGGCCTGACATTTGCTTTTTGTATTTCTCCCTCCTGTTTAATTAGCTGCTCTGAGAGGTCAGGCTAAACCCTCAAGGTGCCAGCCTGTGTGTTGTATATGGCAAGACAGCCCTCCTGCATCTCCCTTGCGCTCCAGGAAATGTGGGAGCGGTGGGAGCCCTGCTCTCCTTTCTGCTCCCATGACAGCTCTTTGTTTGAACAACCATGCATAGTTTCAAATCCCATAGCAGCCCATTCTCTCCCCACCACAAACTGGAAAGAGGAAGGTGGGCAGCGAGATAACAGCCCATCCGATGCAGAAGAGCCGAGGAACAGGAGCATCACACATCTTTAACACCGTGCTTCGGCAGGGTCATTTCATTTAGGCACCCAGGCGTTTTCTGCTGCCTGAGCAGCAGAGTGTGGTGCTCTCCAACACACCAGCTCAGTAAATCATTCTGGCCGGCTACAAATGGGAAGGATGGCTAGTTACTTATCTGAGGCTCGCTTTCAAAGCTTGCTGTGAAGGGGAGAGAAGGCGAGCAATGAGGGAGGGAGCAGCTGCCGTAGTGCAGAGGGAAACTTTGGCTCACCTCTGGGAATGGTGATCCTTAGAGCTGGGCCACCTCTGGCTGTGGGAAGCAATTCGTCTCGGAGAGAAGCTGGCGGTGGTTCCTTTTTTCTCCAGTTACTCCTCGCTCAGAATTAAAAAGGACATCCTTTCACATGAGAAGAGGGGAGGGCTCCAGCTTTCTCTTGTAAGATCTCTTCCGAGCTGGCACTGACCGGCAATTTGTTAAAATTTGCACAAATGACACGTCCCTGTTAAAAATCAAAAAGAAGAAGAAGAAGAGAGATTTACTGGCTTCCAATTCATGCCTCATCAGTTTCTGCTCGAGTCGAGTTTCTTGTCTCTCCCATTTTCATCCTAATTTGTGACATTCTAGCTCTGTTCTCTGCCTGCACTCTCCAGTGGGTGGCTATTGTCCTGATGAGCTTCTCCTTCTCTGGCTAGATACCATAATCTAGGGGACAACTGAAACCCGGATTGGTTGTGTTTACACTGAGGCCTTACTCCTGCAACTCCTTCACTGACACACAGTGCCAATGCGAGCTGCAGTGGAGAACATTTACTGCAAGTGAAAGCTGAGTGAAAGCAAGAAGCCCTAAAGTGAGCACTAAGGCCCGGATCCCCAGAAGTATGTAGGCACCTAGCTCCTATTGAAATCAGTGGGAATTTGGTGCCTAAATACCTTGAGACTTTTGGTCCATGTGCAGCATTCTCAGCTCCAAAACACATGAACTTGATCCCCCTCTGATCCCATTTACTAACAGATGGGTCCAGAGACCTTCTTCCTGCAAAATTGCAGCTACCACATTGCCTCCAACAGCTTCTCAGACCCAGCCACTTCTCTTGCTGCCTGGCAGGCAACTCCTTCATTGTGCTGCCAGGTGCAGTTCCAGACTCCCGCGTTAATGACCAGTCATGGAGATGATGCTCAGGGCTTGAACTGTTGTTTGTTTATGATGGTACCTAGGCTTGTGCTAACTCTTTGTGGTGGAGACTCGGCATAGGGCACTACCAAGACGTGTATCCCAGGAGCCCAAGCAGCTAACAAGATGGTAATAAATTTATTATACCACCAACCCAGACTGGAGTCAGAGCAACAGCCTACTGAGAAGAAAAGACTCTGCATTGAGTGGCCAACCACTAGCGCCAGGGAGTCCACTGAAATGTTTGCATTTAATGCTGATTCCTCCTCCCCTCAAATAAAGAAACAGAAATGAAGAGAAATTTCCTTGAGGAGGAGGTCACCTGAAGGGATTCAGACTGGGCTGTGGGAGAGGATACTTGTTCTTTGTCACTCACAACATGGAGCTTGCGCACACTGAAATCGAACGGTCCCTAAGGGCAAAAATGCCATGCAGGTGCTCAGGGAATCCCCAGGGAAAGGCATATTGCAGTCACAATGCTGTTTGTTCAGACATGCCCAGTTTGATACTGTGAGATACAGCAATGAGACAGGCCCCGTACAGCTGCCCAAGCAGTAGAGTTTCCATACCACTGGAAATTCCAAGATTTCAAAATGTAATTTCATCCCAAAGTAGGATTAAGTTAAAGAAAATGAAGGCTGCTTTACTTCTGAATGAGAGCATCCACACAGGGAGTTAATGCCTTTTCACATCCTACCTTTAGTCAATTTGTATTAAATTTCCGGAGAGCTTAGCCCACACAGAGAAGCTATTTTGACATAAGCCAGGGTGTGAATTTAAAGTGCAACAGCTAATTAGCATGAACTGCCTATGTGGACACTTTTATTCTGCAGTAATAGCACCTTTGGAGTCAATTAAGCTAATCTGCACAAAGGCATTCAGCGCAGAATATGTGTCCACATGGGGAGCTAGCATGGAATAGATATTCTGGGGTATTTCCCTGTATAGACAAGCCCCAAATTTCCCCATGTAGACATACCCTGACATGGAGAGACAGAGCACAAGAGAGAAATCATTTCCCCAGAGAAAATACTATCTCTTCCCCTTAGTGATTTTTCCTTTTGCTCAGGATGAGTTCCTGAACTCCCCACGAACTCTCTCTAGTACCCTGTGTATTCTCAGAAAAAAACACAATCAAATTATTGTTGTCAGTTTGCAACGAAAACACCCACTTGACTCTCAGTTCATCAGGGAATGTTTAGAACTGGGAAACTGAAACACAGCTGGAGAAGGATATTTGGGCTCCACATGCCTGAGCTTCCCAGACGAGATTTCAGGTTGTCGTCCTTCTAAGGTTTAGCCTATGAGTTTCCCCTCCTTTCCTTAGAGTTGTGTCCCTGGCCCAGCTACTGGAAAATAGCTCAATAATCCCTGAATGTTCTAGGTTTTGGAAATGTCAGGGGTGATTTGCAATTAAATGCCATCTAACATTGTTCAGCCTGACAAAGCCAAACACCTTATTATTACATAGGCAGCAGAAATAACTTGTGACCAGAGCTATACTGTGTTTCTCACATGGTTCAGAGAGGCAAAACACTGGAGTGTTTTCCCTTCCACATCTCCATTCATCAAAGGATCACATCTCGCTTAGCCACATTAATTAAATAACAATAACACCATTGCTGGGAAAGTTGCCTCTATTTACCTTGCTCCACAGATGTGGAAACTGATACACACAAAGGTGAACTGAATGGCCTGACTGTCTTGCTCAAGGTTTCACTGTCAATCAGTGACAGAGCTTCAGAGAGAACCTAGGCATCCTCCTGAGTGCCAGGCACCTGCTCCAACCAATTGTATTATTTATGACTTATTTGTATTGCCGTAGTGCTCCAAAGAGCTTACGATCTAAGGGCATGGCTACACTACCTGCCAGATCGCCGGATCGCCGGGCAGCGATTGAGCCAGTGGGGATCGATCTATCGTGTCTAGTCTAGACACAATAAATTTACCGGCAGAGTCGACAGGGGAGCGGCAGCAGTCGACTCATGGCGGGGAAGACACCATGGTAAGTCAATCTAAGTACGTCGACTTCAGCGACATTATTCACGTAGCTGAAGTTGCGTAACTTAGATCGATCCCCCCCAGTGTAGACCAGGGTTAAGTGTAACAGGGCAGCCTGCCCCTTTAAGGGCCAGAGCCCTTGGACCTGGCAGCCCTGTCCAATGAGCCCTGCCCTGCCCCGTTTCACCTGTCCAGCCTGTACACCTGTAGGGCTGAAGAGGAAGGAAGCTCAGCAATGCAGGGGAGGGGGAAGCATAGCACACAAGGGGCTGACTGGAGAGAGGAAAAGGAGCCTGAGGAGGGTGAAAGTTAAGCTCTGAGGGTAGGCAGAAGAATGCTTGACTCAGGGCTGGTCTACACCGAAAAAGTACATTCGCTTACCCTGAATCCACACCCTGAAAGACGTACCAATGCCAGTCGAACTCCTGGTGTAGACGGTGCTAGGTCAAAGGAAGAATTCTTCCGGAACCCCTCCCGTCACTGCAGTGAGTGTCTATGCTGATGTGCTCCCGTGTTGCAGCTCCAGTGCTGCTGTCACACTTTTAGTGTAGACATACCTTCCTAAGGGAGAAGAGAAACACTTGCGAAGCAGGGGCTGGGCCGCGGCCTCAATTGAAACTGGTGTAAAGGCTCTGTGTCTTGTGTTTGGTTTGGGCTTGTGTTCCTCAGGAGAGGTGGGCTTTTCGCTAATGACGTAGCCAGAGAGCCAGGTGACTGCAGTGTGTCCCTGGAGCATTCCAGAAGGAATAGGGGGCTGAGCACAGTTGTAGAAGACCAAAGGAAACCAAGGCTGAGCTACAGCAACACCTCACGATGTCACAAGAGGGAGTTCTGGGATGGTGAGTGTAGGTAAGCTGGACATAAAAAGAGGAGTCTTTGAAAAAATGAGGAACCAGAGGACATTCCCTCTCTCCGTTTGGGATGGCTGCCTGTATCGCAAAGCTTCTTAAAGAATGTTTGTTTTCAATAATCTGGTTTTGTTTTCAGTGTGAGAGGAATACAACTGAGCCACATACAAGTTCCCTTTTTGGTTTTGCGAGTACAGCACTGGACTGGATCTTGGGCTATCTGGATTCAATTTCTATCTCTGTCACAGACTTTACGTATGAGTTAGAGCAAACTACACAGAGCCGCAGTTTCAAAAGAGCTGGGAATCAGATTGTCAAGTGCTCAGAACCCATTACTGGGGTCAAATTTTCAAAAGAGCTCCACTCCCATCTAGGCACCTTACAAAGATGCAGGTTTCCAAAATGCACAACTCTCAAGGTGCTCAGGTCTTTTGAAAATTCCGGCCCCATTATCTAACACAAGAATGGCCAGATCATCAATGCCTTTGCTTCTATTTAAAAAGGTTAAAAACAGGGCCGGCCAGAGGATTCAGGAGGCCTGGGGCAAAGCAATTTTGGGGGCCCTTCCATAAAAAAATGTTGCAATATCATAGAATACTATATTCTCGTGGGGCCCCTGCAGGGCCTGGGGCCTGGAGCAAATTGCCCCACTTGCCTTCCCCCCCACTCGCCCGGTGGCTCTGGTTAAAAATTCCTAGGAGGAAAGGTTTTGTTCAACCCAAAACCATATTTTCCCACCTTTTCCAATTTTTTCAGTTTTTCAGAACTGCCATCAAGGTGGGAGGAAAAATGTTATTCGCTCAGTTCTGCTTGAAAATTCACCTAAAATATTACAATTTCAAAGAAAGTTCATTTTATAGGCAGCAGGTTTCTAAATCCTGTCTCTCTAGAAGATGCATCTGTGGCCACTGAGAAGTCTTCAGAAAAAAAAGAAATGAGAGAGGAATCCCAAGGTGCAGTTCCCAGGGCCATTCTCTGAACAAGTGCTAAGGTTTCACCTCTGCTCAGTCCCACAGCTCACTCTCCTTGAGAAATCAGCTGAAATAATAAGCGAATCCACATTTTTTTTAATACAGCTCTGAGTCTCTGTCTGTAATGGATGGATTGCTCCTAGTTTTCTCTGTGTGTGTGAAAACACATCCTTCTAAGCTGCCAGGATGTTATCAGTTTCCCATCAACCAGAGATTAGTGCTAGAGGCTGAGACCTTACCGAGGCGCCCAAGTCAAATCTTCCCTGATATAAAAGAGCTCCAGGTCTGGGAGTGGGGAGGAGGACAAAATAGGCAGGAACTAGGATTCAAATGAAAATAACTGTTCTACTTCAAATAGGAGAGGTGTTATTTTGCAGGTGAGTGTGAGCTGTATCCTTCTATATACAGATCAAAGGCCAGTCACACCACAGTAACCACAAATATTAAATAGCAAATGGCCTCACACTCCAGAAAATATGCAGGTGAAGGGCTATCTTGTTGCCAGAACAGGGTAAGATACTCTGATCATTGCAGGAGAATGTGGGAGCAGGCATCTTGCTGCCTGTGACCCAGGCACCTTTGCCAGGTGAGGGGGCCATCCCTCTCTTTGCACAGAAGCATCTCACATACTGTACCAGTCAAAGAATGATAGTCTCTTGGTGCCGGTGGAGGGAGCTCGGCCACACTGCCAGTCCCTGCCCAGTGGTGCCCCCACGCCAAATCCCTAGGTCATTGATTGGATTGGTGAAGCCACTCAATAGGAATACCACCGAGGCAAGGTGCAAGGAGGCTAAAGGATCCACAAACACCCTCTGTACCCTGTCATAATAATGGTCATACTGGTCAGACCATCTATCCCAGGATCCTGTCTTCCGACAGTGGCCAATGCCAGGTGCCCCAGAGAGGACGAACAGAACAGGGCAATTTATCAAGTGATCCATCCCTTGTCATCCAGTCCCAGCTTCTGGCAGTCAGAGATTTAGGGACACCCAGAGCATGGGTCTGTGTCTCTGACCATCTTGGCTGGTAGCCATTGATGGACCTATCCTCCATGAACTTATCTAACTCTTTTTTTTAAAGCCAGTTATACTTTTGGTATTGACAACATCCTCTGGCAATGAGCTGCACAGGTTGATGGTGTTGTGTGAAGAAGTGTTTCCTTATATTTGTTTCAAACCTACTGCCTATTAATTTCATTGGGTGATCCCTGGTTCTCGTGTTATGTGAGGGAGTAAATAACACTTCCCTATTTACTTTCTCCACATTATTCTTGATTTTATAGACCTCTATCATAGCCCCACATCAGTCATCTCTTTCGAAACTGAAAAGTCCCTGTCTTTTTAATCTCACCTCATACGGAAGCTGTTCCATACCCCTGATCATTTTTGTCACCCTTCTCTGTGCTTTTTCCAATTCTAATACATCATTTTTGAGTTGGGGCAACCAGAATGGCACACAGTATTCAAGGTGCAGGCGCACCGTGGATTTATAGAGTGGCATTGTGATATTTTCTGTCTTATTATCCATCCCTTTCCTAATGGTTCCTAACATTCTGTTCTCTTGTTTTGACTGCTTCGCTGCCACAGGTCACCTCATAGCCCACTACTGACCTTCCCTCTTGGTTTCCTTGGGAGCATCCCCTCCATCCCTGACAAGGGTTTCTTGCTTCTTCCCTACTTTATACCATGTGACTCGCATGCCATCCCTTCAGCGGGGCAGCATAGAGCAGCACCTCGTGTCGTCGTTTACCCCTGTGCAAAGGGCATGTAAAATGTTTGTACAATGCCCAGCACAACAGGGGTCCTGTGACTAGGGCCCCTTGGCACTACACCCATGCAAATAATGATGCTTCCCACTCAGAACCGAAGTGTTTTTTCACATTCACTTTGCACTGAGGTAAATGGCTGCACCAGAGAGAAACTGATCCTGTATCTCGAGTGACCAAAGGGTGGCTGGTCAGGCCATGCTTATGGGCAATGATCGTGGCAATGAAGTCAATGGTGAAATTCTCATTGATGTTAATGGTGCAGGATCAGGGCTTCAGAGTCTGAGCGTCATCCAAATCCCTGCAGAAATGGCAGCCTAGCATACATTTTTGGCAATGCCATTCTGGCTGCCCTCCAGGTTCCCTCTGCTTATGGCCTTAGCTCATCTCCATGTATGCCTGGGAAGATGCTGGTAAATACAATGACCTGCCTTTATGCAGGAGGCACAGATGCCATGCTCAGGTGTCCAGGCCCCCAGGCTTTGCACTCTGGTGCTCAGATGCCCACATGTTTGAACTGGGAGGCAGCAGGGACTGATCATTTTAACCTTTCTGCAGTGCTGAGCCCTGGATCAGGCAGTTCCCCTGAGAGGGACAACACAAACTGAGCAAGTGCCACCCAACCATCCTACCTGTTGCTCCCCTCCCATTTGTGAACCGGTAAAGGATGCAAACATTTGCTGTGATTTGTAAAATCATCCATGTAATTAGACAAATGAGTTAATCGGAAGGATTTATTCCTGGAAAAGTGTCTCCTAGTGGCACTAACACCTGACACAAGGGGGTCATTATCACAGGATAATGGACCTTATCAACATTAAGCTCTGTCAGGACGCAATTCAACACACTCAATTATCTCCTAATCAGGGCCAATTTGTCAGAGGTTATTGCCCCGTGGAATCAATTAGATTATATATACACATCATTAATATGTTATGGGAAAATCATTCACAGGAAAGTGTTAAATACGTTTTACACCTTCATTTCCCCCAAGCCCTCCAGGGGAAAACAGTCTCTTAGTAACCCACTCCTCAGCTGAGTTCTCATCCCATTGGGCTCTGGTGTAGGCAATTCAAAACGAGTCATGGGGCTGCTGAACTGCACCACTGCAATGATAGCATGTCCTCTGGCACTGTGCCGTTGGGAGGCGATGGGAATCCATCATTACTTTGTGGACAGCCTTCCCTTGATGTGCATGAGAGCCAATGCTGGGGAGAGGCAAATAAAGCCAAGAGGAGAGAAGGTAGCACTGGTTGGGGAGGGCCGAATGGCTGTGAGGCTGTCACATGGAGCCTTTCCCCTGCAGATCACTGGTGAAAAATTCTGCTGATGTCAGAGGTGAATGAATGCTTTCACCAGCTGAGGGACAGCCTACATCAAATGAGTCTGTGGTCTCTATCCAGGCACTTGTGTCCATCCCCATCATAGCTGGTGGTAATTATCAGGTTTAGCCAAGAAATCAGCAGGGCATGGATACCGAACTTCCTTTTCAGGCCTGTGCTGTGGACAGAGCCCAGGGCTAGGAATCTCGCACCTTGCACAAACACTACATTCACTTTGAGAGAAAAAAAGAGTCGTTTGGCATGAGTGGGATGCACCATGCTGGCGATTTCTGGTGCACAGGCTAACGTTTATATGTCTGTGTGGTAAGGGACCACTCACACACTATAAACAGTCCCTTCACATTCCTCAATTATAGCGAATAGATGTGTGATTCAGTACCCTTTCTAGTGCCTGAGTTTAGCAATTATGGGATTAAGTGCTATGGGGTTTGATCCATGCTGTGGCTGAAAGGGGGCTGTTGCCTGGCAACAACACCTGTAGAACATTAAGCATCTTCCTTTTGCTCTTTAAACTCATTGTGGAGAAAATCGGGGGGGAGGGGTGGAGAGTGGGAGGAGCCCATCCTTTGGGGAATGGTGCATGGTGAATGGAAGGTGGGAGAATGGAGCAAGACTGGTTGAAAAGACCCCAAAATTGTACCGTCCTTCTGGTCTACTGGTTCTGCAAGATCATTTATCTCAATAGCTTGGTACAAAGTGCCAAGTACTTTGTCCCCATGCTATTGGTCTGTGGGCTGGGAATGTTAATTACTTGTATTATATTCTTTCACATCAAGATCAACTTTACTGAAGATAAAGGAAGTATGCTAGTGTTGTAAATACCTGAGGAGCGTGAGGTGAATCAGACTCTCAGGTTTTGATCAATAAATGGAAGGAAAGGATGGCCTAGACCTGGTCAGAAAATGGATTTTTCCATCTCACAAATAATTTTGAGTTTGTAAGAAAGTTTTCATCCTGAACTGGGCTGAAAAGCTAAAATTTCATATAAAAAAAATGTGAACCGAAATTCTGAAAAAAAAAATCAAGTCAAAATGTTTGATTTCAATAAATTCAAAACGTTTCAGTTTGGTTTAGCCCTCTTTAAAAATATGAATATAAAATAATATAAAATAAAGGAAATCTTGAGATAACATCACTTTGAAATGAAAAATTAAAACCCCTTGTTACAAAATTGCAGAAATGGGGCATTTTTACATTCTCTAAACTTTTTTTTAAGAATTAAATTTTGTGAAAATCAATGTGATTTCATGCAGAATTTCAATTTAGTCAAAACTGCATTTTCTAACAGCAAAGTGTTTCGACAAAATTTTTCCAACCAGTTCTAGCATCAGACTCAGAGTTTTATTCCCTGTTTGGCCACTGAATTTCTGTGTTTACATTCCAGCTTCAGTTCAGCTCTTGGGTGTACAGATGGCTCAGGGATTGGTGAAAAGTACAGAGCCTGTCACTTCAAGATCACCAGTTCACCAGTGGCCAGGTAAGGAGAATGATACCTACAGTGTTTTTATCTAAGGCCTGATCCACACTACACAGTTAAATTGATTTAAACAGCGTTAAATCGATTTAACTCTGTACCCATCCACACTACAAGGCACTTTAAATCGATTTTAAGGACTCTTAAAATCGATTTCTGTACTCCTCCCCAACGAGAGGAGTAACCCTAAAATCGATATTACTATATCGATTTAGGGTTAGTGTGGACGGAAATCGAAGTTATTGTTCTCATTCCTTTAATGTAGCTACCCAGAGTGCACTGCTCTGGAAATCGATGGTAGCCTAGGACCATGGACGCACACCACCGAATTAATGTGCCCTAGTGTGGACGCATAAAATCGATTTTATAATATCGGTTTTATAAAACCAGGTTTAGTAATTTCGATTTTATGCTGTAGTGTAGACGTAGCCTAACAGTGCAGGGTCCTATGTGAAATGAGTTGGAAGCCTTGTAATACCTAGTGAACTGGTTTCCACAAGTAAGAGTAGCCAATTGTCATTCTCTTTGGAAGTCTGGGCAGAGAGGCTAAAGTCTGAAGAGTCCTTGAAAATGAATGCCACTCTCACCCAAAGAGGTGATCCAGAGCAGAGCCCAGTCACCTTTCACCAACCTCAGATTCATGCTAAAGCTTCATCTCTGTGTAATTTCAGTTTCTGTGCTACCTGCATGTCCCTTTCTAGAGTCCCAGAAAGCAAATGTGCTGTGAAGTTGTTCTCACAAAACATTCTCATTTCCCTGCACAAACACGCTTCTACAAAACCTGCAGTTATTTTAATACTCTGAGTTATATTTGACTAAATCCATAACATTTTGGAGCTTAGCAACTTTGCTATTTTACCAAGTAAGAGGTTTGAGTATTACATGCTCCAGAGTCTTGCATATAGCCAGTTGGAAAACATTTGGTGGTGTTTCTGCTGAAAGTTTAAACAAAAACAATTCATTTTCATCAACATTTTCTGCAGGAAAATGTTGACATTTTCATCAAAAACAGAACAATGTTGGCCAAACAATTTTTGGTTTTCAGTTTTTCAGCAAAATGTCTACCTTTTCTGTGGAAGTCAGACACTTTACCCCCAAAATTGAGTTTTATGGAAAACACAATTATCCACCAAAACCAGATTTTATGGACAGTTTCAGCCCAGCCCTATATGTGAGATACTGGTAACTTTTGGCTTGATCCTGTGATGGCTGCTGATTGGCTAACGACCAGGCACACTGTTAGTCTGGGCTTTAGCACTCTATTACTTTGATATTCAACCCTCTCATCAGCCACTTGTCTGATATGTGTTACCTGTTAAATGTAAGTTATTTGGGTAGGGTCTATGTTTGTGCATCATCTTGCACAATGGGGCTCTTATGGGGTTATGTGCACTAAGACGTCAGTCTGCAAATAAACTAAAGAGTAGTGTTTCTGATTGGCTGAGTCACTTCTGATGTCAGAATTCCGTCACCCAACAATGAGCTTCCCCATAACAATTTCAAAATCAAACCATAATGGGCTCTTTAAGTATTGTCATACAGTCATTGCCTGAGTATGATGGCCCTTACCAAGTTTTTGCTTGGGTCTCTCTCTCACAACTCAGTGGGATGATTGATTCCCTGCAGGCTGATTTTTCAAAACACAGCTTTCCAAAGGAATCAGGTCCCCAGGGAATGGAGCTACAGTACAAGGAGGTGAGTTCCTTCAAGCATGCTGAAATCCTCAGGACCTCACTGAATGCGGACATGGAAAGAATGGAACATTTTCAAATACCTACAGGTATGTTAACAAAAACCAAAGCTGTATCTTCACATCTCACTTTTTTCATCTGCTGGATGCAAAAAAACCAAGCATTTCACATTCATGGGAATTGACATATGATATAATTTTTTTAAGAAGTTCTCTGTTCCCTCGGCAGTTTTGATGTGAATATTAATACTAACATAATTTCATGATGATTAGAGAACACAATTAGGGGCTATTAATAATGACACAAATAATGACATTTAAGGCCTCATTTTAATTTGAGTAATATTCTGTCTGGTGGTATTTAAACAGTTCTGTCTAGCACAATTACTGAGGGGCCAAGGTGCAATTGCCTCATCACAATATCAATCATGCCACTCCTCACCAAGGCCTACCCCACACAAAAAGAACTGGTGGTTCAGAGTCACGCAGCATGAGAAAGGCAGTTGAAAGAAAAGGGGATTTTCAATAAATTGGGCTGTTGCATTGTAGTTTCTGGAGGAACGTGGGCAGCAGGCTGGTGACTTTGTGAATGTACATGTTATCTTGGTGGTTCACAGATGAAAAGAGGTCAGTGGCTTCTTAGGCTGGTCTGGGGTGAGAGTCTGCATCACAAAGGACCAAATTCTGATACCCGTGTTTGTGTTGAATGGCGCCATACGCCACTAATACTTCCTTTGGCAACAATGAACTTGTGCTATAAGCTGCTACTTGGCCTGAGGGAGGGTATCACAATCTGACCCAACATGCACAATAAGCGTTATTGTCAGCCTCTGCTCAAGCAGTTAGCAGGGGGCACTGCAGGTCAAAATCCAAGTGACAGTGCTACTGGTAGTGGGTCAGGACTGGCATGTCAGGGGACAAGACAGCTCAGGATTGAGGTAACCTTGGTAGAGCAATTTGGAAGCTCAGGACTGGAGTCCAGCTATCTCCTTTCCCACCACATCTCATTGTAACATCTAGGTGACCTGGGTTCTATTCATGCCCTGCTGAGAAACTTTGGGCAGGTCACTCTGCCTCCCCGTACCTCAGTTTCCCCATCTGTAAAATGTACCCATTTGTAAAGCCCTTAGAGAGCTACCAATGAGAAAAGAGCCATATAAGAACTAGGTATTGTTAGGGGCAGGGAGGATCTGGCATACATTGGCAGGGTTTTGCAAGGGAGGCTTGCACCATACTTGCCCATCTACCTCAGGCTGCAGTGCTTCTCAGCTGCCTCTGACTCTCAGAAGCTCCTAGTTTAAGAAGGGTTTGGAGGAAATGCTCTGAATTCTGAAGTCACTAGCACAATGCCATCTAATCTTCTCCAAAATCTCCAAAATGCCGAGTCTCATATGCTCCCTACGGTATTAACCTAATGGAGTCACCCTTGCTTGTACCTCCACTGAAGTCAGGCATTGAAAACGTCCAGTCTCCTCTGCAATATACTCACTGCCAAGATCAGCCCTTGCTGTGCTAATGTGGGTTAAGGGAAACCTCCAAATCAATTTTCACTCCCAGAAGAAAATCCACCTGGTTTAGGCAGCAGAGGCTGTAATACTGGAAACGGCTCTGGATCTTTTTTTTGAAAGGTACATTGTAGTTCAACAAAGAGAGGGTTAAGTGAAACTTTTCTGGCTAATTGACTTGGTCTGTATCCATTGCCCCAGGAGAGCACCAGGCTCTGACACACAGCAAGCAGAATGGTGTGAGTTCTCTGCAGAGACGGGCGCTGCTTTGTCAGGCGGGGGAATGGTAATTTCTGTGATAGTGCTCACCCTCTCAGCAACAAACTAGTGTCTGTCTGAATCCTTGAGGCAGAGGCTCTGGGAGCACAGATGATAATGCTGAGGTGTTGCTTTTATCATCCGACACTGGGCTCTGTGAAATACTAAACCAGTGACTGATTTCCACTGAACCATCCCAGGTGATCTCTGTCACACACATGCGGTATCTGACTCTTTCTGCTGCAGGAGTTCCTCTAGCTGCTTCAGACACTCTAATGTATTTTACAGAGAGGAAATGCGGATAACTCCACATGCTGCACATTGCTTACACATCAGGTT
This sequence comes from Gopherus evgoodei, assembly GCF_007399415.2. NCBI lineage: Eukaryota > Metazoa > Chordata > Testudines > Testudinidae > Gopherus > Gopherus evgoodei. The sequence continues at coordinate 19,627,550 of NC_044340.1, read as the reverse complement.
CTTCACATGACCTCACAGCAAGAGCCCAGGATGAACTCTGCATATGATTTTTGCTATCATCAGTGAACACTGGTTGGCACATCTGCTCCAGGGCTCAGGATGACTTTTACCTGATTATACCATTATTATTACTACTATAATTATTTGCATTACAGTAGCACCTAGAGGCCACTGATTGAGGATTACTGCCCCATTGTGCTCGGCACTGTACGTGTATTATATATACACATGTAACACATTCCGATAAGTAAAGAATTTTTAACAAGCTCCTAAATCAAACGCCCTTGGACCTCCTGCATTTTCATTGTGGTGAAATTCTGTTCAATCAGACTTCAGGTTTCACTGGCAGCATTTTCAAAAAAAAATCAGCCACCCAATTTTGCATGCACGGTTTTGTGCCTGCAGTTATTTGCAAGGGCAAAACTTTACCATGGCTTCTAAAAACCAGGTGCTTTGAGCTCTGACTGCCTGATCTACAGGCACAAATAAATAAGTTTGCATGACAAAATCAGGCCAAGATTTTTCCAGAGCAACTCGTGACCTTGGGTGCATCAATTTTTGGGGTGCCCATACTGAAGCATCTTAAAGGATCTGATTTTCAGAGGGCAGGAACTGAAAACTTGCTGAAAATCAAGCCTTCTGGAGGTCTCTCTATTAGCACTCCTGGTGTAAGCAAAGAGAGCGAGCAAGCAACTACTACATCCCTGCTGCTTTGATCCTTGAAGAGAGACTATGGTGACTGAGCCACACAGCGCTCATCTCTAAACAAGATGCTGCAGCCACCCTCCAGCAATAGAAAATGTGATTTATTGAAAATTGTGTTAAAATTGTGTTCCATCGCTTTAAATTCTAGCGGTTTTCCTAGTCCTGTTTGCAGGCTAGGGGGCTCTGTAGGGAAGTTTGGGATCAGAGTCAGTCTACGCCAGCCAGCCTAGCGTAAGGTGGGTTGAGTTGTGCTGCTCTGGTTTTTCAGGAGCAGCCTGCTTTGTCTCTCTCTGCTTTATTTTTACTATTCCATATTTATCATCAGTTTTCTCTGTTATGTTCAATGCTTAAACACAGAGATGTTAGATAACAAAATACTTTTGCTGGAAAGTTGGAACATAATTCCAATTTTATTTTTAGAGTTCAGAATGTTGACATAAAGGAACCCAGAAAGAGAGAAAGCAGGTTGCTCCCCAAAACAGGCTGACTGGCTGCAGACTAACTCTGATCACACACACTTCTTCTCTACAGAGCCCTCTGGCCTGCAAGCAGGACTAGAAAAACCTTTGAAAATTTAAAGTGATAGATCACAATTTTAATACAGTTTTCAATACATCATAGAAAATAGCATGTTCAATTTAGGTGAAGAAAGAAAAGAAATCCTGGTGTTATTTTGGCAAACCAATAAGCATACAGTTTCTCAAGTGAAAGCTACACCAAGACTGTATAAAGGGAGCAGTTAGAGAAGATAGACATACTGGAGAGACATAAGCCCAGCTGAGAATTCCTCTCACCATCCAACAATGGTATAGTATTACACTTCTCAGTGAATGATATACCAAGCAGCCAACACTGGACACTTGAGAAAGTAGATTCCAGTCTACAATAGCTGGCTGGCGATATGCTGAGAACATTGCCTAACATGCTGACTGCTATCGCCTTATTGTTTCCTGTTACCCCCCGTCCGTCGTCTCTTGTCTCATACTGAGATCGGAAGCTCTTTAGGGAAGGGACCATCTTTTGTTCTTTGATCATACAACAGCCACCACAATGGGGACCTGATCCACGATGAGGGTTCCTGAGTGCTACAGAAATACAAATAATAAAGACGGATCATTAGTTTGTACCAGGCTGGCAATTATGTTCCTAGGAAGTAAGTGGCTGGAAATGACATAAAAAGCAGATTGATGCAACCAGTACTGCCCTTAGCAGAAAGGGCCAACTTCCCCAACAGCATAGAAGTCATGTTAATCAGCTGTCTAAGTACTCAGTCTCAGACAAGGTTCCCCTCTTCCTGTACAGTTCAGTGCCACTGTTTAACTTATCCTCCCATTTGGTAACAAACTCCAGACATAGTCTGACAATGCCATCGGGCGAACAAAGACCTTAGCTTTTGACAGTGAATGAGGCACTTCGCTCAGAGGAGTGGGAGGAGTCCTTTATATAGATGGAAAAATCCACCAAACAAGTTATTACGCTTAAATGAAACAATGCAAAGGGTTGCGGGGGTAATGCTAACATTTAATGAGTCACAGCATTATTGGCTTCACCGCTGAACAGTGACACAGTAAATAAATGCTGCTCCTGAACAGTTCCTGCCTGTCAGATAACCATCATTTCTGGCAGCCTCTCAACCTCTTTGGTCTTCCTCCACACAAGCAATGCAGCGTAAAACAGCTCTTCCCTCTATCTGGTTCAAGAAGAGAGTTTATTTTCATGCAGTCTGGTATCTCTGGCGTGGGCTTGTCTTTCATGCAGGTTTCTCGCTCTTTTACTCTTTCCTTCTCCCATCACTTTTTCATTCAACTTTTTTCTTGTCTTTTTAGAGCATATGAACATGAGCATCTTCCAGCCAGGCATAAGGGAGAGCAACCACTGTGCACGCTTTGCACGCACACACAAAGACTCTCTCTCTTGCCAGTGCACTTCTATCCTGATGGGCAGCAATCTCAGCTCCTCCAGTCCTTGGCCCATCCAGCTCTGCCAATGCACCTCAGTCCTGACCTGCTGCAGCTACTGCTATCCTAGTCCCAGACAACACTCCATGGGCAATAGCAGGCCTTGACTGAGTTGTGTGGCAGGGGTCCCCTGGGCTCAGACTGATGGCTAGGTGCCCCAGATCCAGGCATGCAGTGGGGTGGCTGGTGGTTTCCTCTAAAGGGAGGTTGGCCATGTGTTTGCTGACACCCTAAGCACAGCTGCCTTTTAGCACCATCACTTTTACATCCAGCTCTATCTTTTCTGAGGCTTTGCTAAAGTGAAGAGACCCAGTCCTTTCTTCTTCCTCCTCCTCCTCCTCACAACCCCACACGATGCAGGTAACTCCAGTAGGAGTCACTCCTGTGCCACTTGGTTCCCATCTCACCAAGGTGTTGTTGCTGCTGTCCCCAGATGGCTCATGCAGCTCACTGGTGCCCTGCAGCCGAACTGGGAATCCTGGCTTCTTGCTCTGACTGCTGATCATGAAAACAGGGCCCAGGTTTTTGGGCAGGCAGACAAAAAACATCTCTGCTTTTGGCTGCAAACAGGCTCTCAACCTTGCAGCTTAGGATGCAAGTAGCGTAGCATCCAGAGCCGCACAGCTGCAGGGAGCAATTCAGGAATTGCCTTGCTGGACTACAGAGTGCCAATTTTTCAAATCTAGAGCCATTTTCTGTATTACAGCCTGCACCACTGAAGCCAGGAGGGATTTTCTTCGGGGAGCACAAATTGATTCAGAGGTTACCATTAAGCCACATTCATACATTCATAGACTCTAGGACTGGAAGGGACCTCGAGAGGTCATCGAGTCCAGTTCTCTGCCTCACGGCAGGACCAAATACTGTCTAGACCATCCCTGATAGACATTTATCTAACCTACTCTTAAATATCTCCAGAGATGGAGATTCCACAACCTCCCTAGGCAATCTATTCCAGTGTTTAACTACCCTGACAGTTAGGAACTTTTTCCTAATGTCCAACCTAAATCTCCCTTGCTGCAGTTTAAGCCCATTGCTTCTTGTTCTATCATTGGAGGCTAAGGTGAACAAGTTTTCTCCCTCCTCCTGATGACACCCTTTTAGATACCTGAAAACTGCTATCATGTCCCCTCTCAGTCTTCTCTTTTCCAAACTAAACAAACCCAGTTCTTTCAGCCTTCCTTTGTAGGTCATGTTCTCTAGATCTTTATCCATTCTTGTTGCTCTTCTCTGGACCCTCTCCAATTTCTCCACATCTTTCTTGAAATGCAATGCCCAGAACGGGACACAATACTCCAGTTGAGGCCTAACCAGCACAAAGTAAAGCGGAAGAATGACTTCTCGTGTCTTGTTTACAATACACCTGTTAATGCATCCCAGAATCACGTTTGCCTTTTTTGCAACAGTATCACACTGTTGACTCATATTTAGTTTGTGGTCCACTATGACCCTTAGATCTCTTTCTGCCATACTCTTCCTAGACAGTCTCTTCCCATTCTGTATGTGTGAAACTGATTGTTCCTTCCTAAGTGGAGCACTCTGCATTTGTCTTTATTAAACTTCATCTGGTTTACCGCAGACCATTTCTCCAATTTGTCCAGATCATTTTGAATTATGACCCTGTCCTCCAAAGCAGTTGCAATCCCTCCCAGTTTGGTATCGTCTGCAAACTTAATAAGCGTACTTTCTATGCCAACATCTAAGTCGTTGATGAAGATATTGAACAGAGCCAGTCCCAAAACAGACCCCTGTGGAACCCCACTTGTTATACCTTTCCAGCAGGATTGGGAACCATTAATAACAACTCTCTGAGTAAGGTTATCCAGCCAGTTATGCACCCACCTTATAGTAGCCCCACCTAAATTTTATTTGCCTAGTTTATCGATAAGAATATCATGCGAGACCATACCAAATGCCTTACTAAAGTCTAGGTATACCACATCTGCCGCTTCTCCCTTATCCACAAGACTCATTATCCTATCAAAGAACGCTATCAGATTAGTTTGACATGATTTGTTCTTTACAAATCCATGCTGGCTATTCCCTATCACCTTACCACCTTCCAAGTGTTTGCAGATGATTTCCTTAATTAGTTGCTCCATTATCTTCCCTGGCACAGAAGTTAAACTAACTAGTCTGTAGTTTTCTGGGTTGTTTTTATATCCCCTTTTATAGATGGGCACTATATTTGCCCTTTTCCAGTCTTCTGGAATCTCTCCCGTCTCCCATGATTTCCCAAAGATAATAGCTAGAGGCTCAGATACCTCCTCTATTAGCTCCTTGAGTATTCTAGGATGCATTTCATCAGGCCCTGGTGACTTCCAGGCATCTAACTTTTCTAAGTGATTTTTAACTTGTTCTTTTTTTATTTTATCTTCTAAACCTACCCCCTTCCCATAAGCATTCACTATTATAGCAGCATGGCCCTTTCCTAGAGCTGTTCCAGGGAGGGAACATATCAAGGCCTGGCCTTAGTCGAGCTAAGAGTGAGCTTGAGGGATACCCTAATATCATAAGACACATGAGTGAGTGTGAGAAAGAGAGAGAGAGAGAGCATGCACATTATGGAGACAGGGAAGGAGGACTACTAATATTTTCCTAGTAGCTGCTGGATTCAGAGTTTCCAACCATATTGTTAAAATTTTTAAACCTGTTCTTACCAGTTTAATCTAGGCAACTCTGAAGTTTATGAAAGTAACCAGCTATTGGGGGTGAATGGAACAGACATAGGGTGGGAAACTGCCATCCATGATCCTGCTGCAGCACTGCACCTCTGCTATTCCAGGTCCCACCTCTGCCAATCCAACTTATTCCTGCCCTGTGCCCATGGAGTCCTGACCTCCCCTCCCACCCAGCCTGTGCACCTCCATCCTGACTTGCAGCACCCCCTACTTTCCCAATCCCATCCTCAGCTCTGCAGAGGAACCTGCAGCCAGACCCTTGCTTCTATCCCAAGATTGGGTGTGGAAAAAAAGAGGCCAAAGTCCCATTAAACTCCTTTCACTTGTGACTCAACTTTGAGCACAGCTGTCCAAAGCAGAAAGACTAATGCATGAATCCCTTACACAGCTCAGCCCCCTCTCCCGCCCACCCCCGCTGGGTGCCAATAGGACAGCTCAGCCCCCTCTAAGGGGCAAATATTATTGTTAATGTGGGACAGGGCGGTGCTTTCCTCACCCCCTCATGGGCTAGAGCAGTGTTTGCAATCTTGGCTAAGTGCTCTCAGCTGTGGCAGCTGCAGCCCAAGAGGGCTGAGTGGGAGTGAAGTTATATAATGGGTGGGGTGCAGCAGAGGCTTAGAAAGGAGATGTGGTGGGATGTTTGAAGTTCTTCATAAAGTGAACGGGTGCTTCAGAATCTGCCCCATTCCACTAATTCTAGGGATCCTCCCATAGCAAGCACCCCATCCTTCATTGCTCTGGTAAGTCTTAGACATTCTGCTCTTGTATTATGCCCCCTTCTTCTCCAAGCAGGTGTGAATTAAAGCTGGAACAATGGAACAGCAGTTCTGGGGCCTGTGGAGGTGTAAGGTATGGCTCTAAGCATGGGGGACACAGCCAGTGAGAACTGGGATCTGTTTTGAGTTAGCAAGGTTGAGAGACAGAAGCCCCTTTTGAAAGAGGAAGCACTTTAGGATTGGAAGTTTTTTGGCTTTTCTTTAGCTGGATTGAGAAGGACTCTGTTCAGTTTTACTCTTTTTGTGCCTTAGTAGGGAGTCCTCTCCATGACCCCCTTGAAATCACCCAACAAATGTAATTCCCTTTTGCAAGTTACTCCAGACTGGTTACAAAGCATTTTCCTTTCATTGGAGAGAACCAATCACTAAGGGGACCTTCCCACTGAGTTCTGCTCTGCTGCAAAGCTTGCACCTGCTGGGCTGAGAAGTTGCTGCCTGACTAGGAAGGAAGGGTGAGTTGTGAAATGGCCCTGGCAGGTGGGTTGGGATGCTTTGCACCAGTGGCAATGTGCATGCTCACCCTGGCTCTGCCTTACTCAGGAGCCTGCTGAATGGTGCTTGGAAAGGGAGCTATGGTACTGTTAAGTGCTGACAGGACACTGATGTCAATGCAGTATTCCATCTTGATGAGCTTTTGTATATAAAGTTATTTAATGAATTAGTTAATTAATGAGTGGAGTTTGATTGATGCATCATACGTGTTCTCAGTAGGGTGAGCCTGACCCTGGGATATTTTCTGCTATTGCTTAAATGCATCTCCTCATTGGTCTGAAGCACTGTGTGTTCTGGCAATTTGCATGCATTTAATGTAGCTCTTTAATAGGATGTAATGTTAGCGAAAAGCCAAAAGCACAGCAGCTGTAACTTAAAAGACAGCCCCATTACTGCAAGTCTTATAATTAGGGTAAGAGGGAGACTTGCTCTGCCATATGTTAAGCCTCTTTTGAGCTTAATAGCTCTGTAAGATTTTGCTATTTAAAAAAAATTCTTCTTGAAGAATGATGACAAGGCTCTTAATACGGTATCCCAAACCAGGGGCTGGGGATACTCTATCCCCTCACAGTCCAGTAGGAGGCACTTGCTAAGATGTGACTGGTACAGGGAGGTACTAGCAGGGATCCTCCTCTCCCTTCCCCTGTTCCTTCATCATTTGTGTCTTCTCACCTGCTCCATTGCCTCTTCTCTGCCTTCCTCTGCCCATTCATCTTTCACCCTGTCCCCCACCCCAGCCCTCCAAAGGCGAGTATGGCTTCACTTTACAGGGCATAAGCACCTTGTGTGTGCTGCGAGCACTCTGCTGCTCTGCTTCATTTTCTCAGAGCAGGTATGCTGTACAGTAGGATTATCCAGTGGCAGCGGCTGTCTCCAGGTCCAAAGTCTAGCAATCAACCATCACTGTAGTTCAAGCAAAGAATAACCTCTTGTGCTGCACTTTCCTCTGATCGTTGCCCTTGCTGCCTGTGCTATTCACTTCCCATGACCTTAAATCATCAATAGTTTGTCTTGTCAGATGAGCTCAGTAAAGTGTGCTTTAGTGGCTAGAGAAGGGCACTGGGAGCCAGGACTCTTGGGATTTGGTTCCTGGGGAGGTGAGTGTGGCTAGAGACTAGCACAGGGGACCAGGGGTTGGGTTTACTGATAATATTCCTATCTTGGGTGGAGAAATTTGAACTAAGAGCTAGAGCTGGTGGGCCATGATTCAGAGCTAGATTCTGAGCTCTCACTGATGGCATGATTTTGGGCAAATTAGTTCACCTTTCTGGGCCTCAGTGTTCTCTTCCATATCATGGGGCCAGTAAAATATGTCAGAGGTGTTGAGCCTTCTGCTTCTGAAGTGTTTAAAGTCCTCTGGTGAAAATTGTTGTGAAAGTGCAAATGCTTTATTATTGTTACACAAGAGGGGTGTCTGGCAGACTGCAGCCAAGAGCCCTGTGCAATCTAATCAGTGTCTGATGCTTGGCACATCAGGGCCTTTTGGTGACCCTGAGGTTCACACCAAATATCAGCCAGTGTGGGTTGCCCAGCTGAACACTCCTCTGGGCAGGGACTAGTCAACTTCCTCTGTTGAAGTGCTCTGTAAATGACAAGGGATAAAAGTACCTTGGCCAGTGAGGGACTGCCAATGACGGTTGCATTGTCAGAGGCCACACATTTGCTATCAGCACCTCACTTCCTGTTCTGCGACCTTGCTACAGGCAAGAAGACCATCCTCCCCCTCTGCTGCTCTCCTCCCATCCGGCAGGAGTTTCTGCTTTAGCTGTGTAGGGTTGAGCCTAGCTTGTCACCCTCCAAGGCTCACAGTGCACTCGCCTCCTTAGGGAATGAGTTAGAGGACAGATTTGGATTCTGGTTTCCTGTTGGGGTCAGAACCTCCACTGCCAGCCACTTCAGTTCCACAATGTATGGTTTGCTACTACTGCATCCGGAGGCTGTTCCCCACCCCAAATCGGGGCTGAAGGCTGCTCAGCACCAGGGCCGGCTCTAGACATCAGCTTATCAAGCAGGCGCTGGGGGGGGGCCAACTCGGCAGTGGGGCGGCAGTTTCAGGGATTCGGTGGCAATTCGGCGGAGGGTCCCTCACTCCTGCTCGGAGCAAAGGACCTCCCACTGAATTGCCACAGATCACGATTTTTTTGTTTTTGGCTGCTTGGGGTGGCCAAACCCCTGGAGCCGGCCCTGCTTAGCACCACCTCCAATCTCAGCAGTCCCTGCTCCTGTCACTTCTTCCCTCCTAAGGTCGACTTTTATGCTCACGTCCTGCCCCATCACTTCTTTTCACCTCCTTCCAAGGTGTCTAGAAGCTCCCTGGTGATGCATGTGATCTAACTGTAAGGTCATTGGAGTCAATAGCAGCTGTGGGCCAGCAACCCCAGGCTATATATATCCAGTGTAGTGACTAGCACAGAAAGAGACCCATTCCCTTTTGCATTTGGCACCATAGGAAAACCAGTTAGTGGGCAACTGAGTTCCTAACTTGTGCTCTTTGTTCTCACATGGTTCCCCTTATGCACCGCCTTCCACTAAACAGATTGTGGGATGGGCAAAAGCCCAGATGATCCAGTGTTGAAACATGGGAGTTGATCCAAAGCCAGAACAACTGAAGGATTTTTCATCTGGAATTTGATTTGTATTTTTTAATTGTGTGTGACAAATGAATGGCTTAACTTCTGTTACTTTGGGTGTTGTATGAAGAACACTTGCAGTCCTCCCCAAAACAGTCTACAGAATTAGATTAAATTTGCCAGTGGCTGCTAAATGAGAGATGACTTTTCTGGTCTTCCTTAACTATAATTTGTTTCCAAGTGCATCTAGTGCTTTGAAAAGAGAGAGGATTGATTGGATAGATTGGAGGGGAGTGCTCTGTAGCAATAGTTCTCAACCAGGGGTATGTGTGCCGTTGCGGGTACACAAAGGTCTTCCGGGGTATATCAACTCATCTCGATATTAGCCTAGTTTTACAACAGGCTACATAACGAGCACTAGCAGAATCAGTACAAACTAAAATTTCATAGACTTGTTTATACTGCTGTACACTGAAATATAAGTACAATATTTATATTCCAATTGATTTATAATTATATGGTAACAATGAGAAAGTCAACACATTTTCAGTAATAGTGTGTTTTTGTATGTTTGATTTTGTAGGCACTTTTTAAGTGAGGTGAAACTTGGGGGGTATCCAAGACAAATCAGACTCCTGAAAGGGGTGCAGTAGCTTGGAAAGGTTGAGAACCACTGCTTTGGAGAACTTAGGCTGTCTTTCCAGTGTTATCTTGTGGTTTGTCCACAGGACTGGGAATCATGAAGGACCCAAGTTCTAATCCCAGCTCTACCACCGACACTTCATGAGGAATGGGGCAAGTCACTTTACCACAACCTTCATTCCTCCATCTGTAAAATGGGCTCAGTTAATACAATGTGACTATAATTACTAGTTAAGGTCTATGCAGTGGCAGTGCTTTGAAAATAGCAATACTATAAGAATTTCCAAGTATTACCTTTAACTTTGATTGGTTAATTTTATCTTAACAGTAGTGTCCTTCCTTTATCTTCCTTTGTGGCTGCATTCCATCTCATTTTTCAGCTGCTCTGAAGTTTAATTAATTATATACTGACATACACATCCTTATATCTGGCATTTCCCATGTTTAGGATGTTTGTGTGCACTGGAAAATTTAAAATGAAATTGACTTGAAACCACCACGTTCTGACTTTGTTTTGTGAGACAGAGGGTCAAATTTCTTCCACCTGAAATGGAGTCACTTGGCCTGAAATTCACAGGAAGGTTCACAAATGTTTTGGTGACTGTGGACCAGGCTTTGAGTTTATAAGTTCATGCAGTTTTGCTCTAGTTTAGAAAAATATTACTTTAAATGTTGCTCAGGAGGTGCAACTCACTCACACAACATGACTTGCCAGATGTTTTGCATATGATTTCTGCTGGGTTCACACAAGGCACAGTCATAGTTCTCATGAACAGCACCCAGGGCATCCAAAGCTGTATGACAGCCTGAATTCCATCCAGCTGCCATGGTATCAAATGGCCATATCAATGGGTAGATTGTAAATTCCTTGGACAAGGACTGGGAGTTTATAGCACCAAACCCAAGGACTGGGACTGCTAGGTGCTACTGTAATTCAAACAATCCTTTGCCTTCAACAACCAGCCCCTCAAGTACAACATGCTAGCTCCCTTTTTGCTCCTGCTATGCTGTGTCCAATGTCAGAAGTGGAATTACCAACCTCAGATCAATAGTGAAACTATTAAAGTGCACCTTAAATTTATACTCCTGGCACTGCTATGTTCATCACTTCTTTGGCAGCGTTCCTTATAATCTGGCTCATCTTTTCTGGTAGAAGGATAAGCTTTGCTGAGCCTTCAGTGGCTCTGGGAGCTGGTCTGCTGCCTTTCGGCCTCTGTGGGTGGGCCATAGGTTTGAGCCTGGCTTACCCTGGTGTGAAAGGAAAAATGGTAGGCTCATTCTGAGGGTTCATTGGGGATTTTTGCACAGAAGAACTAGACTGATGCAAGCTCCCAGTGAAAAGCCAGGGTCTGTTGCATCTTAGCCCCAGTTCAAGCCACATCCATGCTCAGGTTCTGCACTGGCATAATGTCATTGAGGTAAAAATGCCTAATATAGATGAGCCTTTACTTTCAAGGAGACATTTATTCAGATACAGTGTAGTCTGCAGCATGATCATCTATGCAGGCATGTGCAAAACACTTCAACACCCTTTTTCTTTCAAATCACTCAAGACCCACTTCCACTGTGCTGCTGTAAGAAATGAGTCAAGTCAGACAGCTAGGACTAGGAGCAAGAGGGGATAGTTGATAGTTCCCTTTCTCCTAGTCTAGATTTGTAACCTACTTTATTTTGAGTTCTTCAGTGCAGCATGTGTGGTTGCTTACATTTTTGGACAACACTTAAGCACACTGATTGCTACCATAATGCAAATGTGTTCGTATCTTGCCATGTGTGCATCACTAGCATCTGAGCTACTTTCCAGTAGCACACTAAGGTGCATAACTAGCATCTATTGCATGTGTGTTATAACCTTAGTCCCAGATTTGGACCTTAGCGTCCAAAATATGGGGGTTAGCATGAAAACCTCCAAGCTTAGTTACCAGCTTGGACCTGGTACTTGCTGCCACCACCCAAAAAATTAGAGTGTTTTGGGGCACTCTGGTCCCCCTGAAAAACCTTCCCTGGGGACCCCAAGACCCAAATCCCTAGAGTTTCACAACAAAGGGAAATAATCCTTTTTCCCTTCCCCCCCTCCAGGTGCTCCTGGAGAGATACACAGAAACAAGCTCTGTGAAACTACACAGAGTGACTTCCCCTCTCTGTTCCCAGTCCTGGAACAAAAAGTACTTTCCTCTTCACCCAGAGGGAATGCAAAATCAAGCTAGCAAATCCAACACACACACAGATCTCCCCCCTGATTTCTTCCTCCCACCAATTCCCTGGTGAGTACAGACTCAATTTCCCTGAAGTAAAGAAAAAACTCCAACAGGTCTTAAAAGAAAGCTTTATATAAAAAGAGAGAAAAAAATACATACAAATGATCTCTCTGTATTAAGGTGATACAACACAGGGCAATTGCTTAAAAGAATATTGAATAAACAGCCTTATTCAAAAAGAATACAAATCAAAGCACTCCAGCACTTATATTCATGCAAATACCAAAGAAAAGAAACCATATAACTTACTATCTGATCTCTTTGTCCTTAATCTTAGAAACAAAAGATTAGAAAGCAGAAACTACTTCTCCAAAGCTCAGAGAAAGCAGGCAGCCAGAAAACAAAGACCTCAGACACACAATGCCCTCCACCCAAAGTTGAAAAAATCCGGTTTCCTGATTGGTCCTCTGGTCAGCTGCTTCAGGTGAAAGACATTAACCCTTAGCTATCTGTTTATGACAATGTGGGTGGCTCCTTTTGCACTGTTTGTTAGCAATAACTCTCATAAAGTGGGTGGAAGAGCCTTTTGATCCCGTTCCCCCCTTGATGCCTCCTGCTGGGATACTTGAGCCCAGGTGGGCCATGTCAGGATCTCAGCTTGTCTGCCGCACCTAGGAAAGTGTTAGCTTTTCTTTGAAAGAGGCAATAGTCCACATTAGCTGGGGTTCTTTGGGCTGCTGTCTCCAGCCAGTGTGTGCTCTGGCAAGCTGAAGGACCGATACACCTCCCTTTATGTCCTGATCTCTGTGTGGGGATTTGTTAACCTGGCTCCATCAGCTATCCCATTCATGAATCCCCTAAGGTTCATACAAACACTAACAAATGACTAAAGCCCCATTCGCACAGAGGAGGTAAGGGGTGTCTAGTGATGAGACCTAGAGTTGCAGGAAATGCAGCTCCTGGGGAAAAAAGTTACAGTGGCTTCTGCGTTCTCTCCAGCCTTTGCAATATTCAGTGCACTATCCTAACTTCTCCTTCCATGCAGGCAAAGGATAGGATCTATAGTGCTCTGGGTAGAGGCTACTTTTTAATCATTTCTGATCTGCCTGAGGTTGAGGCTTCATTTCCACTCAGCAGGAAAAAAATCAATAATGTTTAAATTATTCAATTAAAAAAGTGTTGGCTGCTTAGCGGAGGAAGAGAAACTGGCAGCCTTCTCCTCCAGGAAAGGCATGTCTGCTCTGGGTGTGCGATGCAAGGAGCCTAGGGTTGCCAAAGAGGGGGGTGCTTTTAGTATCTCTCCCTTTTGGTGCAGTGGGGGATGGAGGAGCGCTCCCTCCTGTAGCAAAGCACAGAATGGCATGCAGCTCTCAGGGCCGGGAAATGGCGCTCGTCCTGGGGGGAGTAGTGCCAAGGGGAAGGGATTTAAGAATTTACTGGGAAAGTGAGGGCTGGTCCCAAATGATACAAGTCAGGTGAAAAGAAGGCAATCTTAAATGCAAGGAAACTTCTGAGACTCATGAACCCTTTCTGAGTGGGCACTGAGGTACAGTCAAGTGCCCCCTCTTGGCTGCTCACAAGACTGGGGGGGAATCTCTTCACTGGATCTCATGTGTGTTAAGCCTCCAGGGTCTGAATAGACCCTCTCTTGGTTCCCTAGGCATACCTTTCAGGTGCAGTTCCTCCATCTGCACCCTTCCTGAGTGTTTAGACCACATGGCCCATTGCTCAGGCCCCTGGAACCAGTGCTGACTCTCCCTAGGCCCCTGTAGATCAAACAAACACCCTCTCCCAGAATCCCACACAGATGTGAGCCATGTGCGTTACAGTTTAACTCTCCTAGACACAGGTGTAGCACATAACACCAACTTCCCACAGAACTCAAATGTAGCATTGCTCTGTTTGTATATTGCTTGTGCTAGCAAAGATTTTTATAAAACCCTACACTCCCCTGCCTCAGTTTCCTCACCACTCCAGGGCACTTCTTGGGCTGGGGTCCCAGATGTCTCACTGTCTGGCATCCTCCTGTTAGTCTGTCTTGGTTCTGAAATGTAGATCCTTCTCCCTCCAGCTAGTTTCCTCTGACCTTGGCCAGTCCATCCTCTTCCCTGCTGCTATCCAAACTTCCTGTCTTTCTCTCTGAACCTTCTCCTTTTGAGACCTTTTATAATCTGCTGCTGTTGTCCTCTGTCTTGGTCTTGCCTGATAACTTTCTATTCTACAAACCTCTAGCCCCTTGTGGAAAACTGAAGAGAACTGGTTTCTCCTAGGAGGCAGTTACTCTTCTCCCCAGGTAAGACCTAGTTTGGTGCTGATGGTCCTTAATGACTGGCTGTTACCACTGGTCTAGGAAGTACATGCATTGGCAATGGTGGATACATGAGACAGAGTTCAGGAAACTGCTGTTTTCATGGCAACAACTGTGTAATGTTGTAATATCAACCAGATTTTGTGTTTTATGCACTGAGAGATAGCTCAGTGGTTTGAGCTTTGGTCTGCTAAACGCAGAGTTGAGTTCAATCCTTGAGGGGGCCATTTGGGGATTCGTCCTGCTTTGAGCAAGGAGTTGGACTAGATCTCCTGAGGTCCCTTCCAACCCTAATAATCTGATTCCTCAAGTGTCACAGTGAATGTCTTGGGTGCAAAGAACCAGTCTAAAAGAGAATACAAACAGTCTCTAAGGCTGGATTTGTAAAGGTGTTTAGGCATAGCTGCACTCAGTGTTGTAATGTGTAGCTGACTCAGGAACCTAAGTCTCATTTTCAAAAGGGATTTAGACACTTATGAGCCAAAGTCTCAAGGATTAAGGCTCCTAAATGCCTAAATCACTTTTCAAAATGCGTTAGGCTAATAAATCAGTTAGGCATTGCAACAGTGAGCCCAGCACTGCCTAAATGCCATTCCAAAATGTGAGCCTAAGTCAACAGGACTTGAGCAAGGGCTTTAAGGGATTTTGCTAGATCAGGGCCTAAATTACCATTGGTTTTTGTCCAAGATGCTACACAGCAGGTGAAATTGCATCATGCTCATGTTTGCACGGCTACTGTCCATTTCACCCCCCATTTGGAAAGGGGATGCATGACTCCTGTGCTGGACAAAATGGTACCATCGTGGAGCTCAACATTTGAGCCAGGTATGCACACTTCAGGAGCTGCTCCTGTGGCTTGATGCTGGTTAGCTTGTCATTAGGAGGATTGAGTACAGTGGGAGGAAAGCAAATGGAAATCATCTCCCAGCCTCTGGTTCAATGACCACGTTCATGAAACGGCAAAATATGTTTTGGAAAACCTGACAATAAAACCTTATAGATGTTGTCAAAAACAGCCTTAGTTTTTTATGGGTATGCTGTTCAAGTGTGTGTTATGAGTTGAGGCAAATAACCCTGTCAGCAAATGAAAGGCCAGGAACTGCATCCCGTGGGTTTCTAGCCTGTGAAATTAGACACTTATGAATCTGGTATACAAGAATTTCCTTAGGCACCAGGGCCAATGGGGTCTTAACAGATGGCGAATAGAGATAAAATAAGTGCTGTGGAGAGAGGGTGAAAGGTTGGACCACAGGATGTAGGGACAAAGGGAGGCATAGTAGTGACCTGTTGGAATGTCTAGCTGGCTGCTGCCTTGAAGGGGGTTGCATTTCTACAGAGAATCAGATGCTGGACAGCTGTCTGCCCACCCTTGCTATGATGACACCTTCCCCAAACTATAAGACAAATGTTCCCAATGGATCAATGCTTAACCTGGGCAAAGAAGGAAGGGGATTCCCAGCTCTCATCCTGAGTCTGGAGCAGCCCAGGCACTCTCTTGGTCCAAGCACAGGCAAATTCACCTGATCAATGATTTTTTTCAGTTGACACCCATGGATACCAGGACACTTCAGCACATTCCATCCTTTCAGTAGCCTGTGACAAACTGGCATGATACTGAGTCTGTGTACAGTGTTCCTGAGAACCTTTTGCTGATCTAGCTGTATCTTGGGGGGGAGGGGGAGAAGGCAGGAGCATATTACTGTCATTTGCCTAATTAGTGGTGATTAGAAAGAGCTGCCATGCTGCAGTACTCCCTGGTGTTGTAAAGTGCAGGAGAGTCTGACAAACTACACATCCTATGTTTAGTTTCCTGCTACTTTTGTATGGAATATTTGAACTGAGAATACTAATACACAAGAAGCTAAATAGAGAACAACCTATCACGTTTTGTTCCCCAAGGTTCCAGCTGAAATTTTAATTTCTTTAATTAATGAGCTCATTCTTTTTATATATTAGTATTAGGCTGGTTTCCACAGTAACAACCAAACCTGGAACCCAAAACTCAGACTTGGGTAAATAATGGGAAAAAACATTCCATGACTGCAGAGTGAATTGGCTTTAATTCTGTCCGTGTGTCTGTCTTCATTTTTCATGAATCATCCAGCAAAGGAGATGGGTGGCAGCAACTTTCATGGAAACATGGCTCTGAAGCAGATACTGGAGAATATAATACACTGATATTCAAATTCATAATTTTGAGGGCTTGCGTGGGTAGCCTCATTTCAAGCGGGATACTCCTCCAAACACCTCCTTTGTATCAACAGGCATCCTCCAAACCAAGGGTGAGTTGGACACACCTGGTTCAGGGAATAGCATCATGCTAGACAAAGTTTCATTGGCCTAAGCAAAGCCACAGTTTCTGTAAAGTTCTGTTCAGTGTGAATATTGGAATGACAATCTGGCCCTGTCAGGGGCAGCAGCTGTTTCTTTGTAGGTTCAGATAAGACTCCAACTTGTCTCATCATGAACAGTGCTGTACTGGACAAATTAGTCCCCCTTGTACTTAGCTGTGCTGCTTGAGAAGCAAGTTGTTAGTTGTCATGAATAACCATATCATGGTTCCAGCCTTTGGGAACAACTCCTGCTGAAGTGCATAGGAGTTCTTCTTGGCTAAAGACTAGATGGGCAGGGTGAAGATATGAGCCACTGGATTTTGAGGTTTCAGCCAATTGCCAAATTCAGTATGCAATACTTAGTGCCCCAAAGCATCTCTCTGCAGCAGATGGTACCAGCAGTATTATAGTAGTGATGTCAGGACAAATAGCACCAAGATGAGTGGCTGTTTGAGGAAGCCCAAATGCCTAGGGCCAGACTGTAAAAGGTATTTAGGTTAGTATTTAGGTTTGACTAGCCCTTAAAATATTTGTAAGGCAGAAGTGGCTGTGAAATGCCAATTGTTTTTCCCCAGAAACGTTTTTCTTTAGTCTTCCAAAATTTCCTGCAAGTTTTTAGTTTTGCAATGAGAAACAGAATTTTTCCCCTCTCCCACTTTTAACAAAAGAAGTTCCTGTTTTTTTTCTGTTGGGGGGGGATGGGGTGGGGGAATCAAATGAAGAGAATTTTCTTTAAGAGAAGGGAAAATCTCAGTAGAAACCAGATCTATTCAGAAGAGCCAACGTGCAGCCTCTTGGGAACCAGCATGGGAGTCACATGCAGAGGGGAGATTACAGGGACTGGAATAACGGGCCAGTTTTTTAATCTATTCTCTGTCCATAATGCTGCTCTCTAAAGCAAATGGTTTTGGTATTGACAGTTTGTCAACTTGCAGTAATTATCTTGGTTAACCTTTAAGCAGATCAATTATTCCCTGTGACAGGGAATATAATATTAATATCCACTTGGGTTTACTTACAGTAACTCCTCAGTACTCTTCCATGGTATCACAACACATCTTAATCAGATGGTGAGTGGGTTTAATTAGCTGAAGTATAGGTTTTATTTTTGATTCCTATGACTACTTAATCTAATGGAAACACATTATCTGCTCTGAGGTTTGCAGTTTTCCGTTTGTAATTATGGCTGCTCTTAATTGATAGTGCATCACGGGTTGTGGCTGCAATATGGGAACTGAAATAATGTCTCTTCTTAAGTAGAGCCTTAAATATGTTGTCATTGAAGTCTGTGCCCTCATCTTTGCAGACAGATGGACTCCCTTTTTTAATTACTGGATATCAGGCTTCTGTCAAAGGAAGAAGGAAGATCTTGAAAATTATGAAGCATTCAGTTTGCTTCTCATGCAGAACCGGTGTGTGTTGAAGTTTATCATGCCTATTACTTGATATCAATAAATTAATCTGTGGAATCTGCTGCTGCAGGAAACCTAAGTGAAATAGCTTAGTAAGTTTCCAAAGGAGACCTGGGTATTATAATTATTCCATGGCTAACTAGGACTTCACAACTGTCACCATGTCTCACCACAGACACTCAGAATTGATGAAAGATCAGGACAGTGCTGATAAAATCCAGATACCCCCAGCTCTGGAAGCACAAACTCACCACTTGCACAAATTAAGACTCCTAGTATTGTTATGGGACCTAGAACCCAACCAAGGAGTTCTGATGGCAGCAGGTAGAGGGCACAGGTACATTATGTTAGCATCTTGAGCTACACTAGGTAGGGTTCACATTGAAAACTGATTACTCCCATGGCTTCAGGATATCCACTGACGGTGATTCATAGACACGGGGAAAGTCTCTCGCCAACATGGTGTTACACAAATGATCATTGTGGCCAAGAGCTTAGTAGAATTCAGTAAAGAATTAGACCTCGATATGACTGAGAATGTCCCATGTTGCAACACCAAGGTCACAGTATTTGTCTGGAGTAGAATCTAGGAACCCCTGTGCACTTGGTACAGTACAAAGCATGGATATAGGCAAATGGGGGCTGGGGGAGCTTTAGCCGCACTCTCCCCTAAAAAAAGGCATTAACAAAGGAAATGTGGTGTGGAACAAAAGCTTGTTTATCTGCCTTTATTGAAAGTGGACATGTAATCCTGGTACAAAACTGCTCATTGAAGTGACACTGAATGGCAATGGTGTTATTTTAAAGTTTAGACACCCCCTGCCCAGCAGACAGTGGAAAGACAGCCCTGCCCCAATTGCTTGAAGTAAAACTCTCATGCTTCAGGATGTAAGCCAGCTGCTGAGGGAGTGTGGGTGTGTGTGGGCAGCCCCCTGTGACCAGCCAGGCCTGTTCTGAGGGAGAGCCACTTTAAAAACAAGTGGTTGGGCCATGATCAGACCCAGCCTGGAAAGGGTCAGGTGATGACTCTAAAACCAGCAAATGGCCCTTTTGGAGTGGAGAGAGCTACAGGAAACAGTATGGTGCTTGTGGTAGGTGCTGGAGTAGTGGGCTACCTCACAGTCTGTCGGAGAATGGGGGAATAACTGCATCATATTTTGATTTCTATGATTAAATAACAAATCAAGCCCTGAGAAACCAGCCCTAACCTGCTGTTGGATATAGTCAGGCTGCCCTTGACTAAGACAAGCCAGTAGTCGTGAATGTCTGTTAGTGTTTCTTGCATCTTCCTCTGAAACAGCTGGTGCTGGTCACAGTCGGTGGAGTCTGGTAGTTCCTGTGTCCCTAAGCTGATGCATTGTTTGGTGTAGGGCTTTTCCTTTTGTCTTCCCTTTTCAAGCCCCAGCACCAATCTCAAGAAAGAGTATTCACACCTGAATAAAAGAAGATGGCTGGGCAAGAGACAGGTACTGTGCTTTAACAGCATCATCAATGCTGCTCCTCTCTCCCAGCCATCCAAGCATCTCCTGTTCCAGCTCCTGCCGTCAGAGGAAATAGACATAAATGCAGTGAGTGCTTATTTCCCCTCTTGCTTGTCTGTTTTTATTAGTGATGTTGCTTAGCTCAGGAACAGGCTGCAGGAGAACGAAGTGCTTGGCACTGAGACATGACATCTAGAACAGATTGAACTGTACATCTTGGGCCCTGGTTGTCCATACTCAAGGCTCCAACAGGGGCTCCCTCGTGCTCAGCGGCTGGGACTCAGAAGCAGCTGGTTTTGCAAAAATTACACAGGCTCCCTCATGACTGACCTTAGTCAGTGGCCTCAAGCAGTCAAGGATTCCTTTCCCAGACTGACAGATCAGATAATGCACTCTAAGCAAATGTACAAATGTCAATTGGGGTTGGTACAGAGCAGTCAGGTGTATTTGGTGGTGGGGGAAAGGCATTTTACAGTGTTCTAGGAAAATGTCTGAGTCTCAGATGGGGTTTTGTCAGAAAGCCCTCCCCCCTGCATCCTGCAGAAGGGCAATGGCCTTCAGGAATGGTTTGGGAATGAAATGCACTCCAAGGCATGAAGTAGGAGGGATGGTTTTATTTTTAAGGCATTGGACTGGGATTGTGGAGAACTGGTTTCAATTCCTGAATCTGCCATAGGCTCCCAGTGTGACCCTGAGCCACTTAATCTCTCTGAGCCATATTAACTGTCTGTGAAAATCCTTGGTTTAGACTGTAAGGTCTTCAGGGCAGATATTGTCTCAACTCTTGCTATGTTTGTGTGCAGCACCTCAAGCAGTGTGGCCTGGATCTCACTTGCGAATTCTGGACATTACTATGATATAAAGGGTGGGAAAGGAAGCCAGTTTTCAGAAAGGAAGGTGGACTGGAAAGTGTGGGGTTTAGAAAAGAGGTTTCCTTCTCCTTCGCAGCATTTGCCCACATTTACCCATTCTTGTCTCCATTTTGGCAAAACTAAAATCTGTCTCTGCTTCTCTGATACAATCAAATCTTGCCACTGAAGGCTGATTGCTTTGTGCACAACTATGGGAGTTGCGGGTGTGTACAGGCATGTATATCTACATGTGTCCACCTGGCTATGTACCCCAGAGCAGTTTGAGGTGGAGAAGACTTACACTACACTTTGAACCTTGTAGACATGTGCACCCAAGCTGCCCTGCTGCAGTGGGGGATGTGGATCTGCACTGCTATTTCTTGGGTCAACTGCATGTACTGCAGCACTGGCCAGTCTCTCATCAGTAAAGCTGTTTATGTAGGGGTGTAGGCAGATGGGTGCATGTCTCACCATACCTTGCCTAGTAACTGAAGCTTTGTCACCCTGGCAGACAAGCTCCCTATTACCAGTTGAGTTCATATTGCTGCGGCTGCTGTTCTCCATTTCTGTGAACCTGAATTGTGCAGGCAGGATATGTGATGACAGCATTATATTCCTGCTCCTTTCCCTCCAGACTTTGCCACCTCCCTCTGTTTGCAACATGAATTAGCCACAGCTAGAGGCAAGTCTGAGGTATTAAAACCAGATTCTTCACAACCTCTGAATGTGTAGGATAACCATAGCTCCAGAGACACATGAGCCCCTGTCATAAACAGATAGCTAAGGGTTAATGTCTCTTTCACCTGGAGCACCTGACCAGAGGACCAATCAGGAAACCAGATTTTTTCAACTTTGGGTGGAGAGAATTGTGTGTCTGAGGTCTTTGTTTTCTGGCTGCCTGCTGTCTCTGAGCTTTGGAGAAGTAGTTTCTATTTTCTAATCTTCTGTTCCTAAGTGTAAGGACAAAGAGATCAGATAGTAAGTTATATGGTTTCTTTTCTTTGCTATTTGCATGAATATAAGTGCTGGAGTGCTTTGATTTGTATTCTTTTTGAATAAGGCTGTTTATTCAATATTCTTTTAAGAAATTGCCCTGTATTGTGTCATCTTAATACAGAGAGACCATTTGTATTTTTTCTTTCTTTTTTATATAAAGCTTTCTTTTAAGACCTGTTGGAGTTTTTCTTTACTTCAGGAAAATTGAGTCTGTACTCACCAGGGAATTGGTGGGAGGAAGAAATCAGGGGAGATCTGTGTGTGTTGAATTGGCTAGCCTAATTTTGCATTCCCTCTGGGGGAATAGGAAAGTCCTTTTTGTTCCAGGACGGGGAACAGAGAGGGGAAGTCACTCTGTTTGAATTCACAGAGCTTGTGTCTGTGTATCTCTCCAGGAGCACCTGGAGGGGGGAAGGGAAAAAGGATTATTTCCCTTTGTGAGACTCAAGGGATTTGGGTCTTGGGGTCCCCAGGGAAGGATTTTTGTGGGGGACCAGAGTGCCCCAAAACACTCTAATTTTTTGGGTGGTGGCAGCAAGTACCAGGTCCAAGCTGGTGACTAAGCTTGGAGGTTTTCATGCTAACCCCCATATTTTGGACGCTAAGGTCCAGATCTGGGAATAAGGTTATAACAGCCCCTACCCCTCAACTCCCCTTGATGGAGCAATAATTCCTCACCTTCATGCCCCAACTATCCTATGAGACCAGTGTTCCTTGTTAGCACTGCAGAATCAACATCTGTTTCCATTGGGGAAACTTCAAGGGAATCTCTTTATTTTTTTAAAAAACCAGGTTATAAGACTGGGGAGTTGCATGGATGAGTTTTCATTTTTAAAAATCACAAACTTTAATAGGTCAGTTGCCTGCAGCCTTCACGGATTTTACTAACATTTGGATGTTCCTTTCCCTCTATCTCTGTAATGATGCATTATGTGGCATGGTCAAGTGATGCTGCACAGCAGTTATCACTGGGGGACTGAAAACAAAACCAACAACCTCTCCAGCATGAACAAAACAAGTCTTGAGCTGTGAACTAGATCAGATTTATCCTCTGTGGATCAAGCATGGGCAAGGGTAGGGGAATGTAGAACACACTGGGGAGGCAGGCCCTTAATCACCTGCGTGAGGCTCACAGAATAAGGCCTTCTTTCTGCCCTGAGGAACTCATGATCTAAATAAAACAAGGGAGTCCCAGAATTTCAGAGCATGAGGGCAGGGGGTGTGGGCACATGTGACTTTCTGGCAGAAGCATTCGACTTCTGGGAACCAACCATCATCCAACAAACCAACATCCTTCTAGGTTTTCCTGGCTGTTAGAGCCTCACCTTTTTATTACATCTTTAAAGAGTTTTTGTCTCTAGTAAATAACTGAGTTCAAACACCTCCTTTCCTTGCTCTGCCCAAGCTGGCTGCTGAGGGCTTTCTATTCCCTCAAATTGTTTTGCAGGATTGTATCTATTGGGTGTCTGGGAAGTGGGCGGGCAAAGCCCGCCCACTGCTAAAGGATCCCCCCCACCCTAAGGGGAGGACCCACAGGACCACAGAACCCACTGAGTTCGGGGGACAACTAATAGAAGAACAGGGACAGGAGTGAGGTCAAAGGGTCATAAGAAGGGAACCTGACGGGGACACCGAGCAGAGAACCCCGGACAGCGCCCACTGCTCCTCGAAGGCGTCAAGGGAGCCAGTGGACGCCGCCCAGAGGAACTCCGCCCGGATGCGTGAACGGACCATGGATCGGAAACAAGCCCCACAGTCGCCGGGGTCTCCATCGGCCAACCTCCTCTCTCTGGTCGCGTGGATGGCCTTTTTAGCCAGGGCGAGGAGGAGGTTGACCAGGAGGTCCCGGGACTTCGTGGGGCCACGGATAGGGAGTGCGTAGAGAAGGAGGTGAGGGGAAAAGTGCAGCCAGAAACGTAAAAGGATGTTAATGAGGAGCCGGTGTAGGGGCTGCAACCGGGCACACTCTAAGTAAATATGCGCCAGGGTCTCCCTCACACCGCAGAAGGGGCAGGTGTCCGGGACAGGAATAAACCGCGCCAAGTACACGCCCGTGCTCACGGCCCCATGGAGGAGCCGCCAACTGATATCCCCAGTGGGCCTTGGGACCAAGGTGGAGTAGAGGCTGACCCACCGGGGCTCCTCACCCTCCAGAGGTGGCAGGAGGTCCCTCCACTTCGTATCGGGGCGGGACACCAGGGTGAGGAAGTGAAGGGTGTGGAGCACGAGCGCGTAGAGCTGCTTCCTAGGCGCGGTTTGGAAATGGACTGGCTGCAGGTCGTGCAGCCGGCTTGCGGAGAAGGGGCGGGGGGGGCCGGTCGGGCCTACGGGGCAGGGGCCCGATGAAAAGGTCCGGAGGGCTTGGGGTAGGGGATGGGCGGGGCGTGCCCTCCCGCAGGACCCGGTCGAGGTAGGCCCGAGCAGCGGGAGGCAAAGCTGCCTCCACCTCCTGGAGTATGCGCCGGGGAGTACAAGGTCTGGAGAGCCCCATGCGTTGAGCGAGCGTCAGAGGATCCAGCCAGCCTCTCCGGTCATAGTCCAGGAGATCTCCGACCCTGGTAGCTTCCGCCAGGACCAACCTCCGGCGCACCGCGGGGGACTCCGCCACCTGCACACAAAGCTGGGGATTGTGTAGTAGGGGCTCCGCGAGGAGGTCGGCCCCCTCGGTGGCCGCCACGGACCTGGTCGCAGAGAACAGCTTCCAGGTCCGGAGGAGGTCCTGGTAGAAGACCGGCAGCCCGGAGAGGTCTCGCGGAAGACCCCTCGGGTCGAGATAAAGGAGCTGCCGGTCGTATCGGAGCCCTCGGAAGCGGCGCAGGAAGGCGTGCACCAGGGCTCTCCACGCTGGACTATCCGCACCA
This sequence comes from Gopherus evgoodei, assembly GCF_007399415.2. Taxonomy (NCBI): domain Eukaryota; kingdom Metazoa; phylum Chordata; order Testudines; family Testudinidae; genus Gopherus; species Gopherus evgoodei. Next base: position 19,603,286 of record NC_044340.1, on the reverse strand, counting down.
TAAAGGAGCCTCTGCAGGGCCTGGAGGCGGAAGACGTGGACCTGAGCGCGCAGGCACTTCAGGCCCTGGCCTCCCTCCTCCAGGGGCAGGTGGAGTACCCCTTCAGGGACCCAGTGCAGTCCTGGCCAAAAGAACTCCAGAACCACCCTCCGGAGGTCGGCCAGGAGACCAGGGGCCGGGACCAGGGTGTTGAGCCGGTACCAGAGCATGGACAGGACCACTTGGTTGAGCACCAGTGCCCTCCCTCGAAGGGAAAGGCACCGGAGGAGTCCTGTCCATTTCCGGAGCCGCTCCGCCACCCTGCCCTGCAAACTGTGCCAGTTCTCCGGCAGAGACGGATGCGTGGCGGAAAGGTAAACGCCGAGATAGAGCAGCGGACCCGCGCTCCACCGGATGGCCTGAAGCGCAGGTGGGAGGGAGCCTGCCTGCCACCCGTCCCCGACCACCAGGCCAGAGCTCTTGACCCAGTTGACCCGGGCGGAGGAGGCCGCCGAGTACACCGCCTGGCAAGCCTCCACCCGTGCCAAGTCGCCCGGGTCCTGGACCACGAGGAGCACATCGTCGGCGTACGCCGACAGGACTAGCCACAGCGGGGCTCGAGGGGGTCGGGGCTGTGAAAAGTAAAGGCCGCTCCCTGGGGGTCTCCTTGCGGGAAAGGGAAGGAGACAGCCCAAGGGGCGGCAATAACGGCATGGGAGGTGGAGGGGACAGGGACGGGGTCAGGAGTAAGGGCAGGGCTGGGCTCAGGAGCAGGGTCGGGAGGAGGGGCAGACATGGGACTCTGGGTCACAAGAGCTGAAACGTCAGGAGGCGGCTCCTCGTGGCCAGGCGCAGGGGTTTGAGGGGCAGGGAGGGGGTCCCTGGGGACACCGGGTTCGGGCTCAACCGCTGGCAGGGCAGCCTCAGCGGTGAGGGATGCAGGACCCTCAGTGGGGCCCCCGCCCGGGAAGGAAACCGGTTGCCCCGCGCCACCGAGGGATCCCCCTGGTGGCTCGCCCCCCGGCCCTGAGGCACCGGCCCTCGCCTCAACAGGCTCGGCAGCTGTCAGCGAGGTGCCCTCCGTGGCCGCGCAGGCAGAAGAGTCCAGGGGGCCCACGGAGGCGGGAGTGGATGCAGCAGTCGGGGCAATAGGACACAGGGAGGGGGAATCTGGGGTGAGGTTGGCTAGGTCGGGGCCCGCTGACACAGGGTCGTTCTCCCCCAGGGTAACTGGGGTCAGCCCCAGGGCCTCGATCTCCTCAAAGAGGGAGGGGAGCTCACCACCCACCACCCCGGGGTCGTCCCCACTCGCGCCCGAGGTGACGCTCACCACGGGTGTTGTAGGGGGCACAGGTGGCACAGGGATAGGAGGGGACTCATCAGGGGCCTCCGCCTGGAGGGACTGCGGAGGAGGGACGGTGGTACTCTCCAGTGCTGCCACGCCTTCCCCAGCTGGGACTGGCATATGATCCGATCCCATGGGCATGGGCATGGCGGAAGGCTCGGGGTCTGCGGCCCCCTTCCTGGTCTTACGGGGGCTTCTGCATCAGATGGCGCGGGCGGAGCCCGAGCCTTCCGCTTGTCCCGCCTACCCTGTGCTAAGGTCCAGCCCTCCATGGCGTCACCTGTGGGCTGGTCGACAGGGGTTGGGTCGGAGGGCAGGGATGGTGGTTCGTGGACTTGGAGGGGCACTGGTGGGACAACCGGAGGAAGGGAAGATACCCCCTGGGCAGAGCCCTCTCCCACGCCCGGCAGTACCCCTGCCGCACCCTCCTCCACAGGCCCCGCCAGGGCGCAGGCGGGGCTCTCCCACTCGTCTGGGCATGCCGAGGGAGGTACCCCTGCAGCCCGAGCGGGAGCAGTGATGGATTGAAGAGGAGGAGGGGCGGCCCTGGGCTCCGGGCAGCCAGGCGCGCCAGCGATGACGGGGCCGGCAGTCTGCCGGGGCTCGGGGGTCCCGGGTGCTCCTCCGAGCTGGGCCAAGGGGCAGTCCCTCCGGACGTGCCCCGTCGCCCGGCAGAGATAACACCGGGCCTCCCCCGTAGAATAGTGCACCCGGTAATGGGCCCCCTGATAGGGGACCAGGAAGGACCCCTCGAGTGCCTCTCTGCCACGCGCCGCCGGCGGCAGTTGAAGCTGCACCTGCCGGCGGAACAAGAGGACGTGACGGAGGGCGGGTTCCTTGCAGCCCAAGGGGAGAGGGCTCACTATAGAGATGGGCTTCCCCAGAGTAGAGAGGGCGGGTAGCAGGGCGGCATTGGGAAGGAATGGAGGGACGGACGTCAGAACAACACGGACACCCAGGTCCTCCAGCGGCTCCAGGGGGACGAACACGCCCCCCACCGCCAGGCCCTTCTCCACCGCCTCCTGGGCGGCAGCCTCCGAGGCAAGGAAGAAGACCACCTTGCCAAACATCTTGGAGGCCGCCACGATGGCCGTGGGCCCCACCACCCTTGCCAACGCCCGCACGTAGGTCTCCACATGGGGCGAGGCGGCCACCAAGAGGCAACGGACGCCATGCTTCCTGGTCAAGGTGGGGAACGGGCCCCGGCCGCCGTAGGTGGTACTGGAGGCGGCGGTCGGGGGAGATGACGTAGCAGCGGGCTGGGGGGCTGCCACCACCTGGGCGTATGCCCTGGGGCCGGGGGAGGGGCACCCGCAGAGCTGGTGGAGGGAACAGCGGGGAGGGGCGCCGCGGCCGGTGGCGGAGCAGCGGCAGCGGTGGCAGCCACTGCCATGGAGGGCTTAGTCTGCCGAGCAGGACCCTTCCCCTTCTTCTTGCCCTGGCCCTTTCTGCCAGCTGGGGGGGATCCCCCAGAATCGGAGGGGGCGAGGGACGTGGCAGCAGTGGAGGTCACCCCAGCGCCGGGCGCTGCTGGCGCTTTAGCGGGAGAGGTGGCAAGCGGTCCGGCAGCGGCGGTTGAGGCTGAGACTGGGGGGTTTGGGGGCAGAGCAGGCGGGGGAGGGGGGACAGGGGTTGTCCCAGGAGTCCCACCCGCCGCATCTCCCGCCATGGTGAGTAGGGAGGGAGGGGAAAAGACCCGAGAAGGGGAGGGGAGGGAAAGCAGGTCAACCACTCCTCCCTGCTAGGCTGGAGGCAGGGGAAGAGGGTGCCAAAATGGGGGAAGGGGCAGAGAAGGGGCCTATCAAGGACTTGGGGGGGGTCAGGCACCGACACAAGATTGAAATCCGGCTCCTCTAGCTGCACTAGGGGAGGGGAGGGATACAACAGCAATGGGGGAGTGTCATAAACATAGCTAAGGGTTAATGTCTCTTTGACCTGGAGCACCTGACCAGAGGACCAATCAGGAAACCGGATTTTTTCAACTTTGGGTGGAGGGAATTTTGTGTCTGGGGTCTTTGTTTTCTGGCTGCCTGCTTTCTCTGAGCTTTGGAGAAGTAGTTTCTACTTTCTAGTCTTCTGTTTCTAAGTGTAAGGACAAAGAGATCAGATAGTAAGTTCTATGGTTTCTTTTCTTTGCTATTTGCATGAATATAAGCGCTGGAGTGCTTTGATTTGTATTCTTTTTGAATAAGGCTGTTTATTCAATATTCTTTTAAGAAATTGCCCTGTATTGTGTCATCTTAATACAGAGAGACCATTTGTATTTTTTCTAGTTCCTGTTTGTGTTTTTCCATCTCTCGCCTGTGTTCAGCTTCTGTGAAGTGCTCTTCAGCCTCCATTTTTGTCTTGGTAGACATGGTTCCTGTTTTCTTGTGTTGGGGTGCCCTCCGGTGTTTCTCTTCTGAACTGCAGGCTCTGTTGCCTCCTGAAGTCTGCCTAGCAACAGTGCCTTTAGCTAATCTTCAATGTTAAGTAAACCTGAAAAACCACTTTATTTGCATTTATATAGTGCTGGTATGACTCTCAATGGGAGTGCTATTGGGTGACAAAAGACTCGTGATAGCCCTTAACGACTTCTTGCTTAACATGCAAGCCACAAACTGCCAGAGAGAGCAGAAAAAAAAATTCTCTCTGGTTCCCTTTTAAAACCAAACTGTTTCTCTCTGCTAAAAAGCCCTTAGCAGAGAAAAGAAAAATATAATCTTCCTACTGGCTTCTGGATTCTGTCTAGATCCCACCCGCTGCTACACCATATCAATAACCTTAGTCCCAGATCTGGACCTTAGCATCCAAAATATGGGGGTTAGCATGAAAACCTCCAAGCTTAGCTACCAGCTTGGACCTGGTACTTGCTGCCACCACCCAAAAAATTAGTGTTTTGGGGCACTCTGGTCCCCCTGAAAAACCTTCCCTGGGGACCCCAAGACCCAAATCCCTTGAGTCTCACAACAAAGGGAAATAATCCTTTTTCCCTTCCCCCCTCTAGGTGCTCCTGGAGAGATACACAGACACAAGCTCTGTGAATCCAAACAGAGTGACTCCCCCTCTGTTCCCAGTCCTGGAACAAAAAGTACTTTCCTCTTCACCCAGAGGGAATGCAAAATCAGGCTAGCCACTTCAACACACACAGATCTCCCCTGATTTCTTCCTCTCACCAATTCCCTGGTGAGTACACACTCAATTTCCCTGAAGTAAAGAAAACTCCAACAGGTCTTAAAAGAGAGCTTTATATAAAAAGAAAGAAAAAATACAAATGGTCTCTCTGTATTAAGATGACACAATACAGGGCAATTTCTTAAAAGAATATTGAATAAACAGCCTTATTTAAAAAGAATACAAATCAAAGCACTCCAGCACTTATATTCATGCAAATAGCAAAGAAAAGAAACCATATAACTTACTATCTGATCTCTTTGTCCTTACACTTAGAAACAGAAGACTAGAAAGTAGAAACTACTTCTCCAAAGCTCAGAGAAAGCAGGCAGCCAGAAAACAAAGACCTCAGACACACAATTCCCTCCACCCAAAGTTGAAAAAATCCGGTTTCCTGATTGGTCCTCTGGTCAGGTGCTCCAGGTGAAAGAGACATTAACCCTTAGCTATCTGTTTATGACAGGGGGTGCAGTGCAAGAGGGGCAAAGTCAAACGGGGGAAGCACAAGCGCCCTAAAGGGGCATGGTCGCACGAGGGGAGGGGCCGATCAGGACAAAGAGGCCATAGGGAAGGGGAGCAACCAGGCTGGGAGTGAGGCAAAGGGACCAAGGGGCTAGCTGCAGGGCTGGGGCAGGACAAACAAAGCTGCAAAGGGAGACGGGCGGGGCAGGCAAACAAACTGAAGCTGGGGGGGGGCAGGGAAATGTTACAAGGGGCAATGGGGCAGGCAACAAGGGGCAAAGCTAGGGGGCCGGTTGCAGAGGGGAAGGGGTCAGTCCAGGGGAGGAGGGGTGCGTGCACCCACGAGCACTTGTGCAAAGTCAATATGGGTGGCTGGCTGCTGCTGGAGGCCCAAACGCTGGCAAAAGGGCGTGGCCAGCCAGGCAAGCAGCTGAGTCTCAGAGGCAAGGACCAAGGCAGATAGCAAGCAGTCTGTGGGGGTGGTGGAGGGGGCAGCGGTGGTGGTGGGGGTTGGGGGGGACACAGATGGACCAGGGGGCCGGCTCCACGCCACACCCCCTGTGCCCCCACAAACACAGTCTACACCCCCACCACTAGAGCACAGTCAAAGAGTTACTCAGTTCCTGAGGGCCCCCTCCACAGTGGTCTCCAGAGTCTTCCTGTGTACTCCCCCAGCAGCCGGTGGTCTTCTCAGTCCTCACCTTCCTCCAGGCTCCAGCAGCTCCCAGGCAAACACAGCTCCAGCAGCAGCAGCAGCAACCCTGGTGGCCAGGCAGGAAGGACCCCACGTAGGTGGTAGCAGCAGCAGTGGTGGTGGTGATGGGGTCCTGGTTTCTCCCCCCGGAGGTGGAGGAGTGGGGGCTGGCCCACAGGGCCCCCCCACCCCGCCTAGCAGCAGTGGCAGCAAGCAGCAGCAGTCCAGCAAAGGAGCACTCCAGCCAGCAGGGCAGCCCAAGCAGACACAGAGCGCTCCCGGTATCAAGGAGGTGACCAGCTCCTGCCCTGAAGGGGTGAAAACAGCCCTGGGAGAGGGCTGTGGCAGAGAAAGCTGAGCTGATTAGGGGAGCAGCTGCAGCTGGGCCACACCCCATCAGGCCTCAGCTGGCCCTATATAAGAGGCTGGGAGCCAGGACCTCACAGTTCCTCTCTGCATTCAGAGAGAAGGGCCTGACTGCAGAGAGGTTAAACAGGTATCTGGTGTGGAGCAGGGCTGGGGAAGGCCAAGGGAGCCGGGAAGCTCCAGCCTAGGAAAGCCCCAGGCTGCAGGCCTGGTAAGGCCTATTAGGTCCTGGGTTGCAGGGGCAGCCCATGGGTAGCCAGAGGCAGCAAGTCTGAACACTTTTGCCTGTGATGAGTGGTTTTTATTGCAGTCTGCCACAGTGAATGGGGGCTAGATGGAGACTGCAGTAGCCAAGACAGAGGCAATGTGGGGATAGTGTGTGGGGGTTCCCCTGGGGAGGGGAGACCCAGACTGTGGGGCTAATGCCAGGGGGCAGCCCCCAGTTCAAGGGGCACTGGGGTCCTGGGAGGGACATGGGGGCCAAGCAGCAGCAGGACACTAGCCTGCAGAGGGTGCTCCAGAGGCTGGATGAGCTAATTCCCATGGATGATCAGCAGGAGGCGCTGCCAGGTGAGTCTGTGCCCATTTACATGGATACACTAGATTCATTTGTCTTCTAAAATGACTTAAGGAGGAGTCCAGAGTCATGTCATGCCTCCTGTGATCTGCTCTACTACAGCTAAGGGAGTTAAGGAGCTGTGTGTACAGTATTGAGTGGGTTAAACTTTAAACCAATGCAGTGAACTGGAAGTGGCATGAAGGTAATCAGCGAGCTCTCCTCTACCTGCAGCACAGCAGGGACCTGGTTGAAGAGTTTACTTATCACTTCCAATTTACATCACTGTATGGTTGTCCTCAGAAACCAATCTCAGGCTGATCCATTTGAGCAGGGCCTCTCCTAAGCAGCAAGATTCTCTTACTCATGTAGGTGGAGAGACCTGTGTTCAGGGCTGCTTTCGCAGCCACTGGTTTAAGCTATTACATTTTATATATGAGACATTTATAATGTTTTAGTCACTGTCCCATTCCCTGCAACATCTTAGCCTCTTGACCACAGCTGCACATTGAACAGAATCTGCACTATGCACTTTACAATGGCACATAGGTCCTTCTGAGTTGATGCAAGCAATTTAGAAGCCTGTAAGGGATAGAAGTTCAAATTTTTCCCTCCAACGGGTAGATCTCCGCGTTTACCCACAGTGAATATATTTTGAAATCTTCTTGCCCATTTACTTAGGTTCTTTGTGTCTCAGTCCTTTCTGGTCCTGAATAACCCATATAACTTGATCTGCAACTGATACCTCACTTCTTCCCCCTTTCCAGATTAAGAGTATTCTGGAGACTCAAATGTATTGGAGACCAGCTGGTAATCTAGAATGCATGAGTGCATTTTCAAGTTACTCCACTTAGACTCCAAGATACCTATCCCCTAAGAGGCCACAAACTTTCTTCTCTAAATCCCTCTCTGGCCATTAGTGGTCAAAAGTTTGGGCTGCTGAGCTCTGGATTCTATTCCCAAATCATCATCTCACCATGCAAGAGTGTTAATCTCTCTGCCTCGGTCTTATATAGCTCTCAAGGCTGAGGTTTCTTTACTTAATGTTTGCAACCATGTTTTAGGAAGAAGTAACAAAGCAAGGATATTTGCTAAAATACAGTGTAGTACAAGCAGCAGAAATAAGGTCTACTTTCCTTAATTTAAAAAATGTATTTTTTCCTTAGAATAAAAATTACAGGCAAGAGACTAATTGTACAATTGTTTAAGCAGCACAGGTTTAAATTCCAGGCAATTGTACTGATGAGTCAGTAGTCAAAATTATTTATCATATGGGGTAATTCTGTACTAGACAATGTTAGACTTCAATATCTCTTCTTACCAGATCTGCATAATTGTGTGTAATTACTAATCTAATTTTTCTCTTGTCTGATTGTTTATCAGAAAATAACATTTGGTTTTTCTGCAAAAGAGAATAATACAGAGCTGAGGATGTTTATTTCTTAGGACTGTGTCAAAGATGAAAAGGCTAAAGATGGTCTCAAGAAAGGTAGTTAGTAGTTTCAGATGTCACTGCTGCAGAGTCCCACTACCAGCTTTTGTGGTTGTACATTTCTATTGATTTTACTTACATGCATGTGCACACAGACACACATTCTACAAAGAGGGGGAAATGACTATACAGAGCAAGAGCAAATACCGTTCAAGACAAAGTTCTGCCAAGTGCATAAAGTGAACAAATTGATAAAAGATATTTTGTTACCTTTAATCTTTCCTTGATGAAACACTTGGGTGTTTCTAACAATAGCAAATATTTTTAAGAAAGTAATTTTTAAGGTGTCCCCCCTTTAAAGGGCCATTGTCAAATAATTTAAGTTCCAAACTTTGAGGGTTTTTCTAAATTACTTTACAGACCCTAAACTGAACAAGAATTCTGGCTTTGATCTTTAATAAAACCAAACCTGCTTTTATTGGCATGTAAGTGAACCTATCCACAAAGTTCTAAAGCCCAAATGCTGTTTAGAAAGAAGGCGGCAAATAGAGACCACAAATTGGAGCAGCTTAGCCTAGTTTGACTGTTCTTGGTGGTGGTAGTACAGGAGGGAAGCAAACTAGATGGACAGTAATTAGATAATCTTCAGAGGAAAAAAGGGATAAAGGTGGCAGGCCTTTGCCAAACTCAGAGGAAAAAGACCTTTCCTAGAAGAGCTCACTGTCTTAGACAGATGAGGTGCTGGGGAAGGGGTTGTGATATGTAAGCCAAGTGGTAAATTTGTAACTTCCACACCCTGAGGAAAGTGTGGCACTTAGATGCATGGTCTCAGAAGCAAACCAAAAAGCAAATGGTTAGATCCCAGATCTCTTCCTGCAGCCTGCCTGTCATAAACAGATAGCTAAGGATTAATGTCTCTTACACCTGGAAAGAGGTAACCTGAAGCACCTGATCTGAGGACCAGTCAGGAAACCAGACTTTTTCAGGTCTGGGTGGAGGGAAGTTTGTGTCTGAGTTCTTTGTCTTCTACCTGTCTCTCTCTCGGCTATGGGAGGATTTCTGTTTCCTGCTTTCTAATCTTCTGTTTCCAAGTTGTGGGTATAGAGATCATAATACAATAGGGGTTATTGTTTTTTCTTTTGTATTTACATGGTATAGTTGCTGGAGTGCTTTGAATTGTATTCTTTTTGAATAAGGCTGTATATTCATATTTCTTTTAAGCAATTGACCCTGTATTTGTCACCTTGATACAGAGACCATTTTTATGTATTTTTCTTTCTTTTTACATAAGCTTTCTTTTTAAGACCTGTTGGAGTTTTTCTTTAGTGGGGAGCTCCAGGGAATTGGTGGGAGGAAGAAGTCAGGGGGAAATCTGTGTGTTAGATTTACTAGCCTGACTTTGCATACCCTCTGGGTGAAGAGGGAAGTACTTCTGTTTCCAGGACTGGAAATAGGGAGGGAACACATGGAGGGGGGAAGGGAAATGGTTTATTCCCCTTTGTTGTGAGACTCAAGGAATTTGGGTCTTGGGGTCCCCCAGGGAAGGTTTTCGGGGGGACCAGAGTGCCCCAAAACACTCTAATTTTTTGGGTGGTGGCAGCTTTACCAGGTCCAAGCTGGTAACTAAGCTTGGAGGTTTTCATGCTAACCCCCATATTTTGGACGCTAAGGTCCAAATATGGGACTAGGTTATGACACTGCCTGACCCCACCCAAACAGCAGGTCAGATCAGGAGTGTAGCCAGATTTTATCATCTGAGCAGGGCTAAATAGAGAATAAGAGGGAACTCTCTTATGCTCTTCCTTCTCTGTGTGTCTGAGGGCTGGGATAATCCAGCCCGGAGTGATCAAGGGAATGATAGTCACACATGGTTTGTTTCTTAATCTGCTGATGGGAGTTGAACTCTAAAACAACCTACACTCCTCATCCCCCTTGGCTTCAACCAGCCATCTCAAGATTCAGATGCAGGCCTTGCCTACACTAGCTATGATTCACAACCAGCACAATGTTGCCACGGGTAGCAATGGTGCAAGCTGTACAGGAGACAGGCCCCCGGTGTTCTTATTGCCATGTCTCTATACCTTGCAGTCTCCGTTTATACTACAGCTTACACTGTTGTTTGAAATGGTGGAGCTGCTGGTAAATTATAGCTACGGCTGATAGTATTGGTGGGGGCCCACTGTTCTCACATCCCTCCCTCTCAAGTCAATGCCTTTTCTCCATGTGTAAATAGATAGCATAAGTAACCCAAGCAAACAGTAGCTGACAACCAGAATCATCAGAATTCTTGCAGGTAACAGTGGATGTGCTTATCCATATAAATTTCTAATCTTCAATCCTACCTAGCTTTAGGCTTCATTGTGTGGTGGTGGTTTCTTCAGTAGTCTCATGACCTTGTCCATCTTCTAATGACTTTGTCACCAGAAGAGATGGCAAGTAGGTCTCCTGCACAGAACTAGATTTTCTTTTAATCAGATACATCAAATGGTCACCAGGAAGACACATCTATGAATGCTTGTTTTGTTACTTTCATGTGAGGTGAGGCTGGGGCAGTCTTTTTGAATGACTGTTTATGCAAAACACTTCAGCAAGGCAGGGCTACTCAGATATCAAAGGCAAAGCTTGAAGGGGTAACCTGCTGTAATTTGCATATCAAGTTACCAACCAATAGACAAACACAGGAAGGATGTGAAGATCAGTATAATCAAGGATAAGCATGAAAAACATTGGAGAGCCTTGGAATTAGGAGGGGGCAGGTAAGGAGAAGCAGAGAGATAAAAGAAACAGCAGAAATTTAACATAGAATATTTTAACTAACATAAAAGTTTCTTGCACTGAAGACAAATGATGAAAGAGACCATAAGGAATTATTAGGACAGAAGATAAGGAAACAGCAGAGATAGGAAATAATTATTTAGTATCTGTCTTTATAAATGAAAATGAAGGGCATTAACTTAAATGGGATTTAGATTTTCAGGGACAGAAGGGGATGAATTAGGAATCATTCAGATAATGTAACAATTTTTATTAAAAGCTTGGAGACTCTTGAAACTAGCAAGGCTCCTAGACCAGACACATTCTTAAGTGTTACAAGGCTAAGGCTTGGGGAAGCTTTCATGGGTAATTGTACAAGACTGCTTGTTAGACACTGGAAAGTGATATAGAGAGCATTCTAAGTGTGCACAGAACTTAGCAAAATGCTAGGGTCTCTGCCCCAATGATCTCGCAATTTAGCTCCAAAGGAATCACAGCAGCAGTTAACGTGTGTGACTGGATGGGCATGGTGCTGCCAACAAGGTCAAACTAGAAAGGTTTTGCCAAAGGTTAGGGGTATAGGAAGCATTTAAAGGATGGTCTCAGGAGCTCATGATGCTGGGAAGTCTGATGTCAGGGTGAGATTACAGAAGATTAATTCTGCTGTTTGGAAAAAAGGTTATAAACTAGACATGCACTAGTGATAAGAGTGTATATGCATGGTTCCTCTTCAATTAGCACCATCGCTCCTTCATTTACACCTGCAGACAGTGTCTCTAATGGCACATGTAATTTTTATTTTCAAAATAAATCTGATGGCAGTCTCATTCTGCAGAATAGACAGAGCTGAGCCTAGAAATATAGAAGTGGTCCAGTATCTCTCAATCCTCCTGCTCAATCAGCCCCTCAGCCAATGTACTAGCACTGGGTGTAAAGCATATTTATGGAATTCATAAGCCCTGGGTCCTCCTGCATTTTCATGCACATACAAACGTCTTCCAAAAATCTCTTCGTTCAGGCTTAGTTTAATTTCAGAAACACTTTCATAAAATCAGTCTGCAAATTTTGCACGCACAGACTTCTGTCCATAGTTATTTGCAAGCACAAAACCCCATGAGCTTCAAGCACTGACTGTCTAATTTACAGGCACAGATGCATTTGTGCATGACAGTAAAAGGTTGAATTGAGGTCCCTTTAGAAAACAGACCAAGTTTATCTGATGTGACCAGTGATGTTTGGCTGCTTTGATTTTTTTTTTTTTTTTTTTTTTTTTTTTTTTTTTTTTGGAGCTTCCAAACAGACACTTGAATGGGACTGATTTTCATAGAGCAAATGCTCGGCCCTTTCTAGGAATTAGGGTCCTCTAAGATGTCTCAATTTATGCAACTGAATTCACTAGCCACTTCTGAAAATCTTGGTCATTGTTCCCATATTCAGAGGGGTAGCCGTGTTAGTCTGGATCTGTAAAAGCAGCAAAGAATCCTGTGGCACATTATAGACTAACAAGTTTTGGAGCATGAGCTTTCATGGGTGAATACCCACTTCTTCAGATGCATGTCATGATGACATGCATCTGAAGAAGTGGGTATTCACCCACGAAAGCTCATGCTCCAAAATGTCTGTTAGTCTATAAGGTGCCACAGGATTCTTTGCTGCTGTTCCCATATTGAACATTAAAACTCAGTACAAACTTTGAAAACTTTGAAGTACTGAACTTAGCAAGCTGTAGTAATTTCCTTATACCAGTCTTGCAACACTCCTATAAACATTAGTTTTCTATTTCTCCTATATACCCAAACCCTATGCAGACGCTGTACTTACTGGTGATATTGCAGTGGTACTACACCATTTCAGGAGACTCCTCTAGCATTTCTGTAAGGCTCCTATTTTTGTAAGGTTCTACCCATGGATCCCTGAACTCACTCTGAGAGAGGCTCGGGGCTGGGGTGGTTGTTGGGCTGGCTTTAAGCTTTTCTGTTGACAGAATCGGATAATGAATTAATATGTTGAGTCTACCAGAGTTTGGGGGTTTTTGGGTGAGACATAAGGCCATCCAGCCAGGCCTCTGAGCCTTAGTCGGCTTATTGCCTGTTTGAGTGACTTTGCCCTGTGGTAATTGCACCAAGCCTGTGTCTGTGAGGAGAGCTATGATATAGCTGTGTAATCCTCCAGTTAAAATCCTGTGCGGGGAAAGCTTGAAACATTCAATATGTTTGTTTCCTAAAGGTGGCAGGATCAACCTCCTGAGTGGGTGAGTTGCTTATTTATAACTTTTTTGCTGCAGTTCAATTTGTTTAATTTTCTGGAGCAGCCCTGTGCTTGCAAGTAATGCTATATGAATTACTAGCAATGGAGTCTGTAGTCCATCAAATAGCCACGATGGATAGAGAATGGCCTAGCTACACTCTAGCCATGGGTTGGTGTTGGTGGTTTCTACCATGAGTGATGTAGTAAGAATAGTAATGAGGGGACCCCTTAGGGAGAGTGTAAAGGCCAATTGGGTTTATTGTATTTCCTTTTAGTTCTGTCCCCCTTTTTGCCACAGCTGCTATCTTAGCCTCACTTGGTGCTAAATAAACCTGCCATTCAATGACTGTTTTGACAGTGAATGAAGGAGTTTGAGTGAAGCAGTGCTTTCTTTACACACTGTGCATAATCCCATTGAAGCCAATGAGATGAGACTTGGTGCATAAAGTTAAGCATGTGGTGAAGTCTTTGCAGGAATGGAGCCTTGGTTACTGTCATGACAGAAAATGTAGACAAGAAGAGGTGAAGTTTGCTTCTGCCAGTGATCCTCCCTTCTTGCACAGTCTGCTCACTGCACTCCAGCTGAGAAGAGATGTGGCCTGGACTGAATTCAGGAAAGGATAAATCAGAGAAGAAAGGGAGGATTATGGGTTGAAATGAACTTGCCTTAATGGAATCATCCCCAGACCTTCATAATCATGCAGGGAAGATTTCTCCTGCCTTTCCCCTGCATAAATGACACTCAAATACAGTGGGTTATGTTAACATTAGCCTCTCAAACTTTTCCAGTTGGATTAGATCTTTTTGAAAAAATCTCTCCACTCTGTTCAAATAAAAAAATTGCAGCTGAATAAAAAGCAAGACAAAACAGGATTTCTTACAGACAGCTAATGTCCATATATACAGTTAATTACTTCATGTCAACTCTGTCAATTAGCAAGGGCCTGGTTATGCACTTTTTGAAGTCCAGTGAGTCTTCTAAATTACCACAATAGATTTAGGATTTGGTCCTTAGGGAGAATTGATTGTATGTTTTAGTTTAAGGGGGAATGCAACTCAATTACCGTAAGAACTGTGACAACACAAATAGGTTTTTTGAGGCTGCATTTTCAAATCACTGCCCAGTATTTGTGTGTGAAGATGGGTGTATGTACCTAAATGCAGAAGCTGGCAGGATGTTAAGTAGGAGTGATACTTCCTTACCATATGCAGAATATCCAAGTTTGCCTGTACAAATGGTTCTGAGTCACTCAAATTAGGAGAATGCTGAGGGACTAAGCAGAGCTGATCTCCCAGTTACTCTTAAATTTCTCTCTGAAAATTGCACTACAGTGCATGTCCCAACTGGGTAATGTAAGACAAATAACATTGACTCAGCTAGATACCTTAGGAAAGTACCTATGGCAGCAGGAACACCTCTAATCATTCTGGCTAGTTCCTAAATGCTTGTGAGAGTTTAGATTACAAAAAGGACCCTTACAAGATCAGAAGGCAATATCCCGGGGGCCGCATTGCTACTTAGAATAGTACTTAGTGATTGCTCTTTGGTCCCCACAGAGGAACTAGTTTCAGATCAGACTGAGTTTCAGTGAAAGGTTTTTGAAAGTTGAATACTCAGGGGACTAGTTACCTGTAACGGTTTTTGTTTTTAAAAAAGCTACATCTACAACCTGCATAGTAACAGGTGTATTGATCACAAGCATTAGCCAAATGTAGACATGTGCTTTTTGGAAATCTGCTGATTTTCTTCTGACATGGAGCTGTAATAGAAAGCCATGTATGGTCTTAATGAGACAATATTCTAGAAGCTATAGATAGAACCTGCTTAGGGAGGTTTTTTCAAACTTCTGATCGTCCCAGTGTGGTCATTTCATGTCATACAAATTAAAAGGTACAATGGAAAATATCATCCTTTAGGTGAATTGGACAGTGTTCTGGTGTGTAAGATGGCTCCTATGAGACAATCATCCAAAATGAACGGTTAAGGAATATTCCTTTGACAACAGACAAGCTGAAAGTATGTTTTAAAACAGTATGTGTAAAGTATATGCGTTCAGTTGGCTTTATACATGATTTTCCGTGTGTGTGTACATACATACACACCCCATAGCAAGTAATAAAACTGCACATTGAGGAATGAGAACTTGCTTAGAAAATTACAGGCATGTAAGGACTGGAGTGGAAGAAAACATGCTGCCACACCACCACTACATGTTGATATCTCAGCATTGCAGGGAAATGTAAATGCTCAAGTGATGTATATTTGCAGCCTAGCTGTGCGTAAAAATCTGCTTGCGCAAACAAGCAGCGCTTCAACTCATTTTGCATCTATTCGTGTTTAGCAATACTGTATTTTTTCCAGTGC
The DNA here is from genome assembly GCF_007399415.2 of Gopherus evgoodei. Classification (NCBI taxonomy): domain Eukaryota; kingdom Metazoa; phylum Chordata; order Testudines; family Testudinidae; genus Gopherus; species Gopherus evgoodei. Next base: position 19,587,933 of record NC_044340.1, on the reverse strand, counting down.
ACAGAGATGCACTTGAGTTACAATTGTTACCCATGTGGAAAACTTGCCCTGGACTATTTTGAAAGCCTAGTCCAAAATGACATGCAGGCCAAGTTCAAACTTAAATACTCAAGGATATTTGACTGCTTATTCACATATGCATGTGAGCAGAGGGATGCATCTAAATGTGCAATTAGACTTCCTATTTGGAAACTAAAATCATTACTTTTAAATATTGAAAACAGACTAAAGAAAGCAACATTGAACTTTTCAGGTATGCTGCACTGTGTGGATTGTTTTGCTGGTCATAAGTGAAGCACCCTATATCACACTCAAGTCCAATGTTCAGAACAGAAAACCCTTTTTGTCTGTATGGGATGAGAATAAGTGCTTGTTTTGAGTCCATCCCCTGCAACTCAGATGTGGAGGAACATCTAACAAAGCTTATTTTCTGATCCTCTAAACTGTCCAGGTCTTAACAGCCTCTTACTTGAGTTGAGATCATCTGAAAAGTTTATTTCAAACAAGAGCCAATAAAACTTGGCATTATGTCAAGGTTTTTTCCAGCTGCTTAGGGGAAAAACAATGTGTCCTATTAAACATAGCTCCTTGCACTGTGAAATATGAAGTGACTTCTCAATGACTACCAGCAGGAGCTATTAGTTTTTCTTCATAACTATTGATGCTGAGAGGAGAGGTTGGTTGAGAACATTTTATGAAGATGTGAGCTGAGCCTGTGCAATCAGAAAGCCTTTTAGGTTTCATAGGGATCCCACTAACTGCGGCTGCATATCAAAATATGAATTATTAAAGGCTTTAAGTACATTTTGCAAGATGTGCATCCTCTCCCTCTTAATGTGCTTGTTCCATCAGGGCCTCTGCATTCTCCACTGGGAATTCTACCCAGTTGTCCATTTCTTCCCACTTTCTATCAGGAGCAGCAAAGGCAGAGGAGGGAGGAATAGTCTTTAATATAGGTTTTTGTGGTTAATTCATGGTGGGTGCATGCTAGTCTGAGTGTTGATGGCAGCTGTTATCAGGCAATGTTAAATTCTGATGGGAGTATTTTACTCAAAGCTGGTTTTCCTCTGGATATCTCAGCTGCTGTTTCCTTGCTAGTCCAAGAGCCAGAGAAGAGAAACCACAGGCAGCTTGGTACAGGGAATATAAAGTTTCTGAGATGTTTTCGTTACTCTGCTTTTGAATTTTTCTGTGACCAAATTGCTTCATCTTTGTCCAGGCTAGGCTTGGAAAGTGTCTTTAGAATGTTAGGTAACGTGTGCTTGCTAACACATTGTAAAAGACAAGGGCAGATGTTCAAGTGTGCACAGCTTGGTCTACACTAGACATTTACAATGTGTTAGCACATTGTCTTTAGCATGCATTAGGTAACACACTTGAAATCCTAGTCAATTTAAAGACAGGCCTTCTCTCATTTTCCCACCTGAACAATGAGCCACATTTCACTATCTTACAGGGGAGCCGTGAATATGAATTTCATGTTGATGCAGCTTTGTCAACACAAAGTGTTGAATGTAAAGTATCACTTTATGGGGGAGTTGGGGCAGTGATTGCCTCTAATAACTTTTCCTTCTTAAATATGCATGGACCTTCTGTGCTAGGAACCAAAACCATTGACAATGGACACCTCAGATTCCCAGGACTACTGATCAGTACCAGCATATTGTTCCGTTGGGGTTCTGACTAGTCTTCAATTCTTAAACCCATTTTAAACCAGTTTACTAATGTGATTGTAAGGTCTAGTGGAGCAGCTACACAAACACTTTCCTCTTCTCCCCTCCTCCCCCCCGCCAGACATGTTTGATCTGGTCTGTGCTAGAACTGAGAATCATGCAAGTTAACACATGTTTAAAATAACTGTAAAGTCCAGTACAGATACACCCCATATGCAGGATTTGTGGGCACTTGGAAGGGCTGCAATTTTTCATAGGAGTTCAGTATAAGTCACTCTAGGGAGTGACTGTCATGTTTGACTATGCAGCTTGTCCTTCTGCCAATCACGTCCCTGTTGGTTTGCAGCCAATTTAAGCCCCTTCTGGTCAGCAGTTGGGAAGTGACCTGTGGTTGCTCAGGCTGCTTTCACCTAAGCTAACCATTGTCCCATCCCCTCCCCCACTGCCATCTGCACGTTATGTGGCAAGTGATGGAATGCTTTCTAAAGCAGGAGGTGACAAAAGGCTTAGAGGTAAAGGCTGCCACAGACACTAATAGCAAGGCTGCCTTCTGACAGGTGAAGGGTTTGGGCTTTTGTAGGCCTCTTGTAAATGGCATGCTCCTTCCCTGTCAGCTGGCTTTGGGATGGGTGTGTTTCCTTGCAATGCACAACTGACCCACTCAGCTGTGCCTCACAGGCCCTTATTACAGAGCAGTTGGCCTGTGATTACAGGGTTTGCTCTTATCAGTGTCTTGTTGGGATCAGAAATGCTGGCTTGCAATCCAGGAGTCTGGTTCGACCATAGCATCTTGTCAGAGTGTACACAATGCATTTAAAACACAAAAAAAACCACCCTGGTCCCATTGATTAATAAAATTATCTCTCTGCTTTGAATTTTGTATTTGTCTGGTGAATGTGAAGCAGCAGCCTTTGCAAACTCCATGCAGACAGGCAGGGAGCTCTGTGCTGTGAATTGTATGGAAAGTTCAGTTCTAACAGACAACCTCAAGCACTGTGGCATTGCCTTCCCCTCCAGACTGAGCTGGGTCCTGTCACTAAGCACAGCCTGGTTTCTTTTATACCATACAGGGAGGAGGCAAACTTCTATGGTCTATCTTCCTGCTGCACAACCTTCCTTCAACTTCTTTCTTTTAATGTCTTAATCAAGTAGCTGATAAGAGAACTGATCCATGAAAAGGACAGGTATCTTGACAAGACACACACAGACTTGCAGTCATGCTCTTCTCCACAGATCAATGTTTCCCACAAGAGAGGGAGAGACCAAAAAAGACACATTTTGTACCCTTAAGCCTCCACCAGCACAGTTCAAAAGACCTATCTTTACAGAAAATAAATTTAAAGGAGAATTTTTGATGTATATTATGGTCTCTTGTGGTCGACAACAGTGCTGCTGGCGGTATGCGGAGTTATGCAAAGCCAGAGTGGGATTACTTAAGTGTCTGTAGTTCTTTGATTCACTAGTGTGTTTTATTTTTTGACACAATCACAGACTTACACTGATAGCTTGCTATTGTTAGATAGATGAAATCCCCTCTTTCTTGCAGTATGTTACTGCTTTTAAGGGCATATCTATCTTATTTTTAAGACCCCACTATCTGCATATTAAAATAATTTTGAGAGATTCTCCATGCACATGGGTGTAGCTGGTGTGATGCAGAGACGTGCAGTTCCATAAGCAGTGATTCATGAATCTGAAAGCATAGAAAATGAAGTTTGTCTCTTGGTAATATTAAGGCAGTGCAGTCTAGTGAACAGGATGCTAGACATGAGTTTTATCCCTGCCTCTATTGACCTACTGTGTGATCTCAAGCAGGTCTCTTTCCTTCCCACTGCTTGCCTTGTCTATTGAGTTTGTAAACTCTTCAGGGCAGGAGCTGTCTATCCCTCTGTTTGTACAATGCCTTGCATGATGTGGACCTGATCTCTTGAGGAGTCTTCAGTGCTACTGTAATACAAATAATTCTTGTCTTTTATATTGTGACAGACCCAAACCAGTGGGGTACAGGAGTCTGGTAGAGGGCAAATATACTGGTCACTAGATGAGGAGTTTTCTGTTCCCTGAGTGACCAGAGCAGGGGCTGCACTAGAGTAATCAGGAACCTGCTAGAACCAATTAAGGCAGACAAGCTGATTAGAACACCTGCAGCCAATCAAGGCAGGCTAATCAGGGCATCTGGGTTTAAAAAGGAGCTCACTTCAGTGTGTGGTGTGCATGTGAGGAGCAGGGAGCAAGAGGCACAAGGAGCTGAGAGTGAGAGGCTGTGCTGCTGGAGGACTGAGGAGTACAAGCATTATCAGACACCAGGAGGAAGGTCCTGTGGTGAGGATAAAGAAGGTGTTTGGAGGAGGCCATGGGGAAGTAGCCCAGGGAGTTGTAGCTGTCATGCAGCTATTACAGGAGGCACTATAGACAACTGCGATCCACAGGGCCCTGGGCTGGAACCCAGAGTAGAGGGCGAGCCTGGGTTCCCCCCAAACCTCAACTCCTGATCAGACACAGGAGGAGTTGACCCAGACTGTGGGTTCTACCCAATGGGAGGATCACAGAGGTCAGCAAATCTGCCAATAAGTGCAGGACCCACCAAGGTAGAGGAGGAACTGTGTCACAATATGTATAGCACTCTTCCTCCGTACACCAATGACTTGGACATGTTTCACAGAAAGGGTAAGTGTTTCACTGAAAGGGGGAAGGACTTGTTTAGTCACACGCAGGTTGGTGGCAGAGCCTAGGTCTCTATTTTTTTGACATAATTACAGACCTAAATTGATAACACCTCAATTATCTTTTTATTTTCTCACCTCATTAATAGACTTCCATTTCCTCTTTGCCCCACTCCATCCAGGGCCAGGCACAGCTCCAGCCATCCTGTCGGGGGCTTTCTCTGGTTTTTGCCCAGAGGCATGCCAAAGGTTTGTACATCTCTCCTGTCTCACATGGTGAGTGGTACCAGCTTTCACCATGAAGCATTTTGTGAAACAAACAAGGAAAAGCCTATGGGGCATGAAGGGAGCTTCAAGTTTCAGGTTTTTAACTTGGCTTCAGTTTGAAAAATACTCCAGTCCATGAATTGTGCAGAAAAATACCTAGTGTAAAAGTGCCTAAGGCAGCCCTAGCCAGAGCTCCAGTCTTGTCATTAATTTCTTTCAAAGGATTAAAAAGCCCCACCCCACAATCTATTAAACTCTAGGGGCTAGATTGTCATTTAGCTGGAAGTCCTTCTTGCCGCACCACTCTAGCAATGTAAAAGGGCCCAGGGTGTTGGAGAAGAGGTCAACATATAAATGAGCATCTGGCTGTAGGTGCTTAGCCATTATTAAAATGAGACTGAAAACTGTATCGGCTGAAGGATCATCTCAACCCATCACCAATAAAAGCAAAAGCTGCCCCCTTAGGAAAGACTTGGGAAAATAGATAGGCCTTGCAGCATGGCCCGAAGGTTGGCAAATCTAGGCTCTGTCAAGCCACTGCTCATAAGCTGTCACTTGCTCTGCTCTATCCTGTGTGTGAGGGAGGGGGAAACTATTAATTGCAACTCGGGAGTGTTTGTTTGCTCCTCCCTGTCACTCTGCCAAGCAGCCTGGCTGTGATAGGGAATGCACAGAGCATGCTGAATAGGTGCACTGGCTATCAGTAAGCTGCTTGGGACTTTCAGAGTGCCAGTGTGTGTGAGCTGACTGACGAGATCCCTGGAGATGAGCAAACAGCTCGTGACAATGAGAACTTGGTCTCGGTACCAAAAAGTGGGAGTGAGTTGAATCATCAGTGACAGCTTGGCTCATTTTAACTCAGATTTCTTGGCTCTTCCACATCCAAATCTCCCCTTCCTGTTAAGCTTGGATGGGGTTTGGGTTGGATTCCCAGAGGTGGGGTCTGGGGTCACTGTGCTTGAGGGAGCTGAGATCTTCTGAATTGTCATCCTGGTTCTGACACTACTGACCTCTGAACTTGGGCAAGTCACTTAAGTGTCCTGCCTTATGCCCTATCCCCTACCCTTCTGTAAATGGGGAAAATAGTTCTTTACGACATCACTGGGCATGCTACAGTTAGTGGTTTCATCTGCAAAGCACTGTGCAGTCGTGGCGTGGGGCCCCACTGTTTTGATGTACAAATAAGGGATAAAAAGCCCTTGCATCAAAGATCTTGGACTGCAATAATTATTACATCTGAATATTGATTGTATCCAACTTCCAGCTGGAATAAGATAGCTGGACTGTTTGATGCTTCAGAGCCCTTAAGCAGGCAGGTATTAATCCCATACTTGCATGCCCCCGTAAGTGCTGTAAAAAATCTCCTAAGATTGCCTGTTTGCAGGGCTGCAGTGGGATGCATGTCCATGCTGCTGCTGTCGTCTGCACTTCTGTGCATACGCTTGTATGAATCTGCAAAACCAGCTGCTCACCTGTGAACAAATAAGGGTAACTGTTACACTGGCTCAATAAGGCTCTAGGATTCTGATTACTAGAATGGACTGGTTGGCTTAGATTAGTTACCAGATGTGTCCAAAAGTAGGATATTGTTATGGTCAGAAGTGACTCTGCAAAATTCTCTCTTCAGGTTCCATGTTTGTCCTCAGCAAGTAGAGGAAACTTGTTCCATTTACGTGTGTGTGCATGCATATGTTGAGGGGTGTCTAGAAGCTTCAGTCAAGGATCAGCTCCTCACTGTGCTAAGGTTTGCACAAACACAGAAATGAAAACCAGTCCTTGCCTGAAACAACTTAAGTCTTAGTAACAAGCACATATAAAACTCATTGCAAATCCTGTGAACTGAGACCTAGGCTCTGCTGCCAACCTTCTGTGTGACCTTGAACAAGTCCTGGGGATCTGAAAATCAAGCTGTGTTCTTAAACTTTACAGTGCTGCTAATTTAATCTGTATCAACAAGAATAACTGTTCTGGAATCAGAATGGAGCCAGCAGTGTTGTGGATTATGTACAAGGTGTAATAAGACACCAGCTCCCTCTTTTGCAGCTATTGCCTCTGCAAAGCTGGCATCAGTGGTAGCTTGTTCTTGTCAGCTGGCTAAGCAGATACAATCCAGGAGACACATGCAGAGCAGAGATTAACTGTTCCAAGGTGTCTTATTTCCCCAACAGAGTCACTTTTTGCCTAACAAAATTCCTCTAGACAGTGTAGGTTTTTTCATTTTTTAAAAAGCCAATTCATGAAGCAGAAGCTCACCAAGGTGGCGTTAAAATTTTTTCTTCTGTAACAGGGCAGGAATCTTAATCAAGAAGGAACTGGTTTTGTGGTGGGCCTCCTTATTTTGTTTGTGATGTTTCTCAAATCCTCAGTGTCATTTAGTTGCAGCAAATGGCTCTGTGAAAATGACACCTTGATGTATCCGTTCCATCTGTGACTTTTATGACTGGCCTCCCAGCTCCTTAATCACTGTGAGTGATACCCAGACAGTCACAGTTCTGAAGGAACAACTTGACTCTTGGAAGTCTAGCTGGTTTGACATCTGCTTCAGAATCTGTCATCGAAGAGACTCTGAACTCTCCATTAAGTATGCTTAAAGCACCCATCACCATAACATTCAGCTGCTGCTTTTGAACAGGATGCTGTTGATAAACATGATGGATCACTACCTGGTTAATGTGAATGGAGTGCACTAGTCAGACTAACTGCACGGGAGGTTCTCAGCCAGAGGAGAGAAAACATAACATGATGGGGATGGAGATTGGGTAGGGGGTTTGCCCGCAATGGAAAGAGTTGTGGGGTCGGAATCAGAGGGTAAGGGGTGCTCAGCTCTTTGATTATCAAATGTATTAATTATTTTCTAATACTTTACCTCTTTACAGAAATGAGCATAAGCAGCAAAGTTAAGACCCAGAACCAGGTGTTTTGGATCTGAACAGCATGAGCTCAAGTCCACATTACCGAAAGTGTACAGAGCCCCAGTTGTCAAATGCTCTGACCCACAACAGGGGGTCAGATTTTCAAAAGTGCTCAGTTCCCTGGTGACACTGATGCCTAAGGACAGATTTTTCAAGACAGTCCCTGTGGTTTGTGTGGAACAGAATCTAGTCACTTAATTTATGCAAATGAGCTGAGCTCATTTCAAAAAAAAAAATCTGGCTCCAGTTGTGAGACGTGAGCTCTCTGCAAACTCAGGCTTCAAGGACTGAGTCCTGTAGCTGGCTGCTGTAGATCCAGTGTGAATCAGGCACTATACAAAAAGAAGGAAACTATTCTTTTGTAGCTCAGACTGTCTTACAGTAGGATTCAGCTCTTGCAGCAAAAGTTCCTGGTTGGTTCTTATATCCTCAAAGCAGTCAGCCCATCCTTAATGCAGACTTGGGGTCTATTAGCCTCAGGTCGTTTAAAGGTACAGTTGAGGTTTACTAGAATCAAACTTATGTGACCCTGTATAAAGTAACTGATATTTACATGGAGGATGGCTGGTTAATTTAGAAATCAAGCCTGTTTTGTCTTTTAAAATGTGACAGACATCTGCAGTGGGTGGCTGAAGACATTGTTCAACTCTTTTTTTAAAAAATGTGATATCTTCCATGACTGTATGTTTTGCTGGGAGCCATACAAAGCGGGACGGTCGATGTGTCTAACATTCAGGATGGGTCTTTGTTGGCAGGGGATATCTCTGTTCCTGAAGCCTTCTACCTGTTTTAATATAGTAGAAATAAGAACAGCAGAAGGATGGGGTGTAGTACCCTGACCACTAGCCTGGGACTTTCAAGGACCCAAGTTAAATACCCTGCTGGATTGCAAACTTCCCATGTGCCCTTGTGAGTAGTGTGGTTAGTATCTCTGGGTATTTCTACTCTGCAGCTGGGAGTGAGCCTCCCAACCCGGGGTCCACAGACTGATGCTAGTGGGCTAAATAGGTGTGTGAGTGTCTCTGCTAGAGCTAGGACTCAAACACAGGCTTGAGAGCCCCAACTCCAGCCCAAGCCTCAGCACAAGTCCTGCTAGCACCTGTGTTGCCCCCTGGCTGGGAGGTTCCATCGCAGATGCAGTTAGATGGGCCTCCTATGCCTTAGTCCCCCATTAGTACACCTCACATGGGTGTTAAGGGCCAAACCATTAAAATTGCAAGGTGCTCAAGGACTTTGGTAATAGGCCATCTAAATATGATGGACAGAGGATGTATAGGTGGGTGGCTGGCTGGCAGGTGAGTAGAGAATTGTCGTGCAGGCTTCCCAGTTCATGCTTCTCTTAACAGTGGAGGCATTCCCATGGCTGGTATAGACAGCTGGCAAATGTCCTTGATATATTGGCCAGGGAAGGAAACCTCCCGCTATTAATTATGCATAAATCTACAAGCCAAAAGCCTAATCCAAAGACCATTGGAGTCAATAGGAGTCTATTTATTGATTTCTAAGTGTTTTGAATCTGCTCCCAAGTTCTAATTCAGATGGGGAGAGTTTATGGTGGGGCAGCTTTATGACTTCTTTTAATCTTTCCCTCCATATATAAATTCTGAAGTGGCTAAATCACTAGTTGATCCTTGGCGACTTTCATCCAATAATCTCTGCTATTTGCAAACATGAAGGGTTGAGCACTTGCAGTTTCCCTCAATAGCTGTGAGGACTCAGCTCTTTTGTAAATCAGGCTGCTTACATAGGTGCTTAAATATGAATGTAGGAACAGAATGTGAGGAGTTTTGAAAATCTTAGCCAGAGATGATTACTCCCTTTGAAAATCCTCACTGGTAAGGTGTCTATCCTCAATATATCAGAGAGGTAGCGGTGTTCGTTGCCTTTTACAGATCCAGAGTGAGTCCTATGGTACCTTATAGACTAACAGATGTATTGGAGCATGAGCTTTTGTGGGTGAATACTCACTTCATCTGTTGGGTATTCACCCATGAAAGCTTAAGCTCCAATACGTCTAGTCTACAAGGTGCCACAGGACTCTTTCATTTGCACTATTCATATACAATCTAATTTTATAGTTTTTATATATATAAAAATATCAACTGTATGTCTATATCTAAATATAAATATTAACTGATGAATAAAGCATGCCATTGACCTATAATTACTTTGTAACTGATTCTGTCCATAATAAATATCTATTGCAATTAATAGTCAATTGAAATTTAATTAATGAAGCGATAACACCAGTGGAACAGAACACTGTCACAGGATAATGGTCTCCTGCAGCCACTATACTGTAGCTGTCCCACTAAATCAAATTTAAGTGCAGTATTATGTATTTGGAACACTCAGAATATAAAGTGTCACCATACTCACTGTCTTGCAGCTGGCCCTGTGCCCAGCTTGTTAGGAAGGTACTTTGAGGACACAGATTTTTTGTAAAGAGTACAGAGCAGCTCTGGTAAAATGGGTGTGATTGCAGATGGAGATGAAGAGTGTAGAGCAGTAATGCTTGGATGAACTTCCTTCAGACTATCCTCTCGGAAACCTGGTACAAGTGCAGCTCTAATGGCATGCAGGCATTGGGATGCTGTTTGGGTATTTGTAGCAGAAGTTCATGTTGCGTTGAATAGACAGCATGTGGCCTGTCCCTCCCTCCATCCCCTCTCCAATTTACTCTTTGGCTTGGGCAGTAGAATGAGATGGAATGATTGACAAATCTAGGAGAAACTTGTGTCCAACTGATATGCTTTTGAGAAACAGTGAATCCTGCTTGCTTTTTTTTGAGGCAGGACCTTCCAGGAAGTTAGTGGGCTAACTGTGCTGTCTGGGTAATATTTGGTTTCATTCTATGCTCTGTCCTTTTCTTAGGGCAGGCTGTTGCACTAAAGGTGACTTGGGACACAGAAATGCCAGCTTCCTTTCTGTTTTAAAAGAAGTCCTGTTTTTTCTGTCTTGTCAGCTCTATTTAAGTATTTAATGAGGTGAGAGTACCAATAAATTTAACACAGCACAATAACTGATATGGGCCACAGACTAATAAACTTCCATCCTTGGGACTAGAAAGTGATCCAGCCTGTATTAGATTGTAACTGATTTGATTGCTTTGCTCAGATATTAAAAAGTCTGAAAGGACTTTTCAGGCACTGCCACAAATGTGTCTTGAGCAAGAAAGATTGGAGTGAGTTTGCAAAATGCAAGGTGGTTTCTTGACAACTGAGGTGTGGAAGATGGGTTCCAATTTTTTTGGCTTAATCTTGCAGGGATAGCCTAGCTTTCAGAGTTAGATATCAATGAGTCACATGCCTATTGAGAGTATAATGGGGTAGGAGGAGCCAAAAGACTGTCTTAAAGGCTTTAGAATTAAGTACTTGATTTATGCTGCAGACATTCAGTAACTGCACAAACACCGCATTGCATGTGGAGCTGACTTCCAACTGCAAATGTCTGGGGGTCTCTACCTGGTGACCTAAAAGAGCAGAACTCTCCTGCTGAGCTCATCCAGGAACAACTGTTGCACAGAGATGAGATAATTGAGGCTGAGGTTTTCAAAGGAGCCTAAGAGCGTTAGGCACCAACTTGCATTGAAATTTGGAACCCTAACTCCATTAAAACTGTCTTGAAAATTTCACCCTTAATGAATAATTTGACAAATTTTCTTTCTGATTTGACATGTCTCCAAGCGGCTTGCTATTTTCTCAGAAGGGTTACCTGGAATCGTATGAGCTGTCTTCATGAACCTTGTTCACAGAATCTCATGCAGTGCTTCATCTTTAGGGTCCTACCAAATTGAGTCCATTTTTGGTCAATTTCACGGCCCTAGGATTTTAAAAATTGTAAATGTCATGATTTCAGCTACTTAAATCTGAAATGTCAGTGTAACTGTAGGGGTCCTGACCCAAAAAGGAGTTGTGGGGGGGTCACAAAGTTATGGGGGGGTTGCGTTATGGCTACCCTTACTTCTGCACTGCTGCTAGTGGCAGTGGTGTTGCCTTCAGAAATTGTAGCTGGACAGTGGCGGCTGCTGGCTGGAAGCTGGGCTCTGAAGGCAGAGCTGCCATCGGCAGCAGCGCAGAAAGAAGGATGGCCTGGTATGATATTGCCATCCTTACTTCTGTGCAGGAGTGCGCCAGGGTTTCTGATGCCCTAGGCGGACGGCCATTTCGCCGCCCCCCACGGCCCCAGTGGACCTACCACAGTAATGCCGGCGGACAGTCGGCTGCTGGAAAGGCTCCAGTGCAGCTGCCGCAGTCATTTCGGCGGACGGTGCACTGGTCTAAAGGCTCCGGTGGAGCTGCCGCAGGCATGACTGCGGTAGGTCCACCGGACCCGCATGCTGCCCCCCTGGCAAAATAGCACCCCCCAAAAATTCTGGTGCCGTAGGCCATTGCCTAGGTCGCCTAAATGGTAGCACTGGCCCTGTTTCCATGCTGCTGCTTGCAGAGCTGGGCCCTCATTCAGCAGCTGCCACCATCTGGGCACCCAGCTCTGACAGCAGTACAGGAGTAAGGGTGGCAAGGTATGATATTGCCATTTCGACTTCTGAGCTGCTGCTTGCAGGGCAGTGCCTTCGCAGCTGGGTGCCAGCCAACAGCGGCTGCTTTCCACCCACCCAGCTCCAAAGTAGTGCGAAAGTAAGGGTGGCAATACTCTGACACCCCCCCAATAACCTTGTGGCCCTCTCAATTCCCTTTTGGGTCAGACCCCCAGTTTGAGAAACACTGGTCTTCCCTGTGAAATCTATATCATATGGGGGACAGCACACAAGAACAGACTTCACAGTGGGACTTGAGATTTTATGGTCTGATGCATTTTTCATGGCCGTGAATTTGGTAGGGCCCTAATCATCTTGCAAGCTGACATGATTGGTCATGAAGGTCCCACAGTTTGATGAGAAAACCATGTTTCTCTTATGAATGCTCCCAAGTTAACTAACTTTTTACAAGCCTAAAATTTTCTTTCAGTGTAACTCCATGGCATGAATATTAGTGGCTGAAGGAAATTTGTATCTAAATTTGAAGGAAGGGTTGTGCAAGTCGGTTTGCAGTATGTCTACTAATAACTTATAGCCTCAGTCCACCCAGGAGAGGTGTTGTAATGGCAGAATTAACCCTTTCATGGGGTTACGCACAATAGTAATCACAAGTTCACGAGGGTCCATGACTCTTGCCTCTACTGAAGGAGAGGTGGAGAGAACTATACCAGCTTCTGCTTTTTGCAGAAAGCTATCTGCTAGCTTGAGCTAACCAAGACAGCGGGTGACATTTACTCTGTCTTATAAATCCATCTTGGGCTTTTCTCTATCTATAGATTTCCAAAGCCCACCAGCTCTAAAATTCACCATGTTTTGTGGATGCTTTAGCCAGACACAAATCTAATTATCCCCAATTGAGGAAGAGAACCACATAAGTCTACCATTACGGAAAGCGGTGGATGATTCAGAGGTCCAGGGTCCCTGCCTCCTAGAATCCAGATCTCCATCATAAGCCCAGGACACTCTCTCGGCACACTCATTCTGTTGATCTGTTTTTGCTCTGCTGGCTGTGCTAAGAGATGTGAGGGTAGTTTATTACAGCTTTCTGTTAGCTCTGTTGCAGTATAGTAGAAATAATACAATCATGTCTTACTACATATGGTCTCTGAGGCTGACAAGCAGAACAACCTTTTGCTTTGTTTTACAGTGTTGAACGCCATGGGGAATTTCTGGTGTTCTTCCCATCAAGACCCCTACATACTCCTGTGTACCTCTGACCCACCCCAAAAGGAACTAGGCATTGTTGTGGCTTGTTTATGATGATGATATGACTAGGGAGAAAAAGCTATACTTGGAAAAGTTCATGATCTAATTTTTTGTATGTGAGAGTGTGTATATGTGAACCAATTATGTAGGCCTGTGTGTATAGATGTCTCAATACAGGAGGAACTGAATGAAATTCTACAGCCTGTTAGATCATCTCATCTGACCTTCTATATAATGCTTTCTTCTGACCCCTTGATCTATGAATTTGTGTTGATGTGTGTAATGAGGTATGGTATTCTAGCTCAATGGTTCAAAAACCCTATTGAAGGCCATAGGTTTGGGCTATTACCATAGAACATTGTTTTAATGGGCCATTCATTCATAGACCAAGAAGGTTGTCTAGACATGGATGTTCATAATTGCTGTTCCATGCTTTTTTAAAGTTTTAATTGAACTCTGAATGTGTGTGGTGCTGCTCTGTACTGACCCCATTACTGCTAGCAGAGATTGTCCTTTTATCTTGGAGGGTAGTGACAGCACTTTCGGAGTGGGAGGGTCTGAGTGCTGTCTCCTCACAGCTGATGTGAAGTTCTAAATGGCCACTGATGACCATTAAGCCATAGGCTTGGATTGGTTAGTAGGCAACTAATTATGCCAATGTAATATAAGGCTCAAGGGTATTGAAACAGGTCATAAGAGAAAGCAGGGCCACTGTCCTCTCTGAATCAAGCAAGCTGAACAAATTATACACAGCACTGCTTGCAAAATCCATCCAGAGCAGTCTTGTATGCATCCATTCAATTGGTGCTCAGGTTTATGATTAGAACAAGCTACTCAGAATACATCTAAGGGATACTTTGTGCTGAGCAGCAAATTTTAGCATTAGCTAACTAAGACCCAGATATTCCTTGAAAAAGTTTGTGAGGAGGCACCAGGGTCAAATACACAACTTCCTAAACTGTCAGTGTTGGCTTGGCTACAGGTCATGAATTTGGATAAATTGATCCAGCCCTGAAACTTGAGGTTTCTTGAAATAAACCTAAGGGATCAAGAAAACATTCCAGAATGTTCATGTGCTTCTGTGCACAGAACTGCAGAAACAAAACTTTCCAGTTATTAGGGGGCATTTGTGTGCACTGTTTTCACAAATGCTGTATGGTCTGGATTTCCTCACTGATGTGGTACGGTCTGTTGACCAACATCTACATTCCTGCAGAAAGAAAATCCAGCTTTAGTTGGTCATGTGTGTGTACAACTGTTTGATAGAATTAAAAATAAGGCAAAATCAAGAAGTGGAGGTTGAAGAGTTGAAGAGCAGAGATCTGAGAGGTTTGCGGAGGAGACAAGGCTTTTCAGGGCCTGCTCTGAGACTGCGGAACAAATTCTCACAAGAATGAAGGACTGTCTCTTGTCTCACCACCTTCCACTTCATGTGTAAGGTGCACTTTTTTTAACCTACCTTCTCAGACATAAAAAAGAGCAGCATGGATATCTGGGTTGGAGGTAACCTATTAAAACAAAACACTCTTCACTTACACAGTCCTCCCCTGTTTGATAAGTTTTAGGGAGAGGATGAGACACCAAATCATGCCTGAGAGGTTAGTCACATTGTTCAATGCATTACTGCAAGGCATGCTGATACTACAGCAATGGGGGGGAGGGGGGGAAGAGCAATAAAGAATAGAGTAAGCTAAGATATAAGGAAGCAGTTTCAGATGACAGGAAGGCTCTTGCACCAAGAGGGAAGAGAGCATGGGGCAGGACTATGATGAGGCTAGCACTAAAGGGATTTTGCTGGGAGGAACCAGGCCTTAAAGTCCAGCTGGCACAAGTCTTGAATAACTTGAAAATTGTGGATCATTTTGAACTGGAGACCTGAATGGGCCATATTTCTCTAATTGTCAGCAGGTGGTGATGGTGTTGTGTGACAGGAGGACCCCCTGGCCCCAGTCTAGCATGTGGCAAAGAGTAAGGGATAGACCCTGCACCAAAGAGCTTATAATCTAACTAGACAAGACAAAGGGTGGAAGAAAGCAAGTCTTCCCACTCTACAGATGCAGAAACTGGAGCAGAGAAAGAAGATGAGTCACCAAAGGTCAGAGGAAGTCTGTGGCAAACCCTGGAATTGAGTCTGCATCTCTTGATTCCCAGTTCACTGCCTTGCACTGAAGGATGGCCTTGTGCTTATTTAAAGTACGAACATTTGGATGGTGAGATCTGGGTTCTGTACTTGCCTCTGACTCTGGCTTCTTGAGTGACTTTGGGCAAATGACTTCATCTCTCTGCAATTAGCTTCCCCACCTTCAAAATAAAGCTGATCCTTGCCTAGCTCCTAGACAATGCCTTGGTTTGAGAAGTTCTGATGAAATATATCCTCTCAAATGCCTTTCAGCTATTTCTGAATATTTTTAAACAAGATACTCCAGAAGCAGTTATTTTTGGTTGACAGTAACTGCTGTTGCTAGGAGGTCAGGCAGAGACCCTGGGGAGTTGGCTTAGTAGAATGAGGCATGGGTCACTTTGAGTTTTAAGTGGTGTAAATGGTGGATTCTCTGTAACTTGAAGTCTTGAAAACATGATTTTAGGACTTGAGTAACTCAGCCAGAGGTGAGGAGCTATTACAGAAGTGGGTGGGTGAGGTTCTGTGGCCTCCAATGTGCAGGTCAGACCTGGATCATGATGGTCCCTTCTGACCTTACCATCTGAGAAGCACAAATTTATTTAGCGGTTATGTCAACTACTTCGGTAGTTGATTCTCCATCCCCCTGCCCATGTGCTTATCCCTGTTGCCTTTTCTGTGTCACTATTGGTGCCAATAAATTTAATCCTGAAGGTTATATTCCATTATGTATTTTGTTAACCTGTGGTTTGTGTGTCAGATATTGTGGCTAGAAAAGCCCCTCAATGTTCAAAGCAGAAAAGCCCAGTTTAGATACTGCTTATCCAAACTCTCTGAAACCCGTATCTGTGTGTAATTAGGCTGCACACATGCTGTTTACAGACTTTATTGTGGTATTTTTGCTCTTCTGGCTCCAGCTGAAACCTTGGAGTGCAGAAGTATCAGCAGGGGATCTGAGAGAGAAAAAAGGGTTTGAGGAGGTGAACTTAACTTTTCTAACTTCAGGAGAGGTTTAGTTCAGTTCAAATGCTTCTAAGTGTATACATATAACAGTGAATATAAGCCCCTAGCTGCCCTTATGGCAGGAATAATATGGCCTGCAGCCATTCTACCTCAGGCTGTGATCTCTTCAGTGACAAGCTGAACCAATGTCAGGCCTGATAAGTGTTTGGATCAGAGACTTCCAAGGAGAATCCAGGATGTTTCAGGAAACAGTGCTGCTCAGTTTATAGGAGGGATTTTTCTGTCAGTGCTGAACTGGCCCCCAGCAGAATATTATAGGGGTCTGTGCTGATGGAGATGCCTTCTTTCAGCTGAGCTGCAAGCTCAAACCCTTGTTCCTTGGCCCCTCTCTCAAAACCTAGCAGGGAGTGGCTTTCTTTTAAATTGCAACTCCTTGAATTGTTGGGTTTTGTTGTTGCTAGTGTAGCTCTATAGCCTTCCAAATGGATTCTTTTTTGGGATTTTTCATTCATGTTTTCAGCTAATACCTGTTAAGCTTAAGGTGAGATCTGACCTGCAGGGCTATAGCTATTCATCCTAAATGGAGCCTTTCTCCCTGAATTGAAAGGAGCAAGTCTAATATGGACAATGGGAACAGAGCAGGCCCAGAGGAGCTGTGCTGTATTTATTCATAACGGAATCAGACCCACTTTCTTCTGTTTGTTTAGCAGAGGAAGAAGTGCCTGGAGACCCAGCTGATAGAGGGTAGGACACAAAGCTGCTGTGTGCCTAGAGCTTTGATCTTGCTCGCACAGGAGTAAGTGGAGACACTCCCAGGTAACAGCAATTCAGAACTGGGTTAACACTGCGGCTCTGTGTTGCTCAAGGCACAAACCTATATCAAATGCATCCCTAAACCAAAGGGGCACTGAGTCAGCCTGCTCAGCAGCCATGTTTCATTCCTGGATGATGGCTGTAATATGGGATATTATTCTTTAGGACTTGAATAGTAGATTGTTCAGCAGCCTACATCTTGTATGTTCTATTCCCCCTTCTGTGTGTCTGGGGAGATAGATTAGATCAGTCATCCTGCTTCCTCAATGCTTCCATTAAAGGCACTTTAAAACAGGGATTCTATTAAATATAATCTCCCATGTCAAATATTACCTTCCTTATTCTTTCGATTCTCCCTCTGATTGTAGTGACACACAGCAGTTCACTGCAAGGAGTAAAACTGACTCCACCGAACCTCTCTCTCCCTTGCCCAACTCTCTCTTCCCCCCAGCCCAATCCACAGTGCTGCCTGGTAAATCCTGCTACTTTCTAGGGTGGTGGCATCAATTTGTAATACCATTCCAAGAAAAGCACCCTGCAAACCACATCTGTCTAGCATCTGTAACAAGCTTATCCAAGGGTTTCTTTGCAGCAAGATCCAAGCCCTCCAGGTTTTGATTCATAACCGGTAAAGACTGTGCTGATATCTGATTGAAATGAGTGAGGTCAACAAAATAGAGCAGCGAGTGCACAATAATTGGAAAAGCAGCACTAGACTTGCTTTGTGTGTTCATGTGATCCCTGCACTTTCATCTCCAGTTTCCAAAGGGAAGTCTTTCTTACATACTCTTTATTATAGTGTTCATTTGCACAATGGGTCTTATTAAAGAGAGAGAACTCAAATTGTTACTGATGTGGATCATGTTCCTTTGTGTTCTTGCACCAAACATCTCCCTTTGATGTTGAGGCTGAAAAGGTGGGTATGGGAGGAGGAGAGGTATGGACTTTAAGGAATTCTCTCTCCCCACTCTATAACTCTGATCCATTTTCCTAATAAACAGCTGATAATTGCCATAAACAGGTTGAGCTGAGAGCACAAAGCATCCTTCCTAACTTTCCAAACAAGTTAGGAAGGAACTCCCTTGGGGAGGTGAGGGTTCCATTAAGCACCAGAACTGAAACCTCCTGGGATCATTGGAGCAAAATTAATTGACTTTAATGGAGTTGTCAGGTTCTGAATTTGGCCTGTGAGAATCAACACAGGTTGCAAACTTGGCCTTTGTTAGATCTGGTGTAAAAGTTTTGGTAAAACTTTTTTTCAACAAAAGGTGAGACACCAGTATATTATTTGTTCCATCCTAAGGGATGAATTGGAGTTGAAGAGTGACTCCAGGAGCAAGTCCAAGCACTGACTCAGGAGAGCCATGGTGTCAAGTCCAGAGCTCAGAAAGCATGACTTGCAGCACTGTGACAGAGCAGTACTTGTAGCTCATGGCTCACCTCTAGCAGATGTGTGGACCATTTTGCAGCACAGCTCTTCTGTTTGTGCTTTGCACATGGGGTGCCTGATTCATGGACAGGAGTCATCACAAGTAAATGAACTAGTGGTGGCTGATTGAATAGAAGCCAAACAAGTGAAGCAGGATTTTTAGGGCTGGTTCCAGCTCTCTCCCCATCCCGAAGAGTTAAAGAAGACAGCGTAAACTTAGGGCATTGCTTACCAAGTCTCTTAATGCCACTGTGCACTGAGTCATGCAGGGAAGATGCTTACTCAGGGAATCTGGTTGTGGCAAGTGTCTCAGTTGGGGAGACTAAGAAGGGAAATGAGAACCTTACAGTACTGCAGGACAGGGCTGAGCTGGGAAGTGGGATGCTGTCGTTCCTGGAGGACAAGATCAGACAGGGTTGAGCTGAGCACAGTGGCACAGGAGGAAATAAACAGTAAATTCTTTTCTCCTTTATATTCTTTCACAAGTTGGTTTCTTTACCCTTAGAACAATAAAGCAACCACGCGTGGACTGAGCGCCCTTTCAGTTATCTTACAGCTACAAACCTACACACATGGTCCAGTCTTTCCAATCCAGCTCTTTCTACCAAGCAGCAGTTTGTAATCAAATGCTAGCACCCCTGTATGTTGGGGTATATCTCCATCTCCCAACTCCTCATGAAATCAATGGGTCTTGTAGCTCGCCCTGGAAGTCAACAGTTCTGGGCTATTTTGGGCCAGAGTGCAGGAGCTTCCTTCCATCCCCACCTCCAGTCTTTTCCTTGCCACCTCTTCTTCAAATGAAACTTGCTAATTCTCAGCATTGCCCTAAAATTTTGCTCCTGCTGTGGAATGGACAGGAAACTTCCAAGCTCCCTTCTGATACACTTTGAGCTGTGACAGGTCCTCCCATTCGTTTTGTCAGGCTTGTCATTCAGACCCTGGCCTGGCAGCAGCAGCCAATCTTAAACTGCACAACTATGGCCTGAAGACACAGCTACTGGAGCCTGATTATCACCAAATAAGACCTCTGCCTTGCTGCAGATGCTAGACAGATTAACCAATATCCACAGCTAGATGAGGACTCCCTGCATATGCCCCACACAGTCTCCGTGCTTCAAAGGAGTGGTGTTTAAAGTAGTGACATTTCACTGTGCATGCTTGAGTAAACCAGATAAGACCTGCTGCATCATTAATTACACAGCTTCACACAAATGATTTGTAGACACCTGTGTAAACCAGAGAGTGAGACACAAACAAACACACTGTTGCAAAATATGGCATCTGAAACACTTTGCACAACAATGTAACCTTTCTTAAAGTGCAAAGGAAAACAGAAAGGGGCAGTTATGTTCTGACAGTTCATGGTGCAAGTATAGAGGGCTCTGAGCCTACTGAATGATTTGGAATGCAAGTGCTAACAAGAATTAGAAGGGATATAAACCCTCCTGCTTCAGGGCTGAAACCAATCTCAAACTGTTAGGAATCAGTATGAAAACTTTGAGACCAAATTGTCCCACACCTGCCTACTGAAGGGTTTTTTGCACTGTCCTGGGAAGCAGCTGGTGCTAAGCACTACAGGAGAAAGATACTGGGCTGGATGGAACAGTCCACTCTAGCTGTTGCTATTTGTGTTGACGATATTGAATCTGGTGGAGAGGGTGCTGTCAAAGGCTCTGTGGCCTAACCAGCAGAGACTGGGAGATGAGACCTCTGGATTCGATTCTTTTTTTGTTGATCGTGTTACTTTTGAACAAATTACCCAGGCTGAACCAGTTTTCCAGTGACTTGCCTAAAGTTGAGCACCTAAATGACTGGGCTGATGTTCAGAGGTGCTGAGCATCCAAAACTTATATTAATTTAAGTGGGATTTGCTCAGTGCCTTGAAAATCAGGTAACTTACCAGGTGAATGTGTATTAGATGCCTAAAATGCGGCACTCAGGTATGACATCATCCTACTTGGCTCATCTGCTAAATAACACTGATCTGCTACGCAGGGCTGGCATTAGACTCGTCTAATGTTTACCCAGCACTGGGAGATTGTACTCAAATGCTGCTGCTGCTGTATGCCAGATGGACCAGTCCTAGAGCTGGGACAAAAATATCTGCCAGAATTTTGCTTGCAGGAATAGCTTTGATCAGCATCATTGGAAGATGGAAGCTAACCTTACCTCTGGGATTTGAGGAATGATAAAGAGATCTCAAACAAAGCTATGCTATAAAGGAAACTTTTATATCCACATACCATTGAGCAGGAAATATCTTGGAAAAACATCTGGGATCCACATTTGGTCCTTATCCTAACTAGTGAGGGGCCTGGCAGAGGATGGGCTCCTGTCAACTATGATTTTTGGGAACCTTTTGTAATAGACTATGAAGTTATTACAAATGAAGTTATCAGCCTACTGAAGTGGTTTTTTCATAAGGGGCAGTGGTGCCAAAAACTGAATGATTTTTAATAAGATCTAACCTTGAATATAATGTGCTGCTTATTGCGTATTTTAACCAACAGCTGCCCTTTTCCAAAATATAAACGCTTGAAGTCTAGGAGCTGGAGTTTGAATTGAAAAGGGAACAAATGACTTTTGGTACATACTGTATTGATTCAGTGTATCTATTTGGATTTGCAAAACAATAAGCTCTACACTGACTTCATGTGGTAGCTTCCTTCATTCACCTGCAATATGGTCTAATGGTAGGAGTAAAGATCTGGATGTCAAGCAGACCCAAGTTCTAATCCTGTCCGAGACAGTGGCTTGTTGTGTGACCTTGAAGGGAGTCATCTGATCTCCTGTTTAAGGGAGCTCATCTGGAAAATTTGGTTTAAAAGCTGGGCTTTTGTCAAATACCAGAAGTTTCATCTAAGCTGAGCTTTTGAAAAGGCTTTTGACATAGTCTCACAACATTCTCATAAGTAAACTAGGGAAATGTAATCTAGGTGAAATTAGAGTGAGGTGGGTGCACAACTGGTTGAAAGACTCTATGCAAAAAGCAGTCACCAATGGTTGGCTGACAAACTGGGAGGGTGTATTGAGTCCAGTCCCACAGGGGTCAATCCTGGCTATGGTACTAGTCAATATTTTTGTTAATGACTTGGATAATGAAGTAAAGAGCATACTGACAATGTGTAGATGATGCCAAACTGGGAGGGTTGCAAGCATATTGAGGACAGGATTAGAAATCGGAATGTGACGTATTGAAGTATTTGGTCTGATACCATCAAGATGAAATTCAATAAAGAAAAGTGCAGAGAACTTCACTGAGGAAGAAATCAAATGTACAGCTGCAAAATAAGGAATAAGTGGCTTGATGCTGAAAAGGATTTGGGGGTTATAGTGGACCACAGAAGGTATCTGAGTAAATAATGGGACGCAGTTGCAGAAAAGGCTAATGTCATTTCAGCGTATATTTAGAGGAATGTTGTATGTTAAACACAGGAGGTCATTTGTCCCACTCTACTCAGCACTGGTGAGACCTCCAGCTGGAGGATAGTGTCCAATTCTGGCTGCCCCACTTTAGGAAGATGGGGACAAATTAGAGTCTAAGGAGAGAAACAAAGTGATAAAAGGTTTAGAAAACCCGACCTATGAGGAAAGGTTAAGAGAGACATAATTAGCCTTGAGAAAAGACTGATGTTATCTGAAATCTTCAAATATGTTAAGGGCTGCTATAAAGAGGAGTGTGATCAATTGTTCTCTAACCACTAAAGGCAGGACAAGAAGTAATGGGCTTAATCTGCAGCAAGGGAGATTTAGGTTAGATGTTAAGAAATAAGGGTAGGTAAGATCTAGAATAGGCTTGCAAGGGAGGTTGTGCAATCCCCGTCACTGGAGGTCTTTAAGAACAGGCTGGACAAACACCTGTCAGGGATGCTCCAGATTTACTTGGTCCTGCCTCAGACCAGGATTTTTTTCCCCCCCACAAGGTCCCTTCCAGCCCTACATTTCTATGATTCTATTAAAAAAAAAAACTCTTAAAACAGGCTTGCAGCACCACTTCTATTTTAACACATTGGGTCCACACTGGAAGCTCTGCAGTTTACTTCATTCCTGATCTGTTGGGCTTCCCTGCTATTCCATTCCCTGCCCCTTTAACACAGAGTGGCAGTCAATGTGCATGCACACCTCTCCTACAGAACATGTCAAGGGACATGTCCTTATCAAAATATTACTGTAGCAACATAGTTGTAGTAATCCTTGCTGCAGTAACACTAACTTGGACACAAGGAGCCCATCTTATCAGGTTGCAACATCGAGGGTGGAGGGGTAAGAAGGAACCTTTCCTTTCAGTGGCCTCTGAACCCCAACTCTGCAAGGTGACCCCTTCGCCCTTCTGGGGTCATGGGGACCCATGCAGTGCCTCCATGTGGCCTTGGGGACAAGTGAAACTCAAGTGGCCCATAGAAATTGAAGTCAGTGGGGACCCTTGGGCACTAAAAACATTGACTCTTGTTACAATTTTGACTCAGGACTGATTGGCTGGCTCCCATCTTCTCCCTCAACTTCTTCACCTCATCTGCCTCTCTCTAACCCCCTCCTAATAGTTGCCCCAAGAATTAAAATCAACTCCATGAAGTTGGGAAACCCATAACTCTCTGCACTGTCTCTCTTCCCTGCTCTTTGTCTGCCTAGGGTCAGTGCAACACATTAGGTGACCTAGGCAGTAGCCTAGGGTGCAACATTTGGGGGGCAGTGACTGCGGCAACGGGATTTTCGTCCGCTTCTGTCAGGGGTTCCATTTCAGAGGCGGGACTTTCTGCTGCCTAGGGTGCCAAAAAGGCTGCCAGTGCTCCTGTGTCTGCCTGCTCTACTTAGTTTGTAAGCTTTTTGGGGCAGCAGCAGTGTTGAAATTAAATGGTTTGAGTCCCTTAGTATTTGGTGGTGTTGAAGCCTCAGATTCTAGAGTTGCGAACGCAACTTCAGATTTGCTGGGGGTTGGAGGGGACAGATATTCCCAGCCCTTGATAACTGTGGAGACAAAGTGGAAAGTATGACCCAACTTAAAGCTCAAAAAAATATAAATAAACCAAAATGTGTGTTTTTAAAAAACCCTCATGATTAAGCCAATCTTGTGACTTTGGGGGGTGGGAGTAGGGGGAGAGCCTGTCTCTGAATTCTTGGGGCCGGTAATACTAGCACAGGGGGGAGTATCTCTTTGTGCAATGCCTAGCCCAAAGAGGCTTCCATTTTCCTCCAACTCCTATGGCTGGATTTTTAAAGATACCTACTTCCAGTTGAAATCCATGGAACTTAAGTACCTTAATACCATGAAAAATCTGGCCTCATATGCCGTACTGTAAGGCATAGTGTATTGGATCATGACTGTGGAATAATGTAGTCTTTTTCTAAATAAGGGCAGCTGGCTGCTTTCAGCAGAGGTCTTACCTTTATGAAATTTGGCAAAGGGCACTCACTCCCCTTCCACTTGTGTCAATTTTGCTTTGTGGTCCTTGTGTTTTCTCTGCTGTTACTATATCCCTTATCTCTACCCCGCCCCTGGGTCTGCCAGTAAATTTCACATGTAAAGGGCTATTGATTTCCCTACTAATGCACCTTGCTACATTGCAGAACGCAGACCAAACAGAACCCAATCAACCACTTAAACACAAATATTGCCTTCCCATCACAGACTGAGATGATCATGCAGCTATAACTTGAACGGGTTCCCAGTGACCCATGGCGCTCAGCTAAAATGAAGGCAATGCTGCAAATATCAGCCAGACACACTCAGGAGAGCTTTTTCCTTGCATAAAAAGACGGTTTTGTTCCTCATTGTTACCTGCAAATGAGAAGGGGAAAAAGTGTCGCATTCCACCACTTCTTGTAGCATTATTCCAGCTACACTGATTCACAGCTCCCTTTCCCCCTGGCTAATAAGTAATCATGAGAAGGTTTTTGCTCTTGTTTATTATATCTGGCCCAGAAAACACATTGTCCCCACTTCACTCAGTAAAATGCTTCCTGAGATTTATTTGTGAGCCTGTAAATGCAGAGGAAATAGCTTTAATTCAATTTACTGGGCTACTGTATGAAACGGTATCTCCAAACCAGGCATTCCATCCAGCTATACTGAACTGAGCAGGGTCTGTGTGGAGGATGGAGGGGACAGATTTTTCTAAGTGTTTCTCCCCTTCCTAAAAAAGAAATTGTCCCCACTTTTTGTTGTCTTTAACCAGCTCCACCAAAGGGCACCAGCCTGCAAAACCAGCTTGTTTTACTTTAAGCACCAGCTACGTGTGGTGCTGAGCAAGGCAAAATGCAGTCTTAAACCTGAGAACTGCAACTTGAGGCCTGGGTCCTGTAGTGTGCACCACACGTGTTGAAGTCAGGTTGCCTGGAGCTTGCTGCAGGGTCAACCAGGGCATAAGAGGCAGACACAGAGGAGGAGACTCCCCTGGGACCCAGAGGAAGGTGTTAGCTAAGTATTCTCTTCCTTCTCTTGTCATATGGGATGCTGGGTTGCGGAAGGCTGACTGCCACAGTTTGGTGTTCACAGGCATTTGCATAAGCCGTGGAGTGAAGTAGTTCCATGCATGGAGAGGTAGCACAGGAGAGGGGAAGGGACATCAAACCAGGCCTTGGGGGGCCAAGAGGGAAAGGGAAGATGAGATCTTAGATGAAAGCTGCTGTAGAGCTGAGAAGCCTTGAAGCCCTCCCTCTAGGCATGTTTGTTTTTGAGGGCAAACTGTGTCCCTCTAATGGCTGGTGCACATAGATAAGTCTCCTGCTGTTAGGAGTTACTCCTTTAGCTTTGGTGATGGAAGGTCCCAGGTTGAAATCCTTGCTGACCTCTCATTGTAGCATCATTACACGCGCAACAGAGATGCTTTGAAAATTCAGCTGTGGATCCTGCTGCATCTCAGCCCAGTGTCATAGCCCAAGTGGGGATGTGAGTTGGGGCTGAAATGCTCAGTTCTTCAGCTCCCAGGCATGTGTTGTATTCCAGCCACTGAAAAGGTAATTTTACAAGGCAAAACCTCCATGACACATGATCATCTTGAGAGACATAGTGCAATTGTGACACAGTTCTATGGGTTCTTTAACAAGCCAAAGCCCAATTTACACAACAGCCACTCGTGAAATTCTGTGCAAACTGAGTGCATATCTGGTTTGTAAATGTTTTATGGGCTCAGTAGTCATGCTGCTGCTTTCCAGTGCCTCTTGAAGAGGCAAGGCCATTCAGGAAGCAGCAGTTCCTGATCTTTACACCGTCATTGGTACTCCTAATCTTAATCTGCTCACCCAGCTATCTCACCCCCTCTGTCTGCAGCCCTGAAAAGAATCTATTCGCTTCCATGCTGCTCTGTGCTCCCTTGACCATCAACACCATTGATTAGGTGCAAGCCCAAAAGCAGGATGGGTGGGAAGGCAGGAAATGAAGGCAGCCCTGGCATGCTATCAGAGCGCCTAGATCTCTGAGCCACTCATGCAGAAAGTTTGTTCTCCCAATAATGTCTGGCATACTTCCAGGTATTCAAGTCTGTTACTGTTCTACTAGCTAATCCAGTGGACTGGAGACAGCACCACTCCAGCTGTACTCACCTGCTACACATGAGCTTGTGTGGCTGTGTTCTGCATGCTTTTTCTGTGGCTTGGTTTGGTTTTTTTAATTCCAGGTTGTGAAACTTGCCAAATCTCCATTTGGCATCAATTTATCAAACAGGAGATTCCCCATCCCCTTTTTCTCTTGTTTTACTGCCTGCTCTGGTTGTGTCAGATAGCTTATTTAAAATGGGCTGGTGCTCAGAGGGAGAATCTGCAAACAAATAACTTTCGCCCAATGTGACAGTGCACAATAGATTGCAAAAATCCCAGGCAATGCGCTGGCATGACAATAGGAAGTTTTTGTCCTCATTAGTTTTCAGACAAAAGGTTTCTACTCTGCCCAACTTCAGTTGTGTCAGTGGGAATGGGCTTCAACAAAAACCTAACCTCTTGGTAACGAGTGTTCCTCAGATTATGGAGACAGCAAAGGAACTCTGCTTCCTCCCTTCCCTTTCTCCCCGCCCTGGTAAACTGCGTTGGTTCTGGGTTCTGCATGCTTTTTGTGCATGGATAGAGCCATTTGGGGGTAGGTTCTAAATCATTAGTGCTAGCTCACATCTGTGCCTGTTTTCTATTTCCTTTTTACTCAACATACCTCTTTTCTCAGAGGGCACCAGGAGCCAGAAAAACACCGCATATATTGTTTTCCTCTGATGGAAGCAACTTCTAGATTAATTTTGTTTCCTTTTTTAATTGGAAGCATTTACAAATCCTGAAACAGTTGCCCATTTAAATGCTGACCCTAGATTACATCTCCATGATCACAGCATGTGTGGCAGGAGGAGTATATGCTGATGTAAACTCAACTATATCTTCTCTGCCCAACCACTCCTTTGTTCTATGTTAAACTAGAACCAATGTGAATATTAAGATGGGGAGGATGGAAATCTACTACATTCCAGTGTCTTTTCAGTCTGATTTTTAGTGTCTACCAGAGGTATTAATTTAAGCTATGAATTTAGGGCTTATTACAATGTGTAACCCACTCACCCCTTCTTTGTCCTATGACTGCAGAGGTGTTAACAGGCTGCTCTATTTTGAATGGTCCCCTAGGATATGTGCTAGCTACTTATGCTAAACAATCTGTTCCACCTTGCAGTTAGTTGTGATGCTTGGAGTACCTTTCTCAGACCAGAAGGGGATCTCTGTGTAGCCAGGGGCGGCTCTATTTTTTTCGCTGTCCCAAGCATGGTAGTCAGGCAGCCTTCGGTGGCACACCTGTGGGCAGTCCGCTGCAACACGGATTCTGCAGCATTTCTGTGGGAGGTCCACTGGTCCCATTCCTCTGGCAGGTCCACTGCCGAAGCCACGGGGCCAGCGGACCTCCCACAGAAACACTGAAGGAGGCTGTCTGCCGCCTTTTCAGCAACCAGCAGGCCACCCCCCCATGGCTCGCTGTGTCAGGCACACACTTGCTGCTCTGGTGCCTGAAGCTGCCCTTGAGTATAGCTCAAAAGCTTGTCTCTCACTAACAGAAAGTAGTCCAAGAAAATATTACTTCACCCAGCCTATCCCTTGGTACATTGAGTTTTCAGAGGAGAAACAAAGGCACTTTACATTTGCAAGTGGCTGGTGCCCAGGAAACCATCACTGAATCATCAGAGAAGACTGACAGTCTGCCTCTGAATGAGGAAACTGATAGTTTTTTCTGTTTGGGTGCAAGTAGGCCACCATTTTTCCTAATTAGTCACGATGTCTTGCCCATCACAGGAGTAAATAGCAAGCGTCCCCTAGGGACACAAGATGAGAAGCACTATTTATTGCTATTCGTGGAGGAAGCTGACAACATGATGGGTGAAATATCAGGAGTAATTAAGAAAAATAAGAGCTTATGTACTTGATTGCACCAACAGTAGGAGCGTGCTGGCAGTTCCTCACAGACAGCTTATGAAACCAACATCTCAAGTATATTTTTCTGGGAACCCCATATAATTTACTCCGTAATGCTTGTGTAATGACTTTCATGTGAGGGTCTTGGAGCCTAACTGACACCTAAATTAAACCCCCTAGTGCCCCCAGTAGGTACTAGTAACTGCTGTTCCCATTTCTCAGCTGCTTAAGTGACACAAAGCAACTTGCTCAGGGTTGCTCAGTGAGTAAGACAGATGGAGCTGGAACCCAGAAGTCCTTCTCCTTGCTCAGACTGTTACACAGCACTACCTCACTTACATTAGGTAACTTCAGGCCAAGGTAGATCTGCGTATGCCCTGTGTTTCCCTGTGCGTCCTCTTCGGAGCCAAGCCAAGGTTGTTTCCCCTTGTACTGATCTTTGGCTTTATCCACCATGTAGGAGTTCTTCACCAAGATTCATGGGTTTATTGGACCTGTCTGAGCTGTACTGGAGACTTGAGCATATCTGTAATGGCAGAGGAGAGATGAGAAAGATGAGTGAACGTAAACTGCTTCCAAGTGAAGGATCACTATGGGTATTGCCATTCTGTGGGAGTGTGCAGAAGGGCTGTGGTGGTGGCAGGACTGGGTAGGAGGGTTGCAGTGTGTGTTTAACACATCTGGGTCTTCTCTCCATTTGGCCTGTGGTCAATAAGCTGGCGTTTCTCTCTCGCATTGCTCTGGAGGAAAGTTGTGGAGGCCCAACAGAATTTTAAACTGAAAATTCAGGTTTTTCTCTGCAACCCCCCACCGCCACCATGTTTGTTGCCCAGGTGAGAGCTGTGTGGGTGCAATACAGTTGAGACATTTCATGTGCTTGCACTGGTTCTGTAATGCACTTACCCAGGCAAGTGCATGCAAGGCATGCAGGTCTCAGTTCCTGTCAAGAGAGGCCCATGTGCTTGGGGTCCCGTGGATGTTTTTAACACAGTGACACCTGTGAAGTCCTGGAATGAGACATGTCTGGTTATGATGGGCCTCTGAGGCAGAAAATTAAAATGGGAGGGGAAAGTAATATTTAGAGCACTGGAATATTTAGAGGTTACTTGAACAAAACATGTTGATGTTATCACAGAAGCTGAAGGACCAGTTTTTACTCAGATCAGTTTTCCACCAATGAGATTCTGCTAGCCCCAGTGAAGTTATTCCTGATTTAAACCAGGCAAGTCAGAAGGCCCAATCACTTTCTATTTAAGTAAGAAAAAAGGGTTTTGTGCATTTTCTGGCCTGCTTATCTCCCTCTTTCCCCCGCCCCCCCAAAAAAAGGCAATGACCCAGGCAATGTGATCTTCTTTTTAGCAAATGACTAATTTGAGGCAGGGAGCCAGGCAGGGATCCTGTTGGATGTGCATTTTGAAAAGACTGGAGCTATGTATGCCATTTAAGAGCTTGCCCATTGTTGCGTTTCATGCCTTTTGATGAGAAGGCAGAGGTACATTAAAGAAAGCATCTGTAAAGATGGCTCCTCTTAGCCTTCATTCTAAAATCAATGAGGAATGGGCATGCCTGGGGCTTCAAAAGATGTGTTCTGTTACAAATTTAGCTCTTCCCTGGTGAGGGCTCCTTGGGTCCCATCTAATCTCATTCCACTGTCCTCACCTTCACCCCAGACCTGTTCTGTAATGAAGTTTAAACTGTAGCATGGATCCATAGGGGAGACCTATTTCCTTCTGAAGCAGAACTGATGGAGATCTGAGTCAGAAACTGTATCTGCAGATGATGCGAAAACCTGACTACAGAAAGCATCACTGGGCTTCACTTTAATGCTTTCTCTGTAACCCCAGCTTTGGCTGACAAGTATAATAGAGCTCTAGGATACATCTTGTACTAAAAGAAAATGTCTAGTCAAAAGTGTTTAAAATCCCTCAACTTTGGAGTTTGCTAATAATGTCATTACTTCACCGGTTCCACGTTATTTTTAGGACAGCTATTTCCTCCTACATTAAGCCTCATTAAGATTGTGCCGTAGTGTTTCTAAAGCAGAATAAGTGGAATGTAGCCTTCTTGGTCCAGATAAAGAGCATTTTAAAAAATCCATGTGGCTGTTCCTCATCTTGTTCCCCCTTTGACCAACTGCTACAAACACCCATTAGGACATTTTAGGGGGCTTCTGAAAGTGATCCTTAATTCAGAGGGGAGGGAGGAAAAACTAATGGACAGCAACTTCTGACCTGGCAGATGCTGCATTTCATTCATTTATATTTAGCTCACTTAGAGCAGTGTCTTCATTTAATTTGCGCTCCTGCCTCATGTTCCTTTGACTAGCAATACTGAGGCTTGGAAAGAAGAGAATAGTGGGGGTGGGGGGTGGGTTATTTTAATTCAGGAGCCAGGGAAGGGGGATATACTTCCTTCATGCGTGGATTCTGGAACCAGTGCTGTGCAGCATGCCTCAGGAGAGGCACATGTGCAACTCTGGCCACAAAGATATTGCCCATGACTGTGGAAGTGAAACTAAATGTGAAAGATAGAGGAGTATCGAAAATCACAGCTAGAAATTCATCCTCCAGAATTACTCACCACACACCATTAAGGAAGAGACAGGGCAAGGAGGCAGGCCAGCCACATGGATGAATTTTAAAATATGTAGGGTGGCCAGAATCCCAGCCTAGCAAAGGAGGTGAAGAGAACTTGAGTCTCACAAGAAAGCCAGGTCTCTGCCAAAGCTGCAGCTGTGCATCATTTTGATCTAGTAGATATTTACAGAGTGCTGTAGTACCTAGTGTTATAGTCTGTGCTGCTTGGGGCTTTGGAGTACAAAAAGATGTCCAAAGTAGACTTTGTTGGCTTATAGCACTTGTATAAACTGCCACTTTATAGCATGACCTTGGAGGTTTTCACCTCCTTTGTTCTTTTTTTTTTTGATTTATGGAATGATTGATCTTCTCTTGACAGAGTATCTGCAACTCCAATGCTACCAGCAGTCAGTATAAACTGGATGTGTCCTGGAGTTCTCTGCAATTGGAAAGGGGAAGGGAAAACCTGCTGCAGCCTACAGACTGCCACAGCATTCCAGGCAGTCGGCCAGCATGGCCTGGCTGGCTGTGATCCATGAGGTCACAAAGGCATTAATCAGTATGAGCAGTGGTTGTGTCCAAAAAAAGGTGATTTCATATAGGATGTCAGAGGCCAATGAAAGTGACTTGTTTTGACTCAAGGAAAAGTCGTGGTAGCAGAGCAGAAATGAGCCACAAAAATGAAGATGGGGAATAAGGTTGCTATGACTAGCTGGAAACAAGTGGTAGCTGTAAAACAGATGACCGTTGAAACGGGTCAACTTTTGTTGACTGACAGAGCTTTAGCAAAACTACTTGGTCTATAGAAGTAGTAGAGGTCATTGAGTTCATAGCCTGCTGGGGCAGTGGGCCCCAAAACTCAAGGGGACTTTACAGTCAGAAGCAGCAGCATGTTAAATAGACCAGGGAAATTAGGATTGTGGCAATGTCCAGACATCCCAGAAGGAGAACATGGTGTCTGATCCCCAACGAAAAGCAAGTGAAGAATTGTGTACAATAATATTGTACTAGAAAAGTGTATTGAGTAAGGTATCCTATTAAGACAGGTAACATGCTGGTCATGAATATCAGTGTCATGTACATATAAGTTTGTATGTATAACAAATGAGGTATGTGTGCTGGAAATACGTTCCTAAAATGATTCATGCACTGCCTCCAAAATGCTAGTCTGCCCTAGATGAAGGATTTACATGTCTGATGGGCTTGAAAAGAGGTAGAGTAAGTTAAACAAAGGAATCCAGCTAACAAGTGACTGAGGAAACAATTTAATAAGCACACAGGGAGATAGGCTCTGCACCCTCAGGAAGTCTTCCTGACTCTTGATTTAAAGATAATGGACTTGGTGTTTTTGCTCCCTCTTACCTTCTTGGTCCCTTAGGGGACATAGGGATCAGCACCCTCTGAGCCTGTGAATGGTGGATCCTCTTGGTCTGAAGGGCAGGAGCTGCGGACAACTTAGTGTGGTGAGCAACTGTTTTATTAAAATTATTTGTTGTGAAATTTTCATTTAACTCTACACACAAGAATAAGAATCTTTTTTCCTGTAAGATCCAGGATTACAGGCACATTTGGGAACTGAAAACTACTCCCTGTGCAATGGAAAATTGATTTTTGTGGGGAAGAATAGCAGTGTATGCAAGCTGAAGAACCAATAGCTTTATCTAAAAGGAATCAATGGGTAATTGCTACATTTTTAATGTTCAATTTCCATTTTTCTGCCTATGGATTAAGGTGAGAGAATTGTGATGAGGGCCTTCCTTAATGTTCAGACTCCCTAGAAAGGGAATGAGGGATGTTAATCATTTTATATATGTTGAATATAAAGCATATATATTATCTTTGTG
The DNA here is from genome assembly GCF_007399415.2 of Gopherus evgoodei. Taxonomy (NCBI): domain Eukaryota; kingdom Metazoa; phylum Chordata; order Testudines; family Testudinidae; genus Gopherus; species Gopherus evgoodei. Next base: position 19,555,559 of record NC_044340.1, on the reverse strand, counting down.
CTTGGAGAGGATGAGCTATGTGAAGCAGTGCATCTACCAGACCCCTTCCGGGCCTTCACTATATGTTCAAAGGTGTAGCAGCAGGACTGCCTAGTGGTAGTTTTTTCAACCAGCAGGAAGAAGGAAAAAATGCTGTGCTTATATAGGGAAGAGGAACTGCAGGGAGAAGAGAACTTCCAATCAACATTCATACCCTTCAAGATTCACTTACCTTTATCTTGGAGAGTGCAAAATTCTGGCAGATATAACCATCTGACCACTTCAGCATGGAGAACAGAATGGAAAGCACAACCTAATGGTACCTTAAAGTGTCATCTCCTGCCAAAGGCATCCTAGAAAGCAGCAGGTATTTGCACATTTCAGTTAGGGAAGGTATTTGTAGCTGAATTTGTTTAATATCTGCTGTCTGGGATGCCATAATGGAGGATACTTTTAAAGCACCATTAGTGTTGTGCTGACTCCTGCTTTATGCTTTGAAAGGGCAAAGTACATCAGCTGAGATTTGAAGAAATTAAGCCTATTTGTCACCACTTTCTTATGAACTAAGATGCCTCTTTGCTCATGCTGTCTGAGCTAACATCATTCAGCGTGGTACATCTGAGTTCCCCTGCATTTGTACCTATAGTGACACCTATAGAAGTGTCCCTAGATTGCTGGCTCTGTCCTTGCCAGCCAGCCATGTTCACTGTCATTCTTAACACTACAAAGTCCATCTTTTTCCTTGTACTTCCTGAGGTTGTGGCACAAAGTTTTCAATCAATAGTCACGCTGCAAGTTTCTAGTTGGATTCATCTTTGCACACGGCTATTTAGTTTAAATCTTAATTTACAAAAAAAAAAACACAACACCCCCTCAGTGACTGCACGAATGCTAATTACGTGGTAGTTCTTGGTCTCCCTTCCCCAGTCCTGCCTACTGTTCTACTCACGGTTGCATCTTGTTTCAGATTGCAAGCCCTTTGGGGCAGGACTGTTTCTGCTCCTGGATCTACACTGCACTTAATGCAATGCAGCTCTGATTCCGAATGGGTCCTCCAAAGTGCAACCAGATTACAGTTAACTAGTAATTCTTTCCAATTCTGAGTTCTAGTAGTTCCAAACAGTCTCCTTTTCTCTACCCTAACCTGGGTAGTTAAGATGTATAATATTATAACTGTCATTTTAATATAACTATTGATAGAACCAGGAGTAGCGTTGGGCATGTGCTATGCAATCAACAGCAGATGGCTTAAAACTTTCTGGCAGTACAACAAATGGGCATGTCTGTGTCTGAGCAGGTTACTGATGGGAGAGGGCTTTGGTCAATAGGGTGGCACAATTGGACTGTGGGTATATCAGATTATATTGGAAATTGCTCTAGATTTTGAAAGTTTTCTTGGTTTAGTCTCCCAATGGGAATGTCTTGGAGTGCTTCAGTTCAGCCTCTCATAGAGAAGTCGTAGCTACAAATGCAGTCCCTTTCTCACTGGAGAGAGGGGCTAGGGTTCACATTTTGGGGTTCCAAGTTGGGCTGGTGGCAGGTGGGGTGTTTGGAGCATGAGGGAACAGTCGCCACGGTTCAGAGCACATCAGATAATGCTGGAAGCATGCTAGGGAAAACTCACATTATGCATTGCAGAGCACTAGGTCACTATGATCAATGCCAGACTCGACCGCAGGCATGGGGTGGTCTGTTCGTGGTGCTCTCATACTTACAACGGGCCTTTCGATGGAAACTGGAAACCTTTCATGTTCTATAGATGCGCAGAAAGGGTGCAGAGTATAATTTTCAATGACCAGTCTCTCTGGTTGGCATTTAAAGGTCACATTATGAGCATGACACTCAGGGTTGGTCAATTTAGAAAAGCCTGAACTTTGTACAGAATGGAAAAACGGGGGAAGGGAAACTAAAATAAAACTGACAAGCATCATTGTTTAACACTAACAAGGAGCCACTGAAAAGCTCCTGTTGTACTGCCAATAGCCAGATCAAGGGAGCCCTGTGGCAGAGCCATGGTCAATGAGTATCTAGCCTGTATGGATAGAGGAAGTGGCTATTTAGCTAATGTAGCTGGAGGCAATTGGTGGGGGTTCTCAGTGGTGACATAGAATAATAGAAGAATGGGCTTCCTCTTTGAAAGGGAGATGGTCAAGCCTTTATTGAAGGGCATGGACTAGGGGAACAATGTGACTAGCTGATGGGACTGTAACAGAACAGAGCTTTGCATGTGCTCATTGCTCAGTCATCATGACATAATACAGCAGGACAGTGTGAAAAGGATAGAAATATAGATATACATCCATGCACCCGTCAGGTCATCCTGCATTGTAGCTCCCAATGCTACAGGAAGCCAGGATGGCATTTCCAGTTGTGTATTATGTACACAAGCAATACATTGTTACCAGTAAGTGTTATCTAAAGCACTCTGGAATCTAGACACAAGGATGATGGTGATGGAGATGGGGGCCTTGATGGGTGGAAGGCAGGGGAAAAATGAAAGCTTCTATATGGTTATGGAGGCCACATGCCTTGAGGGATTTCAGTAAATGTGCATCTTGCCATCAAATGATGGGAAGAAAATGGATTTAATGTTTAGTGAATGTACATCACAAGGTTCAATATCAATAGCTTAGGTACTTTGAAGGCAGAAAAGTGAAGTTCCCACCAAATGCACTTCAGTCTGAAGGGGCATCTCCCCACAACTGGAATTGAATCATTACCAGGGAAATATCCAAGGCTGAGAGAGAAATGATTTGCCTTAATGAGCTCAACCAACAGTCAGCTGTTTGGTAAGTATTAGCAAATAATAAGGAGAAATAGCTGCATTTGCTCTGTGAATGCAGAGCTAATGCAGTTATCTGTCATGTAACAAGGGGAATATTGGCACATTGTTATATTTCAAACACAGTTAATCAATGTTCCAAAAAACAAATGTACCCCGAGGCACTCTAGTTGCATCACAACTCTCAAACCTTACATTATGAGGGGCGGCAGTGGAGTGAAGACAGCTGCTGTGTGCTTGCCAGTTAACGAATGGATTGTAGAACAGATAGTAGGGACAGGCAGACTGGTTTTGGGGAGAAACAAGAACCCACTCCCCTTCCTGAGCTCTTACTCATGTACAGAATGTGTTTGAAAAGTCAGACTTTGAGTTGGGGCTTGTTTCTCCTTTTGTTGATTTCAGTTGCATCCAGAACTGGAAGTGTCCAGTTTGCACAAGAGCAGCCTCTTGCAGGGTATGCTAAGAGGTGACGAGAAGTGGGTGGAAAGCAAATGAGAACATGTTCTGATATTTGGACCAATTATGGCAATTTTAAGTGGTCTGTCTGCCCCCCCAAGCCCACCTGAGTTTTACCCATCACTAGCAAGTAGTATCTTGAGGAATCCATCCCTTCAGCTTGGGGTTTGTAAATCCTAGTAAAAAAACTTTCACTCTCCTTCAGGATGTGAGTTTGATCAGAATATCTTATTTTCCCATGGACTTTGTAACTGCACTTCACGCACTTAACCATGCTATATGGGTCAACAAACTGCTCTCCATCAGATGTCATGGTCCCTGTGCTGGAAACAAGCAGAGCAATTTTGGACAATAGGAGCTAGTGTGTAGGAGAGGAAGGATGGTCCAGTGATTATAGCACTAGCCTGGGACTCAACAGCCCAGCTACAGTTTCTCTCTCTCCTGCAGACTTACCATTTGCCCTTGGGCAAGTCACGTAATCTTGATCTCAGTTCCCCGTTCATAAAACGGGGATAATGCCCTTGCCCTGCCTCATAGGGGTGCTATGAGGACAAATACATTAAAGGTTGTGAGGTGCTCAGGTAGTACTGAAATGGGAGCCAGATAATTATCCTAGGTAGATAACATGGATGATTATATCACCCTGCACTCCTATAATTAAGTATTATGCTCAGTTCTGGGCACTTCAGAGGGAATGTGGACATACAATTAAAATTCAGGGGGCAGGAGGGATTCTGTTTTGAGGGCAGGAACTGAAATAAAAATAGCTTTGCACAGTGAAGATGTGCATCAATATATCCATGTGCAAGGTCTGTAATCAAATGATGGAGATGACCATTTTAGGGGGCTAAGAGTAAAGGATGCAATCAGAAGAGAAGACTTTTATATTGAAGTGCCCGGGGGGGAAAGATCTTCGTAATGGTAAGTGGCAAGAGCCCTGTAAATTGAGACAAAATTAGACAGACCCAGTGGCTAAGAAATGCACAGGGTCAGCTCAAAGCACCAGCACAGGTGCTTGGGGCGGCCAACGGAAAGAGGTGGCATCTCCAGGTCCTTGGCGGTGGGTCCCTCAGTCCCTCTCAGAGGAAAGGACCAGCTGCTGAAGTACCAGCCAATCACAGCTGCTTTTTTTCTTTTTAGCCGCTTGGGGCAGCAAAAAAGCTGGAGCCAGCCCTGGAAATATACATTAAGGAACAATTCTGTGTTGGCTCAGAGGCTGGGCCAAATGACTTAATGGATCTTTTCCACCTCTAACACCTGAGATTCTATCTGAGAACTCCTGGGCTTTGGGTGTGAACAATGAAAGCCAGGGAAGGCTTAGATTATAGAAGTGGTGGATCTAAAGAAAAATAAGAGGTTTGGCAGGTTGAAATTCACTGCAAAGTGTGGCCCAGAGGTCACCATGTTTCTCCTTTTGGCTCCTTTTTCTTGTGCAGAGAAAAGCAGCTGGCCAGCTTGACAAGTGGAAACTGTAGTTTTGTCACTAATGTGCAATGCTGAAACAATGATGTATGACTGGCAATAGATCATGCTGGGTTTCTGGAGTGCCAGGAAGACTAAAGCATGCACCTAATCCATGATGCATGAACACATTGATCTTCCTGACTCTGAAAATACAGCATAATGAACCCCCGCAACACATCATTTTTATGCCACTGCACCTCACTAATATCTAATGATTTCACCTTCCACTGAGATGAAAATATAATTGTATGGGAGTTCCTGCTTTGTTCTTTGATACCAGAATAGCTGTGTTTTGCTCTGTAGCTATTGTGTGTTGAGACTGAAACTTACAAAACCAATTATTAGGATCAGATGCATATTTAAAGTATATAGAGAACTTGTATGTGAGGTACATAACTCTGATATATATGCACATATCGTAGCTGAAACAACTGAAGGATAAAATAAAATTGTAAAGATGCTCGGAAGCAGGTGTCCAGACTCTGGGATTTCTGGATCTCTTCCGATTGGCACTCAGGAAATAACAATTACTTAGGGATGGAGATTACCCTGTAAATGTTGTGGTTTGCAGCATTCCATCTGGTGACTTGAGAAAAAAATTAATCATTGGAAAAAAGTCCACATGCCTTCCAAAGAGCGGTCTGCCACTGCTTACACACAGCTAAGCAATAGTCAGACCATGCTTCTCTGGTGCAACCATTTCCCACAATTTTTGTTTCTTTAAATGAAAAACAAGTACAAATCACTGGCTGTGATGCTTTCTGCTTTATTGCAGTGAAATAGAATATTTGCAAATGCTTATGGACAAATGTCTCACTACTTTGTATGTGACTTTTCTGCTTTTACTGGCCTATGGGTTCACAGCATCCCTCTCAGCATGTTTTGAATACGACTATCTTGCAAATATCATTTGAAGTTCTGAGTGCCTTATAGGGTGGATAAGAATTTTGTCTTGTTTGTGAAAATGGGGAGAGGCTGAGTGACTTGCTCTATATCATACAGCAAGCCTGAAGCAGAGCCTAGGTCTCCTGACACCCATTCCACCCTGGAACCAGTAGACCCACTGCCACCCACTTCGACTAGTGAAAGGTGAAATCACTGATTGGGTTCCAGTCTCATAAGCTCCCAGAAGGTTGGATACTTGTCCAAATTTCCCAAACATCAAGTATATAAAATTGGGCTGGAAATTTTTCCAAAACAGGCTTTGTTGGGAGACTTATGCAACTTCCAAGTGCAGCTGTATGCTGAATGGGGCATGGATGTGTTTCTGTGAGGTAGGGTGGTGGGGGGAAGAGGAAGGTAACTAAATACTTGACTCTGAAAGGTTAGTTCGGGGTAATGGTTCGGGGTTGAGGGGATGGGGAAGAAGGTTCTCGCTTTTTTGGGAGAGCAAAGTATAAACAGGGCTAAGAGACAAAGGTGCATGTGTCCTTAGACAAATAAGGAGTGTACCCAGAACCACCTCAGCCCAGAGCCTCTCAGTAAAATGATTAACTTGACAACAGTGAGACAGCTGATATACTGAGACTACTGCCTAGTTCAGGGGTGGCCAGCCTGAGAAGGAGCCAGAATTCACCAATGTACATTGCTAGACAACCACAGTAATAAATCAGCAGCCCCACCAATCAGGGCCTTCTCCCTCCCTCCCTCCCCGCACCTGTGATCAGCTGTTTTGTGGCATGCAGGAGGCTCGCGGGGAGAGGGGATGGGGAAGAACAGGCTGAGGGGAGGGGTGGAGTTGGGGGCAGGGTCTCTGGCAGAGCCAGGGTTGAGCAGTGAGCACCCCCTGGTACATTGGAAAGTTGGTACCTGTAGCTCTAGTCTTGGAGTTTGTGCCTGTCCAAGGAGCTGCATATTAATTTCTGAAGAGCCACAGGTTGGCCACTCCTGGCCTAGAGTGCTGACCAATATTCTCATGTTCCCTTGCTTGTTTGTCTCCATGTTTTGTCTCCTGTTTTTATACTTGGATGGGGGAAGGGGTGCAGGGACCACCTTTTCTGTTCAGTATGTGTGCAGCACCCAACACAATAGAGTCTTGGCCCTGGACTGGGGCTCTTGGGTGTTGCCACAACATGCAATAATTAGCATCTGTCAGCTTTTAAACTTGCTCACAGATTCTTAAAAAAAAAAAACCATTACTTCAAAATGAGTGAGTGTAGCCCTTATTGAATGTTAGAGCTGAAGTTGCATTAAATCTAATTTGAAATTCCTTCAAGGCAAAGATTCCACCCCCACCCCCATGTGTGGTGTTTGTATCCCTTTTGGGGCCTATTGCCTATGAATTCCAGTTGGTTACATGTAGTGCTAATGGAAGACAAAGGCATAGTCTCCTAAATCAGAGAAACAGCCAACTCTGACTGCACACATGGGTCTCAATCAGCATCGCTTTGATCATCTGAACCTGATATGTTCTCATGAATTTAAAGCCAAAACCATGATGTGCAGAACAATCCTTTGACACAGATGTGCATTGGATAGTCTAATTTGTCTTTTCTACCTCTGATTTCTGCAATTCTTAGCTTAAAAACTTAATGTTGTGGGGTCAATAAACTAGCTTTAGGAAATTCTCTGCAATACCTGCCCAGGAAATAATCTGTGTCCCCCTCAAGTTTGTGGGGAAACAAGGTTAGATATTGTTGCTGTAACGTTCTAGCCCTCCAAAATGTCATTGTAGTGGTGCATTCTTCCCTTTCAGAAGGTTCCCTGGTGTCCTTTCAGCAAACAAAATGATGTTCTGATTTGACGCCAGAGGATATGAATTTACTTATTCAGGACTTATTTTCAACTAGTATTAACACAATCTTGTGTCTGGGATCTACAGCTTCTCTCCAGGAAACCTCCCATGCAGAAGAGACACTTTTAAATGAAACCAGAGGGCAGAAGTACTTTTTTTGTTCTAAGTGGTGATGAAAGGCACCGGGCAGACAGTCCTGAGAGAGGAGTTTAGTCCCCAGGGCTAAGTGTAGGGATCCAGAGCACAGACTGAGCAGCAGGCTATGTGCTGGTTATTTCTGGGCAAACAATCTGTCCCACTCAGTTGCATGGATTCCACGAACATGACCCCTTTATGGCTCCCTTGAAACTGTGCAGCAAGACCGCTCACCACAGTGTTAGGGTTTGCCCATATGTGCACAGAATAACTGCAGCAGAGCCAGTGGCAGCACAAGCTTCTCCCCACAGCTCCCACTCACTTGCCTCAAGCCTGACCAGAAGACCACTTCCAGCTGAATACTGCTTGGTCTCCAGGCACTTCTTACAGAGACATCCAGAGTGTGAGTGCTGTAGATGTCTGTCCACCAACAGCTGCAAAGAAACCATAGTGGTGGGAGCAGCTCTTGGTTGCTACCTCCCCAGGTATGCATTTGAAGTAGTATTTAGTATGATGGTGCCTTCCCTGGAAAAGGAGGTGGTTTGGAGTCTGAGAATCTCAGTGGAGGCAGCTAGAAGGGAGGATGGATGAGTCACAACAGTGACTGAGAAGGTTCCGGGAAGGGACCACACACATTCTGCTTTGCATTAAAGTCCAATGTATCTGTTGCCTGGGGAGGTATTCTTCTCAGGGGCAAAGGAGCACTGTCTGAGGTAACTTCAAAAGGAACCAGCCTTTACAGTATCTGTAAGGATAATGGGGCTTGGGAAGCATGTGGGGGAGGAAGAGGAGGAGATAGGCACTAGCATTGCATTAGCTTTGAAGCTGCCTCTTTGACAAGCCTGTGGTTTCCCTTAGTACTTACTGATAGCTTACTCTCTCCCCTTCTCCCCCCCCATCTTCATGACTTGACTTTTACAGGCTCTTTTCTTCTTTAAGAGTATTAAACATATTTAAAAACACTTAAATGCTAATGTGAAACCTGAAAAAAGGATGTCAGATGCAAGTGAGACACACTGAAGACCATATCTGCAAAAGGATTTGACCCCATAATCTAATTTGCTTTAAATTAAAAATGGTATTCTATTCTCTTATTATAAGGCTCTATGTCATTGACTCATAAAGATCACAATTTCTTGTCTTCCAGCTGTAATAAATCCAATTCAAGCACCCTCTTGATTTGAAATTTGTCACAACAACATTCAGAGGGCACAGCTTCTCCAATGAGTTTTATGGAGAGGGTGCTCTGTCCTCATCTGCAAAAGAGATGATGCAAGATGATAAAGTGCTTTGCCTCCTCCCTTCTCAATATGATCTGTGAAAAGAATACTATGTCTAAATTATAGTCTATTCCTCATTATCCCCGCAGTAAAAAGGTTAGACGAGCAAGGGAGCCAGACTGGCTAAGTTTCACATTTTATCTGTACGCCAGGGAATAGTTCAGATTCTTTAAATCCATCTGAAAATATTCCATCTTGTTCCAGCAAATCTGGTAGCTTAACCTTTCTGGTTATTTTGACTGTAAATGATAACTGATCAGTGAGGAGTGTCTTACTAAGTAATGAGTAATAGTCATCTGAACTGATGAAAATTAAAACTTTTAATACTATATATATCAGACTCTGTAGAGTTGCCTGTTAAGAAAGGTGGAGCACAAATCTATTTTATTATCTGCGTTGTGAAAGAACCCAGGACCTCCCCATGACAGATGCTGTAAATAGTTTGGACATGGGTCTTATCGGGCTGTCAATACAAGAGGTTTCCTAATTTATATTTCATTGTTAGCATTGTGCTCAGCTACTTCATACATGACTTTTTGGTACTAGTTTCTGTGTGTGTGTGTGTGGATATGTATTGTGACAAAGTTCGTCCTCTACTTTGGTGGGTCTTGCACTTATTGGTGCATTTGCTCACCTCAGTGATCTTCCTCTCTGGTGGAACCCACAGTCTGGGTCAACTCCTCCTGTGTCTGATGAGGAGTTGCGAGGTTTGGGGGGAACCCAGGCCTGCCCTATACTCTGGGTTCCAGCCCAGGGCCCTGTGGATCGCAGCTGTCTATAGTGCCTCCTGTAACAGCTGCATGACAGCTGCAACTCCCTGGGCTACTTCCCCATGGCCTCCTCCAAACACCTTCTTTATCCTCACCACAGGACCTTCCTCCTGGTGTCTGATAATTCCTCAACCCTCCAATAGCACACCCTCTCAGTCTCAGCTTCTTGCTCCCAGCTCCACATGCTCCTTCTCCTCTGGCTCCTCCCCACCTGACTGGAGTGAGCTCTTTTTAAACCCAGGTGCCTTGATTAGCCTGCCTTGATTGGCTGCAGGTGTTCTAATCAATGTAGCTATCTCCACTGCCTTCTAGAAAGATCTTAATTGGCCCCAGGTGCCTTGATTAACCTGGAGCAACTGCCATTTGGTTATGGTACTAAGGATTTGTTTAGCCTGGGGCTAACATACCTGTTCCTAGTACTTTACTGTAGCCATCTGGCCTTACCCCATCTGTGTGTATATGACACACAATGGATCTGTGCACGTATCAATGGATAATTCTGGAGATACTGCAGATCAAGCCTCCCTAATTAGGACTGAAAATGTCTCCTAGTTGGCACAGGGTGTGCCATACATTTCCAGATTGAGATTTATCTTTCATTCTCTGACCTATGCCCCCAGACCATTCTTTGGATGCATCTCATTTTTGTTCCCTTCTCTAAACTCCCTATGGATGGGATTAAGTATCATGTTCTGCCCAAAGCCAGCTTTGCAATGCGGGAGACTGACTGACCTGTGGAACCAAAAACACTTCTAGCCTTACAAGTTGATTCCTACTTGAGTTATGCAAAAGTTGTGATGGCAATATTTCTGTAAAGTGATTGAGAGATCATTGTCAGTGGGCTTGAGGTCATTGGACATGTCCCAAATTCTGCTTTTCTGTAAAATTTGACAAAACAGCTTTTTCACCAAGAATGAGCAATGTTTGTTGAATTTTGAATTTCAAGGTCACTCTTCTCTCAGAACTGGAGAGCCAGGAATGGAGTGCAAGAAGTTGTATCCTACAGTCCCATGGTGGTTGCCTAATTTTCTGCTCTACGTTATCAGCTGATAAGATGGTCTGAATTTGAAGGGAAATCTCTTTAATGAAAACCACAATGCAGCCTCCTACATATATCCTCTTTCCTTTTGTGTAAGTCTTCCTCACTTAAAACAATTTAAAAATAACAAACTCTACTAAACTGGCCTTCGTGAACTGATTCGGTGAACCAGTTCTTTGTCTGTCATATTTCAAGATGTCAGTCTGAAGCAGAAGTGAACAGGTTGGCATTTCAGAAACCCAAATGTAATACAGTTGATCCAATCCATGTATGTGGATATAGATTATATTGATAGAGATATCTGGAGAGACAATTGCTATTGGTTAGCTGCAACCATTTGGGAGTACTTCCCCCTTTTTGAATAGTCTTGAATCAATGCATGCTGGAGATTTCTGTTCTCTGCTTGGAAGGGACATTTATATTTTTAGTATTTGTGCAGAGTTCTTTAGGGTTTGTTTGGTTTTGTTAACAAAGGTCTTAGCCAACCAAAAAAAATCCCATCTGTATGATGCTTTTTTATTAAAATATAAAAAGCTGGAGTTCCTAGGAGTTAGCTTTAAGTCACAGTCCATAGCAATCTAAGGTATTCTTTGGTTGGGGACTTACTCTGTTTATTTCAAATACTCCTTTATCATTTTTGTTGAAAGAGCCGTGTTCTCCGTAAAGTGCTGCCAATTGGAAAAAGAATCGGATAATGAAGACTGATGCTGTACTGATGACAGCCCTTCAGTTCCTCAATAGGATTTCTCCAAAATCAAGACTGTTTTATTGTCACATTTGTTGAGTTTTTTACAAGTAAATTAAAAAAAAACTTTTTCAGGTCATGTAACAAAAATTAAACCTTACAAACATGCCAAGAAAAGGACTGAGCAAATGCAAATATCAAGTGGATTATTGGAGGCAATTTTGTAACTAACTCAAAATTAAATTGTTTGACAGGTGCTGAGCATATGTGCTTTCAAAGATTATATTATTGCCTGTGTATATGTATGCAGTGTTTTTATAGATTGGAGGAGAATTAAAGTCAGTCTGATTACATCATTGTATAAATGTTGCTTTTAGGTTTTTAATTTATCAATTGTTTCTGCAACTATTTGAAATCTAATCTCTTCCCAGCAGAGGCCTTGGTTCAGAAAAGTACTAAAACATGTGGTTTAAATTTCATAGAAATCAATAGAATTTGGGCATGTTGTCATAAACAGATACATTAACCCTTAGCTATCTTTCACCTGGAAAGAAGTAACCTGAAACACCTGACCAGAGAACCAATCAGGAAACAAGACTTCTTCAAATCTGGGTGGAGGGAAGTTTGTGTCTGAGTTCTTTTGTCTTCTGCCTGTACTCTCTATTGGCTATGGGAGGATTTCTGTCTCCTGCTTTCTAATCTTCTGTTTCCAAGTTGTGAGTACAGAGATCATAATACAATAGGGGTTATTATTTTTTCTTTTGTATTTACATGGTATAGTTGCTGAAATGTTTTGAATTGTATTCTTTTTGAATAAGGCTGTTTATTCATATTTCTTTTAAGCAAATGACCCTGTATTTGTTACCTTAATACAGAGAGACCATTTTTATGTATTTTTCTTTCTTTTTACATAAAGCTTTCTTTGGAGTTTCTGTTGGAGTTTTTTCTTTAGTGGGCAACTCCAGGGAACTGAGTCTGTGCTCACCAGGGAATTGGTGGGAGGAAGAAGTCAGGGGGAAATCTGTGTGTGTTAGACTTACTAGCCTGACTTTGCATTCCCTCTGGGTGAAGAAGGAAGCACTTCTGTTTCCAGGACTGGAAACAGGGAGGGAACACCTGGAGGGGGGGGGAGGGAAATGGTTTATTCCCCTTTGTTGTGAGACTTGAGGAATTTGGGTCTTGGGGTCCCCAGGGAAGGTTTTTGGGGGGACCAGAGTGCCCCAAAACACTCTAATTTTTTGGGTGGTGGCAGCTTTACCAGGTCCAAGCTGGTAACTAAGCTTGGAGGTTTTCATGCTAACCCCCATATTTTGGATGCTAAGGTCCAAATCTGGGACTAGGTTATGACAGCTTAAGTGCTTTGCTGAATAGGAACATACTCTAGCACATGCTTAAAGTTAAGCATGTGGCTGCATAACTGAATTGGAGCTACAGTTTACTTCACCATCAAGAGATCCAAAAGTGCTCTTTGAACTGATGACCAACTACACAGACCACATTAGCCTTCACAGAAAAGCAGCCACCTCTGGAGTGAAATGTAGTCGCTGTCAGTGCACAGCAACAGAGAACGCCAGCTAATTTTAATTTTAAAAATTTAGAAGCGGTGGGAACTAGTGGACAGCACACGGTTGAGACTCGGGAGACCTGAATTCTGTTCCTGCTCTGCCACTGACCTACTGGATCACCTTGGGCAAGTCACCTCAATTCTGTGCCTCCATTTCCCTATCTGTAAATGGGAATAATGATACTGACTTCCTCTGTAAAGCAGTTTGAGACCTGTGGATGCAAAATTTCAAACGAGGTAGTATTACTATTTACATAAGCTAGGAAGTTATTACAGACTTTATGGCACTGCAACTTCATTGGGGATTTTAGAGTTGCAAAAATCTAGCTACTGAAATTGGAACAAGGCTTGGACACTGGGATTAGTGATGCGAAAAGGCCTATGGGCTCTTGAATATCTACTAGTCAGAATCCTCTGTAAATCCTTGTTGCTTTCCTTGCCTTAGTATCAGATCTTAATTAAATTGTGGCCACCAAAATTAGCTTAAACTTCTATTCAAAAGTGGCCTCTCGACCAACACAACATCCCTTTACCTAATGCTGGGGTATTCAGCCAGTACAGAGTAAGCGCTCTGGCAGGGACTACCTCCTCTTGTATGTTTTTGTATAGCACCTAGCACTATTTAGCCCTGATCACTATGGGTGTCTCCAGCTGCTACTGCAATACAAGTACATATTTAATGGGAAAAGTATCTCCCTATTTAATAACCAAAACCACTTTCTAGATCATTTTGTCTTCTCATAACTAACCTTGTCTAGCTTGTGAAAGCTGATGGGATCAGAATGCAAGATGCTCCCTATCTTTTTTTTAAATGGGGATAAGAGCAGTATTCCTGCATTGTGCATTGGAGTCTCTCTTTGATACATTTATATTTTGAACAAATTTGTTTATCATAGTGAAAGCCAAACAAATAAAATATATTGACAGATTTGTACTGGAACTAAAGTACTAAATTTACAGAGGAAGAGCGTGGCAAATAACTTTGTCACACTACATGAAAGAGAGGAAATTAAGCTTTGCATTTTTACCTGATTTTTAAACAGACTGAACTTCACTTCCTCAGTCTAGGGATCATTAAAAGGAGATATTCAGACTCCACCTGGGAGCCCTATTGTCTGAGTGAAACACATTCTTGAAGTCCTTGAATTTCTGTCAGGAGAGCCATTGAGTCTGAAATGCTATAACTTGATTATTCCTTTTCTGGACTTTTCCCACAAATGCCTAAATTTTCAAAGAGTTACACAGGTTTTATTCACACACTGACTTTCATGTGCGTTGCGTGGCTAAATCCCATGCAACTCTCTGAAAATTTAAGGGCTGATGCTTCTTGCAAGAAAGATGGTTGTTTTTATTCCACTTGACAGAGGATGTGAATGAACAAACACTATCATTTGTGGAAAAATGGAAATCTCTTAGGAATCTATTGCTCTTTGCAGCACTTTTTATCTGAAGCTCTTAGAGCTGTATTAGGATGGAAGAAACCTCACAATACCTGCACAAATTACATAAATGTGTATTATCTCCATTCTACAGAGAAACTGAGACTTAAACTCAAGACGAGCTACTAAGGCTTATACAGCAAGTGAATGGTAGAGTCAGGGAGAGAACACTGGAGTCCCGACTCTCAGCATCATGCTCCAAATAGTTAGTCATGCTCCCTGGACAGAGAACAGTTGAATACTTAGATATAATCCCTTGATGGAGTTCAGGTGATGACATAAACCACACAAAATCTGAGCAAAATTCTCATGGCAAGAGAAGACCCTGCTTTACATCAGTGATATCACTAAACATGTGTATTTCAGGAAATTGTTACCATGAAAAACACTGCGTGAAAATGCAGAGGAAATTTGCACAGCATTTCAATGAAAATGATGCATGCAAATGATCTGTATGAGTTATTTCCAACTTCATCAAATGCACAATTGGTGGTTAAAAATAAAACTAAGTTTAAATATCACATTTAAAATGTCTTTGTGTACTAACAAATCTGTGATCAACCAAACTTCATTAAACCTGAGGGAAGGGGGCGTTGGTACATAATTTTGAATTAAACTCTATTTCCTTAGTTAAAAAGAAATCTTAAGACTTAGGGCATATGTATATAAACCTGATGATCTCTGAATAGTACAATAGGCTATGCATACATGTTCCAGGATTCTGGTGGAGACCACCTTCAGCTGTGATTTTGTTCCTACCTCGGTAACATAAATTCCATTAGGGAATGTCTGGCTTTATAGCAGTTAAATTTGTAGTATCTCTGCTACTTACACTAGTGCTCCCAGGCTCCAGTCCTGCAAACCCTCATGCACTCACTTAAATTTACCCATGTGATTAGCCAATTGACTTCAATCCAGCTATTCTTGGGAGCAAAGTTCAGCGTCTGTATTTGCAGGATTTAGGCTATGAATTGCTACTGTGTATGTCTAGCTTTCTATCTTGCTTTTGAACAATAGCTTGACCTACCCTGAACTTCTCTGCAGGAGAAATTCCTCTGGATTAAATACATTTTAGGTTGTGTAGTTTACCTATCAAGAAACTAAAAGGAATGACTGCTATTGTTACAGGCCTTATGAAAACACAATTTCTTGCTATTGGCTCTTTAGAAGTAGTTAAATAAAAAACAATCCTCATTGTAGAGCTGTGCAAATAGTCTTTCTAGAATGAGTTGGCTCTATACAAAATTAGTGGAAAGTATCTAAGGCACAAACATACCAACTGTGAATGTGTAGATATATCTTGTACTATCATCTAGCGGTTAGAGCTGAATGTCAAAAAGGCCCCTTAAAGTAAATAGAAAGACGACCTCTCGAATAAGAGCCGGATTTGGTCCGTAACCTGAGAAACGTGTCACAATGCTCACTGTTCATCCAAATATCTGAATGTGAATCCTTCCCGTGTTGTCATATTTGCCCTAATTGGATGTATTGTTAAATAAGGCTCACTCTTTAGTTTGATGCAAGAGGGAGAGCAGTATATATTTGCCTTTCCGCTTTTCTGCATTTTTTCTGTGTGTGTAAGTCTAGCACTTTACGGTTTTGGCATTTTCTCCAGCTCACGTATGTCACAGATTGGAATTCTCAGTCTTAAGTTTATTTCTGTTCTTGCTTTTAAAAAGGCATTAACAAACAATTGATTATCGGTTATAAACTGCAAAAACACCATCTGGTACTTGAAATTAGCTAAATTGAAGTAGAAAAAACAATTACCATCTGAAGAATGTTTGCCAGTGGCTTAAAAAAATGCTATTGTCAAGAAATTCCTCATGCTCATAACTTTTATTAAGTAGCTATGAAAACTTGGCACATTTCACATGTGATCTAGATCATCTTCAAGTCTGGGAATTATCCTATCACACTTGAGTGGATTTCCACTGATCCCCAGTTATAAAGTATTAGAAACTACAGCCCATACAGTCTTAAAATGTTCCCACCTACCAATATTTGCCAATAGGAGAGGTAAGTCATTACTAGATTGAGAGGATTTTGATTCTTGGTTACTCTGGGGCCCTTCGTTACCACTCAGCACTGTAAAGGACCTTCGAGTAAGCAAAAGCAGCATGCTGTGAATCTCCAGCCAGTGGAGAGCTGACTGGGGGAGGGACTGTACACCAGTCCTGCCCTCAGCATAGAGAACAGATTGGGAGCCTGGTCCGAGTGCATTGCACTATTGCTATTTGCTGCTTTGCCGGAGTCATAGGTTGCTCCCATTTGCACTGTGTGCTGGACAGGATCCTGCATGGCTGAGAAAACGGGGAGAACAAAAATGGCTTAAGAATATCTTCACTCCCATCCTCCATTTCTCTGCTGGAGGAATTTAGGCCCAACATCTCCGAGGTTCCCTTGATCTCCTGACTGCATCTGCATGAAAGAAAGGTCACTACTGGACTAAGAAACCTGATGATCATAGAATGTCAATTTGAATCAGCAACTTTGGGAGAGGCCTTGTAATGTTAAGAAATCTCTCCACCATAGATGAAATGGTCAGGTCAATCTTCTCCCCTCCCACTTTTTAGCTGCTTCTGTCGCCAGCTGCCTGTAACCTGAGCCCTCTCAAGTATAATATAGCTTTCAATCACTGCCAGTGGGGCTCATGCTTCAAGATCAAAACTGCTAATTCACTGTGACCAATAATCTGAGGTTAAACTTCCATGGTAGAGGAAATAGTTTTTCTCTTGAAACTAAAGTTAATGCCTAATGGAATGCATAAGGACACTTCCAGCAGGAACCTAGCAACTTTCCTTAGTACATCTTGACTTTTTTTCAGCAAAAGACAAAAAGGAATGCACATGGTTAAGGAAGTCATTTCCTAAAGTTCAGGATTTACAATTTGCATTCCATAATCTCTTGGTCATTTAGCAGCAGATAATTTGTCATGGTTTGTTTTAGCTGTTGTGATATTTATTATGCAAATTGTATTTCCTACATCTTATTGTTCTGCATCCCATGAATACTTAAATTATTATAAACCTTTAAACTTAATATGGGTTGTCCTTCAATTTGTTGCTTGAGCAGCAGTGGGTCATAATGTACAATATCTTATGGAAGGGAATAAAATAAGTAATTAAAAAGAGACAAACAAGATAGTCTGGTACCTAATCATACTGAGGCAAATTGAGTTTATATGCAGTGTCTTTCAGACCAAATTTGTTTACCAGCATGAAAGTCCTTCTGGAGATGAACAATATATGGTGTCCTAGACTAAGATAAGTGCCTCCCTCCTAATAAAAGGATAAATCTGGTTTAGCCACATATTTGTAATGAGCCTAGCAACCTTAACATTGTTTGCATCTTGTGAAACAGGGCAGTTGTGCAGGAAGCAACGTTTTACTTCCAATTTGTAAAATCTGTAATGCAAAAAGACGCTACTCTTCCAACAGAAGTGAGAAGAGCACAGATCTAATGGAGGAGAAAGGGGGCTGTTTTGCTCAGAGGCTAGTTGTGGATATAAATGCTCCCAGTCTGAAGGAGTTGGAGTGTGGGAAGTCCTGTGTTTGCACAGATAATGCTTGTCTGAATCCATGCTAGAAGCAATTCAACTGGAAAAGGTAGTTCTTTCTAAACCTACAGTGTGATGGAACATTTGCCCTGAGCCGTTTTAAGTTTAAACTCTGCAAAAAGTGACAGAATGGTAAAGCTAAAGTGACAACTCCTTTGCTGTAGCATTGCTTCGAATAACCTAATTAAGAATGTGGGAATTATTTGGCATCCCCTTTCTGGTAAGGCATGCTTAGTTCCATAATAAGAAATAATGAGAGAGGGACGTTAAGTTCTTCTTTCCAACAGAAGAGACACCTACTAGTCTATAGCCAAGATGATGCATTGCACAAAATGTATTAAGGCACAGCGTAGCAGTCTGGAGGAGCAATTCTCTGGAGCTGGTCTCTTTTGAAGAGGGAGGAAGGGCTGTTCAGTTCAATTCGGACAATTAAGACCTGTAAAAAATCATTGCACAGATGCAAAATCTAAACTAAGGTAAAAGTTACCAGCTCCTTGACACCATCTCCCATATACTGTGGATCCAGAAAAACAAGGCAATGGAGTGGGGAGATGGTGTCTCTCCAGAGATGACCGCACCCCACTTCATGGCTAGAAGAGCAAAAGAGAACTGTTCCATATAGTGTGTAATGCACTATGTGAAACTTGCAGAAATTAAAAAAAAAATCTGTGGATGCATGGCACCTCCTTGGGAGGCCCTTCCTCCTGCCCATAAACTGACTCCTGCCTTTGTCTGACACCTTACATTAGCCAAAGTGAGTGGAAAGGTGGTAGAAGGTTACTTTAGCTTATGAGTCTGTTCAGGGAGCAGTTGGATGGAGGGGTGAGATGTGGGAGTGGAAGAAAAGTTTAACTGAATGGAAACATAGAACAGTCCAAGGAATTATGTAAATGGAGTTATCTGAAGTAAACAGCTATTAATTTAGGGACTTGAGGGCTCCTAGTGAAGTAGTAGGATCATTTCGAGAACAAACCAATGTGGACCATCAATACTTGTTTTGTTTGGTGTATTGAAGTGAGACTAAGTTGCCACCCATCTTCTGTGTTACTTTAGTGGGGAAACAAACACGTATTAACTTGAATTTACCAGCATCCACCTCATGGTCTCAATTGCATCATTTTATTCCTGGGCTGCCTTTGTTTTGATCATAAAATACATTCAGGGAGAGAGACAGATGACAGTAATGATTGTGCTCTGAGCAACTCCTAAACTGTGAACCTAAGGTTGCAACTACTGCCTCCTCCATTGTCAGTTTCCTACTCTGCCTTTTTTATTACCCCTTTTCTGTTTTTGCCTTCTTTCTAATGAGTCCAGATTAGCCAATCAGAACAAAACTATGTAAAACTACTGTGACCAGGGGTCCATCTAAACCTGATGCCTGCGCAGTTTGATTTCAGTGGAAACTCACCAGGTCCCAGAGTGGCTAACTGCATGTTGTAACCTTTGACTATTCCTACTGTTGCTTGTAGTCCCCAGACTTTCCCTGTGTCTCAACTGACTGCAGTCAATATCGGGGTGACACTTCAATGTGGTGTTCCGGGGCAGGTCATGTCTCTCTTTCTTTTTCCCCAGACTGCCTCTCACCAGAGGCCAGAAGGTTTGTCTTACTACAGCCACTTCACCTCAAAACAATCAAACTCCAAGACAACTGAGCTGAAAGACAAAATCAAGAGGGGAAAATCATAGTAGGTACGTTGTGCAGACCCTTCTGGTTTATTCTGAAATTCACCAAGAGTTTAGCAGCTTGGGTCAGTTGTCTCAAAATGGCCTTAAATGTCTAGAGGGTGTATTCTCTGACTCCTGGAAAGCACTGCCAGGGGAGGCTAGATCTTTGGCTTCATGTGTTGCTGTCTTCCCTGTAGGTTTCAACTTGACTGGTGAATGTATTAAAACTACAATGGCCTGTCTCTTAATCCTGGGAGTAACGCATACTAGTTTTTGGGTTAAAAATGCACCTTTGTTCTCCAGTGAGGACCAAGCCTCTTTCCTACCCAGTCAGATCCAAATCCTTTATCATTTGTGCCCCTTCACTGATACTCAAGATGTGTGGGAGAGCTCATGATCACATTGGCCATCCTGGTAGTGTTGGAGCAACGTAATGTGTAATCAGATGCACCAGCCTGGTAAAGTGTGATACTGTTTGCCCACTGTTCAGTAGCTGGCCTCCCTGCTCTGGGCTAACATGTCTTGTCAGGCTAGTGGGAAATACCTTCATAGCTAATCTTAAAAATCCAGCTTTGCAAATTCTCTTTAGGCTTACTAAGGGATAGGAAAGATCTGAAGGGTCAAGATGACAGGATCTTGGTTTGCATGTCAGTTGTCCTCGATTAGAAATGTTAGTCAAACTCAATCTCTTTAAAGCAGCAGGGATTTACATTTTGTATAGTTGCCCCTTACTATTATATCTTACAATTCATTCTTGACATGAATTCTACTCTCTCAACTATGAATCATGGACAGATTAATCAGTCATAGTCGTATGCTATGTCTGATTTTTTTTTTCTTAGCAACTGAATTGCTGAGGTTAGAGACAGAAGGTGCATTTTCTTATCTTGAGCTATGCTTTTTCCTCCTTTCTGTGTCCCTCCTCCCTTCTTACTTTGCCTTAAACAATAGGATCCAATTTCAATGGTGGAACCAGAGAGCTTCTACCTAAATGACTTTTTTTTTTTTTTACCCTAACAGAAGCATTTGGTACCATCTAAGATTGGAAACAAAGGGTTTTTCTTTTAAAAGACCCTATACAACCAGAGGCACTAAGAAAAATTTGTTTAAAAACATCCTCTTATTTGTTTTTTTAGGGGAGAGATTTTTAAATTTTGCTTGTGTACTTAAAAAGGATTTGTTCAGTTCATAAAGCAAAACAAATCCCCAGCAACCACACCCTGAATGTAAATGTTGTGACAGTAAATTGTAACATCCTAAAAGCCGTATTGGATAATCCATGCAATTCACTGCTAAATTCTGCTCTCCATAGTGAGCAACAGTACACTGAACAAAGGCAAGGAATTGGGTGTTTAGTCATTATAAAGGACTTAGCCACTGCCAGATATGCCACCGTGGCTTGCTGCTAATGCTATTGCAGCCTATTTGGTCTATAGTCAGTAATGCCTGATACTGAACTCAAGGGATGTAAAAGAATTGTGGGGCTTGTGGTTAGCAAAGAATCTCTCTCTCCTCCCTTCCCATGTCCTATTTACCAATAAGCTTGTACGCACACAGTGTTGCACCAGTTTAATTAAGGCTTTGCCTACATGGGGAAGTTGCTTCATTGTAACCTAAAGTGTGAATTTAAACCAATATATTACACTGTGCAAACACCAGATCTTTTGGTTTACTGGCAATTTATAAATATATTGTTTTCACAGTCTAAATGGTCCATTTTGATCTTGACAGCTTTTAATTTACAAAAGGAAACATTTTTACAACTAATTTTGAAGGAAAATGGTGTTAAGCCACAGCAGACCTCCAAACACACCCTCTAACATTTTGGTGTAGCTGAATCTGCATTTCACCTGAAACAGGCTGTTTTTGCTGATTGTTTAAACAGGGGATTATACCTGCCTTCATTCCAGTTGAAGTGTGGCTTTTTTCAGTGTTTACATTGAGTGGGGGGAAAGGGAGTTAAACTGAAAAAAGCCATTTTCACTTTGAAATATGTCCACTGACCATTATAGTTTGACCATTGTCGTCCAACTACTAAACAGATATACTTCCCAGTGTAGTTAAGGCCTAAAAGTGGATGGGTTTTTAATATAGCTTGAGGTAAATTTGCAAAACTTTCTGAAAGTCTTAAAGTGACGTTAAAACTGGCTTGTATGGGGTTACTTTGCAGTGATACATTTACAGGTGCAGACTACACCTCTATACCCAGTTTTAAATCTATAGGGAGGGGGAGAGCTCTCTCCCAGTACTGGCACTGTAACCACACTCACACGGCAGCGTAGTGCTGGCAGAGAGCTCCCGCACCAGCGCTATACAGCTGCAACGGTGGCCATAGCGTAAGTCTGTCCACTCGAGGTGTGACAGGAGGCACCATAACCAACACGGGTTCCTCAGAGGAGGAAATGCGCTAAGGCTGAATTAGCTGAAGTGCAAAAGCATACAGCGCGGTGGACTCTGAAGGTGACTAGTACCAAGTCACAGAGCTGTTCCTTGCCTCAGATACTATCCATCTCCTGCTACAGCCATGGCAGCCTCCTTGCTTTATGGAGTGATGCTACACGGGTTTAAATTCTGCAGCTCTACACCCTCGGGCTGGGGCGCCCCTCGGAGAAAGTAAGCGGGGGATTGGGGTGCATGGGGGTGGGTTCAGGGCAGGGGCTGCATGGGTGGGGTTTGGGAATGTGGGGGAGGGTGGAGTACTGGGGGGGGTGAGGGAAAGGGGGTGATGGAGGGGATGCAGGTGGACCTGGGCTGCAGGGTTTTTTTGGGGGGCGGGGGGCTGAAGTGGATGGGAGGGATGAGGTGGTGGGGGCAGGGGAGGTGGGTGGGAGCTGGCTCCCTCCTCCCCCCCGGACACGTGGCTCAGGCGAGCAGTAGCCTCACCTCTCCCACCGCCGTTGCGCCCCAGGCCGGGGATGAGACTTTACCCCCGCTCCCTTATCGCGGGGCGGGGCGTGGCCACGGCGGGGCTCATTAGCATCCCGCCAGCGGGCGCCGAGAGGGGCGGGACTCCAGCCCGCCCCGCCCAGCCCCGCCCCGCGGTGACGTCGCGCATCTCATTAGCGGGCGGGCGGGCGCTCGATCGCTAGGTGCGGGCGGCGCTGGCAGAGCGAAGCAGGTGCCTGGACATGGCGAGTCGGACCGAGCCCAGCGGCTGCTCCGGGCGCGGCGGCGGCGGGGCCCCCGGCATCCTCCCGCTCCCGCTGCTGCTGCTCGCCGCCGCCGCGCTCGTCCCCAGAGGTAGGCGGGGGAGCTCCGGCTCCATGGCGACGGGGTGGGGGGGAGCCCCCTGCTGCACCCCCATAGCCCCACAGCCCCCTGCTGCGCCCCCATAGCCCCATACTGCACCCCTATAGCTCCCTGCTGCACCCCCATAACCCCATAGCCCCGTGATGCGCCCCCATAACCCCATACTGCACCCGTATAGCTCCCTGCTGCACCCCCATAACCCCATACTGCACCCGTATAGCTCCCTGCTGCATCCCCATAACCCCAGAGCCCCGTGATGCACCCCCGTAACCCCATACTGCACCCCCATAGCCCCTGCTGCACCCCCATAACCCCATACTGCACCCGTATAGCTCCCTGCTGCACCCCCATAACCCCACAGCCACGTGATGCGCCCCCATAACCCCATATTGCACCCGTATAGCTCCCTGCTGCACCCCCATAACCCCACAGCCCCGTGATGCGCCCCCATAACCCCATACTGCACCCGTATAGCTCCCTGCTGCACCCCCATAACCCCATACTGCACCCGTATAGCTCCCTGCTGCATCCCCATAACCCCAGAGCCCCGTGATGCACCCCCGTAACCCCATACTGCACCCCCATAGCCCCTGCTGCACCCCCATAACCCCATACTGCACCCGTATAGCTCCCTGCTGCACCCCCATAACCCCACAGCCACGTGATGCGCCCCCATAACCCCATATTGCACCCGTATAGCTCCCTGCTGCACCCCCATAACCCCACAGCCACGTGATGCGCCCCCATAACCCCATATTGCACCCCCATAACCCCATGCTGCACCCCCATAACCCCATACTGCACCCCACAGCCCCGTGATGCACCCCCATATTGCACCTGTATAGCCCCTGCTGCACCCCCATAACCCCATACTGCACCCGTATAGCCCCTGCTGCAGCCCCATAACCCCACAGCCACGTGATGCGCCCCCATAACCCCATACTGCACCCGTATAGCTCCCTGCTGCACCCCCATAACCCCATACTGCACCCCCTGCCCCCCCATTGTGCTCCCTGTAGCGCCCCCTTGCATCCCCTATCGCTCCCTCTTTATTCCTGCGCCCCTATAGCTCCCCTTCTCCATCCCCTTGTAGTTTTCCTGCTGGACCCCGGCGGCTTCCCCGCCCCCCAGCTCTCCCCCTGCGCCCCCCAGCAGGGCTCCCCCCCCGGCTGCTCTGCCCCCTGGCAGGGCCAGTCTCGGGGCGGCTGCGGTTCCGCTCCGCTCTGCCTGGCTTTCCAAAGCAGAAGTTACCCCCGCGCCCCGGGGACTTGGCTCCGGCTTCTGCTGCTTCCCCAGGCCCTGACTCTGTGCTTCTCCCTTCAGCAGCCGTGCTGGGGGCAGGGGTTTGGGGGGGGCAGGTTTCTTCTCCCCGTTTCCCCTCTTTCGGCCGAGCCGGGAGGCAGGCAGGCAGCAATCGTGTGAATTAAAAATCTCAGCCTCTATCAGTGTTTTGAATCCAGCTAGTCTGCCGCCTCCTGGGCTTTCCGACTCCCGTACAGCCTGCTGCTTCTCTAAATCTTGCAGGGATGTGGAGATTGGAAGGACTAGTTCAGATCAAGTGTTGGGAGTCTTAGCCCCCGTTCCCAGCCCTCTTGTTAGAGGGGCTAGCTCCGTGTTTGTAACTAGAAGAGGATTTTATTTCCTGCCCTGTATTGCAAACATTTTTCTCTTCCAACAGCAGCGGCTGGGAGTGTTGGCAAGATTGGAAATGAAGAGGGCAGTATTTGCTTTCAATAACAAAAGGGAGAAAGACAGATCACTCTTTGCAATGCTTCAGATAATGCTGTTTGCTGATTCCTATTCACCCATACCTCCCTAAATAAATATATGTGTGGAATAGATCAGATTGAACATCCCTTGTGCAGAGAACTGATGATGACAGTTACATCAGCAGTGACAAGTAAAAAATAAAAAAAAATTGCCATATCAGAAAGAATGCTTAGCTGTGTTGTGGCCTGAAGGTTGTTCTTTGGCTGCTATAAAAGTCTTCTAGCATTTCTCTCTCTGATGTTTTAGTTTTACCGGTTATTTTCACAATTATATAAATAGTATGCAGCTGAGTAAATCCTAATGTGCTAGGTCAAGCCCTTGAGAGGATTATTCCATGCAAAGCATTTTTTAAAAGTGCTCTATTTCCTCCAAGCCATTTATTTTATAGATTAAATGTGTATTGGGTGCATAAAATGAGATTTTTGGTCTCATTTTTCTTCCACTTAAAGCTTTGTGTGAATCGCTAAATCTTTAATGTATGGGTTGGTAGATAAATTGGTTTGGCAAAGCTGGATTTGTTCATGGTTCCTTGTTTGTGATGTCCAAGTTTTGATTATCTTAATAAAATATTCCTGAAAGAGCATCTTTGGAGTACTGCATTGTGAAAGACCCTGTGTCATTAAAACCTGGGTGCACATGAGGATCTGAAACTGGTGAATAACAGAGGAAACAGGCTGCTGAAGAGACTATTGGGCACAGGTATTTCCTTTAGACCAAAAATGAGAGATACATAGGGTTGCTTACGGAGAGTCAAGTAATGGGCTACATCTGAGTGTTCAGCCTGCTTGTTGAGTGAGTGGTGAAAGTAGCAACTGCTTTATTTATAAATATTTTGCTATATGAAATTGCTGTTCTTAAAAGGGGATATACAGTGACTAGTAAAGAAGGAATTGCGGGTTCGATAGTGTGTGTCAGTGACATGAAAATTCTGTTACTGGTTACCATGGAAGCAGCTTCTTGCTCATGTGTATTTTATGGGTCTGACTGGCTATCAAGTAGTGTTCACATTTAAAAGTAATTGGTTTCTGTGTGTTTTCTATAATTCTTTATTCATAGAATTGTTGTAATTGAAAGTGCTAAATAAGTCTGGGCCATATGGTGCAAAGGCAGGCGTCTGTCAGTGTAGCCTGAGAGAGGATACCTTGATGATGAATTGGGAAGCCAGAAAGTCTGTAGTGAAGTCGAAAACCTGTTGGTATCGAAGTAGAACTTACGTGCTTCCATTTTCTTTTCTCTTGTGACTAATAGGAGCCTTGTTAAAATGAGTACTTCAGTGTAACATAATCTGTCTTTCATTCAGACTAGATGCTTTTCCCATGGCGATTGTTTTGGATTAAATGGATGTTAATTTAACCCAGCCAAAATGGGACTGCCCAAGCCTTTCTGGCTCTTTAAAATTGCTCCTGCTTTACAGGGAAGCTGCATGATTTAACTTCAAGCTATAATTGGAATCTCAGCTGACAATTTTGTGGGTGATTTGGGGCAACTTCCGCAATACTCTGACACCGTGTTTTTGCAGAGGCTTGACAAGCTTCTATTCTGGGCTACGTATTCTACCAAGTGCTGCCTAGCTATTGTTGCATTTCTTCTGCATCGAACTGAATAGCCACAGGAGGGACTTGCACTTGTGTCTGGCTTTGATAAAATATCCCTCATTAATGCCACTTTATATTTACAGTGTGTCACTAGAGACGCACAAAGCTTTATTCACTGACTTGTGTGACAAGAGGAGCTAGCGTTATTTGACTGGGACATTTTGGAGGAACAAGAGAGTCATTGAGTGATCTTTTGAATTTAACTAATACGAAAGGGGGAGGTGAAAAATAAAAGAGCAGGCAGTTCTTTCCAACAAAGAGCTTTATTCATATGTATGTTGTACATGTTTTCCCCAGTGGCCCCCTTGGTCAGGCAGTGGGGGAAGAAAACTGGTGTCACTTTCAGTTCATTATTCTGACTTGACATACCTTCTTTGAGCGAGGAATGCTCTCCAGAGCAGGGCCGCCATCCCGTGCCGCCTGTGTACCAGTTAGGTCAATGGCAGTTACTTTATGAATGTGCCATTTTAAAACACATTGTTTTGGAGGAAGTGCTAATTTGAGTTCCAGTCCCTCCTCTTAGCTCAGCTGTTCCATAGATGTAAGTGCTTGCTTGTTGAGGGAAGGTGGGGGGTGGGTGGGAAAGGAAGGGAATGTGCCATTGGCTGATTCTTTTTTTTAAAAGGGTAGGGAAACAGATGTCACTTTGGCATGACTCTCAGTGGGCAGAGGCCAAAACTCAATATGTTCAGACGCTCAGGTATTTATGCAATTACTGCACGGTGTTCATGGTTTTTACGACGTTTTGCTGCCAGATGGATTTTTGTCCTTTTCAAAAATGACATTGTAAAATGGACTCTGGTTTTATGGGATCATGGAGTTCTCTTGTGCTCCTGCTCATACCTGTTAGATTTTAGTTTCACGCATAGTGAATTGTTCAGTCGTTGGAGCCGAAGAATTGGGTCACTAAACAATACTTGAGCTAAAATAAAAATGCTTTCATAATGTGGCCATGAATACACAGTATCTAATTCCCTCTTTCTGTATCTCAAAACCTTAATACCTCATCTCCTGCTTAGAATCACCATTTAAAAAAAAACTTTTTTATTAAACGGAAGGCTCGTACCGCGCTACTGCATGGCAAGCCGGGTAAATGGAGCCCAGCTAATAGACATAACAATCTGAATTAAAATATTGCAGCATTAGGAGCAATTGAAAAGAAATGAAAGTGAGGGATCTGAATGCTGCAGTTCTTCAGTTAAAAGGGATGTGACTGACCTGTACGTCGGGCATTACTCACTGACAGACTGGAGAGCACCACGCAGCGGTAACTGTTGCAGAATGGATAATTTGCTACTTGGAGCCTGGCGGACATCAATCTCCACTACAAGTCTGATTATCAAAGGGAAGGGGTAAAACGCTAGGCACTCTCCATTGGCTGAATTTATGTCACGTTTTCTTAAAACCCCAGCAATGTTTTCCTCACTTCTCCTTCCTTCCCCTAGCACCTTTAAAAGCAATTAATGTGCAATAATGAAGTTTCAGTATGTCCGGGAAAAAAAATCCATGCCATGGTAGTAAATACTTGTTTGGTAATAATTGCATAGCTTTGCGTGGCTGTCTGTCTCCTAACTCTAGGGTTAAATAGGTCCTTTCTGCAGTGCTGGGCAAAGTACAATACGGTGATATTGCTATATCTCACTGTCTTGGTTGAATCTTGTATTTGGGGTGTGCTTTGGAGCATGTTGTAATGGCTGTGCTGAATGAGTCAAGCACAGTAATTGGTATAGGGCTAGGCAGTGTTAAAACTTGGTATAAAATAGTCTAATGCCATGATGAATCTGTGTAGTTCTCCAGCACCTTTCATCTGATGGTCTCAGTGCTTTACACATAAGTAAGTTTCACCCTCTCTCCCTGAAACAGGAAAAGAAAACAGGAATGACTTCAGCTAGCTCTGAACTGCAGTCAGCCCTGGGGTGGGACAAGCAGCTGTGTAACAGTGCACAGTAATCTACTGCATGGTAGTTTGGACAGAATAACATTCCAGCTCAAACCACCGGGGGAATTTAGTGAGGCAGAGTATAACTGCCCAAACTGGAATCTTGTCTCACATCCAGAGTTAACAGAGATGAGATGGGTGAGGTAATATCTTGTATTGGTGAAAGAGAGAAGCTTTCACCAACAGAAGCTGGTCCAATTAAAGATATTACCTCACCCGCCTTGTGTCTCTAATAGCTTTGGACCGATACAGCTACAACAACGCTGCAAATCACGGTTAACGGTTAGACTTGTAAGAGAATGCAGTGGGATATCTAATGACAAGAAGGGTCAGGACTTGAGTTTTACATCTTTGCCACGATAGATAAGCCCTGTAAGCAACGGAACAGCAAAAAGATCTGCTCAGATGTCAGTAATCTAACGTGACTGGTCAACAATCCCACTGAGAATATGGGTTAAGCAGACTTTTGTAAATATAGCACAAGATTGTAAGGAGCCTTTGTCTGCAAGCAGGGGGGTAGGGGGAATCTTGCTATCCACCGTGTTTCACTGGGACTGAGCTGAGCACTTAGCATGAAAAAATGTACTAAGAGTTTCTGGCTCTGGTGAGTGTTCTGCATAATATGCAAACACTTGAGTGAAGTTGCAAAGGAGAGGCTGGCAAAGAAAATACAGCTATCCATTCTGGTTGTGATATGGGCTCATTCAAGCATGACGTTAGGTTTAGGAAGCTAATCACCAGTGGGATTACTATGACCTCTTCTGAAGGACAGGAAGAATAATACCAATTGTCTAGGCTTCACGTACCCAAGCTGTGGTGAGATGAGGGCTAGTCACTAGCACCTTCATCTCACTAAACACTTTTAAAATAACTAGTGACAATATTGGACACAACTATACAACTCGGGAAGAGCTGCTGCTGCTCTTGTTTTGGGGGAGGCTGTCGTACCCATAAGCCAGAGCATAGATATGTTCCCTCTTCAAGCAGTGGTCTTCATCAGTTTCTAGTGTTGATCTTTTGCTGTTTGTGTTTTGTCTTTTGTTTGGTTGTGTAATTAAAGAAACATTTTACATGAAATGATTGACTCAGTAAATAAAGATGGCTTAGCGCTGTTGGGCTGTGTCAGACTTCTGAACATGGTACATGGGGGCAGCAGTAGGCAGACGGTCTCTGCCGTATTGCTGGATCTAAAAATGGGCATGGCCTCAGACACACAAGGTCTGATCCAACAGAATCCTATTTTGTTTTAATCTAGGCATGCTGCCTCTTCAGACTGTTTAAGTGCTCTTAACGGCCTGTTTTGTTGATTAAAAATAACTTCTCCTAGTAACTTTCTGGTAGCATTATGCATGTGCATGTTGTTTTAGTTAGGGTGTTTGGCACCGACTCCTGCAGCTGCTGGTAATTTACCTTTTTAAAGTGTCTTTACAATTCTTTGGATGTGTCTTTCATTTTGAGCAAAACATGGTGGAATGTTTCAGGGTGTCCCAGAACTCCTTCTCTGACTGTATACAAAAGTTAAGCACCTTCTTTTGTTTCTGGGGATAGGACATTTTAGAAGTCTGGTAAAATCATATGTGCAAGTGGACTGTAAATTTAAAGTATTCAGTCTGGCTGGATTCCAGCCACATAAGTAAACATTTATGCAGTAGTTTAGGGATACAGATTACGTGTCCAACTTTGCTTGTATCTTTTCTGTGTAACTGGACATTACACAGAAAACTCTGTAGTCATTTCCTTGCGGAGCACTGTATACAATTCTCCAGTGTTACAGAACCACCAGCACTGAATAAACAGTCTTTGTTCAGAAACCTGCAATAAAAGGGAGAGAATTTAGATGGAATGTTGCAATTACAAGTGGTACCTGCTTGTTTAAATCTCGTAAAGCTCTGAAAAAGTAACTGGTTTAATTGCATGCTCCAGCCAACAGCTGCTTTTATGGTTAATGGGAGGTTCCATTGCAGAACTTTCTTTGAAGGTCTTCCAGGGCTGGCTCACAGACTTTGGTGCAGCTGGCTTCAGACTTGTGTTAGAAGATGTGGGGAGAACATGGATGTGTAGGAGGGATAGTTTTTTGACATGCTGCAGGTTTTCCGTGGAAACAAAGCATTATGAGGTTTTTGTCACAAGTTTACAATTGAAACAGTGGGGCCATGTTTCTAAGAAGAGCAGACGGCTATTGATTACCCTGGTGAATCCTGGTCCTTCGGAATTAATCTAGTACATTGAACTGGGTGTGTATGTGGACGCTGTGCCTGAATCTGATATTCCAGATGGGGTTTGTCAGATACAATAGCCAAGCCTGGCCATTCTGGGCGAACTCCTCAACTAGAAGCTACAAGTGGATATGGTAGGTCCCATTCTGATACTTGGATACGTGTGTGGTTTGTGCACACATGGCCCTCACCAATTATTTTTCCAGTCAGTTAAATTTGCTGTGCTGCATTTTAAATCTTTTACCAACTTGTTTTATGCAGCAGCTGAAAGTGAATGCAAATCTCTGATTTTTAGGAGTGGGTGAGTAGGCCACATGCCAGAGCATGTGGGGTTTCTCCAGTGAATAAGGTGGCTTGGGTTAGTCTCACTTCCTGTCTCAAACTCCTCCTGTGGACACAACCAGCTCTCATGGATGGGTCCAAACTCCACCCTGCACTCAGCTGCTGCCGTGTGTGGATTTTGCCTGCCTTAGGGGACTGCAGCATACTGGGAAATTCTGGTAATATATAGCCAGAACCTGCTAGTCAAGGACAATGCTCAAGCAAGTAGTGGCACATGAGCCAGAATGTCTGCTGGCCCAACTTTTATTGTACATGTACAGTACATTTTTTAAACCATCATAAAAACTGTAATTTGACTAGAACTTTAGTGAAGGAAATTCCCTGAGAATGTTGAGTTCTCAAGATAAACTCATCAACAGGAAAAACAGTCTTATTAGGAGCTCAATACTGAGATACAAAATGCCATCTTTACACTCCTGCACAATGGGAATGAAGAAATGGTGCATCGTCTAGGTATTGGAGGCTTAATTGGGAGAGCTTATTGACTGACTTCAGTAGAAACTCTTGCTTCTGTGTGACTAAAAATAGCTGCCTAAATGCCTGTTTTCTGGACTGAAGATGTCCAGATTAGTTTAGCCCAAGTGCCATGTTCTGACATGGTTAGTTCCATCCCCTTTTTTTGTATTGCAGTAATACTAGCCGTAAGCAACTTTCTCAGGCTTTTGATTCAGGGTAAGTGGAAATGGCATTTATGAGCACCGTTTGACTTGTTTTACCATCCTAACATCTTATCTATGGTTTTTTTTTCTTTTTTTTCTGGACAATAAGATATCCACCCTCCAGGTCTTCTGTTAGTGCCAGTGGAAGATGAGTGCAAATACTGAAGGGAAAACCGACCCTTAGCTGTACATGATTGAAACCACTCAGGTACATACTATCTGATGTGACAGTGAATTTCCCTTCTTTGTTCCTACCATGTGAAAGTACAACTTCTTGAAGATGAGAGGATCCTCTTTGACACCTCCGTTTGGCAGTTGCTTTAATACCCGCAGCTGCCATGTACCAAATTAATCTGCTTTAGGAGAATGAGAAACACCTCACCAATTTTCAATGGAGAGGGCTTTGCACAATCTTGTCTAGTTTTGTTTTTTCACTTCGATACAACGTCTTTATACTATACACTAGCTCTGAGCTGACCTTTTTTTGTCTAATTTTTTTCTTACCCACTTTCAGAGGTTAGCAGCTGCCATTGCTGATACTAGAAAAGGCAAGGCTCTAGTTCTACTCATAAAATGAACCTGTAGTTCATTAGTTTTTATTATGAATGTTATGGGAGATTGTAGAAGATTGGCCTATATCACAGGCAAGTCGAGAGCTCTTGCCTTACAGTAAAGCTTTGTGTCCAGTAGGATCATAACATTCCTCCTTATGTAATGGGTGGGTTGACCTCCATTCCTAGGAATACCATCTGGTTGTACCTCAAGGGGCTACTAAAATGTGTCGGATTAGTGTTAACCATGAAGTTGAAGGCTCCCTGTGTAAGAATTTCTGAAAATGTGCCAATTGGCGTGCATAATCTACTGCCCCAGCCACCCCAAACAAAAGTTACTAGTGTAAACTGCTTTCTCTTGCCTTCCACGTTGTCTGGTCACTCCACAGCTTGGCTGCGAGGGACAGATGAGCATTGCTGGCCCTTAACTCTGAAGGGTAATTCTTGGTAATTCAACACTCTCCTTATTGTAAAATAACTTCTGTTTCACAGCTGTTTTTATTTGACGTCTGGAACAGTGAGTCATATGTTGAGCTTCCCTCGTGGTGGGGAAGAAGAGATTCTTGTATTAGCTAGAGAAACTGGATCTTTTTTTTTTGTTTTGGTCTACACTTCTTCACCTTCTGTTCTCTGTGGCAGTGCCGCCTAACCAGATTTGTCACGGGTAAATACAGTGTTTTAGGGCTAGATGTTGGGGCAGGGACAACCATTGCACTTACAGTACCGAAGCATGATCTGCTTGTCTCAAAGTGGGAGCAGGGAGTTACCGGGATGGAAGGTTCTTCCAAAAAGTGCATTCCCTGATTTTTTTTAAAAAAGGAAAAAACAAACAAACCATCTTGACCTTTCCGAACCTCATCAAAGAGAAGATATTCACAGTTGCAGAGTTAGGGTCACAAGGCATTGCTGCTACATCCACAGTCCATGCCTAAACATCAGCATTGTAACTGAGTTGTATTAAACTTCCTTAAACACCCCGTTTTCAGCCCACTCCTCGACAAACCCAAGCATGCACTTATGAGTGGGGCATTGGAATGATACTGAAGGAAGAAATCACTCAGATTGCCTTGGATCTCCTTGACTGTTCATGAAGTCAGTCAGATGGAGAAAAAGCGCACGTCCTGCCTTAAAACTCTAGAGCTGTAGTCACATATATCCACATAATGCTATGGGGAATTACAGGGGTTCATTCTGAAGAGCTAGAATACCAGTCTGGTCATTGCATTGCTCTTAACAATTACTGATTCTAGCTACGCAGGGAGATAGTGATGAAAGGTGTATTTCTGCATTTTCTGTTAGAGAAACCCAAGTAATAGTAGGTGGTAATCTTCAAGGGTGGCGAGTCCAGTGTCCGTGAGTTACAGGGAATTGGATTTCCTTTAGGGGCATTAAGTATACCTCTCCTGGGATGGAAGTGAGCCCTCTGTACTCAGAATTCAGTCACTGGTGTTGATGGACGTAAGAGCACTTGGGGTTCAGACTGTAGCTCTGCCAATGTGCTAAAATCTGACCAGACAGCTCAGATCTCTTTGTATGCCCTTCTAGCACCAAGCATCTGTGAGATAAGGACTCATCCAGAATAGAACTTAAATTGCATCCTTCAAGCTGTTACTAGGTGTTTGAAACTTTGCTGCTTGTGTGTGTGTGTGTGTGTGTGTGTGTTTTTTCTATGCATTAAAACAAAACTTCCTAAACCCTAATGCGAAACATAAACCTTGAGATGAGTGAAGACCTGGGCAGAGCTCTCCAGATTTCATTTGAGAACAGCACATTTACCTGGCCAAGAAGTATAGCTTTATAATTCTGGTCACTTGGTAAACAATATGCTCCATTTGAGACATCTGCATAGAAGTTGGCATGCTTTCCCCAGATCACCATTAATTTGAATAGCGGTTGGCTGAGGACTGTTGCTCCTCAGCAGTTTGAGTTAAATTTCTACCCATGAGCTAGAAGACAAAAGCATCCTCTTGCATTGCCTAGCATCTGAGGCCTCGAAGTGTCATCTGTACCAGGTATCTGCAGCATGTGTGTTCTCAGAAAGAAGCATGATTGAAATGAGGAAATGTTAAGCATCAAGTGACTGTTCCCCACCCTCATTCAGTAATTAGAAATAAGTCTGTCTACAGCATCAAAAGATCAGAGTAATAGGATGGAGCAATGTTGCTGCTTTTTTGGTTTTTAAATGAGGCAGCCTCCCTTCTTGGAAAATGTGTCCTTTAAAATATCTGTGGTATTAATCTCTAAAATTGGAGTTATTGCTAAATAAGATTTTGCTGCAATTAGGCCAGAAAGTAAATTACCTTCAAATAATCTCCTGTTAAATAGAACAGTTTTGCTTCATGTTAGCTCGGAGGTGAATACATTAAAATAAAGGTGAAACAAATGACTTTTTTTTCCCACTCCGTATCCTGGGAGTAGATTGGGGTTTGTACCTAACTCTGAATGTAGAGGTAGAACCTGCACTAGCCACCTTTTTGTTGCTGTAATCCTTTTCTTAAATGCATTTAATGACACTGATATATCTGTGACCTTGAAAAGGCATGTGGCTTTTAAAAAAGCTATTTTTTCCCTCAGCTGCCATAATATATCATGGGATAACTTTTGGGCAGCAGTCGCTCTTCATCCATAAACAGTAGCTGAAACGATATGACTGAGCTGAATTGGGGAGGAAAAGGCTAGTGGCTTTTATTTATAGCTTATTCACCAACATTGTCTCTTTTACATGAACTTCCATTTGTTTGACCTTCTGTTATGTCTGCTGAGGGCACGTAGACTGCCAGCAGTTTTACTCTTTGCAATGTTGTATAGTGTCAGAACATTCAACATCTTGTCAGCGTTTCCTTTGCAGATGTAAAATGGCGTCTTCGGTTACACAGTTGTATTTGCTTAAGCATTATATATGGATTAGCTCATTTGGTTGAAGTTTTTAAAAGAGAGACCAATGCTTGTTTTCCTGAAGCGTAAGGTGATGTCAAGTGGTATTTCTTGGTGGACGTTACCGATAGGACTGCTTGCTTTTGGGAACGCTGCTTTATGAGAGGGGTATTCAAGCAGTCTTGTTGTGGCTTCAGTTAAGCATTTCTTTCATAGGATGCCACCAATAAGCCAATGAAGACAGGAAGCTGATGTTAGAGAAATCTCATTTCTTGAGTAAAATCATCGTATATTAATGTACAGGATATAACATTTGTGCATTGAATCAATGAAAAGGTTAGTCAGCCAATTCTAACTGGATTCATTACACTTAAGCTCTAAAATATCTCTGCTTAGAGAATTGCTGCTCTGGCTTGTCTTTTGTGTATGTCTCTCTTATTGTTGTGAGATTTTGAATGAAAATAAGCTCTGATTCTTAAATTCATCTGCTTCTGTGATCCTGCCCCCCCCCCCAACCCTCTGACATGTAATTGGTAATATGAACATGGTTGTGATGTCAAAAGGCTTCAGTGGATGACAATTGTAGGAGTGGGTGAGCTTTTAAAAGCACCCCCTAAAAACCGTGTGGGTTAAAAAAAGACTATCTGTAACTGAGATGAAGGGAGAAGAGATACCTTGTACTATGCAAGCCGTTTCTAAATAGAAGATATGGCACTTTTTGAGGTATCAGCAGTTCTTTAAAACATTCAAGCCCACATCTATCTTCCTGTCTTAATGGAGAAGGAGGGGAAAAAAGCTTGAGAGTAATTTCATAATGCTGCTTAATACTGAACAGTGCCATTCGGCATTACTTTTGCTTTCTGAACACTGTCTAATTAGGATTTTTGGGGTTACAGAGTTAAGTAGAAAGCAGATTCACAAGAATCAGAACTGTTAATGCTTTCCATTGACTGAATGTCGGCTTTATTGAACTTCAGTCTTCTTGTGGAGCAGTTGGATTAGATTGTTTGGAGTAAGCATAATTTTTTTCCCAAGGAGCAGGGAACAAAACAAAACAGAACAAAAAGCTGATTAGTGTAGGAAATGCTTCTGTGATAGCAGTAGGAATCTAGGTCAGCTTAATAGCATCTCCAGTTCTTTAGGCAGATTAATTTTGGTCACCTTAGTTTTTAGCATGATATGCAAAGTCCAGAGAAACTGTGTCTGGTTCCTTAGTGCATATTAGCCAGCAGGAGGTCTGGAGTTAAATTTGCAAATTTCATTTGCAGTTGAGCAGTGAGAGTTTAACTCAGGCCTAATATGACATCATGCTGAGATGTCATTGGCATTTCTTGAACTCTCCAACATCTACACAAAACTTCATGTCACCTGTGGTAGGT
This sequence comes from Gopherus evgoodei, assembly GCF_007399415.2. Lineage (NCBI taxonomy): Eukaryota > Metazoa > Chordata > Testudines > Testudinidae > Gopherus > Gopherus evgoodei. Next base: position 19,519,434 of record NC_044340.1, on the reverse strand, counting down.
GACTGCATTTCTTGAATGTGGGGAATGTAGGAGGAGAGAATGGGTGGACTCCAACTCTGGCTAATAAGTGAAGGATGGACGAATGGCCCTGTCTTGCACATAGCATGACTTGGGACAAGTGGCACACAGCTTCCTTTCTATGTGATGCAACTAATTTCTGGCCAGTATTAATGCCAGAATTTACCCCAGATTAGGTAGAAATATGGCAGAGTTCATCCAACTCCTTTTTTGTCTTTTTTTAAAATCTTTTGTTGAGGCTGGTGCATTATCTTACTGCTTACTCACTACTATTTTATTACTTACAAAATTGCAGAAATTTCTTAAGGAGGAAATTAACTTTGTTAGAAGAATTATCCTTTCTGACCTCAGTGTTCTAATAGCTCACCCATTGCTCAGATTAATGACTTTTGCTTAGTTCTTAAGAAGCTATATCTGTAAGGTTGTGATTACCTGATTGCCATCTCATGCCAATACACGTGATCTTTCCTCGTCCCCTTCTCCTTCTGATGCTGAAAGTGAGTGAAATGTGAAAGAAACATTACTCATTTTAAATAGTTTTTTCCTGCCAGTTTAATGTGACTCTTAAACAGAGCCTCATGAGCTCTGTCCACAGTAACTGCTTTTAAGTTGATTTAAAGTTCTTAAATACTCTGAATTGCTTTACATAATCTTTTAAACAGGATGTACAAATTTCATGCATTTTTTTTTTAAATCCATAACTGTCAGTTGCTGTCCACAGACTATAAAGAGCAGGTAGGTGGTTGTAAGTTCTGAAATGGGGAATAAAATTGGCAATGGACAGAAAATGAAGAGTAATATCAACTACACTGAGATATTGAAGGGCAAAGGTAAAACCTAGTGTGGGTGAGAAATATAACACCTACTTTTAGCAGTTCATTTATTGCTAAACAGAAATATAATTTGAGCCTAATGAAAAGGAGGGTTTATAGCAGAACCAATGATGGGGCTTTTAAATTGCCCCAGGAGGCTGCTGAGTGCACCATTGCATAATGAATCTCTCAGCCATGCCCTCTTTTTTTCTGCAAATGGAATCTTGTGAAGTATGCTAACACAACCAGATAAATACACAATGCAACATTGTGAGCCACGTATGCCATGTTAAATACTGCTGTCTTCCTCTTGGCTTTGCAGCTGGATAGCATTTCTTGTGTAGATGCTGGATAGGTCTATTTGTGTGATTCCTGTGTGAGGAGAGGAGCTTCCTTAGATGATTGATTGCCCCTTGATATTCTTATGTTTCTTGCATGGGGAATTTAAAAAAAAAAAATTCTCTCCTCTCCCATAGATAAAAATGACTTAACAGGGTGTAGATGTCAGATCACTTAAAAATAAGTCCAAAATAAACTTTGAAACACACCGAGATTTAAGTGTGCATGCCACAATGCAGAGGGAAAGAAAGAAGAAAGAATAGGTCGATTTGCATTAACTCTACTGTGTTGAGGATTGGGGCTGAAATTTATCTTGGGTTTAAATGAAGACGAATTCCTTCAGCTAGTCATTCGGGTATGTATGTCACCTGAAAGAACAGCAGTGTTGCAGATATGGAGTATGAGACACATTGGGGAGAGCTGCCTGGGAAGAATTGCCTAATGAATGTCCTTAGTGCAGATTTAAAGACTGCTACTGTTTATATATTTTTAGTGGATTAAAAGGTAACCTGGCTTCCATTAATAATTGCAGCAGTGCTGCCATAATGAAGGTTGCATTCTGGAACAGACTTAAAATGAGATGTACATTTCTGTGTGTGTTTTTTAATACACTTGGATGATCTTCCAGTCTGAAGTTTCACACAGTTTTTATGCCCTTGGAATTTTATATGTAGATTTTTTTGTTTTGGGTTCTTTTTATAAACTTTGAATAGTAAGTGTTTTGAAATTGTTCTCTGCTCAAAATATGTTGGGGTTTTTACTGTTTTGTTGTTGACTGTATTGAAAATACCGCTTTGCACCTGTTACACTGCTCTACAGCCAAAATGCTTCTGAAATAAATGTAGTCCAACTTTACTAATTCTGGGTTACTGAAAACGAAAATGATGCTTAAAGCTGTTGATTGGCTCTAGTTTTCAAGGTATGCTATTGAGTCAGTTGGGGGGAGGGATAGCTCAGTGGTTTGAGCATTGGCCTGCTAAACCCAGGGTTGTGAGTTCAGTCCTTGAGGGGGCCATTTGGGGATTGGTCCTGCTTTGAGCAGGGGGTTGGACTGGATGATCTCCTGAGGTCCCTTCCAACCCTAATAATCTATGATTCTATACGACCCTTGACTTGGGAATGGCAGAGGATAAGTGAGTTATAAAGGGAAGGGATCTCAATTTAAACCAGAAATGACTAAAATACATCTTTGACTGGATCTATGAATAAATCTATGACTGGATTTGGACAGTACATGCTTTTTAGGCAAAACAATGAATGATGCAATATGAAGCTGGTATTGCGTCATACATGATATGAATTGCATCAGGTTATTCCTAGAAGTCATGGATGATGCAATTGTAACAAAGCTTACATCACTCTATTGAACAAATTGCCCTATATCAGCTCTAGAAATCATACAGTGTCGTGCTCTCTTATTTGTCAGTGTTTGATTTTGCAAAGGGACACATTTCTGTTTAGCCAAAGTGAGCAGAGATGCCTCATACTTGTGTGAACAGTGCAGATAACTTCTGCTATGTTTGTGGTGAAGTGACTTTTGCGTCACAAAAGTGCAGTATAACCACTATGGTTAAGAAAGCCTATCACCTTTATTTTGGCTGCAAAATTGGAGATCGGGACAAGAGGTGGCCCCACACATATGCTGCAACAATTGTGCAACAAATCTTTGCCAGTGGTTGAACAGGAAAAGGAAATCTATGCCTTTTGCAGTGCCAATGATTTAGAGAGAGCCAACAGATCATCCCAGCAATTGTTACTTCTGCATGGTGCCTCCAGTTGGGAAAGGTGTGTCAAAGAAGAAAAAGTGGATTGTGCGTTATCCAAACATTCCATCAGCTATACGCCCAGTACCCCACGGACAAGGACTGCCGGTTCCTGATGCACCAGAATCGTTCTCACTTGAGTCAGACGAGGAAGAGGAGGAGGATGAAACTTCTGGTCCTGAACCATCAATGTCACAGGACCCACATTTTCTCCCATCCTCCTCCTCTGAACCACGCCTCATAACACAAGGTGAACTGAATGATCTTGTCAGGGATTTGGAACTACCCAAGAGTAAGGCAGAGCTGTTGGGCTCCAGACTACAGCAGTGGAATCTCCTGGCAGGCTATCAGGGCAAATGGAGCCCATCAATGCTTGCAGACTATTGCTGGACAGTGACAAGAGATGCTCCATTTAATGAATACAAGAGACAAGCCAAGAAGCGCCGAGTAGATACTGAATAGGACTAAACTATGTCCATAATAGTTTTTTGCCTTTTGTTTCATAATAAATTTTATTTATTTAACCCTTTTGCTGATTTTTAAAGTGTCACATAAACAGGACAGGTGAAATATTATCATGTAAAGCAACCTTAAACACATGAAAAGACCTAGGTTTACAATTTATGATTAAAACTCTACTATCTACACAATATACATAGACATAAAATGTAAAAACTTAGGCTACTGTTTCTAAGATATTTATCAGTTGTTTTAATTGTCGTATTTGAATTCAGCCCATCAAAATACATAATAAATATCACATTTTATCTCTGAAGCAGACGACTTCTCAAAAATTGTAGACCAGTGTTACCAATTGGCAGATGTTCATAGTTGCTTAGCTCTGGTACAATGGGTAACTCTTACTCTCTGCCAGAATAATTCCAGCGGAGCTGTGTTTACTGTAGTGGTCTGTAATCGCTCAGTGCTTAAGGTGGTTGGGAGAATTTTGTTTTGTTACCTGTTTAGTTCCAATGGGCTGCACGTAACATAGCACCCTGCTCAGAGTCTGTCTGGGAAGCTCAGCCCTTAAAGTCCTAATCCTCTCTAGATCATCTTTGCCAGTGCCTTCCCACAATCCCCCTCTGGGTGAAGCAGAGTGGGGACTGTGCTTAGTTTGGGAGGAGGGGCTTTGTCAGAACCTGAAGCCAGGAACATTGGCCTGGCCTCAGAAGCAGTGGGAATACCACCTACAGGGCGAAAAAACTCATTAGGCATCTTTCTGCTCAGCCAGGCGGAAACTTGGAACCCGGGAGCCGCCTTGATAGCAGTTGGTCTTGATTCCTTTGGTTTACCCTATCCCCAAAAATGATTACAGGTATTTGAGAGCTGTATTGGTTCCTGATCATTTAATTCAAGGTTAGGGGCCTGGCCTTTTACAGGAAGAGGGTCTCACTCTGCTTGTGTTACAGAGGTCTGGTTGGACAGTGCTGTGGGCCTGGCTTTGACATAATCTGTTAAATTGAAGGTGCTGCTGGGTTACTTGATTTCATGTGGACGATTTGGTAGGTATGTTTAAGTGTATTTTTAAGATAGTCAAGGCTGCCCAAAGCTTTGGATGACCGCACTCTTTTATTATCATTTGTAAAAGTCCAAATAAGCAAAATGAATTAAATTTAGGCTCTTGAGTCTTCAACATTAACAAGTATAAATCCTGCAATCAAATAAGGAATAGCTTCAATTTGGCCAACTGATCTTTTTTTACGACAGAATATTTAAACATGTCATATGACTTTCTTCCAAGAGGATCACGGAAGACTGCCCCAGTGTGTAAGGATCACATACCGAAATTCAAGAGAAGTGTTTTTCAATGTGCAGAGCTTAAGAGAAGGTGCTGAAGGCTGTCAAATCTTGCACCTTTCACCAGCACTAAAGTCACTGAGAAAAGAAAACCTTTAGGACATTTTCAAACAGAACTGTTATTTTTAAACACATTTTTTGACCCACATCCAAGGCATTGGTCTTTGTTGAAGATGTAAGTCCAATATACTTTCGAGATTTTAATAAACTTGATTGATTTTTTTTGGGGGGGGGAAGAGTGTGCAAAAAAATTAGTTTAAAGAAATATTATATTATTTTTCAAAGCTTAGTTAATAGAAAACTGGCTAGATAATCTCTTACCTAAACCTTTGGAAAAAGTCACATGTGAATAAACTTGCCAGAGGGTAATTTTTTGACAACTTAAAAGCTGTCAAAAATGATTTTTAGTGAAAATAATGCTTCTGAAATTGGTATTGTTAAGGAATTAAAGGTGGTTAGAGAGTAAACAGCATTAGCTAGATATTAAAGCAACTCGCATCTATTTTTCAGGAAAATATATGGGAATTCTGGAATAGAAGCTGCAGCTTCAAAAAACTGCAGCACGTAAGGAAGGTGCTGCTTGCACAGCTTAGAATACTGATAGAAATAGACCTTCATGTTGTTTGATCTTGCAGGTCACTGAACATTTCAAGAGTTGTTCCTGTTGACTTCCTTCTGTGCCCTTTGTATCGATTTTAACCATTTCACATCAGCATGCAATGTTTTATTTATTCACCACGCACTGTTTTGTAGGCTTAGTCCTTTGGTGTATCTAGCATTCATTTGTCCAGATTAACAGCATGCACAGGAAAACTGGCTTGTATTTCCATGATTCAGTTGTAAATATGGTGAGCATGTTGATGGATATTGTTGTCACAAGTTCTTACAGCTTGTGGGCTGATTACTGAATTTCTTATGTTTCAAATTTGTGCAGGCTATTCATGTTAGTAGGTTCCCAAGGGAACTAGAGCACTGAGCTTGTGGCTTGCATATAGAAATGAAATCCGAGATGTGGCTGTATTACATTGATATATTTATCTGGAAAATCTTAACTTCAGGGCCACTGGATTTGTGGCAGCAGCAGTTTTGTTTTTTTTAGACAAGACTCAGCAAATTTTTCACTTTCTTCACTGAATAGGGTAATGATTTGGCGACAGAATGTATGAAGGGTGTCCATGAGGTCATATGGAGAGAGCAATAGATGGGGGAGACATGAATAGATAGCAGCAGGGTTAATGGGAAAAATGTGATTTTGCTGCTAGCTTTTTAATTGACTAATAAGCAATAGTAATTGTATTACGCCTTTATGGTATTCATTCCAGAATGCCTTTGTCTGTTTAGGCCTCTGACGTTACCACACGAACGTTCCTAGGAAATATCCCTCTGCATGCAAGGCATGGTCTTGGCAAGGGATTATTTGGGTGTTTTGTTGGCCCAGAAGGTAGGCAGTGTTTTGCAAAGCTTGTGTGAAACCTTGCTTGGTAGTGAACTTTGGATTCTTTTGTTCTAGGCCAGTAAAAAATGAAAAAGTATGGCATTGGCTTACTTAATATCTAAAAGTGCGTGGGGAGTGAGAACGAATTGACTGTATTGACTGTGTGTATCCAGTTAATTCTGAACTACCTTAGTTCTGTTCACTAACCGTGTTCACTTGGAGGGCGATATTGTGCCCATTTACAGGTGGGCACGTCGAAATGCAGAAAATGAAGTGGTTTCCTGGTGATTCTCATTCACACTTGGCTTGTGGCAGATCTGGAAACTGGACCCACGAGCTTTGACTTCACTAGGATTTGGAAGGTACTTGGCTGAATTGGACTGAAAAATTGTAAATGACATTGTAGAACTACAGTGCTAATCAGAGTGGTATGACAAAATGAGATTTGGACACAAGTAATTTATAATACAGTTGTCTGACTTTTTAGTGTATTGGTAAGAGAGACGGGGTGCTTGCCTTCTCTCCCAGACACACTGCCATGCTGTTAAATGACACGAACAATCCCCAGTTCTTCAGCGTCCTAATCGCATTGCTTAGATTAAATGAACAAAACTCAAAACTGTGAGGTTTGCTCAGCCTTGATTTCCCTCTCCCCAGTAGGGCTAACTTCTGAAAGTGAGACACTTGAAATAGAAGCAGTGCTTGCAGACAATACACTTACTTTCTTTGCTGGAGCTGAGGCTCCATCCAGTATTGATAAATTACTTGGAAGTCTAGGTGTGATAAGGGGGAGAGAGATGATACGTGAAGATTTTAGTCGTATGGACAGAATAGGCCTTGGAGTCATAAATCCAGATGGATTACATAGGGAAGTTGACATCTTGTTAAAAAACAAATCATTCATTATGTAGCAATGAATAATCAAGCATTACAGTTTCATCTCTGGAGATTGCTTTTTTTGGTTGGGATTTTGATAGTTCAGTAATTAAAAGCTGAAAGCTGTTACACTGTCTACATGTTGATCAATTGGTAATTAAAAAGTTGATGATGGAATGGTATTTCATGCAACTATTTGGTTTATGATCAAATTTCCTTAGTCTGTTTTGAAATTTTTCATTTAACTTGGCATTTGATTTTTTTTCAGTATTCATGAACTATTATATTTGATTTTTATAAATAACACTATCACAGTTTGCATACTGCATAATGGATCACGTGATTTTAATGTGATCTGAAGGGTTGTTTTTTATCTTTCTGCCAGAATGCATTTCCAGAATATTAAAAAGTTCTTTCTCTGGGCACCATATAATTTTTGACTGTTGTATCATTGATTTGCTGAAGGATTTGTGACTGGCTTAATCAGAATGAATGTAAGACAAAGTGCTGAAAACTACTTGAATCGCGAATCAAGCGTCATGCCTCAATCCCTGGAGGAGACACTCAACTTTCATATTGGGTTTTTAATTTATAACTAGTATAAAATCCTAATTGGGACAAATGATACTAGTGGTCAGGCCAGTATGTTGGCTAAATGTTTGCAAAACGAGGACACACCGTTTTCCACACAGTGACAATCCCTTGGTTGGGAATTGTCTCGAGGGCTCTACATCTCAAGAATAACTTCTAATCACATACAGTAGGACTTCACAGTTATCAACACCAGGGTTACAAACTGACCATTCAGCCACACACCTCATTTGAAACCGGAAGTGCACAATCAGGTAGAAGCTGAGATGGGGAGAGGGAAGCAAAGACAGTATAATATTATGTTAAACAGTCTTTTTAAAAAAATAAAAGGAAAGCAGCATTTTTCTTCTGCATAATAAAGTTTCAAAGCTGTATTAAGTCAATGTTCAGTTGTAAACTTTTGAAAGAACCACCATAACGTTTGTTCAGAGTGACGAACATTTCAGTTATGAACAGCCCCATTCCCATGGTGTTGGTAACGCTGAGGTTCTCCTGTGTCGCATTTATAGAGTGGGTTTAAATACAGTGTGCGGAGAAGTCCAGTGTTGCAGTACCATATCAAGTTCTACTGAAATGCAGATGGGTAGTCATCAGATGTGTGCAGTGATGCAAGAAGTGTATTTCTGTGCTTTAAGGAATGAATTCGATATTGTAAAAGAAATGGTAATAAATCTAATCCGTTTGACCTGTATTTGAAGCCATAGAGATAATATAAATAAATTTAACAGACTTTAAATCATAATTCTCCATTTAGAATTTGAGTACACCAAACTGTAAATCCTTTGCTCTGGAACCTTCAGACATATGATATTTTTATATATATATTCCCAAAATGCTTGGAGGCGCCAGTTCAGGCCTACCTGTCTTAGGGAGGGATAGCTCAGTGGTTTGAGCGTTGGCCTGCTAAACCCAGGGTTGTGAGTTCAGTCCTTGAGGGGGCCACTTAGGGATGTGGGGCAAAAATCAGTACTTGGTCCTGCTAGTGAAGGCAGGGAGCTGGACTCGATGACCTTTCAAGGTCCCTTCCGGTTCTAGAAGATTGGTATAGCTCCAATTATTATTATGTGATAGGTGCTATACAGAGCTCTAGTAGAGCCCCTGCCTTAAAGAGCTTCTGATCTTGTTTTAATGAGAGGATCCAGCAGGTGGAGTGAGAGGAAGAGGAGGTGTTGAGAACAACATAATAGTGGTCCAATTATATTTTTGTAGATTCTCTCTGTACACAGTGTAGTTTACCTCTTGTCTAACTTATCAACTAGCAAGCAATATATTATAGGCAAGTTTAATGGAGGATAAAAGTAGCTCTCTGAGTAGTTTGTACAATGAAGAAAGGGTAGCATAGGAAAGCACTATTGGGAGAAGCAGACCATACGTTAGGGTTGGTAGTGATGGACCCTGGAATGGGGACCCTTGATTAGAACATAACCAGCTGAGACAGTTGTGAACTGTATCTCTATCGGTGTTCAGGGGCAATAGGGGCATATGTTCAATCACATTACAGTAACTCTATAGTTAGATCAACTTTTTTTTTTTTACCATGTAGACATACCATAACTGGTAATAAATGCTGGCAATGGAGCCAGAAGATCCAATAGTTGGAGTTGGGCTAAATTTTGAAGGGCCTGTAGCGGTAAGGACAACGAACTTGCATTGATTCTTTGGTTCTGATCATGTTTGCATAGGGTAGCTAGAGACTTACGTGGCTGCCATATAAAAACAAATAATTGAGGCTAGAAGGAGGATTATAGTTTTTAAATTAACGTGTCTTGGACTGGAGGCCAGGTAGCTTCCATTGGCAAGAATGGATATGCACTAAAACCTATTGCAGTAACTCCGTGAATTCAGGGCCTATTCATTTCCATGAAGGAAAATGATGGGAGGCAGTGAAGGGGAATTTTAGTGCGTCTCCACTGGGAATGTGAATTCTTTTTTTCCTCTGAACAACAGAGCATGCTACTGGAGGGAGTTTAACATCTTCCTTGTTGGAGCCAAGAGACACTGTGTGAATTTCAAATTCTCTTCAGTGAATCATGGATTTTTAGTGGTTTCAGTTGAAGATGAATAATTAGCATGAGCTTTTTAAAAACACATTTTACTTCAATACACTTTTTATCCCATATCATGATTACCGCACCTTGCTTTTTTAAAAAACTGACTGGTGTATTTTGAAAATATTTGTTTTAGTGAAGGAAGACTCCCTATGTGATCTACGACACATTGGCATGGATCAAAGGGGAAACTTTCAGATTTTTGTCCTCTCCTAAGAATAGAAAGAGGGTCGAATTTTTAGCTACTCAATAGTTGGAAGGACTTGTGTGTCTTTGGAGCAATGTGTGTGAAATTCAGTTTAATTGCAAAGTGTTTGGGTCCTTTATTACTGTATATTGAGTTGGTAGTTCCACCATTTCTATTCATGTATTTTTAGAGGAGAAGTGATGTATGAATTTATATCCGTAGACCTATGATATATGAATGTATGTTAGCCTTAGCTTTGGTCTCATAATTTGAAGTCTCATATAGTGAAAGAGAAAGCATTACCAGTGATTGAAGCTTAGTTTGGGAATTTCTGGTAAAGAATGTAGCACTCTGCAGCTGGTATCGCTCTCTGCATATCATGAAGGTGTTCATCAGAGAACAGACTTTCAACCTACTTACTCATAATGTGAAATCACTTATTTTTCCCTTGAACAGAGTCTGCTGTAGCTTATTTATAACTAATACATTAAAATGAAAAATACTGAAAGGGTCTTAAGTGGAAGACTATTGAAATATTGCGTTATTTAAACGGGGGAATTCTGTCAAACTGATTTGTGGAAGGAAAAAGTAACCTAGGTAGTTCATGTACTTAGAAGTACAGTACAGCTGTATGGGATGAAAATTATGCACTCCATAGAAATACTGAGGAAAGGACAGTATCTCCTATTTAACAGCTTTTGTACTGATATTCAGTCAATATTTGTGCTTTTTGAACTTCCTAGTTTCCATGAGTTACAAAAAACTTCAAAGGTCTATTGGCCTACTGTGCTTTTTACAGCAGAGGGAAAGTTGAAGTCATGCTGAAAGTATTAGCTTTGTAAAACAGTTTAACCCCCAGGAGAAAACGCTTGGGTGTAGGGAGTAGAGCATTTTTAGTGGAAGGTTCTCTGCTCTGGGACCTGTAACTTGAGATCAGAAAGAGGCTCAAGCCTGATACTTTTCAGAGCATGATGCAAGACTCAGTGCAGTCTCCTCTAAAGGTCAGTAGGTTAAATAAAAGCTTTCTACCTGTAATTAGTGCGAAAGAACACTGGGGCCTTGGTCCACTATGGGGACTCTTCTGTGCTACTGCAGTGCAAATAAATCAAATCAAGGTGACTTGACTTAGCTTCTACATACCTTACGGGTGGGTACAATAAAAGTGCAGAGGGCTATGTAAGCCTCTTCTTCTCCTAATTGAGTCAATATCTGGTTTGGGAAGAGGTAGGTGTGTCACTTAAGGTCGAATAACTTGACAGGAACACCACCTCAGGACTGGAGTGTTTTGATCTAATGGTTGAAAAGCCCTTGCTGTTGCTTCACTCATGCCTTCAAAATATATGAACATCTTTGAAGTAGAACAGATACATCTAGTTCAAAATATTAATAAATTTTAGCTGCATTCTGATGTTGACAAATATTCTGAAAAGTCACTGGTTTGAATTGCATGGTACCCGTAGATTATTGTTGCTGTGTGACAGCTGGTTGCAGTAATTTGTTTGTTTTTATAGGGCAGTTTGTAGTAAATGAATGACATGTTGAATATTTTACTGACATTTTAGGTTATCTAAAGAACAGTTTCTAGTTCACTAATTGGTAGATAATGGTGAGTACATTGATTCATGTTGACATGTGCAAATGGATTTAAAATGATTTTGAAGTGAGCTTTATTAAAAGATGCTCTAATTCAGAGTCAACAGGAAATGTCAACTAATATGTCCATAGTCAGTTTCACAGATCAGATTGAGGCAGCGCTGGAATTTTTACAGGTCTGTATTGTAGGCAAATATAGATTCTGTATACCCATGCTGATATGTCTTACTAAAAGATGGGTGAGACTCTGTGGAGTCCAGTCATCAGTGTGTGTTTAGTGAGACTTTTTACCTTGGTAGTTGGATATTTTCTGTAAGCCTTTCTGAAGGTTGTGGGGAGGAGATGATTGTTTTTTAAAAAACAAAATCACAACAGCCCCCAACTTATTCTGAAGGATTCTAAGCTCCTATTTTCCAACTTAGACATGTACTTATCTCAAAGATATGATGAAGCATTGATTTTGTAGCTGCTTTTTTTGTGGGCAAATTAGTACCCTTCAGGGGTTTCGAAGTGCTTTGCAAAGGTGGCTTTATGTTTTTTTAATTTTACAGATGGGGATATTGAGACACAAAAAGGCTACTTGCCCAAGGTAGACCTGAAGAAGAGCTCTATGTAAGCTTTAAAGCATGTCTTTCACCAACAGACATTGGTCCAGTAAAAGATACTGTCTCACCCATGTTGTCCCATACCAAAATGGCTAAAACAGCATGACAGAGTTGAATAAAACTAAGACTCCTAATTCATTCTGTTTCGGCAGCCACTAAACATAGATATTATCAAACATGTCCAATTAGAATTGCAAAAGAAATTCATATAAACAAAGTAAGAATTCTTGAGTAAAATTTTTGCTTAAGACACCAAGGCCCACACCTTTATATTGGTAAGTTTCATGGTATTTTCAATCACCTTAGGTGTTTGGGTCTTCAGACTTGACTCAGCTGAAAAATGGCTGCACAGCAGCATATCATCTCTTAGCACCACACAAGGACATAGATAACATGACTTTGGGGACTGTGTTAAAAACTGGAGGACAGTAAGGACTCCATTATCCAAGTAGAGAAAATACTGATGATGTAAGTGAAGTGGAATTCTCCCCTCTGGTACTAAGACAACTTATAGAAGCACTTCAGTTGTTCCAGCAAGTCTCCTATCCCAGTAGTGTCAAATCCTTCCTCCTTTGCAGAGTGAGGGTGGGTAAGGTCAGACCATACTAATATACTGTAGTTTTTCTTGTGAAATAGAGATTCTAATGTCAGTTTTGTATTATGACTAGTTTGTACATCATTTGACCATGTTGAACTCAAGACCAGATGTTTTTCTAAAAGCTCTGCTCTAGGAATTATTTTGGGAAAGTTCTCTGGCCTGTTATACAGGAGGTCAGACTAGGTGATCCCAGTGGTCTTGGAATATTGGACTGTAAATATTGGATGCAGTAAAATCTTTGTTCAGTTGTTGGTCCCCTTCTCTCCCACCCCATGTGAATTGCAGTGTACATATGGCAGTTTGGCCTGTTAACCCCCTCTCTTGTTAGGGAAATGGAGCTTGCATCACGTTTAGAAAATGAAGGAAAAATGCTTAATGGAATGATCATCTCAAATATGCATTATAGTCCATTAACCCATTATGTGGGTTAATTTTAATCTTTTCTCTAAAGAATCAGGACCTGTCAGGAGAGTGAAGAGAAAAAAGCAATTCTTTTCCAGAGAATAGTGAACGGGTTTATATTTCTATTTAAATATACATTCATCTTAAATTAAATATTTTATTTTCCTTTCCTTATTCAATGTTGCAATGCTTCTGGTCTACTTCCTATCTTACATTACCACTATCTTGCCTGCTTGGGAATTGTTTTGCTCAATGAAATAAGACCGTTAAAATATTTAATGCTAATTGATTCATTGTAAAGAAAAAGCGAACAGCCACTGATTATTGCTTGAACCTTTTGGTCAGCACAGAGACAGCAGGAGCAGCCTACTGCAGATGATTCACCAGAAGTCAGTGGAGCAGGGACACAGACCTGGTTTTAGACTGTCTCTACGCTACTGATGTTGGCATAGGGTGACTGTATTTCTCAAAGCGAAAAACAGGACACTGCGCGGGACTGGCCCGAGCCGCTCACCCAAGCACTGACCCCGCACCTGGGCAAGGGCTGGCATTGCTGCTCGCCTGAGCCCTATCTCCCCCCCATGTGAGGCTGGGACTGGCGTCGCTGCTCACTAAATCCCTGCCCTCCTCTCGCCTCTCGCCCTCCTCCCCTTCTGATTAAGTGGGCAATAGTAAATGGGACAAATGCCCACTTTGCCAAAAAAGTCAGGATGGCCAGGACAGGGCTTAAAAAAGGGACCGTCCTGGCCAAAACAGGATGTATCGTCACCCTATGTTGGCATAACTTATGTCCCTCTGTGGTGTGAATCACCCTCCGACAAACGACATAAGTTACATCAGCATAAGCGCTCATGTGCACAGCGCCGCGTAGGTGGGAGAGCTACCAGTGACATAGCTTCTGCCATTCGTGGAGGCGGTTTTCTTATGCCAGTTGCTGAGCTCTCTCCCGTCAGCATAGAATGTCTTCACCGGGTGGTCTGCATCAGTACAGCTGCGCTGCTGCAGTGCTGAACGTATATGCATGGCCTCAGTCTCTTCCTTGGGAAGAGGAGAGGGAGATATGGTGAAGCTAGAGTTCACGAAGGTATATGCACAAAGAAGTGAGACTTGCACAACTTGAGTTACAGAGAAGCAAAGAAGGGAGATGGGGCTCCTGTGCAGAAGCATTGCACTAAAAGTCACTTGTGCATAAAGCATTGCTTTTCTGAAATGCTGTACAGACACCAATCCTGCAATAATCTTGTGGAATAGATAAATGTTCACCATTTACTGATGGTGAAATTGAGACAAATCTGGAATTGGTTGAAGGCCAAGCAACCAAGACAATGTGGCTTAGTGGATAGGGCGCTAGACCTGGTTCTACCATTTAGCAGCATGGTGACCTTGAAAGACCTTGCTCTAGGCTGTTGTTTCATCTTGTCCAAATAAATTGTAAACCCTCTGGGGGCAGGAACTGTTTCTTTCATGTTTGTGCAGTGCCTGATTCAATGGGGCACTGATCTTGGTTGGGCCTTCTAGGCGCTGCTGTAATAAAAACCAAAGGTAATAAGTCTGGAGGTGTCATGGCAGGGATTAGAATTTGAGTTCATGTCTCCTCGTCCTGAGCTCAGACAACTAGGCCCCTTATGTTGGGGTTTGGAAATGAGGTAATATTTTAGTGCTGAAATCTTGTTTTTAAGTCTTTGCCTAGTATTTTAAATCACTGAACTACAAACCTGTTTTCCCTATAGTCCAGTTAAATGCTTCATAATCCATGTTACAGAATCCAAATATAGGTTTTGCATTTTCCACACAATTCAACTGGTATAAAATTACTAACGTTTGAGAAAGGAAGCATTCTCTGTCAGAGAAAGGAAGGCAGTCTGTTATTCTAAAGCCTTTTTTTAATAAAGAACACATATTACATATTTCATTTAAAGTTGTTCTATGAAAAGTGTTATAGAAGATGAAATATGTCTTAAATATAGTCTAGGGGTGGGTGTCTGCTGTGAATTGCCTTTCTATAGCATCTTGGAAACCTGTCCATGTCTCATGAAAACATTTTCAGGTCATCAAAGTAATTTAAAAAGAATCTGTGGACCAGGGTGTTAAAGTGAATCTGTGCCTCTTCTGTCTGTGTGCATGGGAGGAAGATGGAGAATAGGACTGAATAAGAGATTGTAAGTGTGCAGGGTCTACAGAGCTATAGGACTAAGTGCACTGCTGAGATGACGGTTGAACAGACAGAGCTGTCCCCAATGTTTTCTTTGCTCCACAAGTTACTGTTGTCTGAGGTCAGCAGGAGATTTCTATGTACTGTTAATTCTTACCTCCAACCCCTACCAGCAAGTTCATGCTGTGTTCTTCTTTCTAAAATATACTCATCGATACAGGAAGCTGCAAACACAAGGATTATCGATTGACACACAAACTGGTAGAAATCATTCCCCAGCGTGCCTTGTCTAAAAAGTGATGTCCCTTCTCTTCCTCTGGCAGTGTAATTAGGTCTTGAGATGATTGTAACCACTACCTTTTTGGCATTCAGACCCTTTTTCATAGTAAGATCTGTTTTCTTTCCCTATTGCACAAAAATAATTACTTTTTAGATTTAATAGTTTATGGTGGAACGCTCTACTGTAGCATTTTTTTCTCTAGATTGGTACTAGACTGAACGCTGGGCTTGTCTACCAGCACAGTTGGAGATGCTGCCTTCAGAATGCTAGGTGAGCGCAGGGCACCTTTAACCCCTAAAATTAGCATCTCTGTGGATATTAAGCTGCTCTATGGGAGGACCCATGTTTAAAGATAACCTCAGACTGTCAGTTGAGTTAGTAGTTGCCTGGGGAATTGTGCACTGTGTGCCATGCTTGTTAAGTGTACCTTTCAGTGACGGGTTTAGAGCAGCACTTAAATGTGTGGATGCCCTTGGCTGGACTTTTAAGAGCCATGGCATTTACATGACGGAAATGGTGGTATGTGGGGTGTGGAGGAGTGCCAGTCTAAAATGAAGCAGGTGATGGACTGAGAGGTAAGCAGACTTCATTTGACTTGGCCATGGTGTAGGCATTAAGAAGAGCCCTCTTGGTTCATGGCAATGATGAGAGGAAACCATGATGAGAGGGTGCTGGGGGGAAAAAGAAAGAGTTCACTTTCTGGATACTTAAGTGAGGCTTCCACCCATCAAAATACTTTCCTGTTTGGCTGCTCGTTGAAACCACTGAGGCTGTTGATGCAGCATTGCGGAACTGGAAAGCACCCTTATTCCCAATATTAAATTGTATTTGTGAGGAAGTCATTAGAGGAGTTAATAAAAGCTGGAAACTATACAGGGAACATTCGAGCCTTCCGCTGGCAGTTCTGGAAGCCTGAAATATTCTGGTGAAGTACCAGGAGGTAATTTATTTTCAAAATTTACTGAACCCAATGAAGCATAGACATGAGGATAACAGAAACCTTATGCACATGTGGCGCAAAAAAAAAAATCCTTTGGATTTTGGATTCCTGTAATTCTGCACTAAGCAGTCTTGAATTAACTTTTTTTTGTGACTCTTTCAATTTAATTTCTTCAGGTTGACCAGTTGCGGAGAAACAGCGGGTCAAAGCTACTGTTGGACTGCTAAGAGAGAAATGAGGGCCAAGAGTTCCTCACTGAAATTCACCTCCTTGTGAAGGGGAATTGTGAATTTCTTTTCTTTAAAGAAAGCAGCAGACCGGCATTTAAGTTAATCTATAGTTTCAACCTTTCCAGCGTGTATAAATAGCAATTTGAGCCACTCTTGAGTTTTCATTAATGCCTAAAATTGATTGAATATATTTTAAACACTGTGCTTTCACTGAGAAAGTTCTTCAGCAGATTCCACGTAGGCATAATTAAAGGATGCTTACCATATTACATTACTTGGATTGGGGATATTTTTATTATACTATGAAAGCAGTCTGCAATGAAATCTGATATGAAGAGACAAAAAAGATGAGTTGGAAGCAGACAAGAACTGAATCATTGAGTTGACTACAAAACCACATTGTGCAAGCAATAATGTTCCTTTCCATTCATTATTGCAATTATAATTATGGAACCCAAAGTATTTAATTGGCATAGCATACTCTTCATGTTGAATAGATTGCATTGTTTCCATTTAAAAAAAAAATCTCTCTTATGCATTGCAAATGCATGTACATGTTGCTCTCTGGCTCTCAAGAGGCTTCTTTGTTTACGTGATGAGTGATTAACGGAATTATGGATCCTTGCTATGTAGCATCATAAATGAAAATCAAGGGAGAGAGGTTCTCTTCCACGCCTCAGCGTCTGGAGTTCTCTGGCAATCTTGCCCACTTTTTCTGTCTCCAAGTGCAGAATTCAATATTTGAGAATTTGGAAAAGCCCATTGAGTCATGTCACTCATTTTCCCCCCCCCCCCCCCGCCCGGGTGACTGGATCTGGATTGTTGGCCCTAATGTATTTTGTCCAATTAAAGACCAAGTCTAGAAACTTTTGCCGTATAGCAATGTCTGTTAAGTGTGCATTACCTTTTATAGTACTATTTCTATACCAGCGAAAGGTCTAATTGAGATCTGGTTATGCTGGTATAACAATGGTTTTGTTGATACAACTCACTTCAGTCTGGGAATTGGGATAAACTATGCTGTCATAAACTGTGTCTACATGAGGAGGGTTGCTGCAGTAGCTATACCAGCAAGCCAGTGCTAGTGTAGACCAGTAGCTCTCAACCTTTCCAGATAACTGTACCCCTTTCAGGAGTCTGATTTGTCTTGCGTACTAAAAAGTGCATGTAAGGCATATAGATTTTTTGCTCAGAGAGTCGTATAGGAAAGCGTTCAGTGATAACACTCGGCTCTTTCTCACCAATGGTTTATAAAACTGTACAGCTGATGGTATAAAACCATCGGCTATAGCGCACATATCAATTAGTATAGTCAGAGTTGAAACTGAAGAGTCAGTAGCTGGCTGCTTGAAAGAATGGCTGTGTCACCTGACTCTACCTTGTCTCATGTTGCTTTAGAAGTTAAGTGTGGCTGGACTTGGTTGCTACATGGATCGGACACCTCACAGGCACGTCACGCACACTCAGACTTTTAGTTGCTGTCCAAAAAAGTCTCTCCTGCACCCCTTAGTGGTAGGTAGCCTAACCACTTTTGGCTTCAGGAAGCTTCTGGTTCAATTTCTTGCTGGAATGAATTCTTCCCAAATAAGTTTCTGAGAGGTAGCCGTAATTTCCACTACATGCCTCCAACGAAGTGGGTATTCACCCACAAAAGCTCATGCTCCAATAAGTCTGTTAGTCTATAAGGTGCCACAGGACACTCTGCTGCATTTCCCAAATAAGGATAATCCTTCATTTGATGTTTACTTACTTGGATACCTTTCTATAGTCTGTGTTGTCCACACCAGCCTTGGCAAAAAATTTGTGTATCCTTGCTGGAATGCACTTATTCATTAGCTGTTTTTATTAAATATGGCTCAGGTGGCACTTCCATTCTGAGCCCCCATTTTCCGTAGCCTCTCACTTTGCAAAACCATTATATTTCAGGCTGAAATTTCTTTTTTCCTCTGTTTGAGGGTGATTACATGCTGCAAAGTTACAAGAAAATCCATTGATCTTCAGGAACGCTTTAAAATAAAATTGAGATGCGTCTTTCTATTTTTTTGCTTTAAAAGGAAAATTGATGCATTAAATTACATTAATTTGACATTGCCTCTGAATTGGCTGACTTGTATGCAATTAAAATCCCATAGCAACTATAACTCTCCCTTGTGCCTTTATGGGGTCTTTCAATATGAGATGAGTGACTTTATATTATCCAAGACTATCTGCTAATATATTAGAAAGGGACTGGTCTTTTTTTCTGTGCTGGGTAAATAAGGCGGATGCAGTTTTAAGTGTATAATCCCATCTCGGTCTTTATTCTAAGATGCCTAAAGATGGTATCTTGGTCTTATGAGTGTGCTTTGGCCATGCAATGAAAGATAGTTGTATTGCACACACACAAAGATGTGGAATTAAGGTTGCTGTGGAAATCTTCTGAGAATTTACTGACTCATGCAATTAAAAATTTCAACCTTATTAACATTTTTTTTCCCGCAAAGGGTGGCCTGGGAGTTGCAGTAGTCATTCCAATGGCGCAATAATTTTTCTATGAAATGTGTGCTTGTCCTAAAAGAGGCAAAATCATAGCTATATTTCCTCTGACATTATTTTCGCTTCGCTTTATAACCTTCTCCCCCACATTTTGGTCATGTGTGTATTGGGGGAGAGAGACAATGACTTCTTTTAGTAAGCGAAACATGAAAAAGCAAAAGCGGGGTAATACATACGCAGTAGCTGCTTGAATTTCAGAATTGCCTTTGGACATTGCCAGTTGGTAGCATTTCAGAGTGAAAATGTAGAGCATGCATATATTGTTGGCTTGATATTGCAATACAGTACACGAGATTGATGAAACACTTTACCAGAGTGCGCACAGACAAAATGAACAGGTTTTTTGCCTTACATATAAGAACATATGATTTTTTTTTTTTACCTTGGCTTCTGTTATTAGATGTACTCAAATTTTATTTTGCCACTTAGCTTTAATCACTTTAAAGGTGACCACCTCGGCTACCATCTCGTGAAGTAAACCTGCTGGTGTATCGGTAGTTATTGCGCACTGAACTTTGCAGGTAGTATTCTGCCCATTTCTTCCTCCTCCTTGCCCCCAAGGCATGGATTTTATTAACTTTCACTCTTCCTTGGCAGGGAGTTCTACTGTTATGAAGTCCTTGCAGGAAAGTCTGACTACAATTTGAATATGTAAAATGTATCCTTTCACATGTATTCCAGTATCCCTTACAGTGCTGAGCAAACCTTAATTCAGTTTCCCTATGGCAGGACTTCTCAAACTTCAGGGCACCATTACCCCATTCTGACAACAAAAATTACTACATGACTCCGGGAAGGATGACTGAAGCCTGAGCTCACACAAGCTCCACTGCCCTAGGTTGGGGAGTCTCCAACAAGTATAATGTCAGCCCTAGTGACCCCATTAAAATGGGTTCACAACCCACTTTGGGGTCTTGACCCACAGTTTGAGAACCGCTGCCCTATGGGATAGGCCCGGTAGGTAAATCATCTCATTCCCATTTAATGAGTGATGAAAATGGCAGAGAAGCATAGTGACTTGTCCCAAGAGATGAGGTTAAAAGTGAGGAGTTCTTTAATCCCATCCTCTAGATGATTCTGTCTTGGGTAGTAAGAACATAAGAACGGCCGTACCGGGTCAGACTAAAGGTCCATCTAGCCCAGTATCTGTCTACTGACAGTGGCCAATGCCAGGTGCCCCAGAGGGACTGAACTCAACAGGCAATGATCATGTGATCTCTCTTGCCATTCATCTCCATCCTCTGACAAATAGAGGCTAGGAACACCATTCCTTACCCATCTTGGCTAATAGCCATTTATGGACTTAACTGCCATGAATTTATCCAGTTCTCTTTTAAACGCTATTATAGTCCTAGCCTTCACAACCTCCTCAAGGAAGGAGTTCCACAAGTTGACTGTGTGCTGTGTGAAGAAGAACTTCTTTTTATTTGTTTTAAACCTGCTACCTATTAATTTCATTTGGTGACCCCTAGTTCTTGTTTTATGGGAATAAGTAAATAACTTTTCCTTATCCACTTTCTCCACATCACCCATGATTTTATATACTTCTATCATATCCCCCCTTAGTCTCGTCTTTTCCAAGCTGAAGAGGCCTAGCCTCTTTAATCTTTCGTCTTATGGGACCCTCTCCAAACCCCTAATCATTTTAGTTGCC
This sequence comes from Gopherus evgoodei, assembly GCF_007399415.2. Lineage (NCBI taxonomy): Eukaryota > Metazoa > Chordata > Testudines > Testudinidae > Gopherus > Gopherus evgoodei. The sequence continues at coordinate 19,498,579 of NC_044340.1, read as the reverse complement.
CTTTTCTGAACCTTTTCTAGTGCTAGAATATCTTTTTTGAGGTGAGGACACCACATCTGTTACACAGTATTGGAGCTGTGGGTGTACCATGGATTTATATAAGGGCAATAATATATTTTCAGTCTTATTCTCTATCCCCTTTTTAGTATGTGTCCTTTATTGTATGACTATATATTGCAGTGACCTGTGAGTGCACCAAGTAATCTAAAAGTCCTCTTCTGCCTTGAATCTGCAACTGCAGTTTGGCTATCAGTGAGATCTGAGCAATGTGTTTTATTATGGTTATCTTTAGAATAGACTGGAAAAGGGAAACAGGAGTCTGGTATTTGGCGTTTCTCATGAAACTGCTTTTAAAGTAGTTGTACAATTTAGGAGTCCATTACACAGCTGCTGCTCACTTCTTGAGTTAATTTTGTTATCCGCCTTCTTTGTGCCTCTAGATTGTATCAGTCACTTGTGAGAAGCTAGGGATGAGTGTGGCACCTGTGACCCAGTACTTTGGATGCTGTTTTAAACTAAAAAGCTTTAGTTCCCAGGGCTGCAGGGATTTAGTGCCGTCTGTCATCTTATTCTTAAGAGGTACATCTCTGGCTGATTCTAGGTTCTTCCTGAAGCTGCTGTGAAGAATCTTAAGTCTGTTACCCCAGTGTCCAAGTAGCATATGTATCCTGATATCTCACCAGGTGTCCTCTATAACTACATGCCTTGTCATGTTGCTTTTTGCTATTGAAGTTTTATACTCAAGTTAAAATGGATTCGGGTTTTTCTCTCCTAAAACAATTAAGCACTGTTCCAGTAGGCTTGATTTCTCTCCCCGCCTGTCCTTGCATTATCCACTAATCCTAGCACCAGGAGAGTTTCTATCTGTGCTGTGTGCCCCAGAAGCTGCCTGGCAGGGGACAGCCAATCTGGAAGCATTTTGGTTTTCAGGAGTTCCTGCCAGAAGTTGTGACTCTACGCACAGTGAAGTGGGCAGTCAGATACACTTCTACATAATCAGATTTATTGCTTTTAGCCTTTGAGGCTTCAGGGAGTGTTTTTTTCTCAAAGAAAATTAAGAAATAATCTTTTTTAGCTTCACTGTTCATGTTTGAAAAAATTTCAGGAAAATGTCACGTACCCCAGTGAGCTTTATCTTTAGCCTTTGACTAAGATGGCGCTCTCAGTCCTCTGCATTATATATTGCAGGGGGCTAAATGTTTTGCACTCAGAAGCAGCTAGCTCCCCAGGCCATGCAAGAGCTGATGTTCCTGAGGTCTGTGGAGCAGGCACCCCCAGGACCTTGCTAATTATGCAAGCAGCCAGGGTGCAGTGGAATGACCTGAGTGCAACTGTCTCTGGAATTGCCAAGGGATTTTTTTGACCAAGGAAATGACGTTGTTGCAAATCTTTTGGGAACAGAAGTCTTAGGAAAAAAAGCAGGAGTAATCTTGTTCTTTGCTGCTTGATAGCAATGTGGTCTGGCTTTGAGTGTAGCAATTTAATAGCACCCAGGAAGCATTCCTGTTGCCTTTGGGAGCTGTCTACTTCTGTCTATCGCCTTCCTCTGAGGCCAATATCTAAAACAGGCTTCTAAAAAAATTCAGGAAGGCAAATTGTTTCTTCTTGGTCCTTCCTGCTCAGTAAGGCAGATGAGCCCGTGTAGCCTGTCTTTAAAAAGACACGTGGTCTTGAGAGTCTTTAATATGAAGAATCCAGAATTTGCCCTTGGAGTCTTGTTACAATGGTAACAAATTCTCTGCATTCAGAAGCAGCACCGCAGATATTTTTCAAGTACACATAAGATACAAGGATTCCTGAATTTCCTGGGTGGAGAATGTAGTATGCTTTGAGGTGCTTCCAGAGGAGAGGCCTGGCCAGTTTAAGGAATGATACAGAGCACCCTCCTGCTACCAGAAACAAGCATTTCAAACAGAAGCAGCGACATCTGTGTTATCGAGTGATACCGTGGAAGGGAACTGCCCCCTTTCTTTATCCCAAAGATTCCTTTTGAGGATGCCTCCCTTGCTCTGTAAAGAATTTCAGGGTTTTAGCAATCATCCCTGCCTGCAGCCTCACGCTGGAGGGGAATTTCTTATGCAAAGGTTAAAGAATGTGGAGGACTGTTGTCAACGGTTTAATTCCTTTTGGAAGGTTTTTATATTCTTAGATAGGGTTGCCAACTTTGTAATGGATAAAAACTGGGCACTCCAAGAGAAGTGCCGGAACTGCCCCTTCCCTCAAGGCCCCACCCCGTTGGCTCCTCTTTTCCACTCCCCCTCATCGCTCGCTGCTCTGCCCCGCTCCCAGTGCAAGTAGGAGACGGCCCTGGCTGAGTAGGGGCTGGCGCGGGTGATGACTTTGCACCTCCCCTGCCTGTAGTAACCGGACTTTGGGTGTCTGGTCAATAGATCTCACTGGGACTTTCTAGTCAAAAACAGGATGCCTGCCCACTCTATCTGTGGATCCGGGCTGGGAGGTTGGCTTGTAGATGCAGTGTAGATATTTCTTATGTGGTTGAGAGCCAGGATCTGCAGCTCTTCCAGCTGACCAAATTTGGTTGTGGAGCGAGGTGCTTTCTAAATCTCAAGTAAAATTAGAGGCCAAAACTGCAGGAAAATGACCATGTTTTACTTTCTTCCAAGCTTCAGAGAAGTATAGAGTTTAGAGAGAGAGTGCTTTCATCCCTATTCCCAATGAAAATTACAGAGGAGAGAGTCTAGTAACCATAGACATACTTTGAATAAAAATCGCTGAAGAGGAACCTAAACTCTGAGACTTGAAAGGCAATCTATTTGGGAATCTACCAATATGTGGAAGATGTCCTCCGATGCTTATAGCTGAAGGTTTCAATGCAAATTGTGAGGGAAGAGAATAGGAAAGCCATCCTGAAAGGACTATGGCCCACTTTGCCATGTTAGTTTCTTGCTAAATGTAAGTTGGACCAGCAAGTATTTTCATCTACGATTTTGAGAGAACAGGTCTCCTGCAATGAGTCTAGCTGGTTATCAGCAGTGTTTTCCTCCCTTAATTCTGTCTTCAAGATTAGTGGGTCTTAAAAGGAGAAAAGCATATGGTTTTTGCATAAACCAGTTTGTCCCGCCATATGAAACAATATATCCTTAGTTCTTATTGTAAGCTTTTGTCTTCACTACACAAAAAAGATGCTGTGAAACTCAAGCTAACTAACACAAGATAAAGGCCAATTCGTGTCAAGGCCCCATCTTTTTTGTGTAATGAGGACAACACCATATATTAGTAAGAAGATGGCAAAGGGAAATGATCAAATAATTGCAATAAGTGAGTCCATTTCTGCAGCTTGGAATATCCTCGGGCAGTAACTCCAGGATTGGATTTTTCAGCCAATATGTGCCTGATCTTTCTGTTTGTTGCACTCTCCCTGAAGATGTTGGCCTTGATTTTGTTGCATAAAGGCCCCTTTATGCTGCTCTAGCTGCAACATGGTGCTTGAAAATGGCCAGGAAGGCAACCCTGAGATTACCCTACTGGGACAGAGATGTGTCACTTGTGTGGCTAGCTGAGAACGCTGCACTGCCATTCTTATACCTTCTGGTCCTCTCACAGGGAAAGTGTCTGAGAATCAAACCCATAGGTGGGTTTCATAACTAATGTGGCAGCATTCCCGCCCCACTTCTCTTCCACATCTCCTTCCTCTGCTTATTGGTACCTTGGCATTTTAAAAGCCTTGGTAATAACTAGTTTGCTTTTGTTCTCAGAATTGTAGTCCCTTGGAGGTGCTCACATCTGTGAAGTTGGATTTATGTAATTTTGATACTTGTTACACACACAACAAAACAAGCAACTTGAGTTGTAGGACGACAATTTGATTCGTGAAGTTCCATGGAACTCTTAAAATATATGAAAGCCCATTTTTTCATTAAGAAAGAAACAATACATTTGGCCCTTCCATATTCATATTTCTGCTGATTGCTGGTGATACTGGTTAGAATTGTCCTTCCCCAATCTTTTAACATCTCCACAGATTGAAAGAGAATAGTTTGCAATAGACTAATCTAAAAACCCTTGCAAATATGAGATGGTTTTGAAGCTGCTTGTTCTTCTGTTTGCTGCTCTTTGTTGGGGAATGGGGAGATGTGCTGAAACACTGTGTGTGACACTTGAGTGAAAGAGTTGAAATTGGATTTACAAGATACTATTCCAGCAACTAAATGTCCATGGTGTTTATATAGCTTATCTCTATTCATCTGCGTTTGCAGGGCTCTGCTCACCAAGTGTTAATGTAAACACTCTATTTCGAGACACTCCTCTTCCATTTGCCTTCTGGAAATCCATCCCTTATAACATGGTAGTAAACCTTTGTACATAAAAACAACACGTCCCTGTGGGCGGAATGGCTTTACATAACTGCTCACAAACACATGCTGCTAACAGTAAATGACTGAGAACACTCACCACCTGTATCAACTGTTCTGTGTGTTCAACCTGTCCTGTTTAATTACAATACTCTTGCTCTTGGGAGGGGAAGTAGCTTGGCATAATGGATAAAGTACTTGACTGTCGCGTCTAGTTTGAGTTTATGTCCTGCTTCAGGCCCTAATTGGTAGATGGGGGAGGGTATTACTCTTTGTTCCATCCCTAGGGTCCAAAGTCTACTTATCTTTGACATTCTCCATGCAAGGGACACCCGAGACTGCCAGTTTGAACACATCCTTTAAAGACTCGCTACCAGAAAGTGGGTTATCCTGGCTAGGGTTGAAGTCCTTGATGGGACAGTTTTTGAGAACCCAAGTTGTGCTGTATTGCAGTACGTAGCCACCAGATATAAGAGACTTTTTTAACAGGAAGATAAGTGCTATGAATTATAGGTGTAGCCTTAACATATGCTGGAGATGATTAGAGGGATGCCTATTTAAAATATAGTAAGGTTGGTTTTTTTTAAGTGGCAAAATAATTTCACTACTATTTGGTTCCACTGAGTATTTTATAGTCTGTTACCTTTTTAAAATGCCTTTCTCTTCCCTTTTGCAATGTGAAAGGCCATGCAAACAGCAAGAATGCTGAGTACTCAGAGGAAAGTGACTATACACAGAGTACTCTGAATTACTAATTTAGAAGCAATAAATATATATTTTTCTTTCAATCTTGATATCTTTGAAAACTTTTTTGTCAAATGATCAGTAGATAAGGTAAAAACGTCAGTAGCCACTGTAGTATGATACCTTTTAAGATGTTAAGAAAATTGCCAAAACACTTTCCCTTCTGAAGCAAAAATAAAATGTGCTGCTTTTTTAGTTTTTCCGGCTGTGTGCGCAATGAGATTGTTAAAATCAGTAGAATGTTTGGAACTATAAAGTGAAGACCGCCTGGGATGTTACTGTTTCACATTTGGCTTGAAGGCATGCATGTTCTGAATAAAAGTGCCATAAGCATTAGCTGATGGGACTGCTAGAAGGAAATGTGTAATTTTCAGTAGCAGAGATGAGTTTTAAGAATTCAAATATGAAAAATGGAGAATAGAAAATTACAAGAAATCATGTGTTGTATTCTGCCCCCATCCCCATCTGCTGTGGACTCAGACAAATTGGTGTTCAAAGAGGTCACTTCTGATTATGACTCTGCTAGAAAAACAGCTTTACAGGGCTGACCTTAAGTACAAAATGGGCAGTAATTCAAACTCCTGTGGGGGCTTAGGGAATGAATGCAGGTTATTGGTTTTGGCAATGAAAAAGTTGGTGGGTAGCATTGCTTAGACCTTTGACTGAAAATGCAGAGAAGCTGAGCAAAAGCTGTGTGCCCCACCAAGCAATTCATTATTTTCATTGGCACAGTGTATTGCCCGCTGTTTTAGAAATTCTCTGAAACGTAGGCTAGGCTGGAAAGGGTCTGTTGCTTTAAATGTTACTGTGGCAGACTCTTCACTCAAGTAGTTTGAGTAGCCCAGATGTACACTTAAGAATTTTTGTTGGGAGACCAGAAATCCTGATTTTTTTTTAAAGAGTATTTGTGGAAGTTGGATAGACTAAACTATAAGATTGTTTTTTAACCCGTTTTTGTCGTCATACACAAGTGTGATTTGGGAAGAGGAGAGGGATGGGTGGATGAATGAATCTCTCACTGGAGAATGGTAGTGGTGTATATTGATGTGGAAGTGAAACCTGTATATATCCTTGGAGTGCAGATAATTTTCTGGAAATGAAACATACTTGATTATGAAAACCTGGCCATCTGTTATCTATTCCTGCTCTCCGGTTGCTCCTTGTACATGAGCATTCATGAAAATGGGTAGTCTGTTGTTGAAAAATGAAAATAAAATTTCTAATGATTTTTATGAATGTGTCCTCAAATGGTGGGGAAGAAAGGGTTTATTTGACTTTTTAACTAGTGAAGTTTCATCTATTATTGAAGTTGGCTTAGTTGAAGGCTCTGGGAATACACTTGGCAGGGAAAAGAATAGAATGTTCATGTTTTCAGGCATTGTCTTTCCTTCAATTAAGGAAGCCGTAGACAGAATTTTCTAAACTGAATGTTAAATAAGAGGACAGTTAAGCAATGTACCATTCCACTAATGAGTGCTTGGCAAAACATGCTGAGATGAGCCGCTGGAGTTGTTACTGATGTTAATGCACTTTCACAGTATGTTGCCCCGAGGTCACTTCTTTATGTTTACAAACAGGAGAAGACTTCTTATTTTAAAGACAGAAAGGTGGAATGGGCAGAAGAAGAGTGAAAATGTGTTCAAAAGCTGCAGAGATGCTTTGCTTTAGCTTCTCTGTGTGGGTTATTGTGTTCAGGCAAGATCTTGGTACTGCAGTGTGTGGGAAGCATGTAGAAATGATGTAATGCAAAATCCCGGGTAGGGTGCCAAAGTCTCAGCGCACTTTGTTTAAAATAAATAAATAAATAAAAACGACTGTTTGCTGAAGGTGCACTCATTCTGGTTAGGTGAGAAAAACTGCAGCTTTTATTCATCCTCTCCTTGGACAGGTAAACACCAGTATCTACTGCACTCTGTAGAGATATATGAAAAACATAAGTGATCAGCTTTTGTCGTGACAAATGGAAACTGTCATTTAATTTTTATCCCCAATTATACAGCTCTGGGACCAATTTTTCAGGTGGAATGTTGGAGCCATTAGAAAGAAATAAGTAAACTATACTGCATTCCATCATTTTTCTGGCAGCTACCCAATGGTCTGTAGCCTTATTACGTGTACTTTTTTTATATAGATATTTTTCTCCAGGCTTCTACAAGGTTCTTATTTAACTCTCTACTGACTCTCTTGAGAGTAGGAGCATTAGATAAATTTTACAGCCAGATTCTTGAGTGGAAGCAGAAAACACAAAATGTTGGCTGTGGTTCTGTACCAACACTTCTATTCTCTGATTTTCTTGGTAAATTGGTGGCTGGTATGTTAAGATTTCACCCACGTTGTTTCTAGAATGAGAATCCCTTAGCTTTGCTGATGTATATCAAAGGCCTGCTAACGTTTAGGCTGTTTCTTTATAAGAAAAGAAGGACTTGCATATCTCTTCGAGTCCAGTAAACTGAAAAACCTGAAAATATTTTATGGAACATATATTAAAATAGGCAGTCGGACATCTCTTCCTCTTGCTTATCAGACTGGGGTTACAGCATAGTAAAGCTGTTTCCTGCCATATAAGCTTTTAGTGTCACTGGTTCTGCAACATGGTTAGAATTTTGTGGATGCTAAAACCGTATTTTTATTTGAAGTATTAACATCTGGAGGCTTATGTGTGGCAAATCCTATGCACGTGTCTCTTGCACTTGGTGAAATTCTTCAACAGACAGTCTGTCTAGATAAGACATAGCCATTTGGATACTTTCTAGAGTTCAACAAAGTCTTTGTTTTTTCTTTGTGTGTAGTCTGTCTTGTTGCCAAGAAGCAGTAGCCTTAAATGGTAGCTTGAGTCTCCAAAACGTAGACTATCAAAACGTTAAACATGATTTCTAGTAAGAGAAGTTTGATAGTACATAGAAATTAAATTCGAAGTTTTCTTTAGATATTCTAAGGGAAGTTGAGTTACCTTGACAGAAGCTGAAGGGGGGAGCTATATACTTTGTCTATGAATACAAAACCTTCAGCTGATAGTTATCATTGTAAATTCAGGCCAAAGGGCTTTCTTTTAATGTGAAAGGTTTTACCAGAAAGCCTATTGTATTGTCAATCTCGTCCACTTTCTTTTCAGGGACTAATAGTTGCAGACGTTGTCTGCATACTATTCTAAAGGCATGAAGCTTCTAGATACTGCAGTCAAAATGCTCTTTGAGTCTGTTGCCTTTGTGTTTCTTTTGCACTTTTTAAATACCATTCCTGACAGCCATTTTAAGATGGGAATTCAAGGTTTTTTGTTTTTTTTGTCGGTTTTATGGTGTTGTTTTTTCTGTTTTGTGTCTTAGGCTGCATGCTGATATGTGGCAAAGCTCTCTACAGTTGATACTGCTACAGCTGATATGTTTTCTTAATTAACTAATTTACAAGAACTGCATACAAGTTATTTGTTTCTTTGACTAACAGGAATATAAATAAAACAAAACAGCTAACTAGCTGCAGTTCCAGACATACCCTACACTTGTTGAACCCACAATCCTTTGTTGCTTGTGTTGACATAATAAAATAGCTCCATTTTGGTTAACACAGTTCCTGCAGAGGAAATGCCTGAGATTAGCATGTATTAAATTGTTTCCAGAGGGAATTTCTTTGACAAATTTGTTATCTCCTTTAAAACGAAGTGATTATTAATTCTTGGTATTAAAACTAGGTAGTAAAATGAATGTGTCCTTTTGCATTTGTCTCCCTTGGCCAGTGAATTGATTCCTCCTTGTTAGCCTATGGAGACAGAAGAAATATGGTGTTTGAGGTCATTTGCCTACGTAAGCAGCAGGGGCAGCCCAGACCTGACAGATATTCGTATGCTTCCATCAGGTGGGTGCTGTGGCCTTCTCTGATATCAGGGCCCTGGTTCTTTGGAGTCCCATTTATCAGTGGAAGTTTTTCAAGGGAGAAATCTGGTCGAAGAGCTGTAAGGAATAGGAACTGACTGTGTTTCTGAAAAGGGGAGTGCCCTTCAGGGTCTTTCCCCGTCTTCCTGTGGGTCGTTCAAAATTAGAGATGCCATTCTGGATTTTGTACATCCTTGCAGGTCCTGGGTACCTGTAAGAAATGCCAATTGACTGATGTTGGCCTTTCTACCTTCCTCTCCCCTCCAGAATGGCAGAACTGTCTCCAGGACCATCTTCCAACCCCTCTCATGCTCTGATATTTCCCATATCCTTGTTTGATGTGGCTTTTCCCCAGATCTCAAAGGAAATCTGGTAACCCCTGCCATACAGTGATAGCTGATACCTTCCTGCATATATATTGGTGCCCAAGTACACTAATATTGTACCAATCCCTTCCTCCTTCCCCACCCCAGCTGCAGCCTTCAAGCCTTCTTTTAAATCACAAAATAGATCTGAGAGAAACCCATGCGCTTTATGAAGATTATTTCTATATCAGAAATCTGAATCAGGCCTGTTATCTGGAATGAACTAGAAAACCGATTTCATTGCTCTGGATATTTAAGGTAGCTAGTCCTATTCCACAGGAGTAACATCTGCTTTTGGCCACCAAAGGGAAGGTTGCCACATTAAAGCTGGTCAGTGGAGTAATGTGGCTGTAATTTTGTAAATGCTACAAATTATAAGGACCTTTTCAGCTCCCTCAAACACATCAACTGGGACAGATGGGTTTCCAAGCTGTGGTTTGGAACATTTGAATTTTCAGTAATGGGCATGCATCCCCAAGTGTGGTGAACTGTCATGTGGCTTGTAAGGTTATGATAATGTGTCCTTCCTCCAATGTAGTTCTATGATAACTGTTTACTGTGAGTAATCTTCTCTACTTGCAGAATTCTGTGGTGTACTACAGACACCCTCCGGATTACACAAACTCAATTTATGCAAATCCGCACTTAGGGAAAAAGTTCCATAAGTTAGAAATAGGAGGGTTTTTTGCACGGGTATATGTTTACGACTTATGCAAAACTCGAGTTACACAAGGTGTTCTGGAACAGAACGCTTGCCTAAGTCGGGGAGCGTCTGTATACCTATTTGTCAGTACTTGATAGTGTGTCTGAATGAGAGTGCAAAAGATCTGACCTGGGGTTATCTCCTTACATCTCTCTCATTTCAGCTACAGTTCAGCCTTTCGTAAACTACTCTCACAAAGCCTTAACATAATATGACAGACCCTTAACTATAGCAAGCTTAATAACTGATTTACTTACATTCACCTATGTGCCCCCATGCATATTCAAAGCTAATACGCAGCATATCTCTGTCGGTCTGATACTCCTATGCCATTTTACCTCTAGTAAACATAAAATCACCCTTGACATGCGACAATGTCATAGGTTATAAGATCATGTCAGGGATGAACAAGCTGCATAATTACACAAAGGTTCTGCTATGTTAAACCTACAATTAAATATAGTAGTCGGTCAGTCTGTTGTTTTAATGGATGAGTCATGCTGTTCAGAGCATAGGTTATACTTTTTTGCTAGCAGCTCACAATAGATCAATAGTAATTTTGTTATGGGAATGGGCCAGATGTCAAAGAACAGAAATATACCTTCAAATACCACTGACTTTCTATGACAATTAATATGATGAAAGATGTTGCTTGCAATCGAGGCATTAATAGCGGGTTTTGTTGTCCACCTGTTCAAGGGAAGGCTTTTAATTACCTTTTTGGTTGCTGGCCAGTGTGATAATACCTGTACGTGCTTCTTTTCTTTCCTCTCTCAGTCCCTTTGTTTGAACACAAAGGAAACATTAAATGTCCTTTCTGGAAGAGATGAGGCATTTAGAAAGTGTATCCATGTTACTGCAGGTCCCAGGTGTGTCTTCAAATCTTAGTATACTGAGGGATGCACCCAAGGTGACAAAGGAATAGCCTTTTGGAGTAGTTGCAGTCGCAAAACATAAGTAATGCAAAAACTATTATATACATACACACACTACCATAGTGAAAGGCACCTCAAAGTTCCAATGCCATCTATACAAATTAAGATTCTGTGTGTATGTGAGAGACAGAGTGTGAGCCTTAATTATGGCATTTCCTAATTTTTGAGCGTATTCGACTTTGCAACCTTAACTTTTTAATGTAGTTTTGGAATGCAATTCTTAAGTTATTAAAAAAGCTACAACCTGCCTCCCCCCTCCTGAAAATCCCATCATGTGGAATCATATTGACCCCCAACTTGGCTTATGGGCACTGTCTGGACTGTGAGATTCACAGCACAGCCTGTACTGCTTGAGCTAATGGAGTAACTGGTAGAGGATAATAGGCCACTGCTGCTATGTGGCACAGTCACTAGAGGGTGGGGGGATGAGACAGACATTTGCAGAGGAATGTAGAAACTGAGGATTGCTGGATTCAGTTACAGGTTCTACTAGTTACAGATCCCTATGCCCTTCGGATGCCTCTATCTCCCTCCATTCTGTTCACCTTCTATGTCTCCTGCAGCTATGCCTATATAACCCCTCCCTATTCTTTCCTCTTGTGTACATATATATGTCCCCTCCTCCTCCGCCTCCTCATTCACTAGGTACCAACAAGGAGAGCGCAAATGTACCAAAGAGACAGGGTTCTTGCAGCCCCTGACTGCCAGGAGCAGCAATTGCGGGAGAAATCCTGCATCCCTCGGACTCAGTTGTTCTGTGGGGATAGAGCACGTGCAGTCCAGTTGACACAGAGGAACTGTGTGGGAGTGGATCATACTCCGTGCAGGTAAAATCTCTGGAGAATTCAGCTTCCAAACGAACAAGTCTCTATTGTATAAATGGAGACAGTTTTTCAGAAGCTTACAACTTGGCGAACTTGGGGAAACAGTCACAGGAATTGCAAAAGGCACATCCATGACACAAGGGCAATCGCCACCTGCCAGATGTCAAGCCCTTACTCCAAAGTATGAAGCTCTAGATCGGGGTAGTCTCGCACCCATCCCCCCACCCCCCCCACCCCCCGGGTCCAAATTTCTTGGTTAAGGTATAGTCAAGGTCCAGACTTCAGAAAAACATTTTCCTCACCCTCAATAACAATAATAAGTAAATAAAGATTTTGCTGTCCATTCAAAAGCATCAGGTGGTCCTGATTTGGCCCAGGGCCCAGCTCCACTAACTACTCAGAGCAGCTCGGTGAAGCCATTGCAGGGATATTTTTCAGTGTGGGTAAAACATTGTAGTTTTTCCCCCATCTTGTTCTTGGACGGAGTTGAACCATTTTTGAGGCAATCCTCCCCTCCTTTTTTTTTTTTTTTAAAGGGTCTGGCAGGCACCCAACATAGACACTTTCAGCCTGAACTGTTAGTTTGGCAAATTTTGTAAGCTGCATCCTTAACTACAAGAGAAGCAGGTAGTGACCTCTATTTTAAGGGGGGCAGAAGGAATTTTGTTTTAAAGAGAGTAGTGCTAGTTATATCAATTTAACAGGGTAAAGAGAGCAAAAGAAGGCTAACTATAATAATAACTTGTTAAGGAAGCATCACTGATTGGATCTCTTAAGATGAGTGGAAAATAACCACTGTTAAAGTAATTAACTGTTTCTATTTCTACATGAAACGGGGATTATAACCCTGCCCTGCCTCCAGGTGTTCTAAGAGTTAATGTTTACACCCTTCTTTGACTACGTCAAGCACTATAAAAATGCTACAGGTGACTTTATTAAGAAAAAAGCACCCACAAGTAAGTAACACTTTCCGTGTGTGACATTCCAGAGCAGTGGACATCAGTCTCCAGGTAAGTAGTGACAGCAGCAGGTAGAATTGTTTGGTCGCTGCAGTACACAAACCCTGGTTTTTCCAATGAGATGGACTGATTTTATAGAGGCATGCAGCATTTTTGTAGCCATGTCAGTCCCAGGATATTAGAGAGATGAGGTGGGTGACGTCATGTCTTTTATTGGACTCTGTAGCTTGAAAGTTTCTCTCACCAACAGAAGTTGGTCCAATAAAATATATTACCCCACCCACCTTGTATCCTTGATTTTACAGATATCATTCTCAAAATTACACAAGATTGAGGGCGTGGCTACACTGGCACTTTACAGCGCTGCAACTTTCGTGCTCAGGAGTGTGAAAAAACACCCCCCCGAGTGCTGCAAGATACAGCGCTGTAAAGCCTCAGTGTAATCGGTGCCCGAGCGCTGGGAGCGCGGCTCCCAGCGCTGCAAGCTACACCCATAGAGGACGTGCAGCGCTGGGAGAGCTCTCTCCCAGCGCTGGCGCTCCGACCACACTCGCACGGCAGCGCTTTGAAATTTCAAGCGTAGCTATACCCTTAATAAATAGTCTGTTTTCCCCCATCACTATACAAATATTCTAATTCAGTTTAGGAAATACACTCACATGCTAATTTGTTGAAACTGCTTTTGTGACAGACTTAGCTTTTTACCTGTTTGTTTCTTATTCCTAGACTGAGGGTATGGCTACACTTACAGCTGTACAGCCCTGGGAGTTACAGCTGTCTTCGTACAGCTGTGAAGGGAAAGCGCTGCAGTGTGGCCACACTGACAGGTACCAGCGCTGCAGTGTGGCCACATTTGCAGCGGTGTTGGGAGTGCTGCATTGTGGGCAGCTATCCCAGCGTTCAAGTGGCTGCAACGTGCTTTTCAAAAGAGGGGGGTGGGGTGGAGTGTGACAGGGAGCATGGGGGAGACAGAGAGAGTGGATTTTTGGAGCTGACACTGTGTCGGCTCCCTGCCTTGCAAGTTCTAAGGACTGGAAGATACACAGCACCTACCTTCAATCATTTTAAAAGTTTCGACCCCTTCCCCCACCCCTCTTATTCACTAAATGCAAATAGCCTTCAGACCAGATAAGCCGCTGCTCCAAAATAGACTCCCCCCTCCCCCTCCCTGCCGTGTTGCTTCTCTCCTCAAGCAAACACTAACATTCCAAAGGAATCCCCCTGCCTGCCTCTGCTCGAGCAAACGAGCTGTGTTTGTTTTTTAGAAAAGCAGCTCCAGGAGCCCGGAGTTCACAACAAAACAGCAGAGTGGCTGAACAGGCATTCTGGGATACCTCCAAATACCTCTGAGGCCAATTACAGTGCTTTTGGTGGCCACACTGGCCGAGCAGCTCTGCATCACCAGCGCTGCAATCCTTATACTCCAGGCAGAGCAGGAGTACAGCCAGTGCTGCAGCCAGGGAGATGCAGCGCTGTATGTGCCTTGCAAGTGAGTAAGTTGCAGCTCTGTAAATGCACTACCAGCGCTGCAACTCACCAGTGTAGCCAAGCCCTGAGTATTTAGTTCAGTCACTGTTTGTCAGTGGTCTTGCCCTTCTGCTTGTTTGAGAACCTGTGCACATAAGTGAATTCACTGCAGGCAAACAATTGGACTAGTAAGGTAGCCACTTGAAAGCCAGACACTCAAGCGAATGGGCCAGAACCCTTCAGGGCACGCCTGCCAGTTACACAGTTGTCATTAAGCCAGCTTCTATTGTGATGCTAAGAAAATAAATCCATTCTCATGATTTAATGTCAATTTTATGTTTAAAAATTATGCTTCATCATGCTGTCACAATGTACTCTCTTTGAGCAGCTATGTTACTGCATTAATTTCAGTAAAATTAATGAGCATCTTATGTAAATTCATGTCTTAGCTTGCTCTTAATTTACGTTGGATGCTTAAACAAGAGGTGTCTTATTGTTGGCCATTGGTTCTGCTGTTCTCTAGTTTTCATAGATCCAAAACAACCAGTTTAAGAAAACCATTTCGTGCAAAAGGTAGAAAAGGTTAGATGTTAGGGCTTTATCCTTCATTTCACAAACTCTTATTTGACACTTAGTGTCGCGTCTAAGTAGCGTGACAAGATGTCCTGATTTTATAGGGAGAGTCCCAATATTCGGGGCTTTTTCTTAGATAGGTTCCTATAACCCCCCAACCCCCTTCCTGATTTTTCACACTTGCTGTCTGGTCACCCTATGTCTAAGAAAGATGTGGGGGTGCGGAATTGACTTGTTGCCTGTCCCTCACTTAATGCAGATTTTAATGTAAAGATCTTTTATCTGAAGTGCTGGCAGGCTAATAAATTCACAGACTGTTTTAAACATGGTCAATCTGAAAAGTAATCTTATTAAAATAATTGAGTATTTTCAGAGTAAAGAATCCCCTCCTCCTCCTGTCCACAACACAGGAGAGAACATAAAGGGTAGACAGGAGTGCCCTTTGAAGAACCTTGAACCAATCAATGTTTATGCGCAGTTATCATCTCGCTTCAGCACAAACTCAGTCCGTTACAGCCCTTTGAAGAAGCATAAAGTTTGTTATTAGTGACTAGTTTACAGATAACCTTGTTTTAATTGTAATTATTTAAAAAGTCCCCTGAACCTCTCCCCCACGCCCTGAACACTGCACAAAATTAATAACTATATTAATGGTCACCTGGCAGCCCTGCTTTAGTTAAAGTTGCAGAAAAGTTTTCATCATAATCCTTTGTTTCACATGTTGGTAACTTTCCCAAGTATTTGTCCAGTGGGTTGAAATTCTCCATGTTTGGTCTTTGCTTGAAGAGGTTTTTTTCTTTTAAATTTGTGGTGGGGCCCCTTTTTTGCTTGTTTATGAAAGTTTTTCCACCTTCTTGTTTTACATTAGAAGTGTGAGGAATGCCAAGCCTAATGGTACCTGGTTTTTTTTTTTTTTTTTTTTTTTTTACACTGGTGGACGAGGAGTTTCAGAAAGATATATATTCTGGTCTCTTTTAATGGGAAGGGCAAGATATTGAATCTTTAACCTTTCTTCCAATTGTTCTTATGGCATTGGCTTTTTAATAGGTTTTAACAAAAACAGAAGCCAGCGCTCAAATAGCTGTCTGAAACACTCAATTTTCCAGCTTTCAGTCTCCAGTGATGTCAGAATTCCACTAGTTCTCGAGTTGCTACTGTAGTCTTTCAGTACAGGGAAGACCTGAATTTCGAATATGAAAAAAACAAGTAAGAGGATAAGGGGAAAACAACCATAATAAAAAAAAAATGACATCAGGTTGTCTTTATGTACATTGTTAATTTAAGAGTGGTGAGCACAAACTTACTTTGGGGCAGGTCCTTAGGGTTGCCAGTTTTGATTGGAAGTATTCCTGGAGGTTTAGTCACACGACACAATCTTTAATTCCTGGAAACTCCAGGACAGTCCTGGAGGGTTAACAACCGTACCACCGTAAGGGGGAACGAAGTGTTTGGCTTACGTAAGCCGAGTTTGTTACAAAAGAATGCAGAAAATCCTTTTTTAGAAATAATCAAATTGCATTTTGCAGAGGGCTGTAGCAAAACCAGCTTACATGTAAACTTGCCAGAGAAGAAGGACTTAGTGAGGGGTGACTTCTCTTTGGGGGAGGAAGTAAAGCAGATGGGGGGGAGATAGAGAATCATTTCTGAGCATGCTCAGTTGATGATTGATGCTTTTACCTGTCTAATGAATCCTGCTCACTTTGTGGCATTGCTGCATGTTCTCCTTACTTGACCTGGCCATGGCCCAACAAGCTGAGAGCTGTTCCATTTGGCAGGAGGAAAGTATTGGGGTGTGTAGGTACTCTGTGAGTACCAATACCCTAGCACCTGTATGACAACGTGAGTTTTTCAGTTTCTCCTCCTTTTGTAGAATAGTGTCTGCAATCTGAAATGTCTGTCCTCTTGTTTTGGGGCTTTTTGTTCCGTTTCTTCCATAAGCTTGGGTTAACGTGAATTAAATTGGTGTATGGCTTGCCATTTTTGGTAAAACGGCAAAAAGAAGTGGTCACATAATTCAGAAACGTTTGCCCTTGGAGTGATTTAGTCATGCTGGATGATAGCTGAGGAGCCTTTATTGACTTTGAGCTCCCTTTGGAACTGAATTCAGAAAGCTGTACAGTTCTGCAGCACCTGCGGGACGCTCACTTGAATAGAGCTACTGAGAAAAGCATTTCAGTTATTGGCATTTTTCCTAATGCATTTTGTATGTGTCTATACCACAGGGAGAAATGTGTAGTTATTGTTGAAATATTATCTACATGGCTTTTCAGAAGATGAAAGAGAGCCACTCGGCAGCAATGACTGTTGTGGACGTACTATTGTGGTAATGGTTTGGGGTTTTCACACAGAGATATGGCTCAATATGTTTTATCCCTACTATGCACATGTTTAAAAGCATTAAACAGGATACAGAATTTGTCAAACAGTGCTTGGCGGGCTGCTTTCTGGTGACTGTTAATTATGGGCCGAAATGTTGTTTTAATATCACTACTTCAGTGTAGAATATAGTCTACTAGAAACTAGCTAGTAATGCACATGACCCGTTTTAGTAGCTATGCTGTATATTAAACATTAACTGTAGAGGTAATTGGAATATGAAGGAATAAATGAATCCCGTTGATGCACTTTGAATTGATGTATACATTTATTTGAATTGTAGTCTAAACAGATTTCATTTTGTCATGGTGTTTCAGTACACATTGTGGTCTGTTGGAAACAGCTCTAAGTGTCTGTCTTGTAGCCCTAGGATGCAATAGCTGCTTTTTTCATCTTAGAAAATCCATTTTTGTGTGTTTTGCTAACTTTGCTGGAGGACTTTGTAATTATTGTCCAAAACAGTACAAATCCTGTGGCTCTTTCTCAAACTTAATCTCAGAAGTATGGCTTAGTTTTTATTTGTTACATGAAAGGAGTTATTTATTATTCATTGCTAGGCAAATAACATGCAATCAGTGAAAAAACCCAATAGTAAAATAGCAAACCTGTGTTGTATCTCCAAATTTCTGTATCTTGTTTATTCAGCTTCTCTGGTCTTTTATCCTCGCTTAGGAGAATAGAGCTTCCTTTCTAATAGCCTGGAGTTGTGCATAGAATAAGTTCTTGAGTCCAGAATGATTGTTGGAAGTGCCAGGAAAAGATAGAATTGAGCTGAAGTTACTGATGACCTAACTACAAAATAAGAAGGTAGTCTCATTACTTCTTCTTTAAGATCCTGTTTCAACAAAATGCGAATATTGCATTTCATTATGAATGGAGGAAGAACAATGTGTAAGTAAAATGCCAGACTCCTTTAAAAAAAATAGCAGTTTATTTGATCTTGGGGATATTAAATTAGCTGTCAGCACAATATACAGGTGATTGGTGACTTCTGAATGAACTTAACAAATCACTGTTCCTGAGGCATTTTTAGTCTCTTGTCCAAGATAAAAAAACCAAATCATTTGTTCAGGTAACAGTAATATAATTGTAAAGAGGTGCTTTAGCATGCATTGTTTTCCTGTATTAATTACAATAATGTGATAACTCTTTTGTTTTCATCTTAATGTGACTGACTACAACAGGCAGAACTATTAAATCTGGTTGGAAGAGTAGTTCCAAGTAAATCCAGGATGCTGGTCCTGTGGTTTGCAGATTAATGGGCTAATTTCTTAAGTGATTCAACTGGATACAATGTTAACTAACCTGGATTTAGTTTATAAACACAGTGTGGTAAAAGAAAACCATTACAACACTACAAAATTGAGGCTTTGAAATAAATCCAGCAAAACAAGGGAGTTCAGAATTAAGACTTACTGTTCATTTCTCATTGTGTTATCTGAGTCTTGGCATCTATGCAGGGTTATTACTAAATTAGCTTTTATTAGGTAACCATAGTGAAATGAACTAATGACAGAATGACAATAGGTGAAACCTGGAGTGCAGGTTGTTTACATCTTAATGTTTTAATGGGCTTGTTTGTAATATTATAGGTAGTAACTAACTAGTGTTGTTACACTAGCATTGATAAGATACATTGCAAGTCTGTACCATCGTGCTATATAATCATATGCTTTTTATATATCCTTCAGAGCTGTTTGATCATGCTAATGCTTGATGTGGTTCTATTTTAAGTGGGTCTGTGGCCAACTCCTGCAGAAGTAAGATTTGTATGAGTCACTGTCGGCACAGTCAAATGGTAGTCATACTTCATGGAATTACTATTTGAAAATCTAGGCCCCAGTATGTCTTTACTCAAGCAACTCAAGTGATATCACTCTAATGGATGGGTCATTCATTAGCTTCCTTCTGTTCCACTTACTTGATGGTAATAGGCCAGTATAATCTAATAGGTTTTATATATCTTGGTGATGTTTGTAATTTGAGGTTTGTTATATGATAGAATGCATCATCTTAGTTGTTAAGGCTGTAGGCCTGGCCTGGCCTGGCCATGTTCCACAGTTAAGGGACTGCTGCCTAGCTGCAGTTTGGTACCTTTTAAACCATCACTTCTATGATCTCTCTCTCAAGCCTTGCATATACTAGCCTAGTGTTTCTCAAATGTGGTCCCCAGGGGCTTTTCATGTGATCACAGCTTCCTGGGCAGTGATTGGGGGGCAGTGGAAACATACAAGAAACACTTTTCACAGAAACAGACTTACTAGCTAGCAAGACTTTAAACAAAACCACCAACCACTCCCCCTCCAAAAAGAAACAACAACAAAAAAGACAAAAACATGCAAAGCATGAGATTTGTTTCTATTCTGTTTAGGTCCAGTAAAGAGTAGACAGCTATATATTTTTATTATTGAGTCTGCAATCTATGTGTATCTATGTGTATATTTTTGTTTTTTCCTAAAGTTAATTGAGTATTTGATCAAAAATTGTCAGAGCGGCCACCAGCAAGAGTTGGTGGCCATACTTTGAGGCTACCAAAATTTTTCTTAAGACCCCCTGTACTAGCCTTTCCCCCTAAAATTGCCCACCATTGCTAACATGGATACAATTCCATCTGATGGCAATATCAAGAGTGTTGGTACATGAAAATCTTGATGGTACAGTCTGGACATACATGTAAGCTTGATCTATCTTTGAGGATTTTTCTCAAGAGCTATGAAGAAGTATGAAAAGGTGGCTCCTGCCTCTAATGGTGATGTGGCAAAATGTCTACTGGAAGAAGCATAACGTAGATGTTTGATTTATTAAACTTTACTGTATTGCACCACTAGTTTTTGTGTAGTAAACCTGGTCTGCGTAAAAAAAAAAACAAAAAAATGGTAATTTGAATGTAATTTGACATAAAGAGCAAGCTTGAAGATCAACTATCTGGATCAAGCACAATGGGAGCTTTTCCACATGTTGCCCGCAGTGTGACTGTGCTGTTTTCAGCATTACCTTTTGCCTCAAGGTTTTCATTTGAACTATGATGTATTCATCTAATAATAAGGATGCATAAATGTTGCAAAACATATTACTTCTGTGACTTTCACGAACATCTTATTTAGCTGCAATATTATCCTACTGTGACGTTGCAGTCTATATGATTTTATAAAAATATGCTAATGAGTGAATATAATGTAACTGAGATGCTTAATGGAAAAGGTCTCTTGTAAGGTATCATTACAAAGCTTATCTACTGAGTGTGTTCATCCTATTTCTATAAATGTATCACTCTTGTGTCTAAAACTAGAAATATGAAATATAACTCTGAGGGCCTATTGTAATTACACAAAATGCGGGCAATTAATGGTGGTTTGGAACTTGATGGCTCCCATCAACCAGGACAATTGACTGTGGATGGCTCTGTTTGCATGCAAGCCTTTCTGTGAGTCAGACTGGGAGGAATGAAGGCGTGGGGTCTTAGTGACATGTGATCATGTCACCTAAACTGGAATCCATCTTTAACGTGGTGTCTTTCCATTGAGAAGGAGGGGGTGGGAACCCAGAGAGGGACAAAGAGTTCCTGCCTTATACAAAAGATATATAAATGGGTGGAACAGAACAAAGAGAGGGCCATCATGAAGAATCTCCTAGCTACCACCTGAGCTGGAACAAGAGCTGTACCAGGGGAAAGAATTGTGTCCAGGCCTGGAAGGTGTCCAATCTGAGGAAAAATTTTACTGATGCATCTCTAAGGGTGGGATTATCTATATTCAGTTTGATTAGACATAGATTTCCGTGTTTTATTTTATTTTGCTTGGTAACTTACTTTGTTCTATCTGTTACTACCTGGAACCACTTAAATCCTACTCTGTGTATTAATTAATAAGTAAATAGTGATTTTATTAAACTCAGAGTATGTATTAATACTTGCAGTGGGCAAACAGCTGTGCATATCTCTCTGTGTTAGAGAGAGTGAACAATCTGAGTTTACCCTGTATAAGCTTTATACAGGGTAAAACGGATTTATTTGGGTTTGGACCCTATTGGGAGTTGGGCGTCTGGGTTTTAAAGACAGGAACACTTCTGTGAGCTACTTTCAGTTAAGCCTACAGTGGTTAGGTGACATGGTTCAGACCCGGGTCTCTGTTTGTAGCAGGCTAGTGAGTCTGGCTCAAACCAGGCAGGGCACCGAAGTCCTAAGCTGACCAGACAGGAAAGCAGG
The DNA here is from genome assembly GCF_007399415.2 of Gopherus evgoodei. Lineage (NCBI taxonomy): Eukaryota > Metazoa > Chordata > Testudines > Testudinidae > Gopherus > Gopherus evgoodei. Next base: position 19,477,250 of record NC_044340.1, on the reverse strand, counting down.
GGCGGAAGTAGTCTGGGCACATCAGTTGGCAGCTCCCAGGAAGGTTTCTGTGATCCAACCCGTCACACCTATCTTCCCTGAGAATGAGAGAGAAATCAAAGTGGTGAGTAAGGTCGAAATAAACCTATTGGAATATAGGTGCAATAACTATTTGCAATATGTAGTATAAACCGGAAACCTTTCCATTGTTCATAGATAGCTGCATTCAGTCCACAACACAACCTAGTAACATCTTAAATGCCATCAATCTGGAGCTTTGTCTGCACTGAGGCTTTTCAGTAGTTCTTCTACTGCTCATCTCGAACCAGTGAACCACTACTACTAGTAGCATCTATGGAAGCATTGATATAGTCAGGACACAAGATTTTTGTAACCAAACATATTGGTCTTTGCACAGTGCCTGCACCTGGTTTATACTAGCACTTCTACCATTGCTAACATCATTGGGGCTGCATCCACAGTGCTGTCACCTGTAGTGATTTTTATTGTCTCACAATAGTTGGTGCTTACTCTTAAAGCTTCTGGAGTTGATCGATTGTATGAGACTCTCCACTTTCCTTTACAAAAGAGTTTTCTAGCTTTTGTGATTGCTGAGAGAGCCTGCCAATGTGAATAGTGTACCTGTACTAGCTCAGAAACCAGAAGGCAAATATGAAGCAACCAGTAATACTTTAAATCATGAGATTTTTGATCCTAAGGGTATGTCCAGACTACTCGCCGGATTGGCGGGTAACCGATGGATATATCGCATCTCGTCTACTCTGAACGTGCCCCCTTTGACTCTGGAACTCCACCAGGGTGAGCGGTGTCAATGGGAGAGCCGCGGCCGTTGATCCTGCACTGTGAGGATGGGAGGTAAGTCGAACTAAGATACGTCGACTTCAGCTATGCTATTTCCGTAGCTGAAGTTGCGCATCTTACATCGACAGTCCCCCACCCCCAATGTAGACCAGGCCTAACTAGTGATTTTGAAGTGCCTGAGGTTGGCAATGCTGCAGCCCTGTCAGATTAACAATGGACATACTGCTGAAAATATCTAAGGAGTGTCCCAGTGCTGGTCAATATTGATGCTAATTAATGGCACAATGTATTTTACTTTGGTAGCATAACTTGTTGTAAACCTTAGCTGAATTCTGCCAGTGCTTGCTTTTGAACAGTTCACTTTTAGTCTTTCTCCTGCTTTAGTCTTAGTGATTCTGTCTAGGCTGCCACTTAAACCAGTCTTATGGTTCAGTCTCTTACAACTTGTGCACCAAATCCCCACCCTGTCCTCCCTTGGTTCCTCTCTCTAGACCTTTCAACATTGCACTGAAAAGGAGGAAGCGGGGAAGGAAAAGAGTTAAGTAAAGTTGTGCTGTTCGGAAACTGAGCCATCCAACCCATGGTCATTCATTGCAATGTAGTATTTGTCCAATGTAGAGTATAAGTCCCTTGACTGGCCTCCTGTATAACACAGGCCATAGAACTTCCCTAGACTAATTTCTAGAGCTTTTAAAAAACATCGAATATGGATTTAAAAATTGACAGTGATGGAGGAATCCACTGTGACCTTTTGTATAAAATGTTCCACTGGCTAATTACTGTTAAACATTTACGCCTTATTTCCAGTCTGAATTTTCCTTGTTTCAGTTTCCAGCCATCAGATCATGTTCTACATTTCTCTGTTAAATTGAAGAGCCCATTATTGAATATATTCCCCATATAGACTGTAATCAAGTTATTTCTAAACTCTCTTTGTTAAGCTAAATAGACTCAGAGTTCAATCACTATAAGGCATGTTTTCTAATACTTAATCATTCTTGTGACTCTTCTCTGAATCCTTTACTTTCTACCTTTTATAAGTCTTCACAGGGGTAATGACTGATACAGTGGCCATTCTTTGTGGTTAATTTGCTTAAATATTGCAATTGTTTTTTCAGGGTAAGGAATATTCATTCACCTGGGACCTCTGGTAGTTGTAAAAAATTGCAAGAATTCACAAGCATGCAGGAACTTTTCTAACCCCACTCCCCTGGGACCAATTAATTCATGTGTCTTGTGTAGTTGGTTAGGTTTCTTCCCCACAATGTTGGTGGAACTGGCTCTTGATGGACTTATAGGAGAATTTTATGCTGTGGTGTTGTAGCTGTAATGGTCCCAGGATAATAGAGACACAAGACGAGTGTGATAATCTTTTACTGGCCCAAACTTCTGTGGTGGAGAGAGAGCGAGACAAGCTTTAGAGTTTACACACAACCTGAAGAAAATCTCTGTGTAAGCGCGAAAGCTTGTCTGTCTCTCTCCTCCACAGAAGTTTGGGCCAGTAAAAGATATAACCTCATCCACCTTGTCTTATAAGAGAAGAAGGAGGCAAGGCTATAATTCTGTTAGATAAATATTAGAGAATAGTTTCCTCTCTTGATGTAATGAAGTAAGCTTTGGAGCATAGAACCGTTCTTTTGCTGGCTTGCTCTGGTTAGGTCAAAGCCTGCCTCTGAATTGGTATGTGTTGGAGGGAGGGAGAGGGTGGTTTTCTCTGATTACTTACCTCTGTGTACTGTGGAGCCTTTTCAGTTTATCTAGTAGAGCAGTGGTTTTCAACCTTTTTTTTTGTGTGCAGACCCCTAAATTTTTTTAAGTGGAGGTGCAAACCCCTGTGGAAACCTTAGAAATAGAGCACAAATGACCAATACTTGCATTATTTAAAATTGGAAGTCTAATCTGTTTGTACTCCATCAGCAATAATATTACTCTGCCACCACTTCACTAAACTGGATGCTTTTCAAACACCTGTCTTTTGAGACCGAAAGCTAGATGTCAGTCCAAAAACAAACAAACAAACAAAACACATTATTTATTTTGGTGTGGCATGTTCAGCTGAACACTTGGCTTGGTTGCTAATGCCTCATGGAAAGCATGGACAAGCATTATTGCTCATTTTATTTTTTTAAGCTCTTGCTTAACTAGTACCATAGTCTGTGTTTCTCTTCAAGCATTAAGTGCAACAGAATGCTTGCATAAAACATACAATATTTTGCTTAGGAGTTAATCTCTTCCTATTTCTTCTTCTGCACCTAAATACCATGTTTGAATGTTGAAAGCATTTCAGACTATCAGTGGACTGTTTCTGGATAATTAAGTGCTTTTCAGGTGGCTATGATCTGTGACTAAAGCTGTTGTTCAGAGCCGGTGACCTACTTTATCTTTGTAGTATTTCTAAAATATTATGCCGTCCCTGTGTTGAAGATGCTAAGGCAAATTTTGTCCATGAGCCTTGATTTTTTTGTTGTCATCTCTGCTACCCAAAACATACTTTCCAACCTTTCTGTTACAATCTCTTGCAATTGTAGCCGAGAGGAAACACAAGCCAGCTAAAATTCCCACGAAACCAAATGGAATTGATACTTTTTGTCTGCATAAGGAGTTGGTACCAGTAGCTAGTACACACCAGCTGCTGTGGGCTCTTTCCCTGTGTAAACAAGCCCTTAGTAGTAATGTTAGTTCCATGTACCCTCAAAGCAGTCTGGAGAGTATACTGTTTCTGGGCATAGACATGCCTGCTAAACTGCCAGTGCCCCTTGCTTGTACACGATCACCTAGCATAGAAGATGTTACTGCATCCAAACTCTTGCAACACAGTGCTTCTGGCTGCCAGTCAGTGTTCTGTTTTTTGTTTTGTTTGTCTGTCTGTGTTTGGCCAGGAGGTTGGGATACCTTTCTTTTTCGATGTGAGGCTAGCAGTCACTAGGCCAAAATTAGACTGTTGCGATATGCTCTGTGGGATTGCACCTGAAAACTTTTCAGAGGTTCAAGCTGGTACAGAATGCAGCGGCTCACTTACTAAGCGGGACATTGTGCTGGAAGCATGACACCAGCGCTCCAGAACTGGCCATGGCTGCTTATCTGTGCCTGGATGGAGTTGGTTGTGTCCTATAAAGCCCTAAATGGCCTGGGAGCTGTCTACATGGGACCTTCCTCCCACGTCATACTATCACAGCTACCAGGTCCCTCTCATTATAAATGAGAGGGGGCTGCAGGCAGGGCGTTCTGTGAAGATTTGGGTACTTTGGAACCACCTCCCTCTCAACGCTGAAATAACCTGAATTTGGTGACCCAGGCAGACTGCAAGTGAAGTTGTTTTTGAGTGTGGTTTTGGTAAGTTGCTAGAATGAAGGGGTGGAATTCATTTTTTGTAGGTGGCTGGCAGTGATATATTATTAATAGCCCAGAGCCTTTGTATAGGCACTTATTTAGCAATGTTTACCAAATTACCACTGTAATATCCCTGCAGGGTTTCCATATGCTTAAAGTTAAGTGTCTGTTGTGCATATTGTTGGTAAATGTAGGCGTGGGAAGGGTGTCTCTCTTGTAAAAGTACCTATGTAGCCCACCAAATTTTAAAACGCACATACTCCTCAAGAACTAGACCTCTCAGAAGAGGCAATTCATCTGGTTGTAAGTGTATTGAATTGCTTAACTTTCTAAAGGTAATATATCTTACCCGACAAGAAAGAGCCCTTAAATTATGGGCTATGGGTATTGTAAAAATCCGGTGTGTTAATGCCTAGAGAGAAGCTACATTCTGCGTAATGGCCAGAGCAGTCTAAGATATAGCTGTTACTTAGCAACAGGTGGAAACGTAATGAGAGTGAAAGGTGCTTGTCTGTTGCTGAAGTGAGTGTAATGCAAAACATCCACTAAGCTGTATTGCTCTCTCTGTTCTTAAAATCATGGTGTAAACTGAAGAGGAGCAGATCTGCCTTTGTTCATGCCTAGCATTAAATTCCATATGAAATAGTACTCTTGGCTGGACAAGGCGAAGAGGGGAGTCCTGTGCTCCTGAACTATTTCCGACTCATTGAATTTTGACTTTAGCATCGTTCTCCTCTACAGATGGAGGTGTCTGGGAATGTAATATGGAAACACCAGCTTCTCAGGAGCAGGTGGTTACTTTGGCTTGTTCTGCAGCATGTGCCATTTATAGCCCTCTGAGAATAGCCTGGTGCAGCTATACTTCCTGCAGCAAAACATTGTTCAGGATGGTTACCGCTTGGTTTATTGCAGTGTCCTTTGGAAGTTTAATTTCCTATTCTAGTACCTTGCTCAGGTTCAATCCTTGGATTGAGCTAAATGACTGGAATAAGCCCATGAATCATTAGCAGAGGATGCTGCTAAAATCACTCTAAAACTGTGAAATTCTTCATACAAAATAAAACAATCCTCTTTCTTCTTTTAGCCTTTTTGTCCACTCTACTTTTTGCTTATTGACTGAAAATGGGGATGGAGACGGGTAGATATTTCCCCCCCAGGCACAAAGTACAGTTAGGTGCCCAAAACACAAGTTCCTTAGGCTGCTATGAAAATGCTAGCAATAGCTGTCAGGTCATTTGTTTCCCCACAACAATCTGACTGTACTGTAAGGCATGATTTTGATAGACATAATATATGATCAGATCTGACTCGCTACTGCAGCTCCTGCCCCATCAATAAACCTGATCCAAACCCTTTGATTCCTAACACGGTATTGAGGGAAAGCGTAGAGTACTTTCCATACGTATTTGGCAACTTGTGACAAACAATTTTAAAATTTGACAGATGGAACAAAACTGTTAGCTGTGTCCTGACACTACTTCTGGGGCTTGGGAATGTGTTTGTGTAGCAGATGGAGCTATTAGTTAGCTGTGCTATCTTGAAGAATTGCTTTCCCAGGTAATCAGCTCTGCTCATTTAGGATGTCATTTCCCCACCTCGAAATGTCAGCTGAGGAAGCAGGAATGATTAATCGCTGCGGTTTGGACATTGCTCTAGAATAACTGCATAGGGGGAGTCTTTCCATAGAGCACCAACACCACAGGGAGTTTAAAGTGTTCTGATGCAAAGCAAACAAAATGGAAAAGATGACCCTGATGCTTCCTGAGGGTTGTGTGTTAGTGCATGGAGTTTCTGTGGCAACCTGAAGATTTGCAATTCATAGGAGGAGTAGAGCGAGACAAAACTTTAAGTCCTGGCTGTCATTCCAGTGGCATGACTGCCACCAACACCTGGCAACCTCTTCCTTCAACTACTTTCCTTTCACACTTGGGGGGATAAATCACATAAGAGTAATACGCATAGTAAACCCTCTTTTAAAGATATGTATGCCTTTATATATTTTGAATGAGTTGGAACTTAGAGTTAATATTAGTGATTTTTTTTTTCTTGGATGCTTTATTTTTGGTGGACAATCGTGCAGGGAAAACTAGAGCCAGTGTTAACTTCCCCTCTCACTCCTCAAAACCAAACAAATCTATCTACTTAATTACAGAGCATGAGTATAAAATACCTTGTATTTTTCAATTATGGATACTGTTAATTTGTCACTGATGACCAAGGTTTGCACTTCCTTTTTTTTTTTTAAGCAGGTTGCAAAATAGTAGAACTTTCAGGAGTGGAAACGTTGACTTCGAGTTTTGACTCAGTCTCGATAGCAATAGTAGTTTGAATATCGTAAGTTAGAATTTTCATGTATAATATAAACATGAGGTACAAAATAGGGCAATCTAGGATTTGTGGTTTGGAAGGGTGCCGGCTACAGCTTCTAAGTATGACCAAGTAATTTAAGAGTATTAGGCAGTTTAGTCTCTTCATGAATATGCAGGATTTCCCGTATCTATCTTTCATTGTACTTGCTTCCCCCTGTGTTTTTTCTGACCTCCTGGCTCTTGATTTACACATGAGATAAAATATGCTAACTGATATACAAAAGAAACTCACTGATGACTTTATTTTCATGTTGGGTGAAAACAGAAATACCTTAAAAGGGTGTTCCAAACACTAAGCGTAAACTAAAATTCTGTAAAATGAAAAACTTGTGGTTTTTTTGCCCTTGTCAAAACTTTTAAAGTATGGAGCACTGGAAACACATTAACAAGAATGTTCTTTTAAGCACTAGTTCCTAGCAGGGCTTAACGTTAAAGGATATTTATCCCCAACTGAAGTTAACGGTTTCCTTTAAACATGATAAAAATGTATCACCGAAGTAAACCTGGTATAGTCAGTTTCATAAGAGTGGGTGGTGTTGCCTGTCCAGCTTTTCCCAGGATTTGTCCCCCTTTTTTTCTTTTGAGGCAGCTATTCTGAGAAATCTGCAAGGGTGCTCAGTAGACACTACCAGCTGTCCAGTTCTAGGGACTCGGGCTCATTCCAGCTGTTCCCTGAGAGACAGCAACTCTAATGGCAGATGAGTGGTCTGTTGGATGAAAATCTAAAGGAGTATATTGTGGAAATGACTGAGCCTGTCAACATGCCTAGTGTTTGTATGCAAAATGAAGATGGCAGGTTAGTTGCCTGAAGGAGCTTACAATCAACTAACACAGCAAATGATTATTTATAGAGTATTGTAGGTTTGCATGGTGTTTTACAGACAAATATATTAGATTCCTTGTGGTATGCTCCCCACTTCCCCAGCCTTTCTAAAGTTTAAAGTTACTGCAGCTGAGCTATCCAGGGTGAGGCTTTCGGAAATCTGACTAGGATTCAGAAATAAAAATTCAGGTACAGACTCATGTAGTGTTGCTGCATCAGACTACAGCATACTCTGCTTTCTATTCAGTCTTTTCTGTTGCACACGTTCATTTCCTTTAACGCAGGAGTAGGCAACCTATGGCACATGTGCTGAAGGTGGCACATGAGCTGATTTTTTTCAGTGGCACTCACACTGTCCAGGTCCTGGCCACTGGTCCGGGGGCTCTGCATTTTAAATTTAATTTCTAAATGAAGCTTCTTAAACATTTTAAAAACCTTATTTACTTTGCATACAATGACAGTTTAGTTATATATTATAGACTTATGGAAAGAGACCTTCTAAAAATGTTAAAATGTGTTACTGGCACTAGAAACCTTAAATTAGAGTGAATAAATGACGGCTCGGCACAGCACTTCTGAAAGGTTGCCAATCCCTGCTTTAACGTCTGTTCATCTATATATCATCTGTTCTATCAAAGTACTTCTACGGGACTCATCGCAGTACTATGTAGGCACTTCTCAGTGTGACTTATCCAAGGCCATGCGCACAGGCAGGGATAGAATCCAGGGGCCTGACTTTAATAAGTGCTGAGCACCCACAATGCTCCTTGTAGTCACTGGAGGCTTTGGGTGCTCAGTGGTTTTGGGGCCTGATTTTACAGCTGTTTTTTCTCTTGGGTGCAGTGTGGTGTTCATGTATCTCGGGGCTTATCTTAGTGCCATGTTGTCACTTGATATTGGTTTGTCTTGTGTTCTTGATTTGGCATGTTACTGCTGTGTGGTGTTAGTGGAATGACTTTAAGCCAATAAGATGAAGAAATTTGACACACATCTCCTGAACCTGCAGTTCCGTGCTTTTTGCAACCTGCTAGTGAAGAAATTATGCCAGTTTTTTATTAAATATATGATCATACTGTTGTTATAAACCTGACTTCAGCCTGTTTTTCAGTAACTTGGGTTGAATGAGAAGCCATACATTTTGCAAGTAGGTAACAAACTGCTCAGAGCTGATGACTTTCCAGGATTTGTGATGTGATGGCTCCACTAAGGAATTCAGTTCTATAATTTGTCGCACAGTAACTTATTTACCTCAATCAGACATGTTTGTGAACTTGTATAAATGTTATCCTTATCCAGTTTAGCTGTGTCTCTTTCCAAAAAAATGTTCATTTGTTCTCGACGTAACTAGTGCCTGTAGCAAGATTTTGAAGTTAATTGCCCAGATGTATATTGCGAGTAAGATGAAGCGTTACAAGAAGATAGCAGTAGATGAATGGATTGAGAGAATAACCCCGGGGCACATGTCTATGAATAGATACATAAAAATGCATTAATTTTGAACTTCTGACTTCAAATATTTTGTATAGAAATGTTTAAGTAGTTTTCTATCAAGTCTGATCTTTTGAATCACCAGACCTTTTTGTGGCTGGCAGGAATCGTAAATGTATTTTCTTAAATGATCTCTGAAGCTGTCAAGCAAGTTTGAGTGAATAGTTCTGGATGGACATCGGTACAAATTGTTCAGACAATAGCATAGAACTGGAATTTTTCCAATAGAAATTAAATTTGCTTTTTAAAACTACCTGCTAATTACATTAAGAGAAGGTTTAGTGTACAAACATTTGCGCAGATGGAGGCACATTACATTAGCTTGTATTTTTATATTGAAATGTTCATAAAACTTTTGAGACAAATGATTTGAGCACTGTTTGAAATTTAAGTGTATTTTGGGTCAGCTAGATTTGTTTCATGAAGCTGTGTACGTGTTTCCTAAAGTGTACGATAAACTAATACAGGAATGTGGGCCTTATTTTTTCCAGATGCTTAGAAGTCAAGTCTCCCTTTTAAAGATATTTTTTCACCCTATTCTTCCCAAAATGGGATTAGGAAAGATGTGGTTTGGTTTTTTGAATTGTTTTGGGCTAGTAGTCCCATGTTCAGATATCATTTGGAATGGATAGAATCTTCCTGGCAGATGAAACCACAGCAGACTTGATCAGCTGGAAGCATTTGGCACAAAATGAATGGTTAAGCTGGCAGGGCTATCATCTCTGAGGCTGTCCGAAGGGTCCACCAATAGGTTTTGCCAGTGGGATTTACATTCTCAAGGTTAACATGAAAGCATAAAGTATATATTAATCAAAGCTGTTGTGTGAAGGATGGAATACTCTTATCGTGCTAGTGTAGCAATGACATTGTCCCTTCCAGTTGACATAGCGTGAAGATCTGAAGACTAGAACTTGTGTTTTCCAAATATGTGAGATTACTTTGTGGACCACTTTTTCTATGTCTCTGAGCCTAGCACACTGTTGAAGTGCAGGTAGCAGAAAACTGCCTTGAAGTTGCTGGGCATCAGTAAGCCAAAAAGAACACAGCATGGTTCATTAAAATTTATAACTCAAACATAAAGAATTCAGAATCAACAAACATAACATTAAAACCCCCTAAAACACTCCTGGCATAGCACATAGATCAAAAGGATCAGACTACTTGATAGAAATGACTTGGTTTGAGACTTAGTCCCGGGGCATAGTAACTTACATTGTAAGGTTTTTCTGATCCTGTTAAGTCTATTGTTGGACCTTACTACACTGCTACCCCGCTATAACGTGGCCCAATATAACATGAATTTGGATATAATGCGGTAAAGCAGCGCTCCCGGGGAGCGGGGCTGCACACTCCGGCACATCAAAGCAAATTTGATATAACGCAGTTTCACCTATAACACGGTAAGATTTTTTTTTGTCTCCCAAGGACAGCGTTATACGGGGATAGAGGTGTACTAAGGCGAATGAACAAGAAAAGACAAAACAGGGATATGTCAGCTGAGGAATTAAATGTTCTGAAATTGATTTACTCTGTAGAAATATATACAGGCTTCTTTCAAGTCAGAAACGTAAACAAAACAGATCTCACCAATTAGCATTTTCTTTTGCAGCAACCGTCACAATTAGTAAGCATCTCAAGTACAAAACATGTTTTCCAAGTGAAGCCTATTGCAGAGTGAAGATGATTGTGCAATCTGGAGTTTTGTCGCAGTCATCCGCATAAGTCTGACCCATTCTGGTGACGGGCAAAGCTACTCTTGGCATCAGGACTGCTTCTTTGGAAGTGGTAAATGGTGGCTTTGCGGGTTCACGCTAAACCTTATGCTGTTGCCTGCGTTGGGTTCAGATCCCCTAGACAAGGCCTTACATTCGCTGTTCAGCTGTTTTGTTTTATACATGAATTCTGCCGGAGAGCGACATGTCAATATTGTGGGAGCTCTACCCTTTCGGATGTGTGGGCAAAAAAATACATGGCAGATGTCCTGTCGTGCTGAAGGGCTTTGGGGGAAGCTGCTGTTGCCACAGGGTCCTTGACTACAGTAGGTAAATGTATAAGCATTTGTGGTGTCCACAATTAGAGGGATGTTGCTAAATTGGAGAGGGCTCAGATTAGAAAACATGCTTTATAGTTGTAGACTGCAGGAGCTCAATCCAACCATGAACCAAGTGATGGTTAAGGCTATTAGGGAGTCTATGCAGGGAACAGAAACTTTGATAAGAGAGGGCTCTTCAGCATAGCAGATTCAGGTATAACAAGACCCGATAGTTGGAAGTTGAAGCTAGATAAATGCAGGCAAAAAATCAGGTGCATGTTTTTAACTGAGTTCTTAGCCATTGGAACAGTTTAGCAAGAGTTGTGGTGGATTCTCGGTTGCTGACCATTTTTAAACCAAGATTAAATGTTTTTTTCTAAAAGATATTCTCTAGTTGAAACAGGAGTTAAATCAGAATTACACCAGCGTTAGGATGAGACTCTCTCATAGATGTTTATGTACGAATTATGCTCCTATTCATTTGACAGTCTTTACCAATGGACTTTCCACTGCTATCCCCAGTTACTGATATTTCCAAAACCTACAAAAGGGTGTTTTGAATGATGTTCAAACATCTTACCTCAGGGAGATTGCCTCTTAGAGCTCCTTCAAACAGGATTTGGTAGTACCTTTCCAGGGCACATTTCTACTCTTGAGACATCCAAGGGAAATGGAAGTGTTGACAGTGGGCTCCCATCCTCTTAAACACTTAATTTGGGCTCTTGGCCTGAAATCAGTGCTTTCATCCAGTAGTCCCACTGTCATGTGTAAATATGTTCTTCTGTGCCATTTTGAGCCTACGTTACTATTCCTCTAGAGTAGACTCCCTCTTCTAAAATGGCACTTTTTTAATGGTTACTTTGGCCAGATGAGCTGGAGAGAGAGAGAGAGAGAGAGAGAGAGAGAGCTCTCTTTTCCTGCAAAGAACCGTTTCAGCACTTTCTACAAGGATAAAAGCGTCAACTTTCTCTCTCAAGTTTCCACTTGACACCAGACTTGCCTATTCTGGTGTTTTATACAGCCACCAATCACCGTAATGATGGAGTGCCTTCCATGTAAAATTGGCAGCAATAGCCAAGTCCCTAGTGCTTCATGGATATTTTACTGACTCACTAGAAAATATAACCTTGTTGATGACCATTTGATGATCTTTGCCTTCTTCTAGAAAACCAAGTACTGAACTTATTTTACCTTTAAAAGAATCAATCTTGGGATTTTTGTTGCCCTGGAAATGGTACTTTATCTCACCCATGGTTTATTTCTTAATCATGAGCTCTTTTTTAAAGGGCTAATCTAGGAACATAATCTTCCTTTCTCTACTGCTTCATATATTCCTTCTCTAAACTGTGATTTAACAAGTCCCCGAATCTTATCTTTGTAGATTATGACACTGTCTATCTCATAAATGTTGTGTTAAAACACTGGATCCTGAAAAATATTGCATTGGAATAATTCTATTGCAGCCTTTGTTTTTGCTAAAACCTAATCTCCAATACTATTGTTAGTCTCTCTGGGGTTGCATTTAAGGGAAGTAGTGTTGAATTGGATACTTATTTCTAGAGTGCTTAATTAATTTTTCTTTTGGTAGCTGATAAACTTTGGCTTTTGGTCTCTGCATTTTTTGACATTAATCTTAGTAAACTGTGAAATGAACCTGTGAGCATCTTAAATTGAATTTACTGGGTCAGTTTACAGCAGGATATTTTGGAGCATAATGTAGAGAATAGTTCTGGTGCAGACTTATCATTAAATAACTGAAAACAGTCCCAACTGGCGACTCCTTTCCTGGAGTCTAATATAATTTTCTGTGAATCTGAATGAATAGGAGTTAGATATTTCAGCCCTCGGTTCTTGCCCTGCTGTAGAAACCATCCTGACTGTAAGCAGATCATGTGAAATAAAGGACCTGTGGATTAAGTGTTCTTGTTGTGTATAACATAAAGTGCTTGAGTGCTTCACTCCCTTTAAGTCCTGGGGCTAAGCATTAAGGGGAAGTTCCATTTCCAGCCAAATGGTACAGTGCACAACTAGTGAGCCATGGTTGACCCTGGCTTCCCAGGGGTTAAGAGGAATAATTTTCAATGCCTTATTGAGATGCAGTTTATCTAAATACACTTTTTTCAGGAACATTGTACTCAAAATATTGACGGAGAAGATTCACTACATAGGCATGCAATGTGCTTGTTGCTTTGTTTACAGTTATGGTAAATATTCTTGTTTGGTTGAAATTATAAGGTAATATTTATTGCAAGAGCAAAATATTTTCACTGCATTATATAACTGTTTTCCTTTTCAGGCTTCCGACATGTAAACCAATGGAGTTAGCAGTAGTTACACCAAACAAACATAAATAACTTCTTTAATGGCATAAATAAATAAAAATCATGGTGTTGTCAGCTCACTCTTCAAAGCTTTAACTCTAGACTCCTTTTTAGAATCCGTTTCATTGTAGCACTTAAGTACCTGGTTAAAGTTAGGCATGTGCTTAAGTGCTTTGGTATGGTCCTTAGTGAGGTGGCCTATCATGAAGTCTTTGGCACATTCAGAGAATACAGTGCAGAATGTTTGCACGTGGTTAGGGCCCTACCAAATTCACGGCCATGAAAAACGCATCATGGACCATGAAATCTGATCTTTTTGTGTGCTTTTACCCTATACTTTACAAGTTTCAGGAAGGAGACAAGCTTTTCTCAAATTGGGGATCCTGA